>NC_135319.1:39251570-39905098 GCF_048772815.1 Callospermophilus lateralis
TTCTTTAAATGATACAGTTAAGGGATTTCTTCTTCTGGGCAAATCTTTCTCAACTCTTGTAATGTTTACTGGGTTCCTTGGTGTGCATACATGCCCTGCCTCATCAGAGCAATTGAAATATCACATAGTTAGTTTTCCATAAAGAAATAATAAGAGAATGAATGCTGGTTGTAGGAGATACATCTTGATTGACCATTCAACATCGTCTACTTCTTTCTAAGCAACACTGATTTTTGTACAGATATATAAAAGCCTCAAATATTTCTTATGTTTTAAACTATATCTCTTCCTTAGCCTCAGGAAGTATAATATGACTTGTCCAAGACAAAAAATGGCAGTCCTTTTTTCTTGCCAATGATTAAAGAACAGACATTTCAATAGTTCTTATAAAGAAAACGTCATACCATGTCCAGGCCCTTACAAGGAGAAGCAAAATAAGACAATTCTTTTTTAGCTCTGGATATTGTTGGTGTGTAGGTTTGATACCCAGAATTGTTATCACAATTTTGCTAATAGCTAGATAAGTTACTTATCCTGAAAAACCAGCCTCTACCTCAGAGCAAAGCCTGTCCAAAGAAGGGACATGGCCTTTGTCCTTGGAAAGACCCACAGAGCACCCCTAGGCACATTCCCACCCTGCTAAGTTGTTTATCTACAAATAACAGGAGAGATCTGCTGTGCCAGTTGTCCCTGACTCAGTCAGGCTAGGGGGGGGGGGGATCCATAGCAACCCCCTAGCAGCCACCAATCAGCATGAGACAGGGAAATACCTGGAATGCCAGATGACCCTCCCAGTAGTTTATGGTGGTTGATAACCTGTTGGGAAACCATGTAGTTCAGCACAAACACCCCTCTTGGCTTAAACCAATCAGTTCAAATGAATACCCCTTTTGTACTGACCAATCACCTCTACCCAACTTGTTCCCGCCAGTGAATGTGCTAATCATGTTTTAGAGTTGTTATTTGATTTTCCCCAGTGTGTGATGATTTGCTAAGAGATGCTATGATATATGTGGGGGTCCCTTCCTTCTCCAAAGAATCTATAAAACTGCTGCAAACCCGGGGCTCCGGGCCTCTCAACGTCACCAGTTGCTGTGTGTGCACGCGGAGGACTGAACTAGCTCACAATAAACACCTCTTTGCTGCTTACATGGATCTTGGTCTCTGGTGGTCTTTTGGGGGTCCTGAATTCAAGCATAACAATCCAACATAGAAAGGGTTTAGAGAAGAGGACAGCATAGAAATGAAGTCAGAGCTTAGACTGTCCTAAGTTTGGGATTTTGTCATTTTCTAACATAAGTAAAATCAGAATTGAGTTACTTGAACTCTAAGGCATCATTTTAGTTGTTGATTTGCATGCAAACTTTTTGACCTCCATTGAGGTCAAAAAACAATAGCTATATTATTCATTATTAGTGCACATATTTCCTTTTTCATCCTCAATCCAAATATCCCAATAGCAGTAGGATCTTCTGTAGTGTAATAGTAAGTAATTGAAACTAGAATTATAAAAACTATTAGCTACTGTATATTAATAAATAAATACTAATGGAACAGCTGTTATACTGAAAGTGAGAGAAGAGCAATTTTAATTTTAAAGTATAATCAAGAAATTCTTATTTGCTATTAACTCCCTTAAGAAGCATTTCTATGTAATTTACTTAAATTCTTTAAGCAGTGAAATGATCAGTAAATATGTTGAAATATTCAAGAGTTATGGTGTCAGAACTGCCAAAAATAATGGAAATTAATTGGGATGTATTTTAAAAAGCAAGTATAAGAGAAATCATACCAACTGATGGTCCTACTGACTAAATCATTTTGCAGGATTCTGTGAGAACAGTACACACTAGATGACATGTTTTATGGGTATAATATTTCCTCAACAGCATAATTTAGGTAAATTTTATTAAAAGTTTGATATTTAAATCAATTTCTAATTTGAAAGGAGAATCAAAGTGGGAAAAATGGGAAGATGTTGATCAAAGGATAAGATATTTCATTTAGGCACGATAAACCAGTTCTGGACATCTAGTGTACAGCATGGTAACTATATAGTTCAATACTAATCATGTAAGGTGATGGGTACGTTAATTAATTTGATGGTAATCATGTATACATATTCATGTATTTATTATATGTGTAAAATTATCACATTGTTCACTGAGAACACAAATTTTTATATGCTAAGTCTATCTCAGGAAAGCTGGAAAAAAAGAAGAATCACATATAATGCCACATATCATCACACTTAAATATTTGTAATGTTTCCTTATAATAGTTTCACATAAGCATTTCTACTGAACACTGTGAAACAATGATGAACAAAAATAGTAATATGAACTAATGGGCTCCTACACATCAGAGGAACAAAAGCAATTAAATAATTACACAAACATTTTTGTTATCTAAATATGAAGGAAAATTACTGAAAACCATGAATCATATATCAAGAAACTTTAAATTAATGTGAAAAGTATAGAAAACTTTAGATCTAAAAGATGAGCATGAGAGAAGGAACTGAGGTAAGAGATATTTAAGACAGAGTACAAAAGAATCAAAGGTAATAAAGTAGGATAATTCAGTGTTTTGTGGCAGAACATGACATTTTTTTAGTTGGAACTCAGAGAACTATGGTAAGACTGCCAAAAGAAAACTATGGAAATATGATAGGATACCAGTAATGGAAACTCCTGCAAACTAGGTCAAATTTGTATTATTTATCCTAAGAACAATAGTCAAATATGAAATGATACAAGTTAGAAGACACACAAAGTACAGAATAAGAATAAGACTGGGTTTGTGTATGAGAAATTCAAATCTGCATTTTGAAAAGAAAACTGCATAACAGATAATGAAATACAGATGGGGAAAAGTGGACATAGGTAGTATGGATGTATCTTATCTAGTACTATGATGTTAGATAAAAAGTAATGGAAGTTTTAACTAGGTGATAGTGAAAATTAAAAGAAGTAAACACCATAGAGAGATATCTGGAAAATAGGATAAGTAAAATCTGGCAATACTTTTGAAAGTAAGGTGGCAATGAAGAGATAGATGGTGGTGGACTGTATGGTTTTTGAAATCAAAGATCATAACATTTGATTTTACACGGGCTCTGTTGGAAGTAACTAAATACAAAAGTAAATGTATCATCAATTGGATACATTAGTGTGAGGTACAGATAAGAGGTCTATGAAGAAATAAATTTATGAATAACCTGCATTTAAATAGTGATCAAAATCAGAAAGTGAAAGAATTTAGATCAAAGAGAACACTGCACCTTGGAGTATAGCTGAAAACCAAAATGTGGAAAGTGAACTAATAAAGAAACACAGAAAGATAAAAGAGTGAGAGAGTCCTGGATGCTAAGGGAAAGAGGGATGTCAAAAGGAAGGAGGTCTGATTATAAAATGCTGAGAGGTCATATAATCTAACCACTGAAATATTTCAAAGTCTCTAGTAATATTTAAATTGTTATTAACTTTAAGAAGAGATATATCTATAAAGTAAAAAAGTCAGAAACCAGATTGAGTTTGAAAAACAATGAACAGGAAGAGCAGAAATTGGAATAATATAGCTTTTTTTCTGAGAAAAATGGAACAAAGTAAGTTAAGCTAGAGGGATTTTCACTTAAATGAAATAGAGAGTTGTATATGCTAAAAATATTCTGGGAAGAAATCATGCATGTAGTCCATACACTAAATAAATAAATAAATGGATAGATAGACAAATAGACAAGTAAATAAATAAATATGAGTGAAGCAAGATTACTGATAAGAAAAACAAGCCCAAAATAATTTGCAGTTTGACTTTGGATAGGAGAAACAGCTATGCCTCTACTAGGACTGGAGAACTCCAGACTATAATTGTTGGGTTTAGGTTTGAGAGACAATATTGCTGTTTCTTGTTGTTTTTAATCTGCAAAGCAGGAGGAAAGATCATCTGCCAAACTTGAATGGGAATGCACTAGAAAAAAGTTTGAATATCAGAGAATGTATGAAATTATAATTAGAAGATGTCAGAAAAACTCTATATAATTTATAGATGATATTAAAGATTTGAATGAGAATAACAAGCATTAATTTATAGTAATAACAATCTGCACAGTAATGTTGTTTCTTTAGCAGTTCTCAGCCACCTGGTTTTATACACAGAAATAAACACGGGCAGTTTTCATCCAAGAGTAGAACATTTGAATGGAGCATTCCTAAAGCAGATATAAACTTGGATTTTACTGGAAACCTGGGACATTATTTATATTATGTAAGTGGAATGAGTAGTCTGAGAAAACAAAATGGAAAAAATACTGAAAAATACTAGTGTGAAGAAAGAGAAAGAGGTAAGTTAGGGAAGGAGACTGAGAAGTAGACAGAAGTGGAAAGAAAGCCAGGAGAGCCTGGAATCATACTGAATGAGGGGACATAGAGAACAAGAAAGGTAGTTAGTCAACAGTGTCAATGAAAAAGGCAATTGGAAACATGCATTGAACATTTGTTAATTAGAATGCCATTAATTCTCCTGGAAGAAATAGATTGTACACGGTAGAGAAAAATATCTGAGGAACTAAAAATTGGGCAAAGCAATTTCAAAAAGCCTGACCCTGGAAGATAGGAGATACGCTTGGCATCATCTTAAGTTTCACCCTCTTAGAATGAATGAAGTTTTATTCTTCCATATTAACTCTTAAGGATCCAAATATAATAAAAGGGTAAAATTTTTTCAACTGTTAAAAACAGTAACCTCTGGAGAGGGAACAGAATTGGAAATATGAAAGAATTCTTATTAGTTATTGTCCATGGTTTTCAGTTCCTTGAAAACCATCATTGAAAGAGAAGACTTTTTGCAATTATTAACACAAATAAATATTCTAACATGCTTCTAAAGCCTTGGTGCTTTATTTCTAGTATTACTAAATATCTTTCGTGGTTTTCTAATGACTCATAAAGAACATAGCAACAATAGACATGCCCTAAAATATCTTAGGGCTGTTATGATTTCTCAGTTTCTTAGATTTAATACTTCTTTAGCATATTAAGATTTTTTTGGCTTCTTTTTACCATGATGAAAATATTGTAAAGTCCTTTTCTAAGATGATTTTCTATTAATTTCCCATGTGAATTTGAGGCTTTTTTGGTTTTGTTTTGTTTTACATCAACAATTTCCATATCAACAAGTTCAATATGGCTTTTCATTTCACAGGATATTCCTCTGTTTTCTTTAAAACTAATTTGGGTGAATATATTAAAAGGATTTATTACAATTTAATTAATAACATATTTATATAGTAGCATCTAGTATAAACATCTGTTCCACTGAATGCATTCTGTGAATTCTTAAAGGCACAGTCTGAAGAAATTTCTAATTCTGGTTGTTTTTATTATTTGAATATTTATTCAATTCTTTAGATAAGCAAAATTCTTTTTCTATACTATTCTTATATTGTTTATACTTGAGGTTGCTTTATATCTGACTCAAACAAACAAATATTGAACAAAATTTACATACATATATATTGGTTGCTGAAAATGCTCAAGACGCTCAATTTGAATATATTCCAAATCTTTTATAAGTTGGAATTTTGTTTCTTGCTCAATGTAACACTGACATATGTAAAAGTATAATAAGCATTTTCTATTTAGTCCATTATGTGCAAAAGGGCAGATTGTTTAGTATTTTAAAAGCATCTTCTACAGGCTTTTAACTAATCACTCAGTCATATGCGAAAAGCTAAAGAAAGAATAAGATGCCACCTATGTCCACATCTCAGAAGCTTGTATTTGGCAAAAAAAATTGGCAGAGGAAAGGGTGCGTTATTCAAGTTAACAGAACAAAACCAGATGAATTCACATTTTTTTAGGATAGCAAAGTGTGATTTACACAGGAAGAGTTATCTGGCCCAGGTTTATTGGGATTTGGACAGAGAATTCCACAGCAGTGATGTCTCTCCTGTAGACTCTGGAACATTCTGTATTATCTTATCATATAACAGATGACCAACCATATGGTGAAGGGGGAGGAAATCAGAGAGGTAACAGTCTGTTGTACCACTAGACACATGAATGAGAAAACAAAGGTTAAAACCATATTTGTGCACTGTGGCTGATATTCTCATTTTAATTTAGAGTTTATATTTGTAGTTAAATGACACTTCTTAGTACATGTGAATATATTGCAAAAGTCATTTTTATACAGAAATTTCATATAGAAACATATTTTTAAAGTCTTCTTTATAATAGCACAATTAAAATATAGTCTCAGAAGCTATACCAGTATAAGATATGCTCATTAGAAAAGTCCAGATACATTAAAAGTATTTTGAAATATTTATATGAAGTAGCCTAATTCTCCCTAGCTGATAGTAAGTAATTTTATAAATGGTAGTATTTCTCTCAAGACACAAAAAATACAATGTGGCAGTTACTTATTTACTTTTACTTAAGCTGTTTAAAGTCAAATCAATTAATACCCCATTTAATATGCTATGAAGGTATTTATTCATTCAACATAAGATATAAAAATTTATATTATTACATTTAGAGGAAAAGAGATCTGACATTTGTCTTCTATTTTTCTTGGAAAAGTCAGAGACTGACAAATGCCACAGTGGGAATATGATTCTAGTATAATGATTGTCTACTCAGCTAAGAAAAGTCTTCTTAATATATTATACAATTTCTATCACCAATATGCTAGTTTCTCATAAAACTTTCTTAAATTCCTATGTAATAAAAAATTGCCAGTTGTTATCTTGGCTATATTTGGCCTGACTTCATCTTATATTTAGAGCATTCTTGTCATAAAATGCATAGTTTAAAATATAATGCTTCTTTACAAAAATACCACACAAGTTATATCTCTTTCCTCATTTATATATTTGTATGCTCATAGACACTGATATAGTGTCTATGAGAGAGAGAGAGAGAGAGAGAGAGAGAGAGAAATATAGATATCTAAGTCTAAGACTGTTCTCTCCAAAAGTGAGCATTAAATAATTATATATAAAAGGAGAACAAATCACAAATACGCATTTCATTAGTTTTTTACAATGTGAATACTTCTGTTTAATCACCATGCAGACCAAGAAACGATATATTACCCTAGCCCAGAGCCCTTTTCCTGTTCCCTGTTATTATCCCTGCAAGAGGTTAATCACTAGTTTATTTCAATTAATACAAAGTAATTTTGACTGTATCTGAACAATATATAAAACTAATCTAAGTATTCCCTTTTCTATAAGAGTTGTTTTGCATAGCTTTACAGTTTTATCCATAGCAACATACGTACCAGCAATTTGTGCATTTCTATTCCTATATAGAATTACATGGTACTGATACATCATGAATTATTTATCTGTTCTAGAGTTAAAATACACTTAGGCATCACCTATTTTGAATCATGATGAATAATGTTGCAGTGAACATTATTATATATACCTTATGGAGCATATTTATATATGTATGCAATTGGCGGTTACATACTAGAATAAAGAGCCTGACTCTATGTTTACTATTTGTGGCAACATTCATGCCCAGCTGCTACCTTTTACTCTTCTGCCTTCATTCCTACAAGCTGATAGAAAGTTCAGATACCAAACTCCTTTGGTGTTGGTGGTAAAATGAAATGGTGCAAGCAATAGCTCACATCCCAGCTCTACTCCTAACCACTACAAAACCCCCAACCTCGGGGATGGAATTGTAGCTCAGTGGTGGAGTGCTCACCTAGCATGTGTGAGGCACTGGGTTTGATTCTCAGCACCACACATAAATAAATAAATTAAATAAAGGTCTATCAACAACTAAAAAGTATTAAAAAAGAAAAAGTAAAACAAGCTAGTCACTCCTTCCTTCTCTCAGGGTATTTTTGGACCTGAATAAGAGCATATCCTCCTCTGTTCAAACAGATATAGATACAGATACACATAAAATAAACCTTCTTATATCCGTGTGTGTGTGTGTGTGTGTGTGTGTGTGTGTGTGTATGTGTGTTATTATCAATTTTAGTATTCATCTAAAGTCTATGAAGTATGCACATGTATAACTAGCAGGGAAATCTAAGGCTCACAATGTATGGTAATATCAGACTTGAGTCACTGATGCCAAAACTACTCTAAAGAGGTTGTACCAACGGTTGAGAAGTCTTCTAGTAATTCATGTTCATCCTCAGCAACGCTTGGAATTTTCAAGGCTTATTTTTTGTCTTTCTTTTTTGATACTCTGTTGAGTTAACAGAGGAATTACACTGTGTTAACAAATGATATGGAGGAAATTTAAATAGGGTAAAGAAGGTGGAGGGGAAAGGAGATGGTAAGGGAGTAGGAATGATGGTAGAATGAGTTAGACATCATTATCCTAAGTACATGTATAAAGATAAAATAAAAAATACTTTGTGTACAATCAATGACTCAAAAATTGTGCTCTATATGTGTAATATGATGGCATTCTGTCATCAAGTATAACAAATTAGAACAAATAATTTAATAAAAATGACATGTATGTTTAAAAATAATTATTCATCATTTGGATATCTTCTCTTATAAAAAACTTTTCTTTTACCTATTTATTTTAATCATATTACCTTCCCTTTTAAAAATTTAATTTGTAGGAATTCTCTATGTAACATAGATAAGTTCTGTATATGTGTACATATATACATATACATTATAAAATTATACATGTAAGTATATGTGTACATATAATTTTACATATATATACCAAATGTTTTTCATTAATTCTTATTAAACCAAAATTTTTAATTTCACTCTTTGGTGTATAATTTGATTTTTAATTTAAATGAAGTAAATTTATTATTCCTTTTCTATATGATTATGCTTATTGTAACCTGTTTAAGAAATTTGTATGAAATGTGAAGTTTTGAAGATTATTTCTTATGTTTATCATAGTAATTTTTTTTTATTTTTCTAAATCTAGATTTTACCTGTAATTAATTTTTATATGTGGTTTGGGGTACCAAATGGCTATCCTATTGTCAGTTTTTACCTTGATCATTTTTACACTGATTTGAAGTTGAAAATATACTCATTAAAGGACTAGATTCATATTCCCTTATAATTATTCCAATTCACTTATTTAAGCATTCTTTTTCATCTGTTAAAGGTAAACTAAATTTTATTTCTTTTAGCATTTCATTTTAGTTTCTGAATAAAAATAAACATTACATTTGACATATTAATTTTGTTTCAAGTGCAATTTTACACAAGGGGAAAAATTTTAAAACAACAGCCCAATACTTACATGGTTTATTATAGGACAATGAAATAATGATATAAGATACTGGTGGTATACATGGAGGTCTTGGAAACCAGAAGAATTTCAGATGTATTTAATATATTGACAGTAGTATTTTTAGCTCTTGCTGATGAATTGAATGTAGAGAATGAAAAAAGGGAAGAGCATCAAAGATAACTCTTTATGCTAAAGCAACTGGAGATCTACATTTTACTAAGATAGGGAAGTCTGTGGGATGAGCGAATTTAGGAATGGTTAAATTTTTTAAAACCCACAGACATAATTTTAAATATCAAAATATTAACCTATTGATCAGGTCAATAAATTAAGACTAATTTTAAAAACTGAGAAGTTTTCTTGCAAAAAGCTTTATTTAGACAAATAAAAACTTTAGTTCTTTATCTTCTAAATTGCTTTAACTATGGAGAAAAATTCCTTAGCTTCCCTGAAATACACAACTTAGAACATCTGTTTATTGATGCAAGCAAAGGCCATGTGTGTCAAAGGATTTTTAAAAAAATTTCCTGATTAGAATAAAAAAAATCAATATCTTAATTTGAGAGTTCTGATGGGGCATTGGCTCCTATAAACATGGAATGACACTCTCAAACATTCAAATAAGAAAGAATAGAAATTATTGAGTGCTTGTACTAGGAGTTATTGGTTATTAGTTATTACAAAACTTGAAAACCACTTTGAACATGAAGGGCCAGAGATAATACATGAAGGGCCCAGCGATAATACATTGAAAATTGACCTTTGTCAACATTCATGATTATGACACAAAGTCTTATTGCAACTGAAGAGAAGATAATAATGTAATGAATGATAGATTAGGTTGGTAGGGAATGAAATCATAGCTAAAGCCAGATTCTCAGAATCAAACTAGTTTCTTTTCTCTGGTAAAGTTTTAACAATACTTCCTAACCCCTTCTTATTGTAAGAAAATGTGCTAACTTTAAAAAGCATGTGAAATAATGAAAAAATACATGGGATTTGAGTCACTGTTTATATATAAACCTTAGAATTTCAGAAGAGCACTGTTTTAGGAGACCTTCTATATTTCACAGGCCAAATAATAAATTGCATACTGTTCTATTGAATTTTTATGGAATCTAAAGCCAGCGAAATATATTAAGGAAGTATTAAAACATCTTTGCTTCCTCTAATTTTATATAAAAATAGCAACTAAAATTTACATGGTGTATTATAGTTTACAAATTGCTGTCACATACATTAGTTCACTTGATTTTATACCTTAGAGTCAAAGACACACTTTAAATAGCAATCATTATCTCTAGGAAAATGTAGGCATTGGCAGAACACACAAATGTAATCAGTTTTATATTCTGTTCTATGTTTAGATAAGAACTGCCCAAAACTTTGCAACAGTATTTGCTTTGGGGGTGGGGGTACAGATAACTTAATTTCAAGCAAGTTATCTTCTTCTTGGAAAAATTCATCAATGTAAGAATTTTTGCTTTTTAAAATACCAGTTCATGGCCATGTTATAATTTATGGAAATGTTCAAAATACATATCCTCTTTTCTCTTATACTTGGTATACTTAATATCTTAACTCCACGAAGCATATAAATAAAATGGATGATGTTCAACTTGATCTGCACAATTTATTTTAAATTCTTTTCTACTCTTTGTCCTGTTTTATGCCTCAAATATTCAGGAATATGTACTCCCAGCTTTACCTTGCCCTCCAAAACAAAGTTTTATGATCCTATCTCCCACCACTCATGTTTCTCACCTTTTCAACCTTCACTGTGCATATATTTACACCCATTGTTTTTGTCCTATCCCTCATTCCCTAGTTTCTGCAAAATTTAGAAAATGTATAAAGTAAAATGTTGTATAATGTTGTAAGGTTATTTCACTGATCATATTAATATTGTCTCTCCCAAAAATTGGGATTCTAAATGGCAAAACTTATCACTAAAGGAGATATATTAGGCAACCTGAAAAGTGTAATATGACCTGAAGAGTACTGGAAATAATATTAGAAGTCTTATTTTTTGTGAGTCAGAAGCAGCAAAAGTGAACTAATACATGTCTATAAAATGCCAGATTCTTTTGCTGAAAAGAAACTTTTTAGTTTAATTCCATCCCATTGGTTTTAATTTATGTTGGTTTTAATTCTTGAGCTATTGGAGTCTTATTAAGGAAGTTGGGGCCTAACTAACAATCTGTGAGGTGAACAGAGAGCCTACATCCTGGGAGCAAATTTTTATCCCTCACACATCAGATACAGCACTAATCTCTAGGGTATATAAAGAATTCAAAAAGCTAAACACTGAAAAAACAAATAACTCAATCAACAACTGGGCTAAGGACCTGAACAGACACTTCTCAGAAGAGGATATACAATCAATCAACAAATATACATAAAAAATGTTCATCATCTCTAGCAATCAGAGAAATGCAAATCAAAACTACTCTAGGATATCATCTCACTCCAGTCAGAATGGCAGCTATTATGAAGACAAAAAACAGTAAGTGTTGGCGAGGATGTGGGGAAAAAGGTACTCTCATATATTGCTGGTGGAACTGCAAATTGGTGCAGTCAATTTGGAAAGCAGTGTGGTAATTCCTTGGAAAACTTGGAATGGAACCACCATTTGACCTAGCTATTCCTCTCCTCGGACTACACCCAGAGAATTTAAAAGCAGCATACTCCAGGGACACAGCCACATTAATGTTTATAGCAGCACAATTCACAATAGCTAAACTGTGGAGCCAAATGATGTCCTTCAGTGAATGAATGGATTAAAAAAAATGTGGCATATATACACAATGGAATTTTACTCAGCAATAAAAGAGAATAAAATTATGGCATTTGCAGGTAAATGGATGGCATTGGAGAAGATAATGCTAAGTAAAGTCAGCCAATCCCCCAAAAACAAATGCCAATATTTTCTCTGATATAAGGAGGTTGACTCATAGTGGGGTAGGGAGGGAGAGCATGGGAGGAATAGATGAATTCTAGATAGGGAAGAGGGGTGGGGGAAAAAGGAGGGGGCAGGGGATTAGAAAAGATGGTGGATTGTGAAGGACAACATTATACAAAGTACTTGTATGAAGACTTGAAAAAAATAAAATAAAATAAATGCCAGATTCTGTGGTAGATAGAGAAAGTATCGAATCTCTAAAAGGCTTCCAGGTAGAGATAATTATGTGCCTTTAACAGATCAGGAAACCGAGGTTCCCTTAGCTTAATGTAAGTCTCCACAGTCATAGCACACGTGGTAATGACTGGTAGAGACAAGCTTTCTACAAACCTATTCTGTCAGATAACAGGACCATGTTCTTTTTCTATACAATAACATATATGTTTACATAATACATTGTATTATTTTGAAAGGGTTACCATAATAAACTACAGGAGGGTAGATGGCTTAAACAATAGAAACTTATTTTCTTAAAGTTCTGCTGGCTATAAGTTTAATATCAAATTATTGGTAATTTTTGTCTTCTGTTTCTCCTGAAGCCTCTGTGCAAGGCTTGTTGACATCTGTCTTCTAACTGTGCCTTCAAATAGCTTTTCATTTTTGCATGAGCCACCCTGAAGCCTCTTGTGTTGAGGCCAAGATGATGGGATTAACACCATGCCCTTATCACCTCACTTAACCTTATTTATTTTGCTAAAGACTCAATATTGTCACACTGGAAATTAGGGCTTCAACACATACATCTTAGCAGCACACAATCCAGTTTATAATGTGTGCTTTTCATTTAACCAAGTGGTATTTTATATCTTGTAACAATGTGTATGTATACATACATTTTATTATATATATATATATATATATATATATATATATATATATATACACAGTGTTTGTGTGTATGTGTGAGATACAGTGTTTGTGTGTGTGTGTGTGTATATATATATATATATATATATATATATATATATATTATATATAAACTTTAATTACATGATTTACTGAATAGAATAAAAAAGAGAAAATTGATTCTGAAATTAGTGGTGAATATGTTAACATTATGACTATTCAAGAAGTAGAAATCAAAAACTTGCTTTTTAATCTTTCTTCTTTTGGATTTGTATGGCATAATAAAGTTAATCTTGTGTAATGACAAATGATATTTCCTAAGCATCTGCTACACACTAGGCACCATCCTATGACTTGGGAATACAAAGGTTAGAGAGATGTACTGCTAAACCCTTGTTTTTCCCAACCCAAAGGGCAATCTGTTAATCTTCCACTGTGTTGTTTTTCTCCTGTAGGAAGAAGACAGACATGGAGAAGGCACATCTTTGGTCATAAAAGGCCTTGGAAAAAATGATACCTAGTTCTCTTAATTGCATTCCACTTTCTAGAACCTAGACACACAACCACATCTGAATTTAAACAGGGCTATGAGATGTAATATGGCTGCACAGGTATGTGTTTGATTATAACTCCATTTCCATGGTTGAAAAGATATAGATACTGGTTTACAATTAGCATTATCTGTAAGACTCTCTTGTCTTCACATGAAATAAAGTTTCTTATGTCTCAAAATTTTTAATTTATAACACAAGGTTTTTGACAAAAGCACATGAAAAATTTGGATAAAATTAAATCTCAAGAGTGTCATGCTATTGAATCTTTATTATTTCTGAGTCAATCCAAATTTCCCATAAATATTGAAACTTGATCTTCCATTCCTACATGACTTTCCCAAGTTTGGGGTGGAAAATGGGTAGTAGGAGTGGATTATGTGGTTATTAAAACAGGTGACTTTATATCCATTCCTAGGGGCTGTTGCCATTGCTTTAGCACCATGTTGTAGCATTCTCTAGGCACATATGTGGACTCTTTTAAACTAATTTTCAACTCTTTCCAGTTGTGACAATTTGTGCTATACTATTTGGATAACATTTCCATTTTAAAATTTCAACTAGTAATTTTAAGGGAAAAAGTCTAGACTCCACATATATGAGAATATCTATTATTTTTTTAAGTCACAAAAAGAGCAAGAAAAATGAGAACTGTGTGCTTATTATACTGAAAGCCTTTTTAAGGATTACAGAGTTGTAAACTAATGGATTCAAGTATATAAAATCATTCCTTTGGGAAAATTCACATTTAAGAGAGTGCTTTGATTTTTAAAAAATTAATTTAATCTCAAGTCGAGGGAAATGTGAACTCATTTTAGCTAATTAATATAATTTAGGTTTACCATTACCTGTGTTACTTTGATTTGATCATGAAAACATGTTCAAAACACAGTTTTAAAACTCTATATTGGTTTTTACAAAACGCTACCTTAAATTCTAAGGGAAACCATGATAGAAAATGACACCAGGACTTTCATGTTACCAAACATTTACTAGATGTTTTGTTGCTGCTGCTGCTATTGATGATTTACTTTACCTTGAAGCTATAATTTTTGTAGGATCTCTCTTTTTAATGTTTCAAGAATATAAAAATA
Source organism: Callospermophilus lateralis (assembly GCF_048772815.1). Lineage (NCBI taxonomy): Eukaryota > Metazoa > Chordata > Mammalia > Rodentia > Sciuridae > Callospermophilus > Callospermophilus lateralis. The sequence goes on from NC_135319.1 coordinate 39,266,269, forward strand.
TAATTCTTAAATTTGTTTTATACTTATTGTTGTTGCTTTCATTATTGATTCTGGGGATTGAACCCAGAAGTGCTTCACCACTGAACTATATCCCCACTCCTTTTTATTTTTTGAGACAGGGTCCCTAAGTGACTCAGGCTGGCTTCAAACCTGTTGATTCTTCTGCCTCAGTCTCCTGTGTCACTGGGATTATAGGCATGCACTATCATGCCCAAATACTCCAAGATATTTGGACTCATATGAAATACTTCTCATAATGTGGGCTCTGGATAGGAAGTGTCAGTATCATCTAGAAACTTGTTAGAAATGCAAATTCTAAAACCCCATTTTCAGATTTTGCTAACTCAAAACCTCTGGCATAGGTTCCAAAAATCAGTGTTTTAATAAGTTTCCTCTTTCCTTATCAACCTGGGTAATTCTGATGCACAATAAAGTTTGAGAAATATTTTTCCAAAGGATTTTACAATTGAAGTCTATTTCAAACCCTGAATAGAGGTTACATAAATAATTCTAAAAATGTTGCTAGTTCAAAACTCTCATTGTACCTCCATGCAGCCAAAATGAGGATAATGCTTTTTCAGTTATTGGCCAGTTGAATTCAAATTAGGTCTCTCTTTAAAATATGACAGAGATAATAAAAATCTAATTTCAGCACTTCTAATAACACTGAATTTGAATTCCTTTATATTAAACAAACATAAATGTTCTCTAAATCACCACTACCCAAACTTAACTAAATCTTTTAGAAGAAAAGTATAAAACAATTAAAAATTAATTTTTATGATTGCTACTTTTATATGAAGAAATCCTACAGAAGTGGTTAGCAACTACTGAATATCACCATTAACATCATCATCAATTTTAATAAGTTTAAGATAACATATAAAAAAAATGTGAAATGAAACTGCAGATTTCAAGAAATGTCTGAGGGGAAATTTGAATAAATAATTTTTTACAATAGGCTGCTTTTTGCAATTTTTTCATTAATTATGAGCTTCTTTGAAATATTCCATAAGCAAACATCCTAGAAGAAATGCATAGCCTAGGGAGTAAACCTCTCAGGAAACTAATAGTTTTCTTTGCATTTGCCAGAGAAGAAAAACAGCATACAACCCCCAAATGCATGTTTCCTTTAGCATTCAGTTTTTTAAAGAACATGCATTTATTAATATTGCTTTATTTAATTAAGTAAAATACTATAAATAAATTCAATAAAGCATAATATATTTCAGCTCATATTAGTTCTATAACCTTACTGTTATCAATATATAACTTAAAATTATATGATAGGCATGATTTGTCAAGTTTAGTCTTCTCATCTAAAAAAATAGATACAACATTTTTATGTGATTTACATTTCAGAAATAGTTGCTTCAGGATCAAATTTGCAAATATGTGAAAATATACATATTACCAAACATATCTGAGGAAGTTTATAAATTTGTAAATAATATCTGAAAATGTACTAGAATAATGTGACAAGAACCATTTTAAGTTATAATTTAAGTTATAATTAGTCTAACTTCCAATCTACTACAGATAACTTAGTTTGAATTTGGCAAGAATTAATTTATTGATCCAATATTTTAGAAGTTAATATAATTGAATCTCAATGTAATTGTAATATGAGAACATGTGTTATTTTGTTTCTATAATACAACCCATAACCATGAAAAATTATTAGAAAAATGATCATAAATATGAAAGAAAACATATAAAGCAATATGTTAACTTTTTATTTGTATATATTTTTATTTATTTTTATAGTTTTACATAGAGTTGGGTTCTTCCCAACAAACTCACGCATGCAAGGAAATTGATTTCATTTCATGATTCCCACTTTTCCCTCCCCATTTTCCCTACCATACCCCCTCCTCTCTCCCATTTTCCTCTTTCTCTTCTGCTATATTTTCTTTCACTGATCTATTACTTTATATTTGATTGGTTCTTTATGTTATTCTCTCCATCCCCTTTCGTTTATTTTACTCTAGCTTTGGCATATGAGAGAAAACTTTCAACATTTTGGTTCCTGAGTTTGGATCTTTTTACTTAGAATGATATTATTCATTTCCATCTATTTACCAGCAAATGCCATAATTTCATTCTATTTTAAGGCCGAGTGAACTCTATTGTGTGTGTGTGTGTACAATCACACACACACACACACACAATTTCCACAATTTCTTAATCCATTAATCCATTGATAGGCATCTGGGTGGATTTCATAACTTCAACTATTATAAACTGTGCTGTTATACACATCAGTGGACTATGTCATCGTAGTATGCCAATTTTAATTCTTTTGGGAAAATACAAAGGGATTGGAAATCTGGGTCACATGGTGGTTCCACCCTAGATTTTTTGAGGAATCTTCACAGTGCTTTCCAGGGTGGTTGTACTAGTCTGCAGTCTCACCAACAAGTGCAAATGTAGTTTTATTCCTCACAACCTCACCAGCATTTATTGTTGTTCATGTTCTTGATCATTGCTATTCCAAGTGGGGTGAGATGAAATTTAGTATAGTTTTGATTTGCACTTCTCTGATTGCTAGAGATGTTGCACATTTTTTAATATATTTACTGGCCATTTGTGTTTCTACTTTCTAGAAGTATCTGTTTCTTTCTTTGGCCTATTTATTGACTAGGTTATTTTATTTTATTTTTATTTTTTGGTGTTAGGCTTTTTGAGTTTTTTGTATAGTCTAGATATTGTTCCCCTATTAAAAAGGTAGCTATGTATTACTGCTTAATTGTATTTTGTTATATAAATAATCAAAATTATTCGCCCATTATATTGTTGATAGACATTTAAATTATTTTCTCTGCTCAATTATTACGAAAACCACTATTAAGAATAGTCTTATCTGTGTATTCTACACACGTTCTGAGTTACTCTGTTTTGGAGTTGATGATTTGTAAGGCATGTGTATCTTCAAATTACTTTGACATAACTTATTTTATTTTAAAATAATGTTATAATTCTCAATACTAAATATCCTAAACAATATAAGGTAATGTTAGGATTTTTTTCTTGGTGAATCTGGTGAGGATTTGTTATTGTATTAGTATACTTTTCATTTGTAATTCTTTGATAATTAAACACATCCTCAAAAATTTATTAGGCTTTTTTCTTTTGTTATACTTTTTATTCATCTGTTGGCATTCTTTATATATTCTGTATAGCCAAAAATTTGTTGATAATATGCTTCAGCAACTTCTAATTTGTGACCTAACATTTTATTCTTCCTGTATCTCTTAATAATTGAATTTCTTAATTTTAATGTAGTTGAATATATCAATTATCTTCTCTTGAGAGGGATTTATTCTTATGTCAGATTTAGTAAATTATTTGCTACTCCGAGGCCATAAATATATTTACCTATTTTTAAAAATTTTAATTGATACATAACAATTGTGCCTACTTTGATGGTATGATATTTTGATACACTTATATAATCTACAATGATTAAATCTGGGCAATTATCATATCCATTATCTCAACTATTTATCATTTTTTCATGTTAGGAACATTCAAAACCCCCCTTCTATTTTGTTTTTTTTTTGGATTGTATTTATTTATTTATTTGGTACCAGGGATTAGACCACTGAGCCACATCTCTAGCCCTATTTTTTATTTTATTAGAGACAGGGTCTCACTGAGTTGCTTAGCACCTCGATAAATTAATGTGGCTGGCTTTGAACTCCTGATCCTCCTGCCTCTACCTCTGGAGCCGCTGGGATTACAGGAATGTGTAACCACACCTGGCTCCCCCTTCTATTTTGGAATGTATAATATACAATAAATTATTAACTATTGTCACCCTATTATGTTTTTGACACTACAATTTGTCCCTAACTATATTTTTATACCCCATAACCAGCCTCTGCTATCTCATCTATCCTTCACAGCCCCTAATAATTACTATTAAACTCTCTACATTTATGAAATCAAGTTTAACTTCCACATAAGTGATATTACACAGCATTTGCATTTTTATTTTCTAATACTTTATTGATTTCTTTTTTAAAATTACTAAACTATGGAGAATTGGTTCTATGCAGTGTTTGAGATTTTCATTCACTTTTATTTTAAACATCTCCAGAATCATTTATTATAAAGTCTATCTTCCTTCCCAATATCTTGCAAGAACAACTTCTGTTATCGACTAAATATCTGTATATACTTAGGTATATAAATCTGCTTTCTTTTTTCTTTCATTATCTGTATCCATATCTAATTCTATATCATTGTCAATTCTTATGTCAGTACCACAATTACTGAAATATTTGAGCTAATGCTAACTTTTAGGGCAAATCTATTCAACTTGTTTTTCTTCAAGAGTTTCTTGGAACTCTGCAATTTGACAGAAAAAATTGGAATTGTTCCATCACTTTCCATGCATAAAAAAACCAAAAATAATTTAAAATATTTCTAAATAATAATCTATAAATTTTAAGAAACTTAACATATTTAAATACTAAATATTTCAATTAACATTGTATGATAGTTTATTTATTTTGAATTTATTTAATGTTTCTACCAGTATTTGTTAGTCACAAATCATCATAGTTTCTTTCAAGAACAAATCAAGTTTATTTTATTATGATAAATACCTGGAAATAAATAAAATCAACATCTATGTAAAGCCCATGCCATACTTTAAATATTATACTAAAAATGTGTAGAATCAAGAAAGATCTGTTTATTATAACGGTGCTATTTAGATGTGTTTTATTTCTGTGTCATTTTTCATATTTTTAAAAAATTATTTTTAAAGTACTATAGCTAAATTTGTTGCCCAGTTTGCATTTAATGTTCTCTAGAAAATAGTTATGTCAATATGACACCATTTCTATACTCACCAATCAAGAGATCATCAAGAGAAAACCATCAGGACAAGATAAGAATTTTTAAAAATACCAATGCATGTATACATGAGCATGCACATACATATGCACTGTGTAGAACTTTCACTCAGCCAAGATTATGCAAATTACTAAGTAAAGTTAATGAACTGAAATCTAATATCAGTCTGAAAATGCTAGGCTAAAACTGGAACTGATTTTGAAAACAATCCCAAATGAAAACTAGATCTCTACTTGGAGACAGTTTTCATTTCCAAAGCTATTTATTCCTTGTTTGAATAAATAAACTAGAGAAATTCAATTTTTCTTTATTTAAATAACTCATCAAGCTGTATGTCTCATAGTTTTGGTCACTTTAAAAGCAGAATTATAATTGTAGTAAGATAAGACTGCGTGTTTCTAACTATGATTTTTTTTACTTAAAATGTAAAGTTGGTACATTTTTAGAAAATTATAATAGGAAATAAAATTATTTGAGTATTAACTTTGATGTCCCTAGTTCCTATAATGAATCATGGATTTCTGTGTCTGTGTGATTCTGCTAATACTGTTCATTTGTTCTTTCAGTTATTTATTCATTTATTCTTTCACAAATAGGCCCTGAGGAAATAGAGACTTAGCCTTTCTGATTAGAGATTTCTCAATCACTCCAACTACACATAATTCACCAATGTTAACAAAAATTTGATTTTTTTTATTTCTAACTGTACTTAAGCAGTATTTCAAAAACATAACCCTTTAATTTGACATTAATTCATGAATTACAAACCTGATTTCTAACAAATTCATGGATTAAAAACTGTTGTCAAAGCATGTAATGAAAGAATATAAAGTAGAAAATGATAATGAAAGTCACAAAGATTTTATATATGTATTTGCATGTGGATATGTACATGTCTATATTAGTTTTATACCCTTAAGACAGGCCAATTTTTCATAAAAGTTCAGGGTTAATGTTTTTAAAATGCATGGCCATTAAAGATATCTTTAGAATGTTTTAAAAACATAAAAGTTTCCTTTCAATTTTATTAACTTTAGGTTACCAAAAATCAGAAAAATATAAAAAATTAATGTGTTAGTCATCATCCATTCAAAATTTTTATTGAGTAACTATTAGAAGTCATATGGTAGTTTTATGTATTGGGTCTAGAGTAACAAAATGAAACCTTACTCCCTTGTTGCTTGCATTCAGACACTGAATATTTAAAAAATAATTAATATTTTGGGAAAACCATTGTATGTTAGATAGCATACTTATTTTCCATGTATGCATTTTATTTTATTATTATAGCATCATCCTAACCCAGATATTGACATTCCCACATAAGAAGACATGAGGAAATAAAAAGTAAAAGAGAAGTTATCTGTTATCCAAGATTAGGCATAAATGTATATGTGTTTGTTTTTGCACATATGGGGAGTAAAGGGATAAAGGAGACATTTTACAGTTGAAAGCAAGTTTTGTTGTAATAGAAAATTGCTAACAATTTTTTATAATTTAAGGCTGGTAATTGAGTTTACCTCTGAGGCAAATAGTCCCTATATACTGAGATAGTAACACATTTAACCTTATATATTAAAAATAAGCACTTAATTTTCTTTCATGAAAAATGTAAGAAGAGTGAAACACATTTTTGACTGAAAAGTTGACTTTCATTTTTAAAAAATCGATTTTTTTAGTTGTAGTTGGACACAATACCTTTATTTATTTATTTATTTTTATGTGGTGCTGAGGATCGAACCTTGGGCCTCATATGTGCTAGGCGAGCGCTCTTCCGCTGAGCCACAACCCCAGCCCTATTGTTTCATTTTTTTAAATGGAAATCGAGTGTATCTACTTTTATTTTTACTTCACATACTTCTAATATCTAAGGTTTTCTAAGTATAGGGCATTTTTCTGAGGTTTTCAATAATGCCTCATTTAATCATGATACCATCTCTTCACAATGAAGCAGTCAAAGCTCAGAGTAGTATTTGTTTATTATCAGTCACACTGCTTTTAATTAGAAATTGAGCTGATGTTTTAAACTTGGAAATTATGCAAATAATTTTGTTATGATGATTCTCCTTTTTGTTATATGTTTATAACAATTCCATTTACCTATATACTATTGATATGTTTTTAGGAAATATACATACATGGTCTTGTTTGAGCCTTTTTTTCCAGAAAAAGGAATACAGAAATCTCAACAACTTCAACAAACATGTGCAGGCCTAATCTTTTCAGTCAACTGAAGAAAACACTGTAAAGAGCTTAGGTGGAATTGGTATAAAAACACAGCTGAGTTGAGATTTTTGATGATCTTTAAACATGCAATTTGTGTGTCAGTCCCTTTTGGGTCATATGGAAATTCAGAAGGAGGGAATAGATCCATCTAAGTGAAAAATGGGGTTGTTTCATTAAAGGAACATATAGATACAGCAAAGGAAGCTGAACCCAGTGGAACAGTCCTCTTATGATGGTCAGCATCCATAATGTGGAGCACAGGAGAGGTCAGAGCAAAACAAAAATCTGCTCTCTGAGCAAAAGGGATAGTAACTATCAGTAACATTCAGCAATAACTGAGGGAAGACTTGGAACTTAGCTTTAATTTTTTCAAGAAACTTGATGCATAGCATGATAGTGAAGAGCACGGATGCAAAGTCTTCTTCTCCACTTATATTGTATATTCTTGGGCAAATTAATTGATACTTTGAAGAATCAATTTCTTCACTCAAGACTGTAGAAAATAAGTTCCTTTGGACTCTTTGGAGAATAAAATATTGGGATTTAGATAAAGAAGTTATTGATCATCTGTATCCAACATAAATGAAGTATCACCCCAAACTCAGTTATTACTTTTAACATTATTTTCATTACATATGATTTTGGCCCCAAGTTGAAGCTCTGCATTGCATAAAATAGGATCAAATGAAAATGTTCCTTCTTTAGCAATCTTCCATTTAATTAGGGTTTATTTTATTTTTAGCAATGAATTGCAAACTCAAAAATAAATATCTTATTTATTGTCTTACCTCTTACAAATCTATTCAGCATTGAGAGGTAAATAAAGATGTAAATTACAGGATATTTGAGACATTGATCTATAACCTGGAGAAACCCTGAGGTTCATGGATTCCTTATATACTGCTGCAGATCAAGAATGGACTAATTTTCCCCTTAAATTATTCTAACACTAATAACCATTATCCTGTGTCCATCCTTAAAACATTTAGGTGGAAAGCTGAAAGGGCCAATGAAAATTGATTTCAATTCTAAGAATTAGACTAACTATTCTAAATTATTTGCACTTCTATACTACAGAACTTTTTTTCTCCATATCAGTCAATTAAAATATGTGAAAGGTAGGAAGATGAGACCCAACTCTCAAATGGATTAATATTACCCTGTTTTTTCCCTGTGATTGCTACAAATCCATCAGCTAATCCCTTACACTTGGTATCCTTAGAGACCAAATTTTAAAATGCTGTGAATAGAACTTAAACTCAAGAAACTTAAAAAAAAAAAAAAAGTTGTGTCAAAAAGTTCATGGAACTTATACTTGGAAGGGAAAAGCCTGAAATACCATTAAAATTTTTTCCTCTCCTAAATGCAAACTTCATTGCTATATATACACTTCAAAATATTCAAACAAAGTACAAGTGCTCCAAATTTTCTTCAAGGAAGGTGAAAATAGCTAAAAAGTATAAGTGAATATATAAGTTTTATAAAAATGACACACTTTATATATATATATATATATATATATATATATATATATATATATAAAATCTATATCTTGTATGGTATAAAAAGATAAATGAGAGAAACTATAAAAGAGTGTCTCAAAATATACCTAGATACAGTGCAATCCCAGTTTCTAAGATATAACATGATAATGTGCAAAGTATGAAATAGATAAGGATATGTGATCAGGAGATGTGAAATTGACTCAGAAAAAGGCCTCATCTAAAATTAAAAAAAAAAACACTATGTAGATATAGTGCTTATAACAACAACATGATTAACTGCAATCCTTATTGAAGTGATAATAATAAAATTTTTCCCAGTAAGAAATATCCAAAGTCGAGGACCTGATGACAAGTGATGCCAAGCATTCATGAAATCATGAATGCCATTCCTTCTCAAGCTCTTCCAAAAAAATTGAAGAGGAAAAAAAACTTCTAAACTCATTATGCAAGTCTAATATTATCCACATACCCAAATCTGATAATGACATTACAAGAAAAAAAAAAAAAACTAGAGGGCAACATCCTTATAAATACACTTGTAAAATTTCTCAAAAAAAGTACTAGGAAACAGAATTTAATAGCATAAAGGATCACCACAATCAAGTAGAATCTTTTATCCCTATAATGCAAGGATGGTTTGGTATACACAAATAATATGTTTGATTATAACATTAATATAATCATTTCAATAAATGCAGAAAAGTTAACAAAATTCAACATCCTTTCAAAACACTAAACACATTAGTTGTAGAAGGAATCAATTTAACACAAAAAAAGATTATAAATGACAAGCCCATAGCCAATATTACTCTCATCAGTAAAAAGTTAAAAGCCTTTCTTCTAAGATCAAGAATAAAATAAGTTATACACATAAAAATTCATATAAGACATTGGACCAAAACAGGGCTCAGAAATAAACATTATATATGATGTATTGATTTCAACAAAAGTGCAAAGAATACACAATGAGTGAAAAATAGTCTCTTCAGTAAGTTGTAGCCAGAAAACTGGATGTACACTTACTGAAGAGTGAAATCAGGCCCCTTACACAGGCCAAGATGTGTAATTAGCCCTAGTGCCCATCAGAAGACAAATGGATGAAAAACAATGGAGTTTTTTATACATACAATGGAGATTTTTTAAGACAATAATGAAAAATGGAATCATGCCAATAGCAGGGAAATGGATGAAAACGTAAGCTGTTAAGCAAAATTAGCCAGATAACAAAAAAGACAATTATTACATGTTTTCTTCCATATGTGGAAACTGAAACAAAGAAAGATCTGAAAATAGATGATGGACTATTAAGGAAGGGGATGGATACTTGGAGGGAGGAGGATGAGAGATAAAGACAAGAAAGTGTACCAGGCAGAGTGGAAACAGTCCAGATATGATATATGCATGTATGGAATCATTAATTTCTTCTATATGATTGAAAAATTATAATAAGAAAAATAAGTAAAATGTAAACATTCTAAAATACAAAACAAAAATTTACCCCTTATCTTACACCATATATAAAAATTAACTTAAAATGATAATATGGTTTGAAATGAGTTGCTTCCTAAAAGCTCTCTTGTGAGAATACTCAGCAGTGAAATTATTAGATTATGAAAGTCATAACCTAATCAATGGATTAATTCATTTGATGGATTAATCATTTTCAAGAGTTGCCATAGTGGGTGGTAACTGTAGGCAGGTAGTTTGTGGCTGGAGAAAGTAGATCACTGGGGGCATGCCTTTGGGGTTTGTATTTTGTCCCTAGTTCTTGAAATCTCTGTCTCTGCTTTCTGGCTACCATAAGCTAAACAGCTTTCCTCCTCCACACCCTCTTGCCATGATGTTCTGCTTCACTCAGGTCCAAAGCCATGGAATTGGCTGACCATGGACTTAACCTCTGAAACCATGAGCCCAAATAAACTATTTTCCTCTAAGTTGTTCTTGTCAAGTCACAGAAATCAATGTCTAATTAACAAAAATGAGTTAATGACTTAAACATTAGACCTGAAACTATAAAACTATTAGAAGAAAACAGAGAAAGTTCCATGGTATTGGAGTAGTTGATGATCCCCCCCGCCAAAATTTAACAAAGTGAAAATAGAAAAATTAAATAAAACTGAAAAACTCCATAGTCAAAGAAGCAATAAAAAAAGTGAGAGGAAATACTTGCAAATCATATATCTTATAAGGGGTTGAATAAAAGGTATCCCTCCAAAAGCTCCTGTAGAAAAAAACAATGGTAAAAGGAATACAGAATGCTGTAACTTAATCAGTAGATTGATTAATCCATCTTATATATTAATAATTTGAAGGGACTAACTGGGTGGTAACTGTAGGTAGGTGGGGTGGGGCTGAAGAAGTAGGTCACTGGGGGTATACTTTTGAGTTTTATATTTTGGCAACATTCTCTCTCTGCTTTCTGGCTGCCATGAGGAAAGCAGCTTTCTTCTGGCCTTCCCTTCTGCCATGATACTCTATCTCATCTTGGGCCCAGAGCAATGGACTTAGACAACCATAGACTGAGACCTCTAAAATCATGAGCCAACATAATCTTTTTCTCAGAAAAAGTTTTTCTTATTGGATATTTTGGTCACAGTGATGCAAGGCTGACTAACACAGGTTAATATCCAAAAAATGTAAGAACTCACAGAAATCAATAATAATAATAGTAGTTATGGTTTGGATGTGAAGTATCCCCAAAAAACTCATGTGTGAGACAATGCAAGAAATTTTAGAGAAGAACTTATTGGGTTATAAGAGCCATAATCCAATCGGTGAATTAACACCACTGATAGGATTAACTGAGTAGTGACTGATGATAGGTAGTGTGTGGTTGGAAGAGGTGGGTATTGGGGGGCTGGCTTTTGGTATATATTTTGTATCTTGGGAATGGAGTCTCACTTTCTCTCTACTTCTTCATCATCATGTGACCTGCTTCCTCTGCTATAGCCTTCCGCCATGTTGTTTGGCTTCACTTTTAGCCCTGAAGAATGAAGCCAATTGTCTATGGATGGAGACCTCTGAAAACATTGAGCCCCCTAATAAAATTTTCCTCTTCTACAATTGTTCTGGTTAGGTCTTTTAGTCATAGCAGCAAAAAAAGCTGACTATAACAGGAATAACCCCATTAAAAATGGGCAAAATGCCTGAATAAACATATCCCAAAAGAAGACATAAAAAATATCCAACAGGCATATGAAAAATTCTCAATATCACTAATCAGAGAAATGTAAATATCACCTTCCAAATGTTAGGATGGATAATATTAAAAGGAGTTGAAAGTGTTGGCAAAGGTGTAAACAAAATGAAATCCTTTTACACTATTGGTGGGAATATAAATTGGGATAGCTGTTATGGAAAACAGTATGTAAGTTCCTCAAAAAATAAAATAGAGCCAGGCACTGTGATGCACACTTGTAATCCCACTGACTCAGGAGGCTGAGGCAGGAAGACCTTGAGTTCAAAGCCAGCCTTAGCAAACTCGAGGCACTAAGCAACTCAGTGAGACCCTGTCTCTAAATAAAAACAAAATAGGGCTGGGGATGTGGCTCATTGGATGAGTGCCCCTGAGTTCAATCCCTGTTACCCACCCACCCCCCCACCAAAAAAAAAAAACTAAAATATAATTACCATATGATCCAGCAATCCCATCTCTGGGTAATATAGCCAAAGAAATTGAAATCTGTATCTCAAAGAGTTATCTGTACCTATATGTGAATTATAGTAGTCAAGACAGAGAAACAACCTAAGTGTCCATCAACAGGAGAATGAATAAAAAGAAGGAAATCCTGCCATCTATAGCATCATGAATGAGCCTGGAGAACATTACACCAACTGGAATAAGACAGACAGAGAAAGGAAAATATTGTATAATTTAATTCATATGTGGAATCTAAAAAGCCAATTTTACAGAAGTAGAGAGTAGAATGGTGGTTGCCAAGGCCGTGAGAGACTGGGGAGAGATGGGCTGATATTTGTAAGATATTGATAAGAGCAGATTTTTAAGTGTCTTCAACACCTACAGAAACACATATAAAATGATAACTAAGAATAGTAACATTTTTTTTTTCAGTGCTGGAGAAAGAACCCAGGCAGGGCCTCATACATGGAAAGTTCTCTATCACTGAGTGTCAACCTAAGCCCCAGATATATTAATTAATTTGACAATGGTAATCAGTTCTCAATGTTTATGATCATAAAAATTATTCCACTGTACACCTAGAATAAGCATGATTTATTATTTGTCAATTAAATATTTTATTACTGTGTTAATTATGCAGAATGCTACATTTCATTGTAGCATAATCACAAACACATAAAAATATGGTTTTGTATCCAAAAATGCTTGATAATTTGATAATTCTTAGATGATCTGATACCTAAACATTTTTTTTTCAAACTCCCACCTGTGGTTGAAAAACTCAAACTGTCCTTCATTTACATGTTCAGCTTAGAAAACAAGAAGCTAAAGTAATACACCGTACTAAGAAATATCTCAAAGGAATTATTAGTAAATATTCTTTAAGAAGCTTGGTGACTATCTCAAAATCCCTCATGAAGATCTCCAGAAACATTTTGCCAGTAATTAGCAAGGTGTCATAAACCATCCTTCTCCAGGATCACCTCTTGAGAAATGGGTGTAGATTATCACAGTCACCAATAGTCAGACTGTGTACTTCATTCTATAACTCTGACACAAAACTGTATTTCCAAAAGTCTCCCTCCAAATACTGCCACTTCTTTAAATACTTATTATGCAAACATGTATTAGCTAGTGATCACAAAAGCATTCGTACAAGCTCTTCTATAACTTGTTCAAATAATAGATCCCTTTTGAAGTAACTACATTACACTTTATATGATGAATTGCTTTAAGGTGACTATAAAATAATATTCCAGAATATTTTTCCATATCTTTATATTTATCAACAAAACTTAGAAATGTCCTTACTTGCTTGGACACAAGATCATTTAAGAATCAAATCTTGGTAGGCATTATGAATGAGTAAGGGCTATCTTAATGATATACTATCTAATTCATGAACTTGAATTCTGCAATTTTACAAGTGAAGGACCATTTCCAAATTAAATATAATAATTAACAGGCTACTTATTTCACCAGTGAGAACCTATTTATTTTATTTTGCTAATTGTTACAGTATTTGTTGTTGCTCAAAGATAATAATAATAAAATGGTTATTAGTAGCTCTGTTGGAATAAGTCTCCTGATTAGAATGTCAGTGTGAATTCATGATTAACACTATGATTGTCCCTAAAGTATTGCATAGCTCACTCATGCTTAAATATCACAGTGCTTAAGCAGAAGTGTCTCAGATTATTACAGATATTAGAACAATAAAATAGTTTTAAAAACAGCTATCTAATAAATTGCAGATGAGTACTCAGACAGGAAGAGGTCAAATGAGCCATCATCTGGGCTAGAGATTTTTTTTAACTGACTGTGCCAAATTGGGGAGGGAGGAAAGCCTGGAAAGGGATAGAGGAAAATACAGAATTAAGAAGACCCCAAAGAGATTTAAACACTCACATAGAGTATATAATCTACAGAATTAGTTCTGTAGATGTCAAGGGATAGAAGGTAGACAGAGCATAATGGAGTATAGGTCATTGAGAACTAAGCAAAGATCATGCTAAAAGGTGAAGAGAAGAGAGATGTAATTCATCTTGGTTTATAAAGGATAAATGAATCTGATCTTGGAGCAGAAGGGATAGACAGATTGAATCAAAGAATGTTTCATATGCAGTCTGCTCTAGATTGCATTGACAAGCCAAGGTATATCACCTGTCAGAATTGACTGGAATCTACCCAAGAGTTTGAAGAAATTCAGAGGTCAGGTTATGAAAGTTTTGCTCAGAAACTCTTAACCAATCTTTCTAAATAATCAATGATACAACACAAAGGCAATGCCAGTTCACTCCATAAACAACTCATCAAAGAATTTTGGTTATTTTTCAAAATATTCTTTGGAAGAAAATATGTTAAGAACTCTCTGAAAGGAAATTAACTCAGGTATTCTTTGTATTTCTGGGTTTTGTCTAATGTAAATAGATGTAATTGAAGAAGAAATTATTAAGGAAGGACAAGTAGTAAAAGTATAGAGTGAAAATAATCACTTATTTCTTCCTCTCTATACTTCCCACATTGTATACACACAAATATACCCACAGAAAGAGAAAGAAAGTGAGAGAAAGCCAGAGAACATACACTAAACTGAGACTTCCTGCAGGAGGCCTTCTCCCCAACTTTTCTCTATCATGATGTTTTATGTGCCCTTATTTAACTTATGGAAGTTAAGGACAAATGTGTTGCGCTATGTTTCATTAACACAGGTGACTAGATATTTCAAGAAGGAGCCAGAGCCTCTGAACCTGTGAGATTCTTGTTTAATACTGGAAATTATAGGATCCTAAAGTTACAGATTATGGAAGTCAGATATAAATACAACCTGGCCCAAAAGTTTGGAAAACGTGGATAAAGGTCTTTTATTTAAAATTTCATAGCCACAACATTCTGTGGGTATAAGGAATGCTGGTTTCTAATATTTGAGTAAACAACCTTAGTGAAGGCATTTCACTGAAACCAAAAAGAAAACTAATTGTGATGATTGCTGTCAAGTGGGATTAGAAAAATGGCTAATCATATTGTTTACCATATTAATATGGGTAAATATATATAATCCAATTCTGGACTATTTGTGTGTGTGTGTGTTTTATTCTGTGAGATCTCTTTTCTGACTTTGGAGACGAACATGCCTCCTAAAATATTTACCAATTCAATTATTAATTTTATATGTGATACTTGTGGATTTATGTTATTTTCCCTATTAGAATATGAGTCATATTGTACTTCCTCATAATATTTTTTGCATAGAAAGTACATCATGCTTATTTGATATGTATTTCAAGTTTTTAAGATCAAATTTCATGAGAAATATGTGAGCATTCTTTAAAAATAAACACGACAAGAGGGTACAATACATTTTTCACTTACTTGGAATGCTTAAATCTTTTGAACCCAAAGAAGATAGTTTTTCAACACATAAAAGTAAAATTATTTCAATATAGCATAATTAATACATAGGTTTATTTTTCTATGATCACATATAACCAAAAGTATAAACCTAATAATGAAGAATTCATATAAATTCTTATACCATAGATAAGTGGCTTACTATTGAGAAAACAGGAGGTCTTTGGAATATATCTGTGTTGTCATTAGGGAAGTTCTCAAAGGTCAGTTCTCTCAAATTGAATTTCTCTGCTCATGTGAATTCAAGCATAATGGCCAGAGGACATTAAATGTAAGTAAAATAGCATTTCTAGCAGAGCACATGTGTAGTTCCTATGTTTTCTTTTCCTGGCCTCCATATGAAAAAACACAGCTCACTCTATCAATGTGGATTTATGAGCAACTACCATACATGGACACCCTTTGCTGGCTTGGAATGAACAACAAACACAAAATACAACGACAGTAAAACTTTTCCTTTAAAGCTGCCGACATGTTTCATTGTTTGCTACGAATTCTAGCTTGTGCTGTTTGATATGATTTCCCAAATCTTATGTTGCTGATATTTTTAAATTCTTCATAGCTTTTGCTGCTCTCAAGCAGGGACATACATAACAAAGAAAGGATGTCATTAAGGAGTGGTGGCAGGACCTTAGACCCCTAGAGACTCATCTATAGCTGTTCTAGTTTTATCTATTTTATATAGAAAATTCTTTGAATCCATGTCCTCTGTACCCCTTGGCCCTCCACAAAAGTATACCACTACTGCCAGAGCTAGATACTTAATTCCTATTTTAATTAGAATACTAAATTGAACACTATTCTCTTAACCCCATAATAGCTTCACCCATTTCATCATTCTATGAGTATTTGTTAAGGATCATATAAAGATATGTAATAAGGTCTTGTGGTAAATTCAAGAATTAAAGGTTTTCTTTTCTTGTTCTTCAACTATATAGTCTATTTGTAATAGTTCATAAAACTTCTCCAGATACATTGGGAGAAGGCTTCTTTTTAAGGAGAAAACTTCTACTTAATAAATTTATTTATATCCAAGGGAGCATATAGAATTGAGTATAAGACCTTTAACTTTTAAAAATTAAACTGCTCTAAAATAAAGTTATATATATACTCATGGGAGCTATGTACCATCTTCTGATCTCTGACATGAAATCTATTTTATTTAGGAATCCTTTTCGTTTGCTCCTTTGCTATATGGGCATCCCTAAATAGACTGATGTAAAACTTGCTCTTGTATCCCTAAAGAGACAAAAGGCATTAAATAAGGTCTCAAATGGAAGGCTAATTCTGTAACAAGTAATTAAAGGATTAGAAAAAAAATTTTTCCCTTTATTAGACTGGCAGCTTGTGTGAACTACAAAGGGCTATAGATAATCCTTCCTTTACCCTTAACCATCATAGTAGCAGGTCTGGTACTTTTGGACAACTACTAATTCCTACCTTTAGATAAAGGACAGAGAACAGTATGGGTAAGAGCTGATTAATACATGGTATTAATTATATATAAATATTGTAACCAAAAAATGCCATTATCTTTGCTGTGACTGTCCATTTCCTTCGTTTTCATTTTAGTCTTAAGAATGACTTAAATCCATCAAGGCCCATTTTAATTTTTTTTCAAATGGTCTCCATTTAACCCATCAGAGATGGCTCTTACGGTCTCTTTGTTAATATTGTAACCACTACAATATATTTGTCTTTTAATGGTTCACTAGTTGTTTCACCTGTATTATCATTGTTTCCCTAAACAGGAATTGATTGGTTAATCAGTACTACTATGAAACTGTAGACTCCCATTTTCTACATTTCTTAATGTTTCCCAAAAGAAAATCATGGCTATACTAATTATAAATTTTGTAAATCTCTAGACACCATACTTTTCTATATAATTCCCTTCATCTCTTAATTTAGTAAGATGAACAGAAAATACCATTACTGAAAGCAGCTTGACTCCTAGAAAATTCAACACACTATTTTTGTTTTATGTGTTCATACTTTGTTTAAACTTCTATTTTGGAAGTTTGCTGAGGTTCAGTAATCGATGACTGTAACCAGTTACATTTTCCTTTTTTTGAAAACTGGAAAATTTTCCCTATAGTTTTCCAGCACAATTTTTATTCCCTATGGCTCTGTAAAAATAACTGAAAGTAGTTCTACATCAACATCTGCCAGTTCCCTCAGAATTCTGGGATGTGATTTGTCTAGCCTAGAGGCTTGGAGTAATTTAAAAGCAGCCAGGTACTTTTAGTGTACCACCAATTGTCCCTTTAACCATAGTTGTTTTACCCCATCTTGTTTAGAGATCATTCTTCTTGATAGAAAAGGCAGAAGCAAAATAGGAATTGAATGGTTCTGTGATTTTTTTTTCTCAGTCATCTGATTTCTCACCATCTGTCCTAAGCAGTTGGGCTTATCCCTTTTTTGTTCTTCTTTGACATGAATAGAGGGTTTTATGACTTGCATTGAAAAAGGAACTGCAAACTACTGTGAACATAACCAAATTGAACTGAAAAGCACAGATCGTATCTAGGGAGATGTAGTGAGAATATTACTAATTGCTAGATCAAATTTACATTGAACAAAGAAACAGGAATGAGGCAAAGAAACAAAATATTAATGTGGAACAATTAAAAGATCAATGATGACAATTATAAAGCAGAAAACTAATGTTCTAACCAAAGCATGTTTTCTCCTTCAATTAATAATAATTCAGTATGCTATAATGTATGAAATAACTTTATAATGTCAGTTGCATTTCTTTTGCAAATCCACATTGAAAGACAGACCAAAGAGATGAATGGTTTGCAACAAGGCAATGTAATGACAATATCTGTAATAGTCTTTGAAATCCACAGAGCTATTGAAATCTCCCTAAACCTATATGCATCTGCTCTCCCCAACAAATGTGTTCCAAGAGTTAATTCCAAGAGTTAATTCACTCTTCATTTGACTTCTTTGAAAGTCATAAGTTTTTAAATTTTCAACTCTATATGGCACATTAATATTTTTCTAGGGTTTTGGCTACCAATACTACACTATTATTAAGCCAACAGTCATTCTACAGAGACCTGGTGATACAATTTTCTGCTCAATGGAATCTCTAAATATTATATAAAACTAGAATTTTTTTAAATGATGAAAAATAAACCTACCTTTCATTAGCCAATTGATGAGTAAGGTAGCATGTAGTAGATACTATCAAGTGGCACCCCCAGGCATTAGACACTGTTTCACATTCTTATAGATAGTAAAAACATACTCAAATTTCCAATATGATGAATCTCCCTTATAAAATTTTGGGTTCATCATTCTTCTGTTTGTACTAAAAATATGAACAAGGTTATGTTTACATTAATAAAGAAGAGAGACACTGGATAACAAGCCACCTAGAGTACCAGCTCCCCAAACTCTTTCTTAGACTCTTGGAACCAAGAATAAGAGACAGAAGAAGAGGAATTTGTTGCGAGACTGAAAGGTTTAGAGAAGAGAGACGAGAGGAAATGTAACGACTCCTTTTTACAGAGTGAAGGAAGGCTCAAAACAACCATTTTCAAATAATTTTGATTTAGAGGCAATTAATGTTGTTGAGAGGATCCTATACCATAGTTTCTCTGGTATACACTTCTGCAAACATTGTCTGTTAAGTTTCAAAAGTCATCCTGTCAGATGGAATTATTATTACCATTTTACAGAATAGGGAATCAAAGGATGTTAGGCAATTTTCCTAAGGCCTCATGGTTGGTAAGTCAAAAAAAGCATATGATAAATTGTGATTTCTTTTGCAAGATATGGGATATTCTGTATTGCTATATGTATATACATGACTGTATGACCAATGTAATTCTGCAACCTGTACACTCAGAAAAATGGAAAATTATATCCCATTTGATTCAAATGTATGATATGTCAAGATCATTGTACTGTCACATGTGACTAATTAAAACAACAACAACAACAACAAAGACTTACAGAAACTCTGGGGGGAAACTCAATCATTTTTGTGCAAATTAATTTTTGTGTTTTGTTTTAAAGTTTCAAAAGATTCTGTGCTATACAATAATAAAATGAGAATATCATACACCAAAAAGAAAAAGATATGGAATATTTCTTTCTCACTCTATGGTAAATAGCAAAAGCAAAGGAGAGGAAGTGAATAGTACTCATGGTTCTATGATTCATTTCTAGCCCACCAATCTATAGAAAATATTTGCCATACTGTACCCTATCAGCATCCAGTTAAATGTGCCTACTTACTAGTCGATTAATATTTTATTACACTGACTATTGTAACATGTCATACACATAAATTGCTATGGATCAGGAGGATAAAATTATTCCTCACCTAGCTCATGAACTCTCAGAGTTCTTTATCCATCCCAACACTTTTGCAGTCATAATCCAATATCATGTTCTATTTAGAAAAGAATTAAAACTTTATTAACAAGAATCAGATTAAGGAATTTGAAGAGAGTTGATATTAGTGTGTATTGAAATTAGCAAATATAGATATAATTCTGTCCAGACAAAACCTTGAACTCAGTTCAATCAAAGGGACATTAATTTAAAGGGTCTATACTAAGGGGAAAAATCTATTGGTTATGTATTTCATTAGGGTTTGGAGCTACAGAGTTCGATGTAGCAATCAATGACAAGCTTTGATGCCTTACATTTACAAATCATTACCCACTGACAAAACTGTCTATGTAATTGGAAATTTCAGCTAAGCTTTATTGAAGAGGAAAAAAAAGTAGAATAGAAGTTATTTGTTTAGTTCATTTATAGAAACTATATCATTCAGGTAATAATGACAGCAATATAAGAAAATTTGCTAACAAATATATAGTATAGAATGATAGATAAAAAGAGACCATTTGATTTTTTATTATTTTCTATATCATTTTCACATTTTCCTTTGGTTACTTAGATATTCAGATAAGCAATCTAGCTATATATTATGTATTGCATAATGAAAACCTTCACTAAAGTTTAAAGGAAACAGTTTTTAAAATCACCATATTTACCTTGAAAAATCATGCTAATACTAAAATATGAACCTTTATTTTTTTAAAAAATTTATGGAATAATCTAGTGGTTTAGTAGAAACCATAAGTATATTTCTTAGCATGGACATTAGTTAATGTACTGTTCAAAAATAAAACAAAAATGTCCTAATAAGTTTATTTTTAAAAATAACATATCTACATAAATATGACAATGAAGTATTTGTTCATTAGATTAAAAGCCATAATCATTATCTAATTAGTATAATAATTACAAAACAAATATATAAATATTATAATATGATCCATTCAAAAATTAAGTAGTCATTGGACAAACTAGAAAATTATTACAGAATTGTAGAGTTCATCAATTGTCAAAAATAAATTCAGTTTTGAAGGACAATAAAGAAACTATGTTGCAAAGGACAGAAGGATTATTAAAGCTCCGCTGCTTTTTAATCTTTTTATTGATAAGGACCAAAGAGGGAATTGTCTTTGCATTATAGTTTACTAAAACAAAATATAATTTTAGTTGACAGCAAATGAACTATGAAGGACTCAGTTTAATGAACTTTATTGAGATAATATTGGATGGAAGGTCCTGTGCTACGAGGTCTGGAACATAGATGAATAGTATCTATGAGGACTAATATTTTGTTAGTGCTGCCATAATAGAGTACAATAACCTGAGTTGCTTAGACAAGAGGAAGTTATTTTCTCACATTTCTGGAGGCTGATAGTCTGAGACTGAGGTGTTGACAGGGTTTGTTTTTACCCAAGGCCTCTCTCTGTGGCTTGCATATGTCTTCTCCCTATATATTCATATGTTTTTTGTTGTATGCATGCCTATGTCTTAATTTACAATTCTTATGAGAACACCAGTCATACAGGAGTATGTCTCATCCAAATGACCTAATTTTAACTTAATTATCTCTTTAAAGACCCAATCTCCACATACAGTCACTTTCTAAAGTATTTAGCGTTAGGACATCAATATATGAATTTGAGGGGAAGACACAATTCAGCAAATAATAAAGTTTTTCTGTCCTCAGGATTTTCAAAATAATAGGTAAGAAAATTATTTAAAAAATAATTAAAATAAAAGAAAATGTGATAAAAGTTATAGCGATAATTCAAAATTATGAGGGAGTACAGAAATGAATCAGATGATCAAGTATTAGATAAAAGACCAAATGGTTTTAGAAGAAATGAATTTCAATAGATTGAGATGAAAATGATGAGAAGAATAAGAAATAAAATGATTAGAGAAAACATTCTGTAGGGCTAAATTTTAAATTAATTATTTTCTGTACTCAATGATCAAAGCATATTATATATTTAGGATGCTGAAGACCATTTTATCACTGATAACTAAGCAGCAATAGAAAAATTTTATATTCCTCAGTTTTACATGTAAAATATCTCACAGGCTAATAACTAGACAAAATAATTATCCACCATAATTCTCTTCTAACATATCATTTACACCTGTGACATTTTTCAACAAAAACAGAACAGGGTGAGTGTTAGAACTGTACCAATCATAAACCAGAAGAAGACATGGGTAATAAAAGTCTAATAGCAATTGGATTATCCTTGTAGAAAATCTATATATCAAAAAGTTATGTCTATAGCTCTTTGTTCTGAGGGTCAGTTCCAAAATTTATATGATACAACAGCATTTTAAATTCTTTCCTGTAATAAAGTGTCACTATCTGAGTAAAAAAAAACTAAGTAGAACTGTGGTATTTTTTTTAATCAGTGAGTACCTACCACTGAAGTTTAGCTTCCCAAAATGCATTATTATTAGTCTCACTTGATAAACAATATTTCTGATAAAAGAATGTAAATTTTGATTTCTTTTATTAAAAAAAAAAGAAAATAGCAAAGAACTACCCAAACTGCCTTCTTTGTACTTCTGGAGTCAAAAAGTGTTGAATTTTCACAGAACAATAATGAAATGTGCTTCCTTAAGAGTTCTTACATACAAGTCTCTGGAAGATAACCTGAATTTTTACTTACTATTTGAAAATTGTTACAATTCAATGGTATAAAGCCTGGTGATATTAAAAGAGTGGCAAAAGTACAGGATCTTGATTTTGTTAAATATATTTACAAAGACAAACATTTTTCTCTTTCACTGTCATGGCAATCATCTAGGTCCATGTCACAAAATGATAGAAAGTCATATAAATCTTATATTTTGATTCACTTGTAAGTGCCTAATTAAGCAGAACATTTTAAGTTCAGTGAATTAAAAAATCAAATTTAAAACACATCAGATTTTGCATTAGGAAATAAAGATCTTGGCACGTAAACCTGTAGCACTGCAGGAAATTAGCTTCATCTGTTACATTGGTGAAAGGTGCAGAATGATCATTCTGTGCAATTATGCAGCTAGGATAAGCCTTGATTTGGAGACAGTACTCTACCAACAAGAAAATCACTTTGCATACCTCTGCTCAATTTTTGTAGTTTGTTTAGTATAGTTATGTTACATATACTTTCTGGCTTTGCTTTAAAGTCTATATCTGATGGTTCTGAAATGTAAACCGAGTAAATTCTGTTCTTAGTCACTTTTGAAGGATACTGCTACAAAACTGAGAATTTAAGTAAAACATACTTAATTAAACCAAAGTTTATTACACATCTGCAGTATGCCAAACACTGTGCAAAGCACTACAATGAAGTTAAACCTAATAATCTGTCCAAACCAGAGCTGTCAGTTGCTTCTCTTTCTTTGACTTCTTTTTTCACTAATGTGATGTTTGCAATAGTTTTTTGCCCCCTTTTCATCAATTGAAATTTCCTTCCAGAATCTCACTAAATTATGGTGGGAGAGGAAAAGTCTAATTTTACCACCCAAACTATAGTCAATCCAGGTCAATTTTTACTTTGTCTTATCTTAATTGTACAAAATTATCTAAATATATCTGAATAAATCACTAAAGATATATGGAAGAAGAGTCTTCAACTTTTATTAATTATATGATTCAACAGTTGAATGAGTAACAGATGAAAAGTGGGTTTTAGGAGTTAAGATTTGGTTTATTCAGGAATATTCCAGATGGAAAAACCTCAGAATCATAATCACCCTATTCTATATTTTATATTTTAGAAAAAGAGGTAGAAAGTAATTTCAGAGGAAGAACATTTTGATATTAGATTAAATTCAATGACCAAAAAACTGATTATATAATTTTAAATAATTATGTTTACAACCAGTGTAAGAAGAGAGTTAAGCCACAAAATTATTTCTGCCTTACAATATCTCCCATATAGACAGATGAAGTGTATTTATATGCAATTTATTATGAAAAAATGAAGCATATAAATCACCATCAAGATGGCAAATGCAAATTTGTAAGTAGATATCAACTGATAGAATTGAAATTTAATATTTCTATATTTAATAATTTGATAAATAAAAAGCACATATTTTTTAACCTCTTATGACCATTTTTCACAGATCATATTTGAACTACATCCAGTAAACTAAATTTCATTTGAGCCTAAAATTCTCTGAAGTTGATTAAACCAGAAAAGCTTATGGGGAGTTGTGTGCCAGTGGGTTTGAATGTCATTGAATATTTGAAAATTGATATAAAACAATTAATTGCTAGATTTTTGGAGGTATCAAGTATATCAATTTTTGGTTCAGAATTTTGATAGCCATATTCCACAACTGCCATATGACAGTTACTACACACACATTATGAAAACTTGAGCATCTCAAAGCAACTGATTCTCCATAAGAAAATCTGAGAGGACAAAAAGCACTTGAAAAATTATTAAATGAATGAAAGGTAATTAACTTATTTGTAAATTCTTGCAAATTTCACATTATAAAACACTGTTATAGACTATCAGATTGAAAATTATTAGTATAAATAAAGAATTATTATTATATATATATATATATATATATATATATATATATATATGAATTAAACAACATTAAATGGACATAAATTATGATTTGCACCTTATTTGAATTGTGATATAAATTCCTATAAATGCCAACATGTGAAATGGTGGTCACAAATTCAAGTAACGATTCAAAAGTATGAGATTTTAAAGAATGACTACCGAACAATTACTCTGTTGGTAAAAAGATAGCCCATGGTAACTTTCCAACATAACCTATTTTAGCACACTATAATTGCCAGGTGAGGACTTGTTTTCCTCATTAGACTACAGATCCTTTGTGAGTAACTCCCCTTGGCCTCACTTAACATTACATTTATCATTGCATTTATTTATCATCACAATTATCATTGCATTTCACTCTAGAAAGTGACTGCTCAATAAGTGTTTGTTTATGGACATAATAAACGATCAACATGGCAATATTAAAGTGTTAATTGGATGCTTTCTTCAAGGACATTCATTTCCACATTACTTACAATCAAGACTCCTCTGAAGTAAGTACCAAAGAATATAATTTAAATCTTGCTGTCATGTTCCTTTGAGAAACTTTTCAGCTTTAGCTGTGAGTTTTCATATAACCAAAGTGAGACTATTCTATTGCCGGAGGGAGATTCTGATTATTTTGATGCCCTATATCTCCTAATCCAATAGAAGAAAAATGTCTTCATGCAGATTTGCTTATCAGGAGGCTTCAAGGGCTTTCATCAAAATCCTTAGGAAAGGGAAAATCCTGGGAAAGTTTACATGAGGGACATCAATTATACATGTAATAGCAAGTGTGAGAAAAGTTAAGATTTAGTGAAGTTTCATGGTATGACTGCATTGTTTATTATTCTGCAAACTCAAATCTTTTATTGGTTCTTGAAATATTTCAGAATAAAAATAGTTTAAAAAAAATCTAACCATCCTTTCCTCACCTCACCCACAAAACAAAGGTGACAAATGATATTAAATCTTCACAAAATAATATTCCACGAGTGTATGACTTGAGTGATAAAGGTTTAGACAATTTTCACCTTCACAAAGCATTTTCTTAAACTCATTATTGACATAGGCAGTTGAGTCCAAGAATATCAGGTGATCACAACTCTTCAGTGAATTTCAGATGCTTATAAGGGTGGGTATGGGGTGATCTCTCTGTTCCCCAAGGTACACAGTCATCCATACCACTTAACTTTGTACACTGACATTTATTTCTAAGCACTATAACTTGGTTTAATATAAAGATTTAAGAAGAGATTAGAATATAACACAACATACAAGATAATCTATCAGCCTCAATAATAACATATGCTAATTCTTTTCCACTATGATACAAATTTTAAAGCCTTACAGATAAGGTCCCATACATAGTCTTTCTCATTGTCATCTACCTCCTATGTCTCCAGAGTTACTGTTACATTTTTGATATGCATGGCATTTATGGCATCCTATTGTCTATATCACTCTACAATTCGCTCATCCATTTGACATTTCTTTCTAGAATCTGTCCTTTTAATGTGTGAAAGACATTGATTTGTCCTAATGACTATGTTTGTTGCCATTTATTCATTCTGATATTGATGAACAAAATTCCATAATGATTATGCCTGTTGAAATTTTTATGAGTATATGCACAAATTTGTCCAATATATACAGAGGGGGATTTGTAGCAAAATAACCCAGATACCACATATTGCTGTTTTACTCATCACAGAGATTATAACAATTTACATTCCCAGAAGTAGAGTGTAAAAATTCTTTCAGTGTATCTTATCTAATAATCAGCATTATCAGAATTTTAATTTTTTTTACATTTTTAGTTATGCATCATAGTTTTCAAGATAAATCTTCAATTATTTTGATAAACTCTAGCATACTATTAGAGTGGAGTTAATGAAGGTGTTCCCTAATAATACCTAGTTTAAATTTTAACAAAGACCTATCAATGTTCTAGGCTCTATTTGAAGTATTTTAAAGACATATTTATTTAATTTTTCTAATCATTCAGAAAGTAAGCTCTGAGAGTGCTGAAAATTGTCTATTTTATTGACTGTTCTGTCCCTAAGAACTTACAATAGTCCTATTACTTTGTAGGACTTCAACAAGTATTTGTTAGACAAATGAATGCAGGAATGAATAAATGATACAATTACTAACATTTTGAAGAAGGACATTTAGAGGGTCAGAGATGTCCTGCATCAGCCTCCTGAGTAGGTGAGATTACAGGTGTGCATCACCAAGACCTGCTCCCAAATCCACTATCTTCATGTCTAAATTATGTATTATTCTAGTGGTGAAATTTTGTAAAAATAATATGTACTTTATGGGCAAGTAATAATTTTTATTTATTGCTTGGTTATTTATTTTTATTGACAGATTTGAATATATTTAGATATACAACATGATATTTTGAAATATGCATATATTGTGAATGATGAAGTCAAACATCAACATATATTACCTCACACACTTATTTGTGTGTGTGTGTGTAATAACACTCAAAATCTATTTTCTCAGCAAATTCCATACATGTACAATATATTGTGGTTAACAATAGTCACCAATGTTGTATAACATGGCTCTTTGAACTTATTCCACCTGTTTAACTGAAATATTGTATCCTTCAGCCATCTACCCAAACCTCTGGATCCTACAGCCTCTGGTAACTACCGTTCGTCTATAAGTTTCACCTTTTAGAAAATGCAATTTTTGCTGCACTTTTCAAATACATGAATACGTAAATTTTTCACAGTACATGCTCTGGAGCCATTCTTTATATAGACTTTTATTGGGCTGGGGATGTGGCTCAAGCTGTAGTGCACTTGCCTGGCATGCGCGGGGTGCTGGGTTTGATCATCAGCACCATATAAAAATAAAATAAAGACGTTGTGTCCACCGAAAACTAAAAAATAAATAAATAAGTAAAAGACTTTTACTGCTTAAAATTTCCTTAAAGTAAGAGTAAAAATATTCAAATCTGACTGATTTGACAAAGAAAAAAGACTTCCAATTATGATTTTCAACATATCTAATTCATAATACTCAAACAACAGTCCTGCTAAATAACTACTTTTCATTCAAATGAGAGCATCTTGAGTGAACTTGCATGTTAATACGTGGAATTATGTGTAATAAATTCCAGTACACATGCCTAAACTACTTCTCAGTCATATAAGTACAGGCAGTAATTCAAAATGTAATTACTAATAGAGGAATAATGGATTACTTGGGGGAGCTTATTCAATCATTTTTGAGAGCACACTTTCTCCCTGTCTTAACTATGACTTATATAAAGCTTTGTGCATAATTTCTGTGCAGTATTTTCATACCATCATATGAAAAAATAATTGCAGAGGATGCAGGGATAAAACCTTATAACTATGATAAGAGAGTTTTTTATTTATTTTTTAAAGACAATGCCATAAAAGACACTTGCTGCAAATCATCCCGATAAGAGCTTCTTTTTATGGTGGATTTAAAGGGAAAGCTGGTTTTATAGTTTAGATCTAGAATGTCCCTTAAAGGCTCATGTGCTGAAGGCTTGGTCCCAGTGCAGCAGTGCTGAAAGGTGCACTTTGGGAAATTGAATGAATTATGAGGGCTCTGACTTCATCAATGGATTAATTCATTGATGGATTCAAAACTGAATGGACTATTGGGAGGCAGTGGAAACTATAGGAGATGGAATTTAATTCAAGGAGCTATTCCTTGGGGGTTTGCCATTGGGGACTATCTTTTGTCCTCAGCTTCTTTTTATCACTTTCTAATTCCTGGCCACTTTGAAGTGAGCAATTTTGTTCCACCATGTCCTTCTATCATGCTGTACTGTCTCACTACAGGCCCATAGATAATGGAGCCAGCTGAAAATGGACTGAAACTTCCAAAACTGTGATCCAGACTAAATCTTTCCTTTAAATTGATTTTCTTATGCACTTTGTCATAATTGTGAAAAGTTGACTGACATACCTGGGTTATTTAACCTGAGCTAGGATTCCATTATCAGACAGGCCTTCCCTTTGTATTACTACATTTTGATGTATCATTCATGTACATTAATTTTTTTGGAAGTAGAATGGAGGAAGCAAGGGAACATCTGTTTTATATTAAATGGTTTTATTTTACTTCTAAGAACCACATTAACATTATATCATCTACTTCCATAATAAAGATTTATGTCACCTGGAGTTTAGTATTCTAAAACCTAATGTACTCTATGATGCTACTATTTAAAATTTTAGATGGCTTATAATTCCTACAAAAGTTCAGAGCACTAAATATCCAGATATAGTCTATGCTTTTGTTATAATGTCCAACTTGGTGTTCCACAAATCCACCAGGCACTTTCAGATATTTTTTTTCTCTCTTTATGGGATGCTTTTCAAATGTTTTCAAGATTCAATTTAATAATTCAATTAAATAGCTTTTCCTTTAAAAACACTTTCCTCATACTTTGATACTGCAGCAACATGAATTGCATAGGATTTGTTTCTATGACTTTTGTATTTCTTTCGGAATCCCATCTGTGTACACTAGAATGCAAATTCTCTGAAAGAAAATTTCCTTTTCCTTCTCTATACCCTCTTTCATTTTTAGAACACTGTTTTGTACATTGTAAATACTCAATTTCCTTTTATCAAAATTCATTGTAGCAAGATATAATTAAAATCTTATGTTTAAAATAATATATCTACATTGCCTTCAATCTATCAAAACTTTCACTCATATATAGGTTGAAAAATAATGTACATGTACAATGCAAAGTTGAAAAATAATGTACAAGTACTTGGTAATATGATTAATCTTTGCATAGAAATACACTATATTGGTCATGTTTTAATTCCAACTCTTATTCCATAAATCTCATACTGAGATTTTATAGTACTTAGTATAAAATTAATCTAAGATTTTGATTTTATTAACATTATAGTGTGTTTATTTAGTATAAATGTATGAAAGATATTGAAAATATATTTATTTTAATGTTCCTTTGTCAAATCATCTAGATTGCAACTTTACAGAAGCCAAGGATCATATTTACTAACATGTCATGAACAAAGAGGCCTTTGTTAGTACATTTCTGATGACAGTGTCAGAGAATCATCTTTCTGTTACTATGTCAGTATCTTAGAACATTTTGATGATTAATGCTGAAAGTTGTTTTTCATTATTTAAAGGTTTTTCAAAATATTAATGTCAATGCTTAACATGTTTGATAAAAGCATAAGATATAAACCATGAAAAACTAATGTTGACATGGAATTAAAAAGGGGAATAAATACTAGTATTCATTTAGCAAACACCTATTAAGAGTCTTCAAGAAGCAGGAGGCACAATTAGGAAGACTGTATTCAGGTAAAATATATTAGCTTGAATCAGAATGGTAACAGCGGATGTAAGATAAACTTGACATTTTTAAGTTAAATTGAGGATAAAGAACTAAGGAAATTTTCAAGTACCCTTTAATACTATCACTCACTAAGTCAGTATGATGTTATTCAAGGAACACTTTTTACAATAAAGACATAGAAGTGCTAATTCTAATCAATAAGTGGACAATCTTTGTTTCAGAAACTTCTAAAACATTATCAGTGGCTACCTCCATTCATCATGGGTTCTATCTGTTCAACAATTCCCATTGCCACAACTTACTTACAAATTGTCTCTTTTACTGACTTTTTACCCATTTGTCAATCTCCCATGCTGTTCATCAGACTCAGCACTTAAAATTATGCAAAAAATATTGAATGAATGGCTAAAGGAATGAAAGAAAGACTACATCTTCACAAACTCAAATATTTATTCAGGTCTTAGAAATTGTTGAATAGTTCTTATGGTTCAAACAATCCCCCCTTTTATCAAAGTTTATAGCTTACTATAAGTAAATTCATTTAATAGCTCAAAAAGCAGATGCATTTATTATTTCCTCTTTTAAATTTTCATTTAAACAGAGATACTAATGTTTTTATGTTCTCATGTAAATAAATATTATTGGGAATTCCAAGCACTATATCTGACTGATAAGAAAGAGTTTCTTAAATCTCCTCTCATCTCATCCTTTGTCTATAATTAGGATAGACCCCAATGTGCTCAAAGAATCTTCAGAGAAGTATTTCTGACAGTTTGTTATATGCATTTTCAGATAATAAAGGGCATAGTGAATGGTTTGGGGGGAAATCCTGTTGTCAATGATGACAAGAAGTTGGGGGCAAATGCATTTGGAAGAACATTTTTTTATTTGAAGAAGATACTGATACTATTCCATAAAAACATTAAAGTGAAAAGAGCCTTTTTGAATAATTCATCTTCAGAGACTATAACTTACCAAACATCATATTGCTTTTGAAAATGATATTTTGGTTCATTGTTGAATTTTATTTTTACATGTAAAATTTTTACATATAATAAATTGATGAGAAGGCTATATTCCTTAAGGTTTACAAGAAGAAACTGCACTTAGGTTTAGACTTAACTATGTATAGCAGAAAACAAAATAGCCCAAATATCACTTCTGAAAATAGGTACCTTGACTTCTATATTATGAGAAATCTGGTGATGGTATAAACATGATTTTAAAATCATCAATTCTAGTTCTATATTTAGGACTGTACTAAATTAACTAAAGACATTTGGCATTATAGATACCCTTATTTCAAGAGCTATAGTCAATATTGGACCATCTGATCACTCTAAAACATGACCAGAAGCAAACTTTTTACCATTTGTGATTTCCACCTGTGTTAATGACAATAAAATAATATTCTGAAATCCAATAATCCTTTCAATGGTTTTTAGATTTTAATTTTGATTCATATTTTAATGTGGGGATCCACAAAGTTTTAAAACTAACTCAGGAGAAAATGGGTGTCTTTTCAGGATTCTGATTCTTTTTTTTATATAAAAAGAATCAAACATTATTATTGTCTGCTGAAAAAAAAATGCCCAAGAAAAAGGAGAAATGTATACAAAAATTTCATAACCATAATTTTTCATAGTTAATTCATAATTCAAATCTTTGTACTAGATTGTTGGTAAATCTACCTCACAATAAGATGGACCAGAGCATGAGTAAAACAGCATTTTTCTATAAAAGATCATCCTAAAGGCATATCAGTGAAGTCATTCACCATTAGAAAAACATAAAGCTTTTTCTAAGAAAAATCTGCCCTGCACACAAGCTGCCAGATTTTGACAGCCGTCATCATAGCTATATGAACCGCGATTAGCAGTTTGAAAAAAATGTGACCCATCTATTGATTGGCCTGTGATCTTCAACCCAGCACTTCTAGTTTGATACTAACAAGATACACAGGGTCAGTTAGTTTCTTTCTCATTTATTTGAATGGAAAATGCTGAGAGAAGAAGCTATCATCTGTGGGAACAGATGCTAAAAATTATGATGCTACAAGAATCACTGGAGCCCTGGCTAAACCAAGGAATGAATGTTTATGAAGGCACAGGAATGAGAGCAATGGAGCCACTCAGCATTTTGGACACACATGCTTGGATGTCTACTGAATAACCATTTCTTCCTTCTTTTCTTTCCTCCTTCCCTCCTTCCTTCCTTCCTTTTCTTCTTTTTGTTTGATTTTTTTTGACTAATAAAACTATGATTTCATTTGTGTAGTAACTAGTCATAAAAATTAAATTATAACTCTCCTAAGTCCAGTGGTTTGTTAGAACTTATTTATATCAGCTCATAAGAACTTATTCTATGCATTTCTTACCAATTCAGAGTGAAATTGCATTGGTTACTTGAATTCTGCCACAGAAATCAGTAAGTGCTACCTATTTGGACTATAAATTCCTCTGTCCACCACCCTTTGCCCAATCTGCTATTAATAATTTATCTGCACTCTCTAAATTTGCCATGGGAATTTCATTTCCTTTTGCCAGTGATTGGAATGGGCAAGAGACCAAGTTCTGTCCTATATCAAGTAAGAGAAACTGATGGACTGCATCTGGAATAGATTTTCTCCTTGATAAATTAAAGTGGAATTATATCTTCTCCTTCAATTTTAGATGTTATCATATAATGTTTTGAGATTGAGTGTCTTAAGATGCAACTGTGAGGAAAGGTCAACACAATTCAGAGAAGCCTTCACAGATCATTAATAATGATGAACCACTACCCAAAGTGCAGAAAAGTGGGAGCAATCTACCCTAGACATAGAAAACAATGGGGTGCACTATATATACAGAATTTAGAAATAATAATGAAATAAATACATTAACAACCCATTTATTAATATCATCATCCTATACTGGCAATTCTAAATAATGCTAAAAATTAGCACCCCTTTCCCTGCTCAAATAGTGGACTATTCCTATCTAAGTCCTCTGGCATACTAGGGGTAGTAGCCTAAAACCAATTATGTCAAATATCCAGTTATATGAAATAAATGGAAGTTTTTGTAATTTAAGGAAACTTTAGAAGAGTTTTCTGTTGCTTGTAGATGAAATATTCTGAATTGCTGAAGTTGACCACAGAAAGGAACAGACGCAGTAAGCTGCTGGGTCAGGTTAATCCAGCATTAAATGCAAAATCTATGAGCTCCTGCTTTGAGGTCTCATGAGGTATTTAGATTCCAGGCCTCCCACAGCTGTAATTATGCAAGCTCTGGCAAATTACAGTTCTTCTTACCATCCAGAGTTTTCCTCCCTTTGCATTGTGACTACATTACCATAGAAAATTGCCTGTACATTGATTAATATGAGTAGGTTGCTTGGCTCATAACCAAAAAGCACCAACTACAAACCAGAATATAGCATTTAACAATTAAATTATTAAAGACTAAATCAATATAAGATATTGTAAAGCCTATACAAAAGAGATAGTAAAGAGACAAAAGTACTCCTAACATAAAATTATTTACAACAATTAAAGTGACAATTTTATCTAAATGTTAGAAAAATAAAACAGATAAATCAATGAGTTTTAGAATAACACACAAAAATGTTCAGTCAAACATTATGTGGAAAAGGAAAGTAGTTTATATAAATGTTCATATATGACATGATACAAACATTTGAAAATAAAAATATATATGTAGAAAAATGCTGGATGAAAATAAAATGAGATATCATTTGTTGTTATTTTAAAGAGTACTAATATTCTCTCCCATACATTTTCTGTATTTTCAAAAGTTTTAATTGAATTAAAAATACTTAGCATACATTTCTGTTTCATTAATATATCATAAAATAAACTAAATTTCTAGAACTATTGTTCAAGATAAGACAGTGTATATAAAAAAATTATATGTATGAAAGTCATGAGTTGAACAAATAAGACTGATATACAATGGAAAATTTTCTAAAATCATAATAGATACTCATGAGAATTTGTATTTCATAAAAGGAGAATATTATCACATTTCAAGAATTATCCTCTCACACATTAAATAAATTAATTATATAATTATATCTATATTTATATGCATCTATCCATACAAACATATACATAAATACATATATATGTAGTTTATTTTAAAGAGGAGAAGATAACAAAAGATTAAACATCTTTAATTCTTTCTTGTTACAACAGTACAACCAAAATCTGAGTTTTGCTCCTGAGGCTTTGGCTTTCTGAGAGTGTTTTCAACAACCAGTGGCATCGCATTTTACTCTACCAAGGGACACCCATAGGGGCTTCTTATGGAGTCTCAAGCCCATCTGTCACTGATTTCATCTGATATTAAGACTCTTTTCTTCTATTCTTGAGATTAGCAATATCAAATACCTCTACTGGTACTTGAACAGCCACATTACATCTCAAATCAATAAAAGCTTTTCCTGTTAACTTGTATCTTTTCCTGAGTAGAAATAAAAATGATTGGAAAAGAGTGTAGATATAGAACATCAAAATGTTTTACATGTATTGGGATGAAGGTGATGCTGATTTAGTAAAGACAGGAAAGATCCAAGCTATTTTCTATTACACTTTGCCCATGAATGGAAGTTTCTTTTAAAAACACAGTGTAAATTGTTAATCATGAAGCATAAAGCTTGTAATCCCCAATTAGACCACTAATGATACACTTGGTGCTTCTACATAGCTTAACTACATTTCCAGAAAGCTCATTAATAAGACTCCTTATATTGCATAAAATTAATTATATTCAGTATTATATGACTTCAAAACATTGACAAGAGTTAATGCATAAATTAAAAGATCAAAAACATACCAGATACAGCAAGGAAGTCATCAATGCTTGTAATGTCATCTACAGCTTCAGTAAGGACATGTATATAGTTCTCCCATGTGTGTTTGTACATTTCCATGGTGTTTTTTACCACTTGACTTTTGGGTCTTGCAGCCAAAGCAAGCGCAGCATTAATAACCTGAATAGATAATACAGAATGCTTACAAAGTGATTTATTTAGAAACAGTAATGTGCAGATAGCAGTTATTCTTTTTTAAATAATTTTACATATATTTATCCTTATCAACAGGGTATAATAAAATTACTTTAATGTGTAATCTCCTCTTTGTTTTTGATAATAGATTAATTTATAATTTAAGTAATTTTAAAAGTATTTGTTGAGTGTCCTCATCAAATAACTGCAGGAGATTAAAAGAAAATTGGTGTCTACCTTTAATAAACTTTTATATTACTCAATAGGAAGGCAACACATAACTAGAACTTAAGTTTTTGTATTACAAATGCCATAAGAACAAACAATGGTCAATAGCCTCTAAAAAAGGAGAGATCATCTTCAACAGGGTGCTAAGAAAAGGCTTTGAGGAAATGTGACATTTTAATGGTGCATTTGGATTCACATCAGACAATTCCTGAATAACCTACATAAAAATCACTAATGGAGAGCTTTTACTTACTAATGGGCTTGTAGGTATTCAACCAGTAGGTATTTACTCATATTTTCATCCACTTTATATTTCAAATACATACCAAGTATCCTTCCTACATCAAGCAGTGTTTTACATTTTAGAAATAAGGCAATAAAGAAGACACAAGCAAAACTCACCACTTTAATGGAATTAAAAGAAGGTCACCTTAATTCCAGTCAAAGAAGGCCAACAATTTCAAGTCAAAAAAGTATGATCTTGAGATAGTTATGAAAACTAATAAGAAAAATAATAGGACAGAAAAGAAGGATGAAAGTGGAATGGTAGAAAGTTTCCAATTTTAGGAAGGCGTTGCATTGAAACAAACACTAGAATAAAATTATTAGCATGAAAGACTTTTGGAACAGAGAAGTTGTTAGATTCAAAGAGGGACAAAAATGGAAAATTCTGTGAGAATAGTAAGCCTGAGTATACAAAAGGAACCAGCAGGCATTCCTGGGACTATAGCCTTATTGGAAGACACTGGAGAGTCATGTTGACTTTTGGATAATTTGCTCAGAACTACACTTTAGAAAAATTAATTTCTCAACAAACATGGGAAGCTATTGCAAGAGGTTATGGGGTGAAAAGGAGCCTGAACTGCAATGGTGGAGGTAATGAAAAGGACTTCACAGGACTTCCAACTAATTAAAGGAGGATAAAGATAGGCCAAAGATTATTGCCAGAAATACCATGCAATATTTAAAGACATGAAAATAAAGCCACTGCAGAGCAATAATAGTGGGTTACAAAATATGATTCATCGGATGACATTTTTACATATAAAATGCATGTAAACATGCTGCATGAATATGTACAACAGTTGATGGTTCTCTAGGAGGTGGAATTTCAAGTACTTTGTCTTTCTTTCTTTCTTTCTTAGTTGTGAATTTGTCAGATTTTCTATGATGAATGTTCAAGTTTAATATTCAGAATAGATAAATGAAGTTATTCTTCAAAAACTGACAATTATGAGAGGAATTAAGATAGTTGAGTAGAGGCAGGCAGCAGGTTTCAACTCCTCTCTGCTTGGAATCCAAGCAGTGAAAGATCAGACAGGTAGGTGACAGAGGGAATGCACCGAGACAAAATGTTGAACTGTTCTTTAACAACTTGGAAGTTCTGGAGCAAGAAATGGGGAAGAATTTGTTAACCCTCACAGGGCAGATTGAGTGGGGGAATAATAAAGAGGGGAGATGTAAAGCTGATAAGCTTTTTTCAGAGATAGTGGTAGAAGAGAAAGTCAGACCAAGCTGCACTGGGTAGGGAGCGACAAAGCCAACTGGTAACAGAGAAAAGCTCTGCTTCTCTCAATTTGCTGGTGGAAAATTTGCCACCACAAGCCATTTTTTCAGAGACCATGGCTAAATGTGTAGCTCTGGAAAGGATTAAATCTCTATGGCTTCATTTCATCAAGAGGTATAAGCAAATACCATCACAGGGAACACCTTTGAAATATGCCCTATGAGTAATATGTACAGTGAGATATCTATGAGTTGAAGGCTGCTGATCTACTCATCCTCCTTTCTTTTTTAAAATTTACTTATTTGGTTTTTAGATATACATGACAGAATATATTTTAACATATTATACACACATGGAGTATAACTTATTCTAATTGAGATTCTTGGGTTGTACATGATTCACTAGTAATGGATTCATTAATGAACATAGATATATCTGATTCATTCTACTATCTTTCCTATTCCCATCCCATCTCTCTTCCCTTTATTCCCATTTGTCTAATCCAATGAACTTTTACTCTACCCCCACCCACTTGTCGTGTATTAGCATTCTCCTATCAGAGATAACTTTCAGTATTTGGTTTTCTGGGATTGGGATATTTCACTTAGCATGATAGTCTCTGGAACGGTCCATTTACCAGCAAGTTATAAATTCATTCTTTTTTTGACGGAGTAATATTCCATTGTGTATACATACCACATTTTCTTTATCCATTCATCTATGAAGTTTTCATGTCCTATATAGCTTAATGGTAATTTTACTCATTTTAATACTTATATTTTTAGTCTTCTAGAGTACTACTCCCCTTTTCAACTTTTGGACTAGTAAAATACTGGGAACCATTTTTATTTAGTTTTTTATGGTCGATTAGTAAATGGTTTGTTCTGAGTGAAGGCAGTTGCTGGTGATTATTATCTCTTCTCATTGTAGTGATAGGAATTGATCAGAGCACTGTGATAATGTTGAATGAGTGCTTTGAAATAAAGATACACACCCAGACCGTGCAACACATGGTAAATAGAAAGTTGTTCACTAAAAAGACTCTTTCATAGCAGTGGAAGAGACAGACATCTGTCCCAGCAGATGCACAAATATCAACAGAGAAATAAGAAATCATGAGAAGTCAATGTAATAAGATGTCGCCAAGATTTTGTAACACTCCGAAACTGATTCTATAAACATTAGAGAAAATGCCAGATGAAGAAATCAAAAAGTTGGTTGTTAGAATTATCAAGAAATTAAAAGATTTAAGGAAAGAACTAAGGGAGAAAACGTATGGTATGAAAGAGAATTTCATAAAAGAAAGATGTTAAAAAAGAACCAAACAGAAAACTTGGAAATTAAAAACTCAAGTAATTGACTCCCCTAAAACCAAACCAAACCAAACAAACACAAAAACCCAGTCTAGTCTTATAAACAGATCAGATTAATCAGAACAAACAGTGTCAGGGCTCAAAGACAAGGTTCAGGAATTAGAACAGCCATTAATATAAAAAAAGGGGAAAAAAAAGAAACTATGAACAGAATATACAAGAACTCTGAGATAACAATTCAAAGGCAAAACTTAACACTTACAGGTCTTTGGGAGGAAGAGGAGATATAGACTAATGGCACAGAAAACCTATTCAGTGAAAAAATAGCAGAAAACATCCGAGTCTTGGATATGAGAGGGACATGCAGATTCCAGAGCCATTTAGAATTCCAAATAGGACCATTTTAACTACTCCATGATGTAGTTAAAATGCCAAAAATTCAGAATAAAGAAAAATAAAGTAAAACTGCAAGGGAGAAGTACCAATCACTTATAAAGCTATTAATTTTTTTTTTAAAAAAAACCTATAAATAATTAGAAGGAATACCAGTAGAACAGAAAAAGGGAAACAGATGGTGAGAGGATGAGAGAGAAAGGAGAAGTCATAGGTACATATTGAGCAAATTATATTACAAGCTTTATGATTATGTCAAAATGAACCCAAAATGTTATGTATAACAATACTGCATTAATACAAAAAAGAATATCAAAAGTCTTCGCAACAAAAACTCTAAAAGCCATGACAGCATGGAATGATGTATTTAAGTCCTAAAAGAAAATAACAGCAAACCTTGATTACTATATCCAACAAAGCTATCCTTCAGAATCGAGGAACAAATAAAAAAACTACAAAGTCTAAACTAAAAGAATTCATTACCATTAAGCTAGCTTTACAAAGGATCCATAACAGAATCCTATACACAGAAAAGAAAGATTAAAAGTAACAAAGAAAGCATGGAAAAGAGCAAATCACATTAGAAAAATAAATAAGCTAAATAAGCAAATGATCATTATAAATGTTTCAAACATTAGAAATAAAATAAAATGGCAAGAAATAATACATAGCTCTTTATAATAACAGTGAATATAAAGTGGTCTTAATTCTCCCTTTGAAAGATAGAGCCTAGCAGATGAGATTTTTTTTTGAATACTCAATTGTATTTTGTCAGTAAGAAATGCATCTCACAGACAAAGACATTCAGAGATTGAAAGTAAAAGGATGAAAAGTGATATTCTATGCTAATGAAATAAAAAAACAAACAGGAAGCAATCTTTAAACCAGTTTTTCTTCAGAAGAGACAAAGAAGGACATTACATATGGGTAAAAGGAAAAATATCTAACAAAAGATATGGTTATAAATATTTAAAGTGTGAATTACATGACATGAACATTACTTGATAAAAATAGGACTGAATGACTTTAATACAACTACTTTCACTAAGAGCTGCTCTACCAAAAAATTAACAGACCCATCAGATTTAGACTTGACTATAAATCAATTGGACATAATTAACATGTATGAACATTTTATCCACAACAACTGAATACATTTTCTTTTCAGTTACTCATGAAATTTTCTCCAAAATTGATATTTTATAACAGAAATAAAATCTTGGAAAATAAAAAGAAAAAAGTGAAATGATCTCTTTTTTCAGATCATACTACAGTGAAACTAGAAATCAACCAAGAAAATCTGTAGGAACTATAGAAGTACTTGGAAATGTATTTACTTCATAAAAATATTTTATTGTTGCATTCTAATTATACATAATAGTGGGATTCATTATACCATATTCATAAATGCACATAATTTGATCAATCTCATTTCCCACACCTTTTCTTTTCCTTCCCTTCTGCCTCTCCAAATCTGCTTGCTCTACTCTAAGAGATCTCCTTTCTATAAACATACAGCATTCACTGTGGGATATTTGTACATGGACACAGCGTAATTTGGGAGATTTCACTCCCCATTGCCGCTCCATACCCTCGCTTATGAGTCTGGCTTATTTC
Source organism: Callospermophilus lateralis (assembly GCF_048772815.1). Taxonomy (NCBI): domain Eukaryota; kingdom Metazoa; phylum Chordata; class Mammalia; order Rodentia; family Sciuridae; genus Callospermophilus; species Callospermophilus lateralis. The sequence continues at coordinate 39,306,243 of NC_135319.1, forward strand.
ACTTAGTCTGATGCTCTTCAATTCTATCCATTTACCTACAAATGACATAATTTCTTTCTTCTTAATGACTGAGTAAAACTCTATTGTTTACATGTACCATATTTTCTTTAATCAGCTGTTGACAGACAATTAGGCTGGTTCTAAAACTGGGCTATTGTGAACCACACCGCCAATAACTATTAATATGAATGTTTCATTACAATATGCCGATTTTAAATCTTTTGGACAAATACCAAGGAGTGGGAAAGTAGGGCCATAAGGTGGTCCCTTTCCTATTCATTTGAGGAAACACCATACTGCTTTCCACAGTGGTTGTACCAATTTACAGTTCCACCAACGGTGTATAAATATGCCATTTCCCCAACATCCTTGCCAGAAATTATTGTTATTTGTGTTTTTGATGATTGCCACTCTAACTGGAATAAGATGAAATGTCAGTGTAATTTTGATTTGTATTTCTCTGATTGCTGAGGATGTTGAACATTTTTTCATGTGTTTGTTGGCCATTTGGATATCTTCTTTTGAGAAATGTCTATATTGATCTTTTGCCCCTTTATTGATTGGATTGTTAGTTTTTCTGGTGTTGAGTTTTTTTTGAGTTCTTTACATGGTCTAAACATTAATTTCCTGTCAGAAGAATAGCTGGCAAATATATTTTCTCTCATTCTGTAGGCCTTTTCTTCATGCTTTTGATTTTTTTTTTTATTTTGCTGTGCAGAATCTTTTTAAATTTGATGTCATCCCACTTATTGATCCTTGGTTTTACTTCTTGAGATTTACTTCTTGAACCTGTGCTGATATGGAAGATTGTTGACCCTATGTTTTCTTCTATTAGTTGAAGTGTTTCTGGTATAATTCATAGTTCTTTGGTCCATTTTGAGTTGATTTTTGTGCAGGGTGAGATAGGAATCTAGTTTCATTCTTCTGAAATATACAGATATACAGTTTTACTAGCACCATTTATTAAAGAAGTTCTATTTTCTCCAATGTAAGTTTTTGGCATGTTCATCAAGAACCAGATGATAGTAGTTGTATGATTTGTCTATGTATCCTCTATTATGTTCTTGTATTTTATATGTCTGATTTTATGCAAGTACCATGCTGTCTTTCTTACTATGGCTCTGTAGAAGAATTTGAAATCAGATATCCTAATGTCTCCAGAATTACTTCTTTTGTTCAGGATTGCTTTAGCTATTCTGGGTGTTTTTTCCTCCCATACAAATTTTAAGATTGTTTTTCTCATTATTTGAAGAATGTATTTGGTATTTTGATGGGAATTGCACTAAATCTATATAATGCTTTTGTCCATTTGGCTATTTTGACAATATTCTATCAATGAACATGGGAAGTCTTTGCATCTTCTAAGTTCTACTCTGATTTCTTTCTTTAGTGTTCTATATTGTTCTTTGTAGAGGTTTTTCACCTCCTTGTTTATATTTATTCCCAAGTTTGTGTGTATCCCCTGCCCTCAGGCTATTGAAAATGAAATAACCAAGTTATCTTGATTTCTTTTTCAGATAACCCACTATTGGAATATAGAAAAACCACTAATTTTTGTGCTGATTTGTATCCTGCAACTTTTACTAGATTTGTTCATCAGCTATATAATATATAGAACTCAATAAACCTCAACACTAAAATAACAGATAATCTAATCAATAAATAGAAAATATGAAGTAAATAAATGCTTCTCAAAAGAAGTACAAATGGCCAACAACTATATGAAACAAGTTAAAAATCTTTAGCCATCAGGGAAATATAAATGAAATCTAGAATGAGATTTCATCTCGTTTTAGTTAGAATGGTAATCATCAAGAATATAAATAACAAATGCTGGCAAAGATGCCAGGAAAAAAGAACACTTATACACTGTTGGTGGGAATGAAAATTAGTGTAGCCACTATGGAAATCAGTATGTAGGTTCTTCAAAAAGCTAAAAATAGAATCATCATGTGATCCATGTATACCAGTACTTGGTATTTATCTTAAACAATTTAAGTCAACATCCCGTGAAGAATCATATATACTTATGTTTATCTCAACAGAATTTTCAATAGCTAAGTTACAGAATCAATCTAGTGTTCATCAACAGAAGAATGGATAAAGCAAATGTGGTGTATATACATATGGAGTTTTATTCAGCCATAAAGAAGAAAAAATTCATGTCATTTACAGAAAAATGGAAGAAACTTGAGAGTATTATGTTAAGCAAAATAACCAGATTCGGAAAGTCAAGGGTCATGTTTTTGTGTTACATGTGAAAGCTACAGAGGAAAAAACAGGGGAAAAGGGGATGCAATGAAAGTAGAAGGAAGAACTTTAGGGTAGAGGGAGAGGATTAGGGTAAGGGAAGAATGAAGGGTGGGGAGTTCAGGAAAGTGAAATTGATCATATTGTGTATTTACATATATGGGAATATGCCACAACGAAATCTTCCATTTTGTATAATTTATATGCACTGATGGAAAAAAAAGAGCATTAATAGTTAACCAGTCACTTTAGTGGTTTATCTATACTAAGCATCTTAATAAAATAGTGGGATATCTATCTTCCTTTTGGAGACAGGTTTTCATTTCATTGAGTATGTGGGGAGAGTGATTTGCAGGACATTAACAACCCTAAGAAAGGCATTCTTATGAATCTTATGACTCTTTAGGCTCCCTAAACAGTTCAGTTACTTCACCAAAATCACTGATATGGACATTGTCTTTTCAATTTCTATGCAGTAAATTACATTAAAATGGCATTAATTATATGACATATTTTTAATAATGTGACTTATCATATGTGTTTTTAGTTAGTATATTCATAGTAAAATCAGCATTAGATACCAAAAAGAATGATTAGTAGAGATTTTCTAAGTGTAATATAATGAACAGTATTGTTCAAAGGGGGCAGATCAGAGAGTTAAAGTTAGGGTCATAGAAGCCAATTGATGCAGGTGATTTATCAACTTTTCTATAAACAGAAATTGATTTAGAAGTGACTTGTTGCTTTCCATAAAAATACAAAGTGAAATTAGAGATGTGCAACTTGGAACTCATAAATTTTCTATGTACATTTATGAATATACCACAGTGAATCTTCACATCATCTATAACCATAAGACTGGGATAAAAATTAGAATAAAATGTACTCTGTGTGTATAAAAATGTCAAAATATGCTCTACTATCTTGTATAAGTAAAAAGGACAAATAAAAAACAAAATATATATGTTTATATTTTTTAAAAAAGTGTTACTCATTTACCAGTTACTTGATCATTCATTGAAGCAAATTGTCTATCAATGATACATCAGATTCTTTTATGGACAATAGTGGCATCTCAATGAAAACCATGTCATCACCGTTTATTAAAATAGCCCATAATCTAGTAAGAAAATCAGACCAAATCCAAGCAATTGCAACTTCCCAATGGTTCTAACGTTAGCCTATATCAGAATCACTCAAAGGACTTGTAACAACTTAGAGCCACACCCCTGGAGTTTCTGGTTCAGTTGATCTTGGGTGGGCCTGACAATTTGCATTTCTACGTTCTCAGGTGATATTGATGCTGCTGGTCTGGGGACTGTACTCAGGACCACTGTGATGTACAATGAAAAGTACTATAATGCAGGGCCACCACAGGGTGTCTTATAACACATGGGAGAGTCACTATGTTTCATGTCATAAGGAAAGATGTCCCAAAGGACAGAAAAGAAAAAAAAAATAGAAATTAGTAGAACAAGTGGCAATTTCTTTTTAGGAAGAGAAAATAACATGTGTAAACAACTAGCAACAAGATAGAGCCTAACACTATCTCCTAGAGAATGTTAAACAGAAAAAATATTGTAATGGAGTTGGAAGACAATGAAAAGAGGAAGGAGAGAATGAATATACCTTCAGAAAGTACCAAGATAAAGGAAAGATAAAAGAAATAATCATTAAAGAAAAAGATAGAAAATTAAGGTATTAAAAGGTCCCAAGAAGGCTGGATTTGTGGCTCAGCAGCAGAGCACTTGCCCATTATGTGTGAAGCACTGGGTTCAATCCTTAGCACTATTTTTAGTACATAAAAATAAACCAATAAAATAAAGGCATTCTGTCCATCTACAACTATAATTTTTTTAAAAAAAGGTTACAAGATAAAGATTTTTATTATTAATTAATTTTAATGGGTACATTATAATTATACATAATAATGGGAGAGATTGTAACATATTTTTATGTGAGAAAAATCTTTTCAAAAAGTCAAGTGCTAAAAGAGAGTCAAGAATAAAGAGGACTTGCCAGGTGCACTGGCACATCCTGTAATCCCAGAGACTTGGGAGGCTGAAGCAGGAGGATCACAAGTTCAAGGCCAGAGTCAGCAAGTTTGATGCTAGCCTAGGCAATTTAGGAAGGCCCTGATTTAAAGTAAAAGATAAAATAAAAGTTCAGTGGTAAACCTCCCCTGGGTTCAATTCCTAGTAACAAAAAACAAACATATAAATAAGAAATCTAAAAATAGCTTTTGATTTGGAAGTGAAATGTGATTTGATTTGGCATAGGTATAACAGAATGTTGGACATAAGATTAAGATTCCACCAAACGCAATGGCAACTATAAAATGAAACCTTTTTCTATTCAGTGATCTAAAGGCTGCACCTTAAGTCCTTTTCTTTCAACAAATTATTTGAAGTAGATAAAGAGAGAAATTAGTTGCTTAAAAATATTATGTTGATATTCTCTTATTTCTTTTTCATGAAAGAGGAACACATTAAATTTTAAGGAAACACACACTAGCTTTACAAATAAGTACTGTGCAGTATTCCTTGATTTCAGTTTTAGAGTTTTATTAACCTATTAACTTACAATGTACCTTTGTGTACACTACAGAAGCTCTGGTCCCTGGTGTTTCATTGTTCCTACAATTGGACAACTGCGTACACATGTGGTTATGCTGAAATTATGCCTTCACAGTGAGGCATACTTTTAAAGTACTGGTGCAGAACCCTCAGTGGGGATATGGAGTCATAATATAAGACAGGCTGTAATTTATAAGAACATTTTCAGTTGTGCTGCTGATCCAATTTGTCTGATTCAACACTACATCCTACGAGAAAGCTTTATCCTACTTGACTCTTCTGATATTTAGTATAAATCTAAAAGCAGATACAATTTAGAAGATGCACTAATGCTCTTTAAGGCCAAAGAAATCATCCCAATGTCACACTTCAAACATATTAGTTATATAACTAGAGAAAAAAAATGACTCTTCTTAAATCTTCAAACATAACTAAAGATTTTTAAAATGATTTGTCTTGCTTTCTGAAGCGATTTAGTTTCTTTAGGTTATGGTTGAGTACATGTTCAAATCACCCTAGACCCTGATAACTATTCGGTCAGTTAGTTCACATTTAACAGTGCACTAAAATTCAGGCTCTTATTATGTCTTAACCTGACTGTTTTAAGAGCCTTATAAATGGTGCCAAGTCATTCTCCTTACTACAAACACATTTCTTTCTCAAATAAAGAAGTGATAATGGTTCCCCCATCCCCTGTTAATAACTTTAGATAAAATCTTAGTTGACTAAAGAAAATCCAAATTCCTTGTCAGTAAAAAACTCCACTGGTTTATCCCAACCTACAGGCCACCATGCTTTATAATACCCTTCATTTTGGCATGTATTCCAGACACAATGTCTAAAACACTGATCATGCACAATCCATTTTCTATGACTACTGAATTTGGCTTGTGCCTTTGGTCTATTCCTCTCCATCTGAGGAAACAATTTTTATCATGGAAACATCATCAAACACTGTCAAGTCTATGTCATTCCCCAAACTCAGTAACCCGAAGTGTCTTCTCCTTAGTGCTTTAAAAGTACCTTGTTCATGTAACTAAATAATATTTACCCTATTGTATAGTTGTTCCTATACGTGTCTCCTCCTAGAGCTCCTTCTTAGGAGGGACTATGTTTTACTCATTTTTGCTCCTTGGTATACTAACCATGTTAATTATAATAACTTCTAGCTTCATAATTCTCCCTAACCTATTATTCTGCTCATAACTCACACTGAGAGGGTAGCCACAAGGACCCAGGTTTAACATCATTGTCTTCTCCTTCAAAACTGTCCAGGTCTTTGGCAGGGACCTAATTCAAAAAGAGTCTGGCTAGGAATTAATTGGTCATGAGGCATGGTGCAAATGTTGAGCTGCTTTAATCTGTCTGGAAATTTTAAACAGAATATATAGATAAACCACAAGTTAGCAAGGGAGCTTATAGTTGAAAACATGTACAGGAGAGAAGTCATCTTGTAAAATCAGAACCAGAGGGGGCTGATAGAGTGAAGAGTTGAGGAAATTAGAGCATGCCAAACCTCTAACCAAAGTTCTGACATCAAGAGAAAAAGGAAAACAGAGTAAATCAGGCCATTGGATGTCAAGAGAAAAGTGGAGAAACTATGTTCAGATTCAAATGTACCAAAAAGAGGAAAAAACACTCAGAGAACAAAAACAACAACAACAAAAATAATAAAAATTGGGAATTGACTTTTGGGGAACATTCAATTTAGGTTTAAAAAATCTGCAAAAATAATACCACCAATAATAATGAATACTAACACTCAAAGTCCATGCATGCTTTGTGTCAGGTGCTGTCCCAAGCACTTTCTACATAGGTGGACTTAATTTTTACAACACAATGAGGTAGGTGCTCTCATTGTCCTCATTTTTAAACAATGGCACACAGTTATTAAGGAAAGGTTGTTCCCCTGACCTAGAAAGAATGCATGCTCCTAATGACCATCCTATATTACTATGCTCTTTAGTAACACTGATGATTTATGATGCCACATGTATGTCTAAAATCCTCAAAACAAAAAGGGCTTCACAGAAGACAACATTACAATGCTGGTTTAAAGAGGAAAAAAAATGGTGTGAAGAGAAAAAAAAGTGTATGTGTATGTGTGTGTGTGTGTGTGTGTGTGTGCTCACGCACATGCACATATACACATGTGTACGCACATTAAAAAGTATATGGCATAAAACTCACTTTTCTAACCATCTGTAAGTGTAAAATTCAGTGGCATTAAGTACATTCACATTTTTCTGTAAGCCTTATCATCATTATCAACTATTCATTTCCTGAACATTTTTATCCTTTGAGGCAAAAATTCTGTGCCCATTAAATAATAACTTCCCATTCCTTCTGTTCCCTGATACTCAGAAACCTCTAATATACTTCTTTTTTCTATGATTTTGAATACTCTAGGTACCTCATATAAGTGGAACTATATAAGACTTGTCTTTTTGTGTCTGATTTATTTCACTTTGCATAAGTTTTTAAAGGTTCATTCAAGTATCATGCATCAAAATTCTATTACTTTGTAAGGCTAAATAATATTATACATATCACATTTTGTTTATCTACTCATTGGTAAATGGACATTTGAGTTGCTTCCATCTTTTGCCTATTGCAACTAATGCTATTATGAACATCAGTGGTCACATGTCAGTTCAACCCGAACTTCCAATTATTTGGCATATATACTCAGAAGTGGAATTGCTATATTATCTGATAATTTTAAATTTAACTTTGTGTAATATTGCTTTATTATTTTCTACAGTGACTGCCCTGTAGAAAATTTTATATTCCACCTACAATTCACTTGTGATCCTGTTTCTCCACATCTTGTCCAACACTTGTTATTTTTAATATTAAATCAAGTAAATTATTTTTGCTGCATCCTACACTCATTTGCCTGGGGAAACTCTCAAAAGTCTAAACTAGGAATGGGATATTTAGAATTTTTAAACCATCTCAGGTTGTCTCTGTTTTTCTGTAGGTATTAGAAGCTTGCATTTTAGACTTCTGTTTTCTAAGATCCTGAAAGATGTCCTAGAAATGTGTTTTTGTGATCATTTTTCCTAATAAAATTTTCTACACATATTTAGAGATCTAACTAAAGGGGAAGTTGAAGATACATTTAGTTTGGGTTTACTGGAAATTTTCAGAGTGTTTTCAGTAACTTCCCTGTATGTCACTCACTCTATTTATATCCTTGGTGCTGACATTAAATGATGGAACCCTTTCCTCTCCTAATTATATCTGCTCTCCTTCCTCAATCCCCTTCAGACAAGCAACTATGCATCAAAAAAAAAAAAAAAAAAACAAATTATCTCACATTACAAAACAAATTGTTATTTTAGACATGATCAATAGTGAAAAGAGAGAAGAGAAAAAGAAACTGGGCACAGTGGTGCATTCTTCTAAACCAAGTCACTCCGGAGGCTGAGACAGGAGGACTGAAAATAAAGACCAGCTTCAACAATTTAGCAAGATCCTATCTCAAAATGAAACATAAAAAGGACTACGAATGTAGCTCAGTGGTAGTATTCCTTGATTATCCCCAGTCCTACAAAAAGAGAGGGAGAGAAGACAGAAAGGAAGATAAAAAAGATAAAAGGGAAGGAAAGAGGGAAAGAAAAGAAGATTCATAGGGGTATGTCCAACAGTTAATTTGTATAACTATTATATCATTTGCAGGGGGAGGTTATAATTTCTGGATATTTGTAAGCATTTTAAAATTAGTACTACTTGATTATTTACTTGTGTGTTTTAAGTGAATATTCATTTTTTTTTTTCTTAAAGAAGCCCCTCAAAATTCTTTAAGCTTTAAGCCTCAACACAAACTGGCCTGCTACAACCAGTGTATTTTTCATACAAAGCTACCTATCTTTGGATGATAAAATGGACACAGATATCTCTGCAGAATTTTATCTGAACTCTGCCTTAATAACAAGGTGATAACTTTGTTTCCTTGAAAACAGAAGAACCAGATAAAAAAAGGCTTTGTAAATGTTCTACAATATTTAATACTTTGCAGAGACAAACAACTCCTATTCCTCTACCTTCCTTTTAGTGTGACATTGATTTTCTTCAAAATATTTCTATTTTACTTTTGAAATATGGAAGCATTATTGAGATATGGAAGCATTATTGAGAATCTGAAGTTTACCAGCATGTTTTCTATAGGACTTGCAGGAACATTTTTCATCTCTACTGAGGAAATTCCCATTAGTATCACCAGTTTGCAGATGTGATAGTGGAGATATAAGGAGATTGAATAATTTGCCCAAAGTTATAGAAGGAACCCAGATTGGAAATCAAGAGGCTTATTTTAGAGTTTTATTCTGCCTCAGGCTGATTGTATGCACATAAGAATCATATTAATTCCTCCAGGATTTATTTTCCCAGAAGTTTAAGATATTTGTACATTGTAAAGGAAATGGGGGGACACTATTTGAATTAGCTGATATCTGTGAAGTTCTTTCAGATTCTAACATTTAATACTATCATCCAATGTATACACTTCTCATGAACGATTCTAAAAAAAACAATTACTTAAAAAGTGATAATAAATCTACATAATTTAATTTTTCCCAGAGATAGTTCAATATTGGCATTGATACAAATAATCTTAAAAATTTAGTTAATACAACAAAAGCACTTTGTGGATTAAAAAGATGAATTATGTGTAGTACCTTGAGGTCTGATTACCTCAGTGTCATGGCATGTAGAGGAAATTAAAATAACTAGATATATGATGCCTCAAATATATCTAAGCTTGTATGTGAGGTGAATCTATACATCATCTGCATGAATTGGTAACACCATAATAATTTTAAAATTCTAGTAACCACAGTAATGATATCAATTTCGGTGTCTCAGGTCTGTGCATCCTTTGCTCAGTTGTTTAAGCAGTATTCTACTACCAAATATTTTTCACTTTCTCTGCTGGTTTTCTCATATTTCTTCAGTTTTTATAAGATTGTCTGTTTTGTCTTCTTTCATATAATATTTCATCTGTGGGACATTATCCTTATATTTTAAATTAAAGGATGCAATATTTCTCACCATGAACCTTCATCATCACAACTTTATGATAAATGATGAAAGCATCTCAGAGGTGGGGAGGAAATGGTTATGCAGAAATACAACTTGCCAAGGAATCTGGGTTTACAGACAATTAATGTGATCTCATTCAATTTTGGCCTTGCAACCTTAAAATCTCCTTTCTCCATGAAGGGATGACCCTGGAATGATAGGATTGCTCACACTGAAACTTCTACATGGTTTAACTAACCTTTTGTTGCACACATAATAAAATAAAATGAACTATTGTAAGAGTTAAAATTACATTTTAAAAAGGGAAGAGGCAAAACTTATTTTGGGGAGCATATGGCTTTCTTTGAAAGCACATTCCAGTATAAATTATCATATTTCAAGATCTATACTATTGGAGAAAAGGATAAAAATTTGGTCTAGCACTCTTTAGATTGTGAAAAATGTAGTAACTAGGAAAAATAATGCTCCCCAGAAGGTCTGGAAAAGGCAACATACCCACATGCAAAAATTAAACTATTTATTTTCTTCTCAGCTATACTAAGCATTATGATTGGGCAACCTATTAAATAAAGAAAGTAAATGATGAGGAAAATAACATCAAATTAATTGTTTGGCATAATATAACAAAAATGTCAATAAGTATGTTTTGAAGACAAATGAAAATGGAATTTTGATTCAGATTCCACATTTTAACTTAGTTGTATTACTTATCAGTCCTCAGTGATTATACACAAGTTTACTCTTTGAGTCTCAACTTCCTAATACATAATGGTCATAAAAGGCATGTTACAAAGGTTGTGGACAGAATTATATTAGACTGGCTAAATAAAGTAACTAATATTCACCTAGCACAGAGTTAGACCCTGCAAGGACTACCTGTATTGATGGCTTATGAAAAAAGCACAAGAATGCTCCAGGAATTTAAAAAAAGACTATATTCACACATATAAATGCACAGAATATACAATTTTGTTAGGCTCAATACTCATTTTCATATTCTAATTAGAAAAAAGTCTCTTGGTTAAATAGAAATTTAATGAAAACTCAATACACAAAAACACTAAAATAAAAAAGCCCTAAAAATAAAAACATTCTGAAACCAATAATGCATATTAAAACTTAACACAATATGTAATATTTTCCAATGATGATAAAACAGACAATAGATTTTGTTTTGTTTTGTTTTGTTTTTAATCGGGGATTGAACTCAGGAGTACTCAACCACTGAGCCACATCACCAGTTCTATTTTGTATTTTATTTAGAAACGGGGTCTTACTGAGTTGTTTGGTGCCTTGATAAATTGCTGAAGCTGGCTTTGAACTTGCGATCCTCCTGCCTCAGCTTCCTGAGCCGCTGGGATTACAGGCCTACACTACCATGCCTAGCCTGAGATTTTTTGATCCATTATAATTTTCCACTCAAATACTTAATAAGTTTAGAATTTGTAGTGGAAAAAATTTCTACTATCTTCCAAATCATTTGAGTTTAAGCAGTGAAATTAAAAATGAATTTGTTATCATTACCAAAAACATTTTTAAAAACAGAAATTTTATTTCAGAAACATCGACAAATTTTCCTGTATGTACCATTCAACTTCATATAAAATAAAGGCAAAATGCAAGCTATTCATTTATTGCCAAAATGTGTTTTATAATAAAAGGTTGGCAAAATTAAAAAGAAAATAATTGCAAAGTCTGAATGCTATAGATTAGACATTTTCTCCATAGATTTGGATTTTCTGAAAATTAAACTTTGATTTTAGTACTACAAAGATTTCATGTAATATTAAAAAATTTAACTTTCTTAACTATCAAAAGAATATTTGCTATGTGCCCATCATTAACTAAGGTAGAAAACATAAAACATAAAAAACTCTGAAAATATTTTAAGATTCTAATGAAGAAAAGTTATATACAAATATTTAATAAAGGACAAGGATATGAAATATTAATTTTAAGCAATAATATCCTGAGTAGCAAAAGCACATTTAAAAGAGAGTATAATTTGGGTTGGAATAGGAATTAATCTCTTTCTTTCTCTCTCCCTCCCCATCTCTGCCTTTTTTTTCCATTAAATATTAAACATTTTTATTCCAAAATAAAAAATAAAAGTAGGAATGGGGCTGTGGCTCAGCAGTTGCACACTTGTTTGGCATGAGTGAGGCACTGGGCTCAAATCTCAGCACCACATATAAATAAATAAAATAAAGGTCTATCAACAACTAAAAAAAAAAGATTAAAAAACTCAAGCAATAGACTGGGAGAAAATATAAGTAAAACAAATATCCAATACCTGTATTTGCTCTTTTTTAATATACGTGACATTACAGTGTATTTTGACACCCTCTATTACTTTTCTTATTCTCTCTCTTTCTTTCCCTCCCTCTAATGTGTTCTTAGAAAAAATTCTTTAAAGTGCTTGACCTAGTCATCTGACTTCTAAGACATTTCTGTCCATTACCACAACCTTACTCTATGCTCTAATTCTCTTCCACTGGAACAATTGTGGCTTTAATTCTGCTCCTATCTATTCTCTACCAAGCAATATTTCCAAATTGCTATTTCCATGAGAACTCAATCTCCCCTTTGATGATAGGGTAAAAGCAAAAGGACTTAATTTAGCTGAAACCCTTGAAATACTTGTCCCCGCTTTTTCTTCCACCATTATGTCCCTTCAGTCACCCTCACGTTCTCCTCTTCTTTGCCTAGGACATTCATTTATGCTGTTTCTTCTGTATCTAATTATCTGTGAGAGCTCACCTTAGACATTATCTCTCAGGGCAGTTTTATCAAATTTAAGTCAGTTTCAATAATTTTGTACTCTTATGAAATAACAGCCCTTCCTTTTTGAGTATCCATCTCACTATGTACTGAGAGAGTTGTGAGTGTGATGATCTAATTTATATCTGATCCTTACTTTCTAAGTGAGAATCTTAATGTCTTGATGTTACTTCCTCAGGGTACATTGAAAGGATCAACTAGAATCCCTAATCTCAGATAACCAGGACTCCAGTCCAGGGTTCCTTCTATTTGGAAGGCCCACAACAAATTTATAAAAGCCTTTTATTAAGTGACAAAGTGCATTCCCTTCAAGGAATTCCCATACTCTCCTTCTAAAGTTGAAAATGTGTCAGTATTACTTTACTTGTAACTAAACACTGGAATCACAGAACAATAGGGCCATTTACTAAGGTATTCATTCAACAGAGAAAGTGTTAGTCAAATCTGTCTGTTAACCTATTACAAGGACTGTGACTGTTCCAAGTTCAGGAACTTCTACCAATGAGCTGGAAAACCAGGCTTTCCTTGTGCATACATCCTGTGCTCAACCCTATCGTTGACTGCAGTCAGAGAAAGATAAACATTGAAGCATCATTTCCCTCATAAAATGACATACTGAAAATCTGGCCATTTGCTCGTTCTTTAGATTTTAATTATGTGGCTAAATCAGCTAGAGGTCAGAACAGGAAAATAAAAAAGAACTTGAGCTGGAAAGACCATTTAGAAACACTATAGCAATTTTACCACATGTTTAGGGTAAGAGGGCTCTATGATCTACTTAAATTGCCTGAAGACAAAGTAAAGGCTTTTGTTATCCATCTATAAATTCAAGAGTAAAAATTTAAGAGAAATAGATATCACCATTAAAAGGAAATGTTGAATTTTTTAGCTGGTATTTTATAAAAATCATATCTATATATGTATACGTGCATATATTAAAGAGAAATGAAAGTATCCTAAGATTGGGATAATGTTGTCATTCTCAAATTAGAAGCTTTGTTTATAGCTGCTTTGTCTATAGCAACTCAATCTTTATATCTTCTCCCCTTAGTCTCTCAAATTAGAAAATATAATATCATATAAAATTATTTAGTAAGTTAATTATTTATAATTCATAGAAAATAATAAATTATATCATTTATTGGATACTAAATGCATGGGGGAAATTTTGAAAATATAAATTAATTATACTAACTTAAGATATTGTATCAAAATAAATCTCCTGATTTTTAAAAAATTACTAAGGGAGTTTGAGGAGAACTTCTCTTTCATTCTGGAAAAAGAAGGAAAAATAAACAAGTTTCCTCATCAAATAATTGCAACCATTACCATTTAAAATTTATTCTACATTGGAGAAGGATCCTTCTTAGTCAAAACAGATTGTAGAACTTCTGAATGTTTATTTTATTCTCCAGGACCTGAAGTACTTAATTGCTAAAGGATATTCACTAGTGCATGCCAAGTCCACAGGAACACACTGCTTATTGTAATCATTACATATTGAAGAAGCAATGGCCTACATTCAGAAAGACTCGCTTTATAAGTATGCTACTTAGGAAAAAAATTGAATTTTCAGTTACAAAATAAGTTAGGTGAGAGACAAAAATTATAGTAGACAGACATAATCAATACTACATACTGGAATACACTGAATGCAGACTTTCGATTTTTAATTTAAAGTGTTATTTTTGTGTGTGTGCTGGGCAAGCTTAAGCTATAACATACATAGTAGAAGATAAATAAGGATATGGATTTTAATTACAGACTTGAATTCACTGGTCTATGTATAGAACCCAGCAATAAGGTACCAGTTGTTTCCTGGGAGTTGGACTATGTAAACTGGATTGAGTAGTATAGGATGCAAAAGCTTTGAACAGGAGCGAGTTCTCTCTGGGGAAGTGCAGATGACAAACCTACAAATGGGTTTTAGCAGCTGGCCAGGTCTATTTGAAGAGCAAATGTCTTTTTATGTAATGGATTAGGAAGATCTGGATGCTCTCCATAATGCAGGCCAAGTATAATTTCCATGATGGCTGAGTTTTTTTGACATAACAGAAACTACAGATTCCTTTAATTTTCTAGTCTTGTTTTCACTTCTTGTGGTGAAGGCTGGGTAGGAAGGAGTCTGCATTATCCATAGTCAGGCTTCAACTGAAATAAAAGCAAGACTTGAGGAATAATTAACATGCAAAATTAACAGAATTATGACATGGTAAATGTGAGAGAGATTATGAAGGAGCTAATGACAGTTTTCAAGTTTCTGCCTTAAGGGACTCAACTGACGATGATTCCAGTGATGGAGATCAAGAACACAGAAAATATGATTTTTATGAGCAAAATTATCAGTTGAATAATTGGCATATTGAAATTAAGATATTGTAGAAAATATGTGGGAAAATATATATATTTCAGAAACAAATCTAAGGCACAAAAATAGATTTTTAGAGGCATCGATGTACAGAGGTACAGATTATCAAAGTTGTAGACTGAGTTTCAAGATTCAAAAGGATATGAAAGAGAAGTAATTTAATATTCAACCACATGGGCATAGAAAGAAATGCATCAAAAGCAAATGTTCAGAGAGATAGGTTAGTAAGAATTTCAACAAGGAGATAGTAGTCAGTAGGATCAAATGCTGAAGCTTAGGGGAATAAGAGGAATAGATCGAGATTCATGAATTTGGTACCCATACAGACATAACTGTCTTTAGTAGAGAAGTTTTGTTCAGAGCCTGTGTTAGAAATAAGGGTAACATAATGAAAACAACAACAGCAACAACAAAAAAAGAAAGGATGATAGAATGGATTCGTTAAATTTATTTAATAGAAATTATTTATTGAACATTGCAGTGATTTATATTTAAATTCTCTGTACATCACTGCCTCTCTCTGCTTGTTGAGTTCGTGTTATGGTTTAGATATGAAGTGTCCCCCAAAAGCTCAGTTGTGAGACAATGCCAGAAAGTTTAGAGATGAAAGGATTGGGCAATGAGATCCTTATCCTAATCAATCCATTAATCCCCCAATTGAAATTGGGTAATGACTGTAGGTAGGTAGGGTGTAGCTGGAGTAGGGAAGTTCTTGAGGGAATACTTTTGGGGTATATATTTTAACCCTGGTAAGCAAAATCTCCTTCTGCTTCCTGGTTGTCAGGACCCAAGCTGCTTCCCTCTGCCAAGCTAATTCTGATGTGCTGCCTCATCTCTGGCACAGAGGAATGGAGGTGGCCTTCCATAGACTGAGACCTCTGAAACCCTGAGCCCCATAATAAATTTTTTCTTCTCTGTGTTGTCCTTCTTAGGTCTTTTGTTCACAGCGATAAAAAAAGCTGACTAAAATAGAACACTAAAAAGAATTTTATTTATCCTAAATTGTTTAAATTGACATTTATATCATGAAAATAAATTCACTCTTGTGGGTCAGCTGTGAAATAGAATGCAAAAGCCTAAGATTAAATTAGAAGCTAAGCATTATTTTAGGTTAAACAGAATGGAGCTTTTACAGAGAGAGAGAAAGAGAGAGAGAGAGAAACTGACTCTTACATAAGTCTTAAAACTATAGGTAGCACATTTAGTTGTGTAGCATGTTTTTTTTTTTTCTTTTACAGAAATTGTTCTCATCGCCCAAATAGCTTGAGTGATTTTGTCAGTTTGACAAATGGTTTTAAAAAAGTTTTCAACGTATGAGAAAACATAGCAATCAGCTCCTGAGCAAAAACTGATCATTTACGTAAATCATAGGAATTAATGATCAGCAACTGTCAGGAAGAATGGGATTTCTATCCCAGTCACAAAGACCAGACATCTTTTGTGGCAGAGAGCATAAAGTCCACTTACATACAGTGTACAATATTTCCAAACGTAGAGAAAAAGCAGGTGATTACATAGAACACAGTCCATAACATGGGCTTCCTTCTTGAACTCTGAAAAGTCCTCCACTGGAATTATGACATTTCTTAGTTTGTCTATGATTTTGTAAGATAAACTCAAGGCAAATTTTTGTGGTCTTACACTTTCCTTTGCCATAATACTTTAAGAACTTCTCTGTTACATTATTAAAGTCATCAAAAATGTTTAATATTCTCAAGGCAGAAAAAATCACCACCATGATTCTCCAGTCTTTCTCTAAGAGCTTTTACTATACTGACAAGATGAAAGATATATGTCATTTGTCAGGGCATGTCACCTTATCTTCTACCCCCACTCCCCACAACATGGCATAACAGCCACCCCATCTGGAAGTTGTATACAGTCAATTGTAGACTTTCTTTTTTTCTTTTTTGTTTTGTTTTGTTTTTAAGTGCTGAAGATCAAACCCAAGGCCACATGCTGGCAAGTACTGTACCACTAAGCGATACCCTCTGTCTCATGGATTTTTAAAAATATAGATAAAATACTTTTTTTTCACAGACTAGTTACATAAAGGTCAGAAAACACCCAAGGTCCCACTGCCTCCAGACAGTTAGTTTCTCACTGATTACATTTTAGTGACAATATTTTCTCTTTTCCCTCCATCTTCTTTTAATTTATCTGTATAAAAGAGGAACCCAGGGGAGTCTTCAGCTAAGTATCAAAGAAATATTTTTGTCCTAAAAATCAGCAGAAGCCTCTGTTGTAGCACTTTTAGAGTGGCATCCCTGGAAACATTAGGGTAATTGGCCTCATCATACATGCACAGGTAGATGTACTCCTTTGGGGGAAGATGTTCCCAGACGTTAGTGTTTATAAATTTGTTGTTAGAACTTGGCATATTCAGTGACTTTGGAGCTATGGACTCTTTCAAAATTGCATAATACTTCCTGTGGCACATTTGTTTTTGTTTTTAATATACACAATGAGGTTTTATTCAGTCATAAGGAAGAAAGAAATAATGTCATTTTCAGGAAAATGAATGAACTTGAGAGCATTATGTTATGAGAAATAAGCCAAGCGCGGAAAGTCAAGGGTTGTAGGTTTTTTGTTTGTGGAAGATTGAGAATAAAGGGGGAAAAAACAGGGTAGAGGATCTCATGAAAAAGAAGGGAGACCAGTAGAGGAAAGGGAGGAGATATATTTTTTATAGCAGAATATTATTGCAACTGTAGTGACACCCCCTTCCTCCACAGACAATGTTAACTGGCCTTCTCCAGAAATCTTCACCATGGCTGATTTTAGCACTGTCAGCAAAAGAGTCTCTACAAAAGAGTTCAGTGTAGATAAACTTCCTATTCTTGTGTTGCCCTATTTTACTTGACCATTAGGCCTGGAAGAAATTATCACTCCAGGTGCTGGACACCTCTTACTAGTTTTTCACAAATACTTATCTAGTATAATAGTTTGTAGAAATGTGTTTGCAAATACAAAGTGTAACCTAAAAAAAAATTAAAAAAAGAACAAATCCTTTAAGCAAGGCCTCGGCCTTGAGCTGGGCTCAAGAGATGTGTACATTTCCAACATAAGAGAAGTTACCAATTGGGCTCCACGGTAACAGCTGGCAGGGGGAGGAAAGAAAGGGGAGAAGAAGCTCTCTCCTTCTCAGGTGTTGTCCTTGAAGGGTAAATTGCTCAAAATAGTGAAAGAAAAAGCTGCTTTTATGTGAACTTCTGCAGACTGTGAACTTCTGAGCCCCTCTCTTTACATGCTGGGTATAAAATAATAGAACTATTTGAACTTGGGGTTTAGGGGATTAATTGATTACAACAAAAGCTGTGCCCTCTGAACCTGGCTGTAGCCAATTAAAACTGTTTTCCTGCTGTCTTCGGTGCCTTGTCTGTTTGTACAACACAACCAGTATAACCAAACTGCTTGCTTTTCTACTAGTTCAGTCTGAGCGCTTCTAGGGCAGATACTTTACTCTGCTGATTCGGCATTTGGGACTTTACTGATAAACCATTTAAATAATTATCAAAAGATTACTTGCATATGGTGGAAATATGAGGAAAACTGCTGATTTTAACTAATCTGATGTTGGAGCTATTGTGTATTTAAAGGAAAGATAAATGTCTTCTGTTCCAATACTGTCTTTTGGTAAACAAATTCTAGATAAAATTTAGCTCAGTGGAAAAGGAGTGTATTTAGAGAAAGTTGATGTATTAGGTTTTTTTTTGTTGTTTGTTTGTTTTTTTTTTTTTAAAGAGAGAGTGAGAGAGAGAGAGAGAGAGAGAGAGAGAGAATTTTTTTAATATTTATTTTTTAGTTATCGGCGAACACAACATCTTTGTTTGTATGTGGTGCTGAGAATCGAACCCAGGCCGCACGCATGCCTGGCGAGCGCACTACCACTTGAGCCACATCCTCAGCCCAATGTATTAGGTTTAATTGACTTTATTGGTGTTTTTCAAAAATTTTTCTAGGTCTATTATTTTATGATTTTATGATTTCCCAACTTATCAGATTTGTTTGCACATTAGAGCTATCTTACATATCCTGTAGAACTTTAATTCAAGCAAAACAGTGTATGTTAAGTTACTATTGATATCAGCATTGTTGCTCTCATCATACTTATATTACCTCATACAGTTGTTTAAAACCTTGCTTCTCAAAGTATCATCTGCTGTCTAACATTAGCATCACCTAGGAGATTTTAGACATGTGGAATATTGGGTCCCAACACAGACTTACTGAATCAGAAGCTGCATTTTAACAACATCCTAGATTCTTCATGGACATGTTACATATTTAAAAGTGCTAATCTAAAGGATTAAAATTACTTAAGTAAAACACCTGTATATTTCCTGTTAGATGTTAAAAAATATCTCCTTGTCTTCTGAGAATATGAATCAACCCATTTTCTGAGGAAAAGGTACACTTCATTTATTTGTTATTACTAGAATATGACACATTACCACCACAAATAACAATAATAAAGAAGGTATTAAATCTTTAATGTTTTAAGCACTGAGTATATAAATATTAGCTATGATCCCTGAACTAGAATGCATGAACTATTTGGGATGACAAGGCATTTACATGGAGTATTATATGTAAAGTATCTATGTAAATAAAATTAAATTTCTGTCTGTAAATAATAGCATCACAACAAAATGAGTGGGTGTCCATTGGGATTGTAATAGTCTCACTTGAAATACAAGCTATTAGAGTACATGAAATTCACTTTGGTAGTTTCTCGTTTAGAGAAGATAATGCTTTAAAAAGTAAGATTATCATCTTTGTATGATCATGCCGTGTGTATCCGGTTACCCTGGACAGAAAAAATAACAACGGTTTCTGGGAAGAGGCAAATTCAAAGCTGTTAGCATAGATGTCCTAAATTTCCATAATGAAGTTGAGATTTTTATTAGGTAAACAGCTGTAGGTGAGCATAAGTAGCAGTAGCTTTGGGTTTGTTTTTCTTTCTTCTTAAAAAGCAATATAGAAGTCAGGTGTGGTGGTACATACCTATAATCCTAGTCACTCAGGAATCTGAATCAGAGAAATCACAAATTCAAGATCAGCCTGGCAAACTACTGAGATCCTGTCTTAACATAAATACTAACAAAGAAGGATGACTGACACAGCTCAGGCATACAACCCTTGAGCATGCATGAGGATCTGGATATGATCCCCTCCCACTCCCCCAAAAAAGTAATGCAGAGACCAATGCCAAGGTTAAGGTTATATGGAAATTGAAAAGCCTGAGTTGGGTCTAGGCAGGACCTTATGAACAAAGGAAGAGCTATATTTCAAGTTGAAATCTATGAATGAATAAGCCTGTGTTTACCTTTTATAGATCTTTCAAAACTATATGAAATCAGATATTATTCACTCACTGGCTTTAAAATTCTATAACAGATGGTTTTCATATATAGATTTTTCCAACTGATTATTTTCCTTAATTTTACTTGGGTCTTTTCTACATCCAGTCTTTAAAACCAAAGTATGGAAATTAGACAGCTATGGGATATTTATAGCACTTGCTAAACTTTTCTGGGATTTTTCTTCTCATAAAAGCCACTAATATTAACAAATATTTTTAACTAATTTGCACTAATATAATGATTGCAATGTAGAATCTACTGTGATGCTTAGTTCCTCTCCCATACAAATCTCATTATTATATAGATGTGGTTTCAATGATTTTTTTCTTGAATCTATAGTACTTCCATCTGAACTATGGTTTTATTGTAGCTATCTGAAAATGTTCAATGGAAAATTTTAGAAATAAACAATTCATGATCTTGCATTATGAGTAGCATGACATCTCACACAGTCCACTCTATTCCACAAAGAACATGATCATCCCTTTGTCTAGTGTTTCCACATTTTATATAGTATCACCCAGTGTTCACTTAAGTAGGCCTGTGGTTATCAGATCGCCTATCAACAGCATTGCAGTGCTTATGTTCAAGTAATTCTTACTTAATGACGAGTCAACTTAAAAGAGTAGTTATGATGCTGGCAAGTTTATTACAGTATTATTTCATAATTTATCCATATTATTATTAGTTATTATTGCCAATCTCTAACTGCATCTAACTGATAAACTTTATTTCAGTATGAATGTATAGGAAAAAAGCACAGTATACATAGGGTTCGGTATTATTACAGTTTGGTAATATCACAGATCCATTAGGGGTCTTGGAACATATTCCCTGAAGACAGAAGGGGAACTATTGTTCATTGTATTTATATCAAAAGAATCTGATTTGTTTCACTTGTACTCAATATACCAAAGCTCTAAATATTTCCTCAAATTTAATCATATCAACTTGGCATCTCCTTGGTGCTTTCATTCTGTACTTCCTTTTTGGATCATGTACAAAAATATCAATGTATTAAAATTTCAATAATGTATTTTTCTATAAAATAAAGTATTAATTTGAACTTGAATTTATTACGTACATCTGAGATACTTTCATATATTATTAAAATGTATCTCTCATATACCCTCTTATTAACCCATTAAAGGATCATGATATTATTTTAAAATGTTCTCTACAAATCATCCAGGTTTTCCTCCAAAACTTGTTTTCTTAAATACTGTGTGATGCCACTTGAAAGTGGTCTTGATATTCTACAAAGTGAAGTAGCTTTTTTTTTTTTTTTAATGGATGAAGTAAGTGTTAGGTTGTGAAATGTGTTCATACCTGAAAAGTGTTCTCTTTGTTCATCCCCTTGATACACAGTAGATTCTAACTCTAACTTAACAACATTTAATACATTCATATGATCAAAGGACTGCTAACAACACATTTTGAAGCTCTTATATCTATCTATGAAAAGCATTTTACAATGAATAAAAAGTTAAAATGAACAGGGTCTTCAAAGTAGAACTTTTACTTTTAGAAATGCATTCTAATGCAATAGACAAATGCACATATTTAAATTTAACATAAAGGGGCCATGGTATTGTTTAATAAACACTGTATACAGTACAAGGCCAAATGGAGATTCATTAACTGAATGATAATGCAGTTCTCTACTGAAATACTTTATAGTCATGAAAATTAAATAGAATAATAATATTTAACAACATAGAAAGTGATTTTAGATATATGAAATGTGAAGTAAAGATGGCATACAAGAGGAAGGGAATACTCTTTAGCTGCTCTTCAGTATGAGATTTAAGCATCAGAATATTGCTTCTCAGTGAGGTAGGTGACTGAGGTAATACAATAAAATTCAACATTGGACAGCAAAATAATCATAGAGACAGAAATTTAGAAGCTTTGAACATAGAACAAGATATGCTAAGAGATGTGCTAACTTCACTGACTTCAGTGGCAGCACCAACAGTCCACTGCAGAGGGGAAGGATAACAAAGGCAGAAAGAGGAAAACACTGCAAATCAAGTTGTTTTGGAGAACCTGTGAAATAGAGAGAGGAGCTCATCTTATCTGACCCAGAGACAGTGGGGCAGGGTGATGATTTAAAGGTGATAAGAATCTCTCTGCTATTGAGCACAGAGTCACAGCAGGAAGCATCTACCAGTGACCATGTGGCAGTTTGCACAGTTCAAAAGGGTGTTGCTAGCCCATCCCAGCAGTTAGCTGTTATGGGGCTCAAAGTGTCCCTGGGCTAATGCAACTGAAACAGGTACAGAAAGGGTTGTGCCTAGAGTGATCCAGGCAAGCAATGCCAAGGGGAAAGATGTTGAGTGCCCTTTGTTACTGGCAGCCCATGCAAACAGCTAGGAGGAGGCCAGAAATTGGTGACAGTCACATCAGCACTCCAGGTCTGATCCTGGGAAATACATATCCATGATGGTGGAATATATGAAACCTGTGGAAGATCAGATCCTACACTCCAACAGTACAATTATCAGGAAGTCCCTGAAACTCAGGTGTACAACAGATATCACATCTGCCCAGCAACAGAGTGCATGGATCTAATTTCAAATACCTTCCAATAAGTGCAAAAGGACAGCCAAAAGTAAGCACCAGCAACTTGAGATCTCTATATTAGCCCTACTGTGGGAGTTCATGGACCTAATCTATCTAGACAAAACTCCAGTTGTCAGTACTTTCCAGCCTAACCTTGAGATGGACAGCTGAGAGCTACTATAACCAGCTTTGGTTCCAGTTTTTAAGTGTGCACAGCCCAAAAAGAAATGTAAAGAATGGCATAAGAACATAAGAATGAACATCCATCCTTGCCAACAGTTCTGACCACCTCAGGGGAAACAGACCGTCTCTTTTTCATTAAGAATTTTCTCTCTCTTTTTCTTTTATTCCTTTTCTTTTTTCTTGTTCCTCTCTCTCTCTCTCTCTCTCTCTCTCTCTCTCTGTCTCTCTCTCTCTCTCTCTCTCTCTCTGTGTGTGTGTGTGTGTGTGTGGTGTCCTCATGCTCTGATAAGGTGGAGAATATGTATGTATGTTTCTGTGTGTGTATAATATATAAATTAATATATGTAGATTATTTTTCTTTCATCTTAGTTGCTTTTTTCTTTACCTGTTTGTTATTTAGGCTTGTTTTGACTTTGGAGAAGTAATATTTTATATAGGTTTGTTTTGGTCTGAGTTTTTGTTTGTTCTTACCTTTGTTTTTATTCCTCTTACTACTTCTTCACTTTCTTCGCCCTTTCATAGCCAAATTTTGCTCTTCCCTCTTCCTCTACTCCTTTACTTACTTCTTTTTTAATATGGTTATTTTTATTCTCCTTCTTTATAGATGTCACCTGCTATTCCTTTCCTACTTCTTCTCTGTTCACTTTTTAATATTCAAAGTTTCCTTATCTTTGTATCTCATTTCTCTTCACTTAACTATAATTTCACTCTCTGTTAGAACTTTTTACTTTTATATAATTCCTACCCCCTGTCATCATTATTGTTATGGTTATTAATACTTTGGATGCTATCATTGATACATGCTGTTTAATGTTAGATTTAAAACACAGCTATTTATTGTTGGTACTGATACTAAATGTTGACCCCCCATACCTCTTCATGTGGCAATTAGTGTTACAGATGTTATAGTAGGCACTAGACATTCATTTTAAGGCTGAATATTAGTTATATTCATTATTGCAATTTCTTGCTCCCCTTTTTCTAAAAAGGTCTGGGAAGTTATTGAGATAATAGTTCACAGGATAGAGCTATATTCACAGAACTGTGAATACCAAGTGACAATAAACCTCATTCCAAGCATGAACTAGTTCAAGTTCCAACAATACTTCAACACAAAGAATAGAGAACAACCTCAAAACAATGAAGGGACCCAAGGAGAAACCTCTAGAGGGGAAATTTGGGTCCCACTCCTAGAATCTACTCACCCAGCAAAAACAGAGAAGTTCTAATAACAAATATGATAACTACACACAAAAGACGAATGCATAAAAGAGGAAGAAGAATCCATCTTTATCAGATGTGCAAGTCCACCACCTCAGAAAACATGAAGAAATACATAAAGAAGCTTTCTCCCCAAATTTGCAATCCCTTAACCAAGTAACTCACAGATATTGAAGTGGATGAAAATCCTGGAAAGATATAAAATTATTATAAAAAGTTTATTATTATATTAAATAATATAATAATTATTATATTATTAAAAAGTTTATTATTGAATTATTAAAAATTTTCTGAGCTCAGCCAGAGTCCTGCCCTCTCCTGGTCCTTTCAGGCTTCATCTTTCCCTGGAGTTGGTTGGGCTCTGACACTGCTCCTGGTCAGAATATCATACCCAGGCTATCCCTGCACAGGCTACCCACCTTTCTCTGCATATCCGCCTGTAGGTCAGATGTCATCTTTCCTCCCTCCAGGTCAGTATATTGATCCTAGTGGCTTTCCTCCAATGGGAGGAGGTGCCTACCCACCAGCACCAAGTGATCAGAGGCAAAACATTAGAGCAGCTTTTAAGACCATGTATGGCAAGGATTTAATCAAAGATCTCAAGTCAGAGTTGAGTAGAAATGTGGAAGAACTGATTATTTCCCTGTTCCTGCCTCCTACATCTTATGATGCCTGGAGTTTATGGAATGCAATGCAGGGAGCAGAAACTCAGGAACATGTATTGATACAGATTTTGTACACAAGAACAAGATATCCAAGAAACTGTCATATGTTATCAACCAGAATTTGGAAGAGATCTTGAAAAGGACATTAGGTCAGATATGTCTGAATGGTTCCTTGTATCCATGTGTCAGGGAAATTGTGATGAGAATCAGAGTGCAAACCACTAAATGGCTCAAGAAGATGTCAGTGTCTCTATAAAGCTGGTAAGGGGAACTAGGGACAGATGGATCTTGCTTTAACATGATCCTTGTCACAAGAAGCTTTCCTCAGCTAAAAGCTACCATGGAGGCTTATTCCAGGATTTCTTATCAAGATTTGTTAAGCAGTGTGGGCCTGGAGTTTTTTGGATATGTTGAAAGTAGTTTGAAGACCATCTTGAAATGTACCCCGAACTGTCCTGCTTTCTTTGCTGAGTGGCTGTATTATTCCATGAAAGGTACAGGCTCAGACAACTCCACTCTGGTTAGGATTGTGATCTCTCAAACTGAGATTGAACTTGTACCAATAAAACAGATGTTCAATCAGATGTATCAGAAGCCCTTGGGCACAATGATTGGGAGTGACACAATTAGAGATTACTGAAAGCTGCTTCTGGCCATTGTGGGTCAATAGAAGAGATTGTTTTTGTTTTGCTTTGTTTTTTTAAGGAATGAAACTGTTCATGGCTTATCCTTTAGAACAAAGACTGACCTCAACAGCTACCATTTAACCCAAACAGTTTTTACCAAGGACTGTCAGGGTAATGTTCTCGATTTGCACATATCATTGTTGCCTTAAATATAATGTTATTTTTTTCCCTCTGTATGTAAAGTAAAACCATATTGCAATGATGTAGTAATTTTGCAATGTTTGTAAAGCTTCATTCTCACTGCATTTATTCTAATCAGGACTTCAAATTGAATAAAAATCACAGCAATATTTAAATTGGGTAAAAAAATGTTTACTGATCTAAAAGAAGATCTAAGGAATTAGTTAAGAGAGCAAATGGTGAAAGATCACTTCAAAAAAGAAATAGAAATGCTAAAAAGAAATCAACCAGAACTACTAGAAATAAAAGGCACAATGCATCAAATTAAAATTTCAATGGAAAGTATCACCAACAGAATGGATTATGTGGAAAGTAGAATTTCAGGGCTGGGGTTGTGGCTCAGTGGTAGAGTGCTCACCTAGCATGCATGAGGCACTGGGGTAATCCTCAGCACCACATAAAAATAAAATCAAGATACTGTATCAAAACTAAAAAAATACATATTTTTTTAAAAAACATTAAATAAAAAAAAAAGAAAGTAGAATTTCAGGCCTCAAAGAAATTCAGGCCTTGTATTCGTATAAAAACTTGAATACTCAGTGTGCAATACTGGAAAAAAAATGAAAGACCATTATTAAATTATACAAGAACTCTGGGGCAGCATTAAAGAGAACAAATTTGAGCTACATGGGATAGAAGAGAACAGAGGTACAGGCTAAATGGATTAAGAATCTTTTCAGTGAAATACTAGCAGAGAATAACATTATAAATGAGGTAGACATTTATATACAGGATGTATATCGAAAAACAAATAGATAAGATCTAAAAAGAACTTCTCCAAGACAAATCACAGTCAAAATGCTTAACATAGAAAGTAAGTCAAGAATATTAAAAACTGCAAGAAAAAAAACCTGGTCACATGTAGAGGTAAACAAGGCTCACTTATGACTTCTCAAATCAGACACTAAAATCAAGGAGGGACTGAAATGAAATATTCCAGGCTATGAGAAAAAAAAAAAAAGCAATTTCCAAACAAGATTGCTATCTCCAGCAATAGTATCTTTCAGAATCAAAGAAAAAATAAAATTTTCATGATAAGTATAATTAAAAGAATTCATGACCACTAAGCCAGCACTACCAAAAACAAACAAACAAACAAACAAAAACAAATTAGAGTACAAAAAAGAATTCATTTGTAAAGCTCTGAAATGGATGAAACTCTCTAGTAAAACAATTAACTAAATAAAAATTAAGACCAAATTAAATACAGCAAAATAAAAAGAAATAACAAACATCTATCCAAAATAATACTGAATGTAAATCATCTTAAATCCCAATTAAAAGACACAGATTTGCAGAATGATAGAATTAAAAAAAACAACATCCAAATATATGTTGTTTGCAAGAGACTCATCTTAAATGCAATGACATCAACAGGCTGAAAGTAAAAGGGTTGGAAAAATGTTCCATTTGGATGGAGTCTAAAAACAATCAGAAAATAGTTATTCTCATGTCTTACAAAGCATAATTTAAGCAAAAGTTAATCAGAATAGACAAAGAAAGTCACCACATACTGGTGGAAGAAAAAAAAATCCCAGCAGAATATATACAATTTGTAAATATTTATACTCCAAATATCAGTACACCTAATTACATAAAAAATTCCTCACATTAAATCCTAGATAAGGCCCCAATACAATACTACTGGATGATTTTAACTAGTCCTTTCACCAATATATATTTCACCCAGACAAAATTAATAAGGATACTTCTGACAAAGTTTGAGATGAAAAAGAATATATTAACCCACACACTTCTGCAATTCAGAGTATCATTAGAAAATATTCTGAAAATGTATTCTCCCATAAGTTGGAAAAATCTAGGAGACATCAACAGATTTCTAAATACATATGACCTGCCCAAATTGAATCAGGAAGATAAAGAAAACCTAAACAGACCAATATGAAATAATGAGATTGCAACAATAATTAAACACCTTCCAATAAAGAAGATTCCCAAATCAGATGATTCTCAGCTGAGTTCTAACAGACCATTAAAGAAAAACTAACACCAGACTTCCTCAAATTATTTCATGAAATGTATTGGAACCCTCCCCAGTACATTCTACAAAGCCAGTATCACCCCGATAGCAAAACTGGACAAAGACACATCAAGGAGGAAAATTACTTGATGAATGTTCCTGAAGAGCATAGATGTAAAAATCCTTAATTAAATATTAGCAAACCACATTCAAAAATACTTCAAGAAGAGAGTACACCATAATCAATTAGGTTTCATCCTAAGGATACAAGTTTGGTTCACCACATAAACAGAATTAAGAACAAGAATCACATCTTAATGGATACAGAAAAGGCCTCTGACAAAATCTATCATCTATTCATACTTAAAACAATGGGAAAACTTGGGATAGAAGAAATTTGTCTCAACACTATAAAGGCTATACATAACACATCATCACACTGAATGGAGAAAAACTAAAAGCATTTCCTCTTAAATCAGAAACAAAGCAAGGATGCCTACTCTTACCACTTCTATTCAATATAGTTCTTTGAAACTTGAGCCAGACCAATCAGTTAAGAGAGGAAATTAAAGGAATACAAATAGGAAAAGAGGAAGTGAAATTATCTATTTGCTGATGACATGATCCCCTATCTAGAAGACTCCAAAAATTCCACCAGAAGACTCCTAGAGTTGATAAAAAAAATTCAGGAAAATAGCAGGATATAAGATCTACATTCATAAACCAATAGCTTTCTTGTACTCCAATAAAGAATCTTTTGAGAAAGAAATCAGATAAAGTGT
The DNA here is from genome assembly GCF_048772815.1 of Callospermophilus lateralis. Lineage (NCBI taxonomy): Eukaryota > Metazoa > Chordata > Mammalia > Rodentia > Sciuridae > Callospermophilus > Callospermophilus lateralis. The sequence goes on from NC_135319.1 coordinate 39,334,893, forward strand.
CCCATTCACAGTAATCTCAAAAAAAATGAGGGGGGCTGATAAATCAAACCAAGGAGGTGAAAAGACATCTACAATAAAAACTATAAAATGCTGAAGAAAAAAATTGAAAGAGACCTTAGAAGATAGAAAGACCTACCATGTTCTTTGATAGTTAGACTTAATATTGCCAAAAAGGCCATATTACTAAAAGTATTATACAGATTCAATTCAATATCCATAAAAATACAAATGACATTCTTCATAGAATTATAATAAAAATAATTCTAAAATTCATTTGGCAATACTGAGCAAGAAGAGCAATGCTGGAGTAATTACAATCACTGATCTCAAATTACACTACAGAGTGTAACAAAATATCATAATATTGGTATCAAAGTACATAGGAAGGAACATAATAGAAGGCACAGAGACAAACCTGCATACTTACAGTCATCTGGTACTTGACAAAGGTGCCAAAAAATATATGTTGAAATAAAAACAGTCTTTTAAACAAATGGTGCTGAGAGAACTAGATATTCATATGTAGAAGAATAAAACTAGATCCCTATTTCTCACTTTGCACAAAAATCAAATTAAAATGAATTAGAGACCTTGGAATTATACCAGAAACTTTGCAACTGCTGGAAAAATATAGGGACAGCCTTCCAACATATGAGCATAAGCACCAACATTCTTAATGACCCTTGAAGCTCAAGAGATGATAAAACAAAAAATAAATAAGTGAAACAGCATTAAATTAAAAGCTTTTGCATGTTAAAGGACATGATTAAGATCTGAAAAGAGAGCTTACAGAAAAGGAGAAAATCTTGTCCTCTGACAAGAGATTAACATCCAGAATATATAAAGAACCCCAAAAAACTTACCATCAAAAGAACAAGTAACCCAAACAATAAAACGGCAAAAGAACCAAACAGATATTTCTCAAAAGAAGAGATACAAATGACCAACAAATATATGAAACTATGCTCAACATCCTTGCCAATCATCGAAATGGAAATAAAGACTACCTTGATATTACATCTCACTCTAGTTAGAATGGCAATTATCAGAAATACTAATAATAATAAATGCTGGTGAGGAAAAGGTACACCCATACATTGTTTGAAGTAATACAAAGTAGTACAACCAATTTGGAAAGCAGAATGGAGATTTCTCAAAAGAATAGACATATCACCACAATATGATGCAACTATCCCACTCCTTAGTATTTATCCAAAAAAAAACCAAAAAACTAAAATCAGCATTCTATAGTGAAATGGGCATATCAATATTTAAAGTAGTGCAGCCATGTTATGAAAAATCTTTCCTATTAAAAATATCTCTGCTCATTTCTCAAATTAATTTGAATTGTGAGGATAGCTGTTTACTAACAGCATGCAACAACATCCAATCCACAATTACAGGGGATTTGAGATTTTTCATTTTCTTACTGCTTATGATGAAATAGGTGAATCTATTAACTAGCTTAGTTGGCCTTCGACAGATGAATCAATAAAGAAAATATGGTATACAGCCACAATGGAGTTCTACTAAGCCATAAAGAAGAGTGAAATTATGGTGTTTGCTGGCAGATGGGTGAAACTGGAGAGCATCAGGCTGAGTTAAATACGCCAGACTCAGAAAGTTGAGGATCAAATGCCTTCTCTCATATCTGAGAGTTAGAGCAAATTAAGAGGAAAGAAATGGTGACAGATCCCACAAAATTTGAGGAAAGTTCAGTGGAGGAAAGAAAATGAGGGTGAGGGAGGAAGTTGGAGAGAAAAGTCAGAAGATGTGGAATGAAATTGACAAAATTATGTACATATATAATATACCATAGTGAATTCTGCATTTATGTATATCTTTAAAGCACAAATTAAAAAACAAACAAATAAAAGGAAGAACAGTAGAGAAAGGGGATAGGAGAAGAGAGGAGTGAGTTAAAAAGGAAGTTCTGGGAACTGAAATGGAGCAAATTATATTTCACCCATATATAATTTTGTCAAATTGCATGCCACTATCATGTATAATGCACAAATAAAAATATTTTAATTTAATTCTTTGACTTAGTGATAGTACTATAAGAATTTATCCTAAATAAATTAAGATGGACATAAATTTAACAAAAAGATATATTAACTAAAAGAACAAGTTAAAAATATGTAATGCATTTTAATTTTTTGAATTTTGATGTCCATCTACACTGAACAATCTAAAATGACATATATCATAGTACTACTCATCACTATCTCTACTCGAGGAATTATAAAAGGTTTTACAGTTAATTTTTGTTTAAAAATATGAATAAATCCAAAATAGAAGAGAAATGAATCTTTTAGATCTGATTAAAAATCTGTCCTATTAAAAATATCTCTGCTCATCTCTCAAATTCATTTGAATTATAAGGGAAGGTGTTAGTAGCATGTAACAGGATCCAGTCCACAATTATAGGGGATTTACAAATTTTCATTCTCTCACTGCTAATGATGAAATAGGTGAATCTATTAAAATTGTTAAATCATCCATATTCAGAATTTAGCTATGTATTTTTTCAGCACTTTCTCTATTTTTTCCACTTTTAAACAAAATTATTAGTTCCATCAATAATTTTATTTACTGTTTCAGCTTTTGAAACCAGTTAATAAAGAAGGATTTAATGGTATTTTAGGATTTACTTCAGACAGAAAAGTAACCCAACATCTTGTCAGATATAATGTCCCCTTTGGCATTAAATATTTCTATGTGCTATGACAGATACAGGATGGCCAGGTTCCCAGTAAATGTACTAGTCCCATTATAAATTATCCTTTCTACCTTGTACCACACAACTTATTTATTGACCTATAAAATCTTTTCTAATGTAGGCAGGATAGTTAACTGAAGGCTTCATATTGAACATATCCTAAAACTTGGGAAGAACTAATTTCAAGGGGATATAAAAATATAGCTAATCATTAAAAGCAAACTTTAAATTCCTGTAACTGAATATGTCACTTCAGTTTATTTTCTATTTTTATTATTTAGTAAGAATGTAACCCAAAAAACAAATTACAAAGCATTCTAATAAGTGCACACGGGCATTGCTTTTGTAGAAAATGTGAGCCCCCTGTGTTATTTTTAGCAATACATTCTAGGATCAAATTAATAAGTCTTTTGAGTATTTCATGCATTGGATCTATCTGATCATACTACATGAGCAAAAAGTTTTACCACCTGAGGAAAAAATATAGTTAGTATTATATTTATATCTGTTGGATAACTGTGTTTTGTTTTGCTTATATCTTAAGTTTATTGTCTGGTAAACACAAAGTTATCGGATAAAAATTTTGTCAAATACCACAAGTTATGTTGTTATATAATATTAAGAATTTTATTGAATTCCATGTAAAGAGAGAATATATATTGTGTACTTTTTGTTGATTTATTTGGTCCTACACAAATTTAAAATAACAGTGTCCTATTGCCCTTCTAGTTAGGAAAATAATTATATAAGAAGCCATTTTATTCCAGTTAGAAAACATAAACGATGAGGACTGTTGTTCCTTCAATTAATCACACTGCAGAGTACAACTCTCTCACAGTAACTTAACAAATCATATATGAATATTAAATATGCAAAAAGTTAAAGATTAATGAGTAGGATCTTTCATTTTCTTCTAAGACTTTATATAGCAGTTAAATTAGACAAATTACAAGCATATAAAACAAAGTAAACTTTAAAAATTATCATAACTAACCTCCAAGTTGAGGAAAAAAATATTGCCATGAATTATATACACTTTATATCTTAATTTTTAGAGTGTTACTGTATTAGAATACATTTCTAAGCACTATAAATTTATCTTAGATTTTTTTGATGTTTTTAAAAACGTAAATTTTATTTTTATCTTTTTTGTCAATATAATACTTGTAAGATTCATGCAAGTTGCTGTATAACACTAAAAGTCATTTTATTGTTGTTCTTCCATTATATGAATACAACAAAAAGTACTTATCTACTCTGTCAAGCATTGTAGTTGTTTCTAGGCTATTGCATTGAATGCTGCTATTGCTTTTTTTATATATGTTTTCATTTATATATGCATGGATTTCTTCAGAGGATTTATCTGGAAATGAAGTTTTTGGGTCATAGGATATATGCACTTTCCATTTCAAGAGACAATGCCAAACATATTTCTAAAGTATCCATAAAAATTTAGACTGCAAGCAATATATGAGTATTCTTGATATTCCACATCTTCACAACTCTTGGTATTGTCAGTCTTCTAACTTATAGTCATTCTGAAGGAAGTACCGGTGTGTGTAGGGAACAGTTGTTTGGAATTTCTAATCAATAAAGAAGTTACATATTTTTCTGTATATTTATTAAACATGTGGGTTTTGTCTTTTGAAAATAGCATGATAAAATCCCTTGCGTATTCCCATTTTTCTACTAGGTTTTGCCTTTATATATTTTATGTACCCTATATTTTATCTACATCCATACAAATATAGCAACGATTAATTTTACATATTTATTTATTTTCTGGAGTTGAATCCATTGTGAGTTATGCAGTTTGCAAATATGTTTCCCAAGTTAAGGTTTATATTTTCATCCTCTAATAGATGTACAGATATATTTTCAAAAGAATAAGTCTTTAGTTTTAGAGTGGTATAATTAATTAGCTGTTTATTTTTATGTAGTGCTTTTTGTTTCCTATTGACAGTTTTTAATCACAAGCGCATAGAGACATATTTCTACATTATCTTCTAAAAGTTTGTTTGACCTTTCCCATTTGAGTTATTAATTTATATGAAATTTTTCTGTATAATTTATGAGATAGAACTCAAATTTCATTTTCATCCATACATATACAATTGTCACAGTATTGTTTACTCAAATGAATACACTTTCCCCATGTTTACTATGTCAAATCGGCCTAATAAAAGTGTATTTCTGCATACTTATTCTATTTTCTTATTCATGATCCAGTAACACGTGATCTTAACAACTATAGCCTTACAGTAAGTCTCAGTAATTTCCATAAAATAATTTCTTCTCTATTATACTTTATTTTAGTCAGGATAGGATTGGTTACACTGCAAGAATAATCCTAAACAATCCTAAACAATCCTAGATTTCAGTGGTCAATAACTACAGAGTTTTGTTTGTTTGTTTGTTTGCCTTGGGTTTATTATTCATGTTCTCACCACAATTCCATTTTGTGGAGTCTGGAGCATCTACTTGATCTCCTCTAATTCGAGGGCCCAGGCTGATCCAGCAGGCTCTCTCTTACACATATTATTAACAATATTAGCTGAGGGAAGAGAGTGAGTGTATAAATTGTTCATCACCTCTTAAATGTTATTTTACCATTCCATTGACAGGACATGTCACATGACCATTCATCACCTCAAGTGAGAGAAGAAAGGGAAATATTAGGTGAGTAGTACTAATGATTAATATATTGTTTTTAAAGGATAGGTAACATTCCTATCCATTTGATCTTTCATATGAGCTTTCTTATTATTTTTTTTATTTTTATTTTTTGGTACACGGGATTGAGCTCAGGAACACTCCATCACTGAGCCACATCCCCAGCCTTATTGTGTATTTTATTTAGAGACAGGGTCTCACTGAGTTGCTTAGCACCTTTCCATTGCTGAGGCTGGCTTTGATCTCTCCATCCTCCTGTTTCAGCCACTCCAGCCACTGGGATTACAAGTCTGTGCCACCCCTCCTGGTTCATTGATTTTTGAAATTCAATACATAAAATTTTAAAAGTTTTAATTGATGCTGTACTTATTTTATGGATACTTGTAAGCTTTACAATAGTTAGTCTTATTATCTATTAACATAATATTCAGAGATTGAAAGATATAGATTTAAGTTTTTATGTACTTTTCTTTCAATTACATTTCTTAGCTTTCTGCATAAGTCTTACATAACATTTTTATCAAGTAATTCTTAGATATTTGATATGTATTATATATTAAGCTTGAAAATTGCTTTGGGTAGTATGAACATTTTAACAATTCTTCTAATCCAAGAGCATGAAATGCCTTATATTTTATAAAATTTAATTTCTAATCCTATTTATTCTGGTCTATGGAATATTTTTAAAGTACTAACCTTGTATTCACAAGCTGGATAACTCATGTATTAGTAATCATAATTTAATTTGCATTATATTTTCTATGTAGTCAGTTCTTTCCAATTCTTACACCATTATTTTTTATCTTTCTTCCCAATTAGTACCTCTAAAACAATGTTAAAATTAACTGTAGACATCTTTGCCTCATTCCCCATTAAAAGGTTAAGTTTTCAAATATTGTAATGTCAGATGTTTTAGGTTATTTTGCAGTTATTGAACAAATGCAGAAATTTTCCATTGATTTATAATTAGATGAAATGTTGGTCAATATTTTCTACAGCTATTGATATTTCAAATCTGGTTAATATGGTTAACTAAATAATTAATATTAGAATAGTGATGGGGGAGTGAGTTAAGATCTAGGTGAACATAATAATCCAGGGCTAGTCCACTTATTCTGGACACTTTTGACCTGATTTAGGGTTACTAGGAAAAATCCAGGATACCCATTTGAGTTCCTCATTAACAGCTACTTATTAGAGTATTTATGTAGTCCAAATATTGCATAGGACATTCTCACAATAAAATTTATTAAATGTTTATCTGAAATGTAAATTAACTGGGCATTTGAATTTTTATTTCTTGAGTATGGCAACTCTAATCTAGGAACATTTGCATTTCTGGAAGAGGGAGCTGAGAGGATGAGAAGAACTTTTAAAAATGTCTCAAGAATTTTGAAACAAAGCCAAAATAGTCAAATAAGGGACTGTCAAAGAAAGGAGTATCCCTACTTCTTCTGGGCTAGGACCATAAAGAACTAAATGTAAAAGTAAAAATGAAGTAAAATTAGACCTAACAACACTCACTAGAACCATCTTTAAGTTATTTGAATGATAAAAAAAATAAACAAGTAAAACAAAACAAAGAAATAAACAAGAAAACAAAAAATGAACACAAAAAATCCAAACCCCTGGACTTGATATAAAGCAGTAACGTACTGATAATGCCTAAAATACCATGAAAGTCCTGCACATGGATTCAAATGGCATCAGGTCTCAAGTTATTTCTTATTTAAATATTGTCCATTACATAATTATAGAAAGAAGTGGGTCTTGAGACAAGAAAAGCAGAAACGAAACAAAACAAACAAATCAATGTTTACAGCAGCACAATTCACAAGAGTTATGGAACTAGCCCATATGCTTATCAACAGATGAATGGATAAAGAAACTGTGGTTTACACATAATGGAGTTTTACTAAGCCATGGAGAAAAATAAAATTATGGCATTTGTTGGTAAATGAATAAAACTGGAGAGAATAATGGTAAGTGAAATAAGCCAAACTCAGAAGTCAAGCGTTTAACATTTTCTCTGGAAATGTGGAAACTAGATCAAAACAGAAACAAGGGGCAAAAGGAGGGGGGGAGTCCCATGAAAATGGAAAGGAGATTCCATGGAGCAAGGGGAGGAAGAAGGAATGGGAAAAGGGATGAACTGTGAAATGAAATTTACCAAATTATGCTATGTACACATATGAATATACCACAGAGCATTTCACCTTTATGTATATCTATAAAGCAATAGTTTAAAAATATAAGCAAATGAAAGACAGAGTAGTAAAGGAAAAAAAGGTGGGGAGGGAAGAGGTGAAGGAAAGGGGAAGTACAGAACTGAAGTGAAGCAAAAGGTATTCCTTGAATGTATGATTATGTCAAAGGAATCTCAATACTATGTATAATTATAGTGCACTAATAAAAACATAAAAAAGTGGTCAAAGGTCTTAAATATACATTTTTTCCAAAGAAGACAAAAAAGGGCAAACCACTATATGAAAAAGTGTTCTATATCACTCATCATTAGGGAAAAGCAAATCAAAACAGTAATGAGATACCATCTTACAATTGTTAGAATGACATATTATTTAAATGACAAAAAATAAGGAGCATTGGTAATGGTGTCATGAAAAGGGAACCCTGAACACTATTGGTGAGAATTTCATTTAATACACTTTGGGAAACAACATATGAATTTTTCAGAAACCTGAAACAAAACTACTGTTTGATCTACCAATCTTACTTCTAAGCATTAGCCAAAGAAATTGGAAGTATTATCTCAAAGATATTGCTATTCCTGTAGGTTCTCTGAGATGTTGTTCACAATAGCCAAGATATAGAAATAATCACGATTTGTGTCGAGAAATAAACAGATAAATTACTTATGGTGTGGTTGTGTGTTGTGATTATATTTATGTGTTATTCAATGGAACATTATTCCATCTTAACAAAGGAAGACATCCTGTCATTTGCAACAACATGAATTGACTTAGAGGGCATTATGCTAAGTGAATTCATGGAGATGCAAAAAGAAAAATACTTTTTGATGTCACATGCCTAATTCAAAAAAGTTGAACATGTAAAAGCAGAGTAGAAAAGTGGTCATAAGTGCACAGAGGTGGGGAAGGTTGAAGATGTGGGTATAAAGTTATAATGATTTGGAATAATTAAAACTAGACAGCTAATGGATAACATGATGATTGCAAATAATAATACTGTGTTTTATACTAGAAATTTGCTGAAACAGAATAGATTTCAGGTAATCTCAGCACAGAAAGGATAGTAAGATATGTCAATTTGTTTGTTTATAGTAATCATTTCATTATATGTATGTATGTCAAAAGAAATTTGTATGCTTTAAATATAATTTTACTTTAAAAAGATTTAACATTTTTAATGATTAATGAAATATTTGACAATTATTTTTCCCTTTTTATAGTCCTATTTTTTATGCCTACTATTTATTAAGTATTGTTTTTATGACTTGCTTGAATCAGAACTAAGCATCTAAAAGGACATGCATTCTCTATTCTTTATTGGATTGAATAATGTGTGCATTATGTGTGTATGTGGAGGGGAAGGTACATATAATAAACAACAGAAAACTATGCATAATTATTTCTAAAAGATAAATTTCCTACAAGTCCTCTAAAACTCTAATGTATCACAAAAGAGTGGATTCCTGAGTCCTTTGAATAAATGATCATTATCTACCCTCCAGACATCATTTAAAAAGATGAAGATTATGTCGTCCATTATATTAGCTATTCCAGATGTGACAAGGATACAAAAGTCAGTCTGTATTATGTTCAGTCTCTGATCCTCAAACACGTCATGAATATGTGAATCATACATACTTCAAGATGATGATACAAACATAGATTGATGAATGAGTTTTATCATTTTCAAAGGAATTTTCTGCAACCATAGGTCTTTTATTTCTCTCCACAAGCCATCAAATTGATTACAAAGTCTAAATGAAGCAATAGTCAGGCCTTGGTTATTTCTAGGCAAGTGCCCTACCACGCTATATCCCCAGCAAGGCCTTAGTTATTTCTGGCTGCTTACATATGAAAGTGTACTCCCACAACTGGAGCGCCTATATTTATCTCCTTACTTAGATTCCAAATTCATTGAATTACTCATTTTCCTGATTATGAATGAAAAGTTCTTAGTCTTTCTTTTCATATAAAACACTTAGCTTTAAAAGTTTCTGATTATCTAGTTATGATTTTAAATATATCTTTTATATTACTATTTTCCTGTTACCAACTTGGGTTGGTTTTATATGAGTCAGTTATTTATGGTGCTTAAATTCCAATAGAAAAAGCTATTACGTGTGCTATAACAATTGACTAGTAGTTGAGTCTGTTAAAGCATTTCCACTTTATATATTAAAAATAAAATTCTTATGACCTTCAAGGCCAATCATGCTTCTTACCCTTGAGAATGACATTGTTAGTGACACTAAAGACTGCCAAAGATCTTAGAAAAGAAGGTGTAAAATGAGAAAATAAGCACTAGATTTGGATTCCTGGGATATGGATAAGTAAATACCATCATTTGAATAAGACTTGAAGCACATTTGGCCAGAGCACTTGGTTTCTTGTTGGAGCCTTGACCTCCCAGGTCCTGCTGTCAGACATGAAGCCTTCAGTCATGCCTGTGGCATCCATCTCTCAGGTTGCCAACTACAATGCTTTACAAAAACCCAAAGTACTTTCATTTTTCTATATGATTTATGTTTTAATTGAACAGTCTTTCTTTCCTACTCTTGCCAAAATTTTGCTCATAATATCATTTTATTTTGGGGAAAGGGAAGACGTTGCTGTTTTGTTGCTTTAAAAGGTACATTGGGCCAGGCATGGTGGCTCACACCTGCAATCCCAGTAGCTTGGAAGGCTGAGACAGGCGGATTGCAAGTTCAAAGCCAGACTCAGCAATGGTGAGGCACTAAGCAACTCAGTGAGACCCTGTCTTTAAATAGAATACAAAATAGGAATGGGGATAGGCTCAGTGATTGAGTGCCCCTGAGTTCAATCCCTGTAACCTTAAGAAAAAAAAAATGGTATATTGGGTTGTTGGGTTGGGGTAATCTTTGACACTTTTCCAAAATTCACTGTGACCTTCAAAATTCTGGATGAGAAAATTGAGCAGTATTTCTACCTTATAATAATTATTAGGTATCATTTATGGGATGAATTCCTTCATGAAAATAAAGGCCAAAATATACTCTACTTCATGGTTTATACTTGCTTATTTTTTATAACTCAAATATATACTTGTGTGTATATATATATGTGGGCACATATTAATGTGTGTAAATAAATACATATATATATGTGTGTGTGTGTGTGTGTGTATGTATTAGTATTTTGAGCATGAGTTTGTGCATGTAATGTGCTTTGTGTCGCCACTTAATTATTCAGTTAGTATAGAAAATATTTAATTATCTGCAAAATTCACCAAACTTAATGGTAAATCTTATAGCAAGAGTCTGGAAAAGAAATTAACCTACTATGGGGAAAATCATTGGTTACGAGTGCAACCTCCTTGAGGATATAGAAACTACCTTACTCGGTGTTATTATTTAGATATAAGGTGTCCCCACAAAGCTCATGTCTGAGACAATGCAAGGATGTTGAGAAGTGAGATGATTAGATTATGAGAGCTCTATTCCTAACAGCTTGTGATCAATGGCCAATGAAAGCAGGTGATAAAGATTAGGCCATTTTATGTCCTACAGGACATATCCTCTAGGAAGGCCATTTAAATATGACTTCTCCTTAAGCACTATTCTTTCCATTCCCTTCCCCAGATATTAATTCCAAGAATACTCACTCAAAATATTGTAAACTGTAACACTTCAAATTCTGCTTTCCTCAGGCTCAGTCTACCACACTGTTTGTCTTTCAATTTCTTGTGCTACCTTATACTCACACCTCAGGTTTCAGCACACACCTTTATACCTTTTCAAATCTCTGCATAAATCCTTTTTTTCCAAATTTACCTATTTAACATGTTGCTAGAATTTGGATCTTGAAGAACTTATAAAGGCCCATGAGTTGAGGGCTTGACCCACAGTCTGTAGCAACATTTGGAGGTATTGGAACCTTTAGTAGGTAGAGACTAGTGAAAGGAAGTTAGGTTACTGGAAACATGCCTTTGAAAGATGTATTGGGACCCTGGACTCTCCTCTCTCTCTTTCTCTGTCTTTCTCTTAGATTCCCAACTGCCATGAGATGAACAGGCCTCCTTTACCATGTGCTCCTGTCATGATGTGTTATTATACCACCTCAAGGTCAAAGCAACAAGGCCAAGACTAGGACTGATATATTTGACAGCATGAAGTAAAATAAACCTTCCTTGAGCTGCTAGACACAGTGGCACCTGCCTATAATCCCAGAAACCCCTGGATCAAAACAAAACATGAAACACATCTTTCCTCATTCTGAATTCATTAGTTAATTATCTGAGGTGTTTTGTTAGTGACAGAAGTCTGACTCAGAAACACAGATGTACTCATCTTTTAGAGCATAATCTAAACCATAAATTTCTCAGGATTCCTGCTCTATCTTCTTGATTAAACTTAACATGTGTCACTCCCTACCTTTTTTCGCTTTTATAAAACCATGCATCATGTCAGTGCTTCTTCTGTAATTTTACTTTCACTGAAATGATATTTGGTCAATGTCTACCTCCAATTCGTTATCATAATCTTCTCTACACCATTGTACCTAGTGCCTGCCTAATCTAGTGCTTGATATGTAACAGGCACATAATAAAGAACTGTAAAAAGAAAGGAGAGAAGAAGGGATTACATGATTCACATAGGCTTCTAAGAAATGTTGGTTGGGGAAAAGTTATAATGTGTTTTCACCTTTGGTAAAAGTTTAAATTCAGTACTTTTTATTAGGCATGTCATAATGGAAATTACGTGTGTCCCTCCCATCTTTTAAGTAAAGTATGGTGGGATGATTTTTATTTTTGAAGTCAGCTTGCTCTAGTTTTAAATATTAAGGTAGAAGTTTGAGAAAATTCATAACCTTTTGAGTCTCTGTTTTCTTATCTGTAAAATAATAGTCTACCTAATAGCACTGTTATCATAATTGAATTGCCTACAAAGCACTTGACACATAATAAATGTAAAATAAATACTTGAGTAGATGTAAAATAAATACTTCAGTTACTATTACCATGCTGACACCAAAACTGAGAAAGATAAAAACTGTCTCTGTATCTTGGTAATTTATGATTTTACAGGTGTTACAGCACATGTATCTGGAGTACACAGCTACACCACTAACACACTATTATGACTTTTGTCATTTTTATTCTTTGAAAACTATTGTTTCATGTCCTAGGCTCTTTGTAAAGCTAAACCAACATCATTCTATGAATTTATTATTTCAAGAAGAATTATATTTTCAGTCATGTTCTATAGTGTGATATGATATGGACTGAATATGTCATGGCTCACCCCTGCCAAATTCACATGTTGAAGCCAAATCCCCAATGTAATGGTAATGTAAGGGTCCTTTGGGAGGTAATTAGGATTTGAGTGCGAGGCCCTCATGAATGGGATCAGTGACCTTATAAGAAGAGACATAAGAGAGTTTGCCTCCCCACTCCCCATTTTAGCAAGCTTTTTTGCTGTGGTGACTAAAAGACCTAACAAGAAAAAATTATATTTGGGGGCTCACGGTTTCAGAGGTCTCAATCCATTGACAGCTGGTTCCATTCCTTGGGGTTCAAGGTGAGGCTAAACATCGTGGTAGAAGAGTGTGGCGAGGGAAGCAACTCGTATAATGATTAGGAAGCAAAGAAACTCCACTCACCAAATACAAAATATATAACCTTAAGTCATGCCCCTCAATGCCCCACTTCCTCCAGCCATAGCCTAACTGTCTTCAATTCCCCCCACCCCCTGCTCAGTTAATCCTATCAAGAGATTAATGCACAGATTGGGTTAAGAAGTTCATAACCCAATCATTTCTTCTCTGAATCTTCTTGCATTGTCTCACATATGAGCTTTTGGGGGACACCTCAGATCAAATCATAACAACCCTTTGCCTTTCTCTCTCTGTTCTCTAAGTCACTCTGTTATAGAAGCCCAAACTAATGATGAAATGATGATTTTAAACTATCTAAACTCAAGAAGAAAATGTTATATATAGAAACATCATTATAATTAAATAACTTTTAAAGTAGTTGTTTTTATAGGATTTTTACCTAAAACCAAGGGGGGTAGGATCTTGAATTACATCATTTTTAAAAATTACTTCTGCTAACACACAATGTGTGAATAAACTAAGGAGGCAAGATAGTGGTCCATGCATATTAGGAAAATAATTTTAGTGGATTCATGTTATATATAAAACCACCATTGTTAAATACTTACAGTGGGCACTGTACTTAATACTTTACACCTATTATCTTCATTAATCATAATAATAAAGACATATTATTTTCCACATATTACTTATATATATTAATAAACTTGCCCCGAACATTGCTTGGCTATCACATGATAGAACTATGTTTCAACTCAGACATTCTTAAACCATTATGTCTCATCTTCCTATAAATTGAATAACTGTAGAAATTTTATCAGACACTGTGTTAGACATCTTTTGGTTACTGTGGCCAAAATACCTGAAAATGACAACTTAGAGAAAGAAAGTTTATTTAGTCTCAAGGTTTCAGAGGTTCAATTCATGGTCAGCTGATTCCACTGCTCTGGGCCTCAGTGAGGTGAAGTACCATGGCACGGGATGACTGAGAAAGCTGCTTAGTTTGTGGCAGCCGGAAAGCAGAAAGAAAAATTGAGGTACCCGGGATAGAATATAAACCTCAACAACAAACACCCAGTGCCTACTTCCTCCAGCCACATCTTGCCTGTGTACAGTTACCAACCTGAACAATAGTCCTTTCAAATTATTAATTCATCAAATGGATCAATCTCCTTATTAGTTTACAATTCTCATAATCTGATCATTTCACTTCTGAACATCACTGCATTGTCTCACACATGAGTTTTGGGGGAATACTTCCTATCCTTAACATTTCATTCCTAGTCCCCCAAAACTCATGTCCAACTCACAATGGAAAAAAAATTAATCATCTCCAAGAGCCCCCATTCTCTTAACAGTTCTAGCATTGCCCCAAAGTCCAAGTCCAAAGTCTCATCTGAGATTTAAGGCAAACTTAAATCTCTATAAAGTCCTATAAAAATCAAGAGTAAGTTACATATATCCAATATGTCAAAGGCACAGAGTGAACATTTCCATTCCAAAAGGGAGAAAGGGGCATTGAAAGAAGGGTTGCGTCCAAAACAAGACTGAAACTCAGCTGGGAAAACTAGAGCTTTACATCCAACATCTGGGACACAATGAAATGTGATCTCCAAAGGGCTGGGGCAGACATCTATAAACTTTCTCAGTACAAGTTTTCATAGGTGTCCTATATATGAGTTGATGGGACATAATGGATTAATCAGAATCCCCTTTTTAAAAAATCACTTCAACCAAACCTCTCCAATGTAATATAATTTGTAATACAGGAAAACAATCTCTCCCTGTCCAGTGAAGATTTGATGCAGAATCAGATTAACTTTTTGCAATATCTCTTATTACAGAAAAAAAAAGTTGTAATCATCCATGTCTTCTGAGGGAGATGGAATATATCTGAATAATGAGGAAACATGCTGTAAAGCTTTGTTCTGTGTAAAATGACAGGATGGGAAGATAAAACCAAGGTTGGGTGATACTAGGTATAATAAGGGAGGAGATTAAGGAGTAGCACGGAAAAGGACGTTTCCAAAACACGAAACAAGGAGCTTAGTTACTTGGATAAAAAGGCACTACAGAGTTTTGAAAAGTTTACCCATAGGGAACTTTTGAGAAATTTTCAGTAATAGGATGCTACAAGGTTTATAAGAACAGGGATTTTTCACATCTAATTTTCAGTTGTCCTATATTGTCCTCTGTGATTTGTGTTACTCTGTATTGCTAAAACCTTTAGTCATTGTCAATATATCTTGAAAGGATGGCTTGGGAGGAAGAGATTAAAGACAGAGTATTGAGTGCCACATATGAGATGACTCAGTGTACAGGGAAATGAACAGAGCTGAGAGGTAAGACAAGTATAATGAAGATAAACAGAACTCACAATCAGAAATTGCTATGAAAACACAAAACCTGAAGTTTTGTAAAAATGAACACACACAGTCACATGCACAAATACATATTAATGTGAACACAGGACACTGTGTAACTGTGTATCACATAGGATATTGATATTGGAAAGAAAACTGATTTTTTTTAACACTGTTTAAGGAAAACTTTTGATTAAACTTTGTCTTCATATACATGTGTTCTACATATGATATGATGGGACATATGGGTTTCACAAATTATTTTAGAAACTTTGTCTTCATAATTATTATAATAATAAAAATGTAGATACTATGATCATTTCAAAGAGAGGAAACTAAGTTTAGATGGGTTATGAAACTGGCTTAAGTTTGCATAGTTAAATAAATATCCCTGCTGGAATTTTAAATTTCAAATCCAGCACCACCAAATTATCTCCTTCAATTGATGGTAAATCCCTCTTTATCTGTTACTATTCTGAGAGTACTTATTTGATAAAAATGGTTTTTGAAGGATAGCTATCAAAAGCATATCAAATTTTACTATGTTCAGTTGCTTAACAATACTTAAGACTATACTAAGTATCAGGTACAGAATAGCCCTACTTAGTGGTTGAACATAAAATATATTCAGCCTTATCTGTATTGTTAAACAGAGACCATTTCAAGATATTTCTTTTAGTTACTGATTACAAAATATCTAATAACTATAATTATTGTTTCATTAATATAATACTTTAAGTATATAAAATATTTTGTTCTAAGAAATTTAAAGATTTTCACTAAAAATATCTTTATGCTATTTGTTCAATGAACCTACCTTTTTATACCCAGTTAAGTTTCAGTCTAGCTCCAATATAGCATAATACCTATTAATGAGAATTTGTTAGAATATTTCACAAAAATTAAAATAATTTTCTTGAAAAATATGTAATAGAAGATTGATTCATATACACATTTTAAGGGAGAATGGCTTCATGAATACATCATTGCTTGCTACTACTTCTTGTGTGCTAGTATAGAAGTGTCATTGCTATGAAACATAGCAGGTGAGAGAGCACTCAACCTCCCTTTGTGTTCAAGATTGCAGGAGCTTTATAATTGCCAAGTTCATAATTATATTAAATAATACAGTATAGAATAACTATTGCACTTTTCTTCAAAAATCTCTATCATTAATAAACATTCTAGGCCTTCACATCAGCCATAAATGCATTAGGCACCACAGCTGTTTCAGACTAGAGCAGTTTTACAAACATGGAGAAACAAATCAAATTAAATAACCACATCTCCTTTATTTTGCAAATTACAGAAGAATTAAAAGCAATTCTTCTTACCAAAGATTTATTTTTCTCCATGAATACAGGCATTCAAATCCTGATTTGGTTTTCTGTGCTGAAAATATGCTGTTGTGTTACAATTAACTTAAAAAGATGAAGAAAGAAAAATCGCTGCATTACAGAAATAAAGAATTTGAAAAGATCTAATTGCATAATTACTTTGCCAGTTGTTTCATACCCTCCTTTATGGGAAGAATTGACATGATTTTACCAACAAACATAATGAGGGTGAGACTTGGCAAAAGTCATGTGCTATGTTCAAGTTTTTAGAGCTGCAAGTCATATATTGGCTCAGAGTTAAATGGTGAGCAAGGTACTTGTTGCTGTGCCTGTGATATACCTCAGGCAAAGTTCCTTAGCCAAGGCCCCAAATCAGCAGATGCATAATAGACAGACTAAAAGAAAAGAGTTCAGCATCATCCAGGAGTCATCAGGGCTGTGTCCTCCATAACTATTCTTCTAAGTTCCCACTTATGGGCCTTTTTTTATCCAAATCCCAATTACCTTCCCCATAGCTTTTCTAAGGCCCCCTGGAAATGGAAAGTGAAAACAACCTTAGAATTTGATTATTCCATTGTTGACTACTGACTGGCATATCAGGACTGCTAGATCAACGTGTACCAAGTGAATCAATCAGAATGGATGCCACATATGAATGCTGAAGTCTTCTCTTCTTGATTTTGCAGGGCTTGTAAAACATACAAACTTTCATTCTCAGTAACCTGCCAATGGAATTGTGTTCTGACAAAGTTTAAGAAAATGTCTCTACCTTGAAGGATACAGAGGAGAGGGAGGGATAGGGAAAAGAGCTATCGTATAATATGATGAGATTACATTGTTTGAACTACTTAATTTATGTATCTATTCTATTTTCACTATAAACTAGCAAGAGAAGTACTTACTTTTTTTTTTTCAGGTGACAGAAATGAATTGCTCTTAAGTGAAAATACTTGCTAAAATCACAAAGCTATACTATACCTATAAAAGCCAGAAATAGCATTAGAATACACAAAGCTCTGCTTCTTTTATGCATATCCCCAAACAAAATGAATTCTACTTTCCTTTCCTTCCCTTCCAGAAAATGCATTCCAAGTTTTAAGCTACTGAATCATAATAATTGAAATATTTCACTTTCTTACAATGGAAACATCTTGTATTAATGGCATTGAAATAAAAAAAGACAATCTGCAAATATTTATTATCTAAAGCTAATAAAATTTATAGCATCTATGAAAAAATTACCCTACAAATTCTCTGTTAGGTATTACTTGATCCAAAGGATACACTGAGTTCTTACTGTTCTGAGCACCATTTTATGTTCTGGGAATACAAAGGATACAATAAATACAGAGAGAAATAAATCAAATGTGTGTGTAACAATGAGATAGATGCCAAGTAATAACTAATCTGTATCAAATGATTTGGGAACTGAGAAATGAGGGCGATTCATTCTTCTAGGTCATGAAGTTCAAGACAGGAGTCATTAGCATTGTCAGGAAAGGCTATATTTAGAAGCCATATTTGAGCTATATCTTGAACAATGACTATTTTATAACACAAAACAAAGGGGGAAGATAATAAACAGAGTTTTATCAAACATCAAATTAAGTAGAGAAAACCTGGGGCAAAGACCCAGGAAATCTCTGTAACATATTGAATCATGGCAGGTTGCCTGCCGCACCTAGCATGGAGCCTCGCCTGAGGTCGCTGCAATTCATTCTCCAGCTCTTTGCTTAAGCAACATAAACTCATGAAACTTTTCTTCTGATCCCCAAGACTAGGTCAGATTTCTCAGTTACAAACAACTCTAGTTCTGAGCTCTTTCTCTGAAAATACCAATCTCTGATTGTGAATACACATTTGCATAATTTCTCTCTGCTTTCCCAAAGAGTAGACAACATGGTGAAAAGAAAAAAAAATCTATGATTTTTTTTCTTCATTACAACCCCTAGCACCTACGTCAGTATTTGACATATAACAAGCATTCAAAAAAAAAAAAAAAAAAGAAAGAAAGAAAGAAACATCAGTTAATTGGATGCTAAAAGAAATCCCCCAAAGATCCATCCATTTGAGCCAAAATACCAATGGATAAATTAACCTTGTCCTATGGACAATTGGAGTCACTGAATTTTATTGATGTATTTTTAGTGGGAGGAGAAGATGATCAGAATTGTTTTTAAAAGTTTGCTTTGAAAGCAATGTGGAAGAGTGGTTGCTGAGAGTGGAACCTGCAGGCAAGATGACCAGTTAACTGACTGCTTCAGTATTCTGAAGAGATAATGAAATTCCAAACTAGTACATAGTATGACTTGTAGAAAAGAAGAATATGAGTGACATACATTCAAAACCCCAGGACTTGGTAACTCATTGGGACATGGCAAATGGAGGATTCAGTGATCATTATAACTAGTGTTCTAGATTGTATGAGTGAATACAAAACTGCTGGAAATTTAAAGCAGACACTACTTAGGTTCTTTTCAATAGAACATCCAGATAACATGTATGTCTAAATTCAAACACAGCCCAGCCTACATTATTGAATTATTGAAATCATCACACTTTAAATATTCCAACATTCAATATCAAATCCGAAACTAATTTTCATGAGTTCAGTGGGAATATTTTCTTTTTTAATATATTTTTATTTGTTCTATTTAGTTATAACAGTAGAGTGCATTTTGATATATCATACATAAATTAAGTATAACTTCTGATCTGTCCAGTTGTATATGATGTAGTTACACAGGTCATGTAATTACATATGCACATAGGGTCACAACATCCGATTCATTCTATGGTCATTCCCATCCCCCATACCTGCTCCCTTCCATTTTCTCCCCTCTGTCTAGTCCAAAATATGTCTATCTGCCCCTTTATTGTGAATTAGCATCCACAAATCAGAGAAAATACTAGGCCTTTGGTTCTTTGGGATTGGCTTATTTCACATAGCATGATATTTTCCAGTTCCATCTATTTACCAACAAATGTCATAAAATCAGTTTTATTTGAAGCTGAGTAATATTCCATTGTGTATGTATACCATAGTTTCTTTTATTCATTCATCTGTTGAAGGGCACCTACATTGGTTTCATAGTTTAGCTATTGTGAATTGAGCTGCTATAAACATTGATGTGGCTGTGTCACTGTAGTGTGTTGATTTTAAATATTTTGGGTATAGAAGGAGGAGAGAGAGAGCTGGGTCATATGGTGGTTCCATTCCAAGTTTTCTGATGAATCTCCATGCTGCTTTCCATAGAGATTTTACCAATTTTTAATTTCTTTTTGGAGGGGTTGAGGGTACCAGGGATTGAACTCAAGGGACTATTGAACTCAATAGCCCTATTTTGTATTTTATTAGAGACAGGGTCTTACTAGGTTGCTTAGCGCCTCACTAAAATGCTGAAGCTGGCTTTGAACTCTCGATCCTACTGCCTCCACCTCCTGAAGCACTGGTATTATAGGTATACACTATTGTGCCTGACTTAAATTTTTAGTTGCATGAAAGTATTTTGAATAAGTTACATATGATAGTATAACAATAAAAAAATATGTACTGTAAAATGAGCATCTTCTTCCTATCCCTGTCATCTAGTCCTCTGTATATTCTAGGGAAAGTTAATCCCCAATATTAGTTTCCTGTGACTCTTGAGTTAGGAGTATTGATAATTATTTTTTTATTATTTTTTTTATTTATATATGACAGCAGAATGCATTATAATTCTTATTAAACATATAGAGCACAATTTTTCATATCTCTAGTTGTGTACAAAGTATATTCACACCAATTCTTGTCTTTATACATGTACTTGGAATAATAATGTCCTTCACATTCCACCATCATTTCTAACCCCATACCTCTTCCCATATCCTCTCACCCCTCTGCCCTATCTAGAGTTTGTCTATTCTTCCAACGCTCCCCTTCCCTACCCCACTATGAATCAGCCTCCTTATATCAGAGAAAACATTTGGCATCTGTTTTTTTGAGATTGGCCAACTTTACTTCGCATTATCTTCTCTAACTTCATCCATTTACCTGGAAATGCCATAATTTTATTCTCTTTTATTGCTGAGGAATAATCCATTTTGTATATATGCCACATTTTTTCATCCATTCATCTATTGAAGGATATCTAGATTGGTTTCACAGTTTAGGTATTGTAAATTGTGCTGCTATAAACATCGATGTGACTGTGTCCCTGCAGTATGCTGTTTTTAAGTCCTTTGGATATAGATTGAGGAGAGGGATAGCTGGGTCAAATGGTGGTTCCATTCCAAGGTTTCTGATGAATCTCCATACTGCTTTTCATATTGCTGCACCAATTAGCAGTCCCACTAGCAGTGTATGAGTGTACTTTATCCCCACATCCTCACCAAAACTTACTGTTGTTTGTATTCATAATAGCTGACATTCTGACTGGAATGATATGAAATCTTAGAGTAGTTTTGATTTGAATTTTTCTAATTGCTAGCAATGAAGAACATTTTTTCATACATTTGTTGATTGATTGTATAACATCTTCTGAGAAGTGTCTATTCAGGTCCTTGGCCCATTTATTGATTGGGTTATTTGTTTTTTTTTTTTGTTTGTTTGTTTTGTTTTTTGTTTGTTTGTTTCTTTTTTGCTGCTTAGCTTTTTGAGTTCTTTATATACTCTAGAGATTAGTGCTCTATCTGATGTACAAGGGGTAAAGATTTGCTCCCAAGATGTAGGCTCTCTATTCACCTCACAGATTGTTTCTTTTGCTGAGAAGAAACCTTTTAGTTTGAGCCCATCCCTTACATCTCAAAGCCCTAGAAAAAGAAGAACAAATCAACACCAAAAGCAGTAGAAGACAGGCAATAATTAAAATCAGAGCTGAAAATAATGAAATTGAAACAAAAGAATAAAAAGTTGGTTCTTTGAATAAATAAATAAACCCTTAGCCATACTAACAAAGAGAAGGAGAAAGAAAACTCAAATTATTAACATACATGATGAAAAAGGAAATACAATAACAGACAGTACAGAAATACAGAAGATAATTAAAAGTTATTTGAAAACTTGTACTCCAATAAAATAGAAAATATTGAAGGCACTGACAAATTTCTAGGGTCATATTATTCAAGTGACAAAATAGAAGATACCACATCAGAAGTCTACCAACCAAGAAAAGCCCAGGACCGGATAGATACACAGCTGAGTTCTACAAGACCTTTAAAGAAGAACTAATACCAATACTTTTTCAATTTATTTCAGGAAATAGAAAAATAGAAAGCACTTTCAAACTCATTCTATGAGGCCAATATCACCCTGATTCAAAAGCCAGGCAAAGATACTTCAAAGAAAGAAACCCTTTCAGACCAATATATCTAATGAACATAGATTCAAAAATTCTCAATAAATTTCTGGAAAATTGAATATAAATACATGTCAAAAAGATAGTGCATCACAATCAAGTGGGGTTCATCCCAGGGATGCAAGTTTGAGTCAACATATGGAAATCAATAAATGTAATTCATCATATCAATAGACTTAAATATAAGAATCATATGATCATCTCAATAGACACAGAAAAAGTGATCATCTCAATAGACACAGACAAAATTCAGGACCCCTTCATGTTCAAAACTCTAGAAAAATTGGAGATAACAGGAACATACCTCAAAATCATAAAGGGTATCTATTCTAAACCCCAGGCCAACATTATTCTAAATGGAGAAAAATTGAAGGCATTCCCTCTAAAAACTGGAACAAGACAGGGATTCCCTCTTTCACCACTTCTATTTAACATAGCTTTTGAAAAATTGGCTGGAGCAATTAGACAGATGAAAGAAATTAAAGGAATACACATATGAAAAGAAGAACTCAGATTGGCACTATTTACTGATGATATGATTCTATATGTAGAAGCCCTAAAAGTTCCACCAGAAAATTTCTAGGTCTAATAAATGAATTCAGCAAAGTAGCAGAATATAAAAATCAACACCCATAAATCAAATCATATTTTATATATCAGTGACAAATCCTCAGAAATGGAAATGAGGAAGACTACTCCATTTACAATAGTCTCAAAAAAATAAAATACTTGGGAATGAACTTAACAAAAGATGTGAAAGATCCATGTTATGAAAATTACAGAACCATAAAGAAAGAAATCAAAGAAGACCTTAGAAGATGGAAAGATTTACCTTGCTCTTGGATAGGCAGAATTAATATTATCAAAATGACCATACTACCAAAAGCACTGTAGAGATTTAATACAATTCTGATCAAAATAGAAATAGAAAAAGCAATCATAAAATTCATCTGGAAAAATAAGAGACCCAGAATAGCTAAAGCAATCCTTACCAGGAAGAATGAAGCAGGGGGCATCACTATAACAGACCTTAAATTATACTATAGAGCAATAGTAACAAAAACAGCATGTTATTGGCACCAAAATGGCCTGGTAGACCAATGGTAGAGAATAGAGGACACAGAGACTAACGCACAAAATTTCAATTATCTTATATTAGACAAAGGTACCAAAAACATGCATTGGAGAAGAGATAGCCTCTTCAACAAATGGTGCTGGGAAAACTGGAAATCCTTATGCAATAAAATGAAATTGAGCCCCTATCTCTCACCATGTACAAAACTCAAGACAAAATGGGTCAAAAACTTAGGAATAAAATCAGAGACCATGTGTTTAATAGAAGAAAATGTAGGCCCTAATCTCCATCATGTGGGATTAGGCTCCAACTTCCTTTATAAGATTCCTATGGCACAAGAATTAAAATCAAGAATCAATAAATGGTATAATTATTTTTTAAAAAGGAGGTCAAAAGAGAAACCAAGATGAATTTTTTCGAAGCTGAGATGTGAAGTGATGTGCAAGACTGAAGAGAAAGGAAGGGAAGGAGGGTTGGTTGGCATAGGTGACATTTTAAGTGTAAGATTTATTTGTCAATATTACAGAGTCTTATGTTGAATTACATAAAGGGAACTCATTGGTGATTGAAGAACACAGTTAGGAATCCTAAGATTGGGATACAAAGTGGCCAAGAAGTGACAGAGGAAGAAATAGGGCCCTATGAAGGAGCACAAATGAGATGATGATCTGTGTATTATACTCTCCAGAAACCAAATGCTTCTATCAAAATCATTTCCCTTAACAGCAAAGGGTTTCATTCCACAAAAAATGTGTCATCCTCCCATTACTAAGCTATAGCTTTCACATCCTACTTTTAGATATTTGTTACCCAACCATATTCAGTTATACCTTCCTCATCTCTGAGCTGGCTTCAATCTTGGTTGATATTTTTCTAGCTCAGAGATTTAGATTTAGAACCACAGCGGTTCTCCAGGCTACAAAAACATTTTCCTTTGTTCAGTTGACCAACCAATCTGCATGCTGAAAATATTTAACTAACATGTTTGTAGCACCATCCACTGGAACAAACACACTAAAATATAATTGTTCAAATATCCATACTTCACATCTACAGTAATAATTGTGGCTTCACTTTGATTCACCTCTGAGTTTTCCTTCACTTGACAATATGGTAATCAGAGAAAAGTTACACATAAGACCTAAGAAAAGAGCAGACAAGTACTTGCTGGGAAAGTGATGCTTCAAAAATCTTAACTTTTTTTTCAAGAATAAGTGGAGTTTGAAACTTAAAAATCATCTTTTATACCCAAAATGTATCTTAGTGAAATAGTAGCTTCACTTAAAATCAGAGACCAACCTAATGTAAATAGGGTCCATTCAAGAGAACTGACAGTAATAAATTTGTATTTTGATAACATTTATATCCAAGATGAAACAATAAAAAAGAAAAACAGTGAGAAAATATCCAAATAAAAATAAAGCAACTTCAAACCAGCTGTGGTGACCTATAATCCCAATGGCTCAGGAGGCTGAAGCAGGAAAATTGTGAGTTCAAAGCCAGCCTTAGCAAAAGTGAGACACTAAGCAACTCAGTGAGCCCCTGTCTCTAAATAAAATACAAAATAAGCCTGGGGATGTGGCTCAGTAGTTGAGTTCCTCTGAGTCCAATTCCCAGAACATCCACCCCCCAAAATGAAAAAATTAAGTAACTTTGATTGTAAATTATATTCACTAAAAACAGATTTTATATTATGAATTTTTTATTATTAAGGTCATTTCACCACTTTGAGTTACATACAGAACACAGAATTCTTAGAGCTTGGAATCTATTTAGCCACTTTTCATTGCACAGTTGTAGAAATTTCAGTCCAGGAAGGTGGAAGAGATTTGCCTGAGATCACAAAGCTATGAAGTAACAGAACCAGAGCTCAACTCCAACAAAGCTGGCTGCAGCTTTGGACTATTTTCTGCTCTCTTCTACTTGTATGAGACCAAATACTAGCAGAAACAAGATGAGACATTCAAAATGATGACCAAAGAGAGACTGATGGCCGAACAATTTAAAGACATGGGGGCAGGGTAAGAAAACTAATATGGGAGGAGAATTTGACATGAATAGTTGTAGAGGAAGCCTTTGCTTCTCATCTCTATGTCTGAAGGAATAAAGAGGAGACAGAAGTTAATGAAACAGAAAAAAATGATGTCATGACAAAGGACCATCAGGAATTGTGGTCTTAGAAAGGAACAGGGCCTTTCATAACTGTATTCTGTCAGGAGGAAGTCAGAAAATAAAACCTACAAAAACTTCACTTTCCTCCTATCCTCTGATCTCCTGCTAGTTCCTCTCATTAGCTTTGCCCCACCAGAAGCCAAAAGGCAAAGGAGCCCCACTGATGCTGTCCTTATACCAAAGGACAGGAGAGAGTCCTGAAATAAAAGGGACAAATGAAAAATAACCAGGACAACATTTCTTAGCTGTATTAGTTGTTTACTTTACAATTATTTCCTCCTTACCTATTTATTTTCTTCATCCCCTACTTTCATCTATTAGGACAAAGATTTTCAAGGTTAATAAGAGATGATAACCCATGTAAAAATAACATAACATATTATTCTTTGATGGACTTTGATCTCAAATTTACTCAAATGTAAAAACTTCTGGAGATGGAACATAATTTGCAATATATTTATTTGCAATATTTAAAAACAATCTCAAAAATAATATTTTCAGTACTATGAGTCATTAGCTGGAAGAAAACTCAGTAATAATGTTTTGTGCATAGGACAGTTTTAATTAATAAGCAGGACACATTTATTCCAAAATTATAATACGATATCATTATTCTCAGAACATGAACTTTAATAGTAGGTGTTAGCATCCTGTTGAGTTCCAGGGAATGATATTAAATATGATTGCTTTAAGGCTTCAAATATATCAGCCTTGTGCAGTCAGCTATTATCTACACTGACAATTGTTTGTTGCTACAAATCACCCATGCCTGATGTGATATCCAAAAGTACCTCAGTAAGATATTATGAGCAATATCAGATGTGGGTGGTGTAAAAGTCATTCCAGTAATAAAACAAAATACAAGGAGCTGATTCAATGCAAAGGCATTACTAATATGTACAAATCTTTTTTTTAATCCAGTTTTTTTTTAATTTTAATAGCAATGCTATTAAGGGAAAGTGAAGATAGGGAAGTTATCTGCAATCTCTGAGTCATTTACCTTTCTTCAGTTTAACACAAACTCATCTAGATATTAGCAGTAACTCTAATCTCTTGCTTTTCCAAAACGGGGCACAAGAAAGTTACTACAAAATATAGGAAAGATGATACAAAAGCAATCTAACTTGAGAAGAACTCTTGGATACTTTACTTAGAAGGTTTAGCTCTATATAAATTCAGTGCACCTCCCCATTACCACTGATACTTAAATCCTGTAGAAATTAAAAAAAAAAAAGGCCATGCTATTTCTTTTTGTATGTTTTCCTAACAATGAACTTTAGAAGGCCAAACACATCAGAATAGACTACCTAACTTGACTCTAAAAACCACTCGAATGATAAGACATTTTATATTATCTGAGGAAATAATTTCTAAACCATATTCACTGTTAACACAGATCCTTGATTCTAAGAAGAAAGAACCAAATATACTCTATCTGAATGAAATGGTTTGAGCAAAGTGTGAGCAGGCATTTTTAATTTCCTCAGATGAAAATAATGAGGGCTAAGGGGTTCTCAAAAGTAGCCAAAAAGGAAGGAAGGAAGGAAGGAAGGAAGGAAGGAAGGAAGGAAGGAAAGGAGGGAGGGAGGGAGGGAGGGAGGGAGGAAGGAAGGAAGGAAAGAAGGAAGGAAGGGAGGGAGGACTGATGTTCTTCTAATACACCAAGAAATAAACTCTCTCCAAATGCTAACATGCTTTTAGTTTGGTACATCTTCCCAATTGATCTGATCTGGCTCCAAATAAGACATATTATTTAAGCAAGAAAATAATCAAGGTGACTAGAATCTTAATTACTCCTGAGCATGTACTAAGTCTTAACTGGCATGTGTTTATTCTCTTTCTGCTCTTTCTAGATAAGAAAAAAAATTTCTTCATACTTTAAAAAATCAATTTCTCTGGAACTTTCTGATGCAATAGAACTTTCTGCTTTTAATGTACTCATATGTGGGTCTTCCCATACCTGCTAGACCAGAAATGAATATGAATCAATCATCTTAGTTTTTTTTTCAGAAAAACAAAAGCTTTACAACTATCTGTCTTGCATTTCAAAGTAGACACATGCACTTATATAAAATATGTCATTTGTTGTATATAATAACCCTACAAGGGAAACAAGACAGCAATTATTGTTCCATTTCATGGATGAGGAAACAGGCTTAGGATAGTTAAAGTAGTTCATCCAAAGTCATATGAACGAGCAGTTACCAATCTCTGACTCATAATCAAGCCCAGTTCAGGAAAACACATATTTATTGAGTGATCTAAAATTATATTCTTAAGTCTTTTGGTTACAAGATGGTATACAGATGGTAGACTATCAGATAAAAGTAAACCTGACCCTTACCTGACAGACATTATTATAAGAACATTATAGACTTATCCCATTTAGAGCCCATAACAAACCTAATGGGTAAGACTATTATCATCATTGTGTTATAGATGAGGAAGCACAGAATAGAAGCTTAAGTTTTTCATGATAATTGAAGCAATTTCTCTTTCAAAGTCTATGTTCTTAACCACTATATCCATTCCTATAATAGTACCACATCCCATGTATGTCTGTTTACTATGTTACACTATCTCCCATGAGCAAAGTATGAAAAACAATAAATATAAGTCCAAGCAAGTCATAATACACACACATACACACAGAAAGAGAGAGAGAGAGAGAGAGAGAGAGAGAGAGAGACTTTTGTACATTGACATAAACTATATACCTATATCTATCTATACATGCATTATATACTCGGGGACTTGAGTATGATTTGTAATCTCATTCTAATTATGAGTCATAATTTCAAATTATGTGGTCATAATATCACTTAGTCCAAGAATAAAACAAAATAAAAAATAACCGAGTCGAGTGAGATATTCTAAGCCTGAATTTTAACTGGGGTAGCAAAAAAGAAGAAGAAAATTTCCCAGATTGGAGACATACCTCTCCATATTTAAATTTCAAGAACTTCCTCAAAATATCTTTGCATTTAAAAGAATCCATCAGTCTTTGCAAAGAGAGGAGAGAAAATAGACATGAGGGAGATGTTCCCTCTTTGTGCTGTGTGACTCAGGAGGCGTGCTTCTTCTGTGCAATGTTTCTCCATCATCTGCCAAAGACGTGTGTGCAAATATCAGTCTTGCAAACAGACAATATTTGCACCACATTGAGGCTAACCTGCCATCTGGTTATCAGTTGTTTGGTGTCCAAATTTTACAGTTTCCCATGTGTTTTCTCTGAGGACAAATGGAATGATGGGTCTCTAACAACAGTGTCTGTGCACTGGACTAATAACATATTTGTAGGTAAATATTTGTAGAATATTTCGTTTAAGGAAAATGGCTTCTGTTTTGTATTGAAGTAAAGAAAGGAGGGAAGTATTACCTATGGGTCAGGTTCACACCAAATATAAACCTCTTCATGCAAAATGTGATGCATTTTTCTCAGAATTTGGACATCCACTGTGTTCTGGGCAACTGTATTTCAGTGTTAGGTCTAGCAGAGTAAATCAACTAAAAACGCAATCACAGTAAAAAATTATAATGATATACATTATTTTTTTTGAATAAGCAAATGCCAAAAGCACAATTTCAACATAGTATAAATGATGTGATTGACTACTAGGGTTGCTCCCAGCTCATAGCTTCAGGTAAAGCATCTGTCTCCTACCATTAACAAAAAAAAGAGACAGTATTTTTCTACTTAAAATTAATAGTTGTAATACACCACGATTATAGAAAAAATTCTAAATGTTTCACACAAAGTGCTTCACAAAATTTTACTGAAGCTCACTAAAGCACTATATAACATATACATATGAGAATTTCTTCTTTATGTCTTAGCTACTGAATTGCCTATTCATTTATCCTTCCCAGAATACACAATTTTCAGCAGAATGAATATTAGCAGCAAAAACGTATACTATTTAATAGTCCCTGCTATCAATTTTTTTTTAAAAAAAGCAGGTTAGTTATTTAGTATCATAGACTATTATACATTTATAACAGATTAGTTATTAATTATATTAATCTATATAACCAAAACTATTTTTTAACCATGAGAACACTATTAATTTATTATTCAGGATACACTTGTTTGAAATGCCTTTGGATACTGAATCATCCAAAGACAGTAACCTCAGAATAACATCATCCTTTGAAGAATGGTAATAATAATGCACTTCACATTGATAAATTATAGAAATTATTAATACACTCCTAAAATTCAAGAGGAAAAAATAATATTTCAGAAATTTTCAAGTTTGGGAAAGTTACCAAGATCATCTATCAATTCTCTTCAAAAAGCAAAAGCTCTGAAAAGATTGTCATGTCTGCTTACAAGATTGTGTAGATAGGTGACACAGATAAAACTATTACCTGTATATTCATTTTAATTCTCTTTACAGTTGCTATCCTACTAAAGGTAATTTAACTCAGAAATTCTCCAATAGTAAGTCATAATCCACAGTGAAAAATTTATAAGGAAAGCAGTCAGGAGGAAAGAAATGATGTACTCGTTACTGCTGTTTTATTTGATGGTTACTGAAAAAAACTAATAAAGATATAAAAGGGGAACACAATTTATTTTTTTTTATATTTTTAAATTTTTTCTTTTTTATTATTAGTTGTTCAAAACATCACAAAGCTCTTGACACATCATATTTCATACATTTGATTCAAGTGGGTTATGAACTCCCATTTTTACGCCGTATACAGATTGCAGAATCACATTGGTTACACATCCACGTTTTTACACAATTTCTATAATGTTTTTGTCAAAAGAGAATAGTCAAATGAAATATTAGAAGAAAATGGAGTCAAAATAATAAAATAAGCAAAAATTATTTAAAAAGAACAAAATTAGAAGGGGGGAAAGCAAAAAAAACCACTCAACATAAATAGTATTTTTCAAGTTATTTGAAGTATAAATCACATAGCTGTTATCAAAAATATTTCCCGATCTATCTGAAGACAGAACAGGTTGAAAAGGAAAAACTTTAAACCAAGTCCTTTCTTCTTCTTCATAGAGTGTTGCCATCTCAAGTAATCAACTATGCACTGAGGGTATTAAGCAAAGTGTAGAGAATTTAGGACAGAATCTTCCATGATTACTTTGAGTTTTCTCCAAATGCAGTTGATTTTCACTGATTGTTTTTTCTAAAGATAAAAGCATAATTTGTGGATTTAAGGATATCCAAGTCATAGTCTCTGCTCAAAAGAAGAATCTTGATCTGATTTCTAGATCCATCTAGAGTCTAAAAGTAACTGCATCCATTCTTTAAATATTCACCATATTGCATAAGTTGGATGTCTCAGAGATGCTCTTATCTATGTGTGTCACTGTTGATTCAAGAAACTAATGAAAATGGTAAACTGGTTGTAGAACACATATTCCTTGATTTATGTGAAGAGGACTAGATCCTCTCGCTCCATTAGTCATTTGAAATATGCAATCCTGACAGCCACAAATTGAAAATCAGCATTATTAATCAGAATCTGACTATAAGGCTATGTATTATATTTGCCAATATCCTCCTTTGATGGGGAAGGAAAAGAAGGAAAGAAGGAAGAGAAGAGAAAAGGTAAACAACACCATTTAGGGCCTCACACTAAACTTGTCAACTGAATATTACCGCTCCTCCCTTTGTGAAAAAGATGAGGTTCAGAAAATGTCAACAACTTGTGCCAATGTTATAGAAATAAGAGTTACTAGGGAAGGTATTCAGCCCAGTTTGTGTTCCTTTGGAATCTACCTTTTAGCTATACAACTGATAATGTTGCTTAGAAAATTTCAATAAAAAGAGGCAAAAGTATCTTGTGTCCCTGTACTCTGCCACATTCTTTTCCCCAAACTCAAAATTAAGAGTTGCAATTTATTGAACACTCAGCATGCGTTAGGGTCATTTCAATTAATTTTGGCAATGCTGGTCAAGGTATTATTATCCTTATTTTGCAGATGATTTTTAGAGAAGTAAAATAACTTGCCCCACATCTCCAGCCACTCTTCCAAGAATCTTCATAACAATTCTCTGAGTTTGGCAGGTAGGAATTACTTCTGTTTTCAAGGAGGAAATAGTCTCAGAGGGAATGCTACCTGCTAACATTATAAAACTAGTACAAAGCCTCTTGCAACTATACTCTGTGGACAAGGACAAGGAAAGAGGAAGAAAAATAGGTGCCCCTCAAATCAACAGATCTGTGCTTTAAAACCTTTCATCACAGTTGTAGAATCAAATGCACTGGCACCTTGAACTAGGTTTAATATACAGCCTGAAAATATCCTTGTGAAAATAACTTTTTGTGTTTGGTTGCTGAGCATAGTAAAGTTCAGCTGGAAATCTCACCTATTAATAGGTGCTAGGCTACAGTGGGAGGAATGGCAAAGGAATTCCATTAGAAAGAGCAAGCAGACAAGTATGGGAGGAAACCTGGCACAAGATTGTGTCCTACTTTGGCTACAAATGGTAGCACTGATAAAGGTACTATGTACAATCAGTGCTGTGGGTCTCAAATTCTATAATGGATTAGAATCATGGATAAGAATCTCATTGGAGCATAACAATACATTTTTAGTACCACCACACTGGAGTTTCTGATTTAGTAAGTCTGGGGTGATGTACAGAAATTTGAATTTTACAAACATCCCAGCTGATTCTTATGGGAATGGGCTGTGGGTTTCATTTTGAGGACACTCCACTAGAATAGGGTGTCTTTAGTAAAGCTACCAACATCAATCTCAATCTTGATCAGAAAATGTAAGACAAAATTGAAAAATCTAAGAAGTCATTAAATTGAACTTGTTGATATTCTTGGTTAAGACAACTCATATATACTTTATAGATCTTTAGATTATTAGAATCTATAAGACACACCCTGGAAAGCAGAATAGAGATTTCTAAAAAAAAAAAAAAAAAACTAGGAGTAGTGAGAATTACCTCACTGACCTGCATGAGATCTTGGGCCCAAGGTAGGCCCCAGTCCATCCCACCACCAGCAGAAATCCACTGGAGTTCAGGCTCAGCACAGAATGCCTCTTCCCATTGGCAGACCCTCACCAGAGCTCAGGATCAGCTCATACCTGCCTCGCTGAACTACACAGGACCCAAGGCCCAGGGTAAGCTTGGATAGATCACTCCCCCACCACCACCAACTAGGAGCCCAGGTTTAACCCACTTCCATCTTGAGACACTATAGCCATACCCCTACCCTTCCCCATGCAGTAGCCTCTACCTTGGGACAACAGGCATGGCCAAGAAGCAGTTGCATCTTGGAACATGCATCCCAAAGCTAATGAAAGGTCCACCCTTTCATCCCCATCTCTGAAAGATGTTACATCCATCTTAAGGTACCTGCATTGCTATCTCAAGTTACCTCTTGCTATTGCTGCCACCACCTATAGTTACAGTAGCTTCCATCCTTGGACACCAGCAGGGTCTGGAAGCCCAACACCAAGGTGAGATAAAGATAATCTGCACACATACCACAAGATTATAGGGTAGAAATGGTAATATCTCAAATCCACACTGCAACCAAGGAAGTCACATAGACAACATGAAAAACAAGGGAGGAAAGTGCTCCAAACAAATCAGGATACTACAATAACAGAACCCATGGACAGTGCAGTTGATGAAATGTCATAGAAGGAGTTCAGAATGTTCATAATTAAAATGATCTATGAACTAAAGAATAACCTAAATGAGCAAATACAGGAAAAAAATGAACACTTCAACCAGGAGATAAGAGAAAAAAATACAGGCAATCATTGATGACACCAATAAACAGATAAGAGAGAAAATACAGGTATACATAGATCACACCAACAAAGAGATAAGGGAGCAAATACAGGTAGCAAAGAGATAGATATAATGGGGGGGGAGGGGAAGTAACTAGAAATCCTTAAAATAAAGGAAACAGTAAGCTAAAAAAAAAAAAAAAAAAAAAACAACAGTAGAAAGCATTACCAAGAGACTAGATCACATGGAAAACAGAATATCAGATAATAAAGACAAAGTATACAATCTGGGAAATAAATTTTACCACACAGTGAAGATGGTAAGGAACCATGAGCATAGAGCCCAAGAAATATGGGATAGCATCAAAAGAACAAATTTAAGAGTTACTGGGATAGAGGAAGGCACAGAGTTTCAAACCAAAGGAATGCACAATCTCTTCAATAAGATAATGTCAGAAAATTTCTCAAATAGAATTAATTAGAAAATCAAATACAAGAGGTCTACAGGACACCAAATGTACAAAATTACAACAGATCTACACCAAGCCACATTATAATGAAAATACCTAGCATACAAAATAAGTATAGAATCTTAAAGGCCACAATAAAGAGGAATTAGATCACATATAAGGGGAGATCAATTCCTATCTCAGATTTTTAAACCAGACTCTCAAAGCCAAGAGATATGGGAACAAAATATACCAAGCTCTGAAAGAAAATGGATGCCAACTAAGAATATTATATCCAGCAAAATTAAGCTTTAGACTTGATGACAAAATAAAAACCTTCCATGATAAACAAAAGTTAAAAGAATTTACAACTTGAAAACCTGCACTGTAGAACATCCTCAGCAAAATATACCATGAAGAGGAATTAAAAAACAATAATGAAAATCAGCAAAGGGAGGTATTATACTAAAGGAAAAACTAATCAAAGGAGAAACCAAGTCAAGTTAAATATCAAAAATAAACAAAAATGGCTGGGCATATAAATCATGTATCAATAAAAACCCTGAATGTTAATGACCTAAACGGACCAATCAAAAGACATAGATTGGATTAAAAGTCACATTGGATTTAAAAAAAAAAAGGCCCATCCAATATTCTGCCTCCAAGATACTCATGTCATAGGAAAGACATACACAGATGGAAGGTAAAAATTTGAGAAAAATCATATCAATCAAATGGACTGCAGAAGCAAGCAAGGGTTTGCATTCTCATATAAAATAAAGTAGACTTTAAGCCAAAGTTAATCAAAGGGGATAAAGAAGGCCATTTTATACTGTTTAAGGGAACCATTCATCAACAAGACATAGCAGTAATAAATGTATATGCCCCAAACAATAGAGCATCTATGTTCATCAAACACTTCTCAAGTTCAAGTGTCAAATGGACCACAACACAATAATTCTGGGCGACTTTAACACATCTCCTTCACCACTGGATAGATCTTCCAAACAAAAGCTGAACAAAGAATCTATAGAACTTGATAATAAATCAATAACTTACATGTAACTAACCTATATAGAATATTTCATCCTTCAATGAGCAAATACACTCTCTTCTCAGCAGCACGTGATCCTTCTCTAAAATAGACCATATATTATGCCACAAAGCACCTACTAGCAAATACAAAAATATAGAGATTCTGCCCTGCATTCTATCAGAACATAATAAAATGAAATTAGAAATTAATGATAAAACAAAAAATAAAAGTTACTCCAACACCTGGAGACTAAATAATATGCCACTGAATGAACAATGGGTAGCAAAGATATCAAGGAGCAGATTAAAAATTTCTTAGAGGTGAATGAGACCACGGAAACAACATATCAAAATCTCTGGGACACTGTGAAGGCAGTTCTAAGAGGAAAGTTCATTGTATGGAGTTCATCCCTGAAAAGAAGAAGAAGTCAACAAATAAGTGACTTGACATTAAATCTCAAAGCCCTACAAAAAGGAGAACAAATTAACACCCAAAGCAGTAGAAGACAGAAAACAATTAAAATCAGAACTGAAATCAATGAAATTGAAACAAAAGAATCAACTGAAAAAATTGAAAAAACACAAGTTAGTTCTTTGAAAAAATAAATAAAATTGACAGCCCCTTATCCATGCTAATGAAGAAAGGAGAGAGAAAACTAGCATACTTGATGAAAAAGGAAAAATTACAACAGACACTACAGAAATACAGAATATAATTAGAAATTATTTTGAAAACTTATACTTCAATTAAATAGAAACTATCAAATGCATCAACAAATTTCTGAAGTCATATTATTTACCCAAATTAAATCATGATGATATACACAATTTAAAGAGATCAACTTCAAGCAATGAAATAGAAATGCCATCAGAAGTTTACCAACCAAGAAAAGCCCAGGACCGGATGGATACACAGCTGAGTTCTATAAGACCTTTAAAGATGAATTAATAACAATACTCTTCAATTTGTTGTAGGAAGTAGAAAAGTAGAGATCACTTCCAAACTCATTCTATGAGGCCAATATCACCTTGATTCCAAAACCAGACACATCAAAGAAAGAAAGCTTCAGACCAATATCTCTAATGAACATATATGCAAAAATTCTCAATAAAATTCTAGCAGATTAAATACAAAAACATGTCAAAAAGATAATACATCATGATTAAGTAGGGTTCATCCCAGGGATGCAAGGTTGGTTCAACATAAGGAAATCAATAAATGTAATTCATCACATTAATAGACTTAAAGATAAAAACCATATGATCATCTCAATAGATGCAAAAAATGAATTTGACAATATGCAGCACCCCTTCATGTTCAAAACACTAGAAAAAATAGGAATACGAGGAAAACATCTCAACATCATAAAAGGTATCTATGCTAAGCCCCAGGCCAACATCATTCTACATGGAGAAAAATTGAAAGCATATAATGCTAAGTAAAAAATTGAAAGAATATAATGCTAAGTGAAGTAAGCCAATCCCCCAAAACCAAATGCTGAATGTTTTCTATGATTTAAGGCTGCTGACTCATAATGTGATGGTGGGGGGGGGTGGGAGGATTAGATGAACTCTAGATAGGGCAAGGGAGAGGGCATGGAGGTAGGAAAGAAGGTGAAATGAGATGGACATCTAAGTACATGTAAGAAAACCCAAATGGTGTGACTCTATTTGAGTACAACCAAAGATATGAAAAATTGTACTCTACATGGGTAATATGAATTATAGTGCATTTTGCTGTGATATATAACAAATTAAAATTTAAAAAAATGAAAAAAAATTATCAAATCAGAATCTAAGCTATGGGCCATAAAGTCATATTTAAAAAGCTTTGAGAACATTTCTATGTAAGATCATAAGAAAAAAATTGGAAAATGTCAAAGAAAAAGACTAGAATGTTAATATTCAAAATAATAACAATAATAATAATAATGAAATGTCTTTTAGTGAAGTTGTTTCTGTTACAAAGAGAATAAATGGAATTCAAATTGATGTCTTTGTAGTAGCTCATCTTAATCCCTAATAAAATTTTAAGTACTAAGAAAAAAAATGGAGTGGAATCATTTGACCCACTTCTCAGTATTTATCTAAAGGAGGTAAAATCAGCATAGTACAGTGACACATCCACATCAATGTTTACAGCAGCAGAAATCACAATAGCTAAGCTAAGGAACCAACCTAGATGCTTATCCAGAAATAAATAGATAAAGAAATTGTGTTATATATACATAATGGAGTATTACTCAGCCATAAAGAAGAATGACTTTAT
Organism: Callospermophilus lateralis; assembly: GCF_048772815.1. Classification (NCBI taxonomy): domain Eukaryota; kingdom Metazoa; phylum Chordata; class Mammalia; order Rodentia; family Sciuridae; genus Callospermophilus; species Callospermophilus lateralis. Next base: position 39,371,834 of record NC_135319.1, read on the forward strand.
AACATTTGCCAATAAATGGATGGATCTGGAGACTATAATGCTATGTGAAATAAGCCAAGATCCCACTACCATGCTATGTGAAATAAGCCAAATGCAAAAAACAAATGTTAAACGTTTTTTTTTGATAAGTATGCTATCCCACAATAAGGGAAGGATAAAAGTTCAGTTGTTTGGACAAAAGGGACTGAAGGAAAGGGAGGGAGGATAGGAAAAGGAAGGCAATAGAATGAATCTGACATAACTTTCTTATGTACATATATGAATACACCACAGTGAATCTCACCATCATGTACATTCATAAGACTAGAACCCTAATTAGAACAAGATGTATTTCATGCTTGTATCAATATATCAAAATAGATTCTACAGTCATGCATAATTAAAAAGAACAAATTAAAAAACAAACAGAAACAGAAAAGAAACACATTGAGAGGGAAAAAGAAAAATGCAAATATAAGACAAATAAAAAAGAAAACAAAATGTTGCAGGGAATTATTTCACTATGTTCACAAAAAAATATTTATTTTGCGTATGTAGTCACAAACTTAATTTAATGTTATTTCTTAAATTCCAAGATAAATTCTCCCATCAGGTTTTATGGAAGGACCAGTGATATTTTATTGAGTAGCATATGATATCAGATTATGATGAATGGATTACAGATGTAAATATACATGTGTGAAGTGTGTGTGTGTGTGTGTGTGTTACTAGAGATTAAGCTACATTCCCAGCTCATTTTAACTTTGAGACAGGTTCTTACTAACTTGCCCAGACTTGCCTCAAAGTTTTGTTACTCCTGCCTGAGACTCCTAAATTGCTGGAATTACAGGTATGTCCCATCAGGCCTGGCTCACGTGTGAATTTTAATACCTGACTACTCAATTTTCTCTTATACTGTAAATGCCCTAGCTATTATTCTACTTATCATCTTTCATCAATATGTGAAGGGATTGCCTCTTCATAGGTTAGGATATATATATATATATCACATATACATATGCACGCAATTAGTTTATGTATGATATATATTAGTATAATAAATACTATAATATATATTATACAATAACTAATTTTGTGTGTGTGTGTGTGTGTGTGTGTGTGTGTGTGTGAGAGAGAGAGAGAGAGAGAGAGAGAGAGAGAGAGAGAGGGGGGCAGGGAGACTGGGTTCCACCAGTCAGGTAATGAAAGCAGCAATTCCCTTTTATTATTTTCAACAGTTAGATATGTACTTTTAATTAAGAAATAGCATACAAGTTAAGATGTGTTAATATTCTCAAAAATAATGGCAGCTGTTTAATCTGTTCAAAACAGATGGTTTAACATACTTTGGCTCATCATTTATTTCCATTGCTTTTGCCCTTAGATGGGAACTCGGAAGGAAAATACTAGAGTTAATTTGATTAAAGGAAAAACTATCCCACACATTTCAATAGGAATAAAGCAAGTGTGTCTAATGTGCTGTGATACATACAGTATTATTGTGATGCCCATAATAAATGTTTCTCTGTGTCCCTTTAAAAATAATAAAGTAAAATAAAATTACTTCCTTCTTACAGGGTACAAAGAAATATTGAAAAGAATAATGTTTGTAAAAAAAATCTTTAGAAGCATTAGTTAAAGTAATATTTAATGTGGTAAACTGATAATTCAAGGATATTGTTTCAATCAGACAAATTCCAATGCAAAATATTTTATGTTTTTAGAATATTTTATACTGGTATGAACTTTTACCAAGTTCAAGATGTTCTGAAACTGTAAATCATCAGTTCTAGAAGGAATCTAGAGAGAGAGTCCAAGTTCTCTCACTTATAAAGGAAGACTTAGAGAACCAAAGAATTTAAAGTGGCTTGCTTAAAGTCACTTTGCTTTTAGTACAGAACTCTAGAAAACACATTTCTATACAAGGAGTCCTCTATTCTTTCTAGTGTTGACTTACTTAAAATATGAAATCACCCATAAAAGATACCTGGGGACCAACAAAAGACATGTTACTTATTTCATTTTAAGACAATACTAAAATCAAGAATATTTATATATATATATATATATATATATATATATATATATATATATATATATCACACACAAACGTATATATATATAAAATTCCTCTACCTTGGAGACTTAGTGGAAAGAGGGCTATTATAATATACTATTAGTGTACGTGGATACATACTTTAATTATTAAATATAGTCCATCAAGAATACCATTTATTAAGATGTATATCAAAAGCCATACAATTTAGTTAGAAGTAAATCTAATTATAGGTTTAAAAAATATTAAAAAAAGAATGAGAAAAATGTACAGTCAATTTTGGTTCAGTGAGATCAATATCATTTGCTGAAACTGCTACAGCATTTATTTTTTAATATATTCATGTTCTGTGGGGATAATGTTAAAGTTTAATGCTTAAAGATAGTGCTAAAGAGGGAGGAAAAAAAAGTTTGCACTATTTCTAAAATGGGAGAAAAAAACAGTATTAAGAAATCGTAATTATAAAGACCATAAAATATGCCATTTACTGATGATGCATTTGGTTACAGGGGAAACAAAATGGCTTATATAAGTGCATATGTTAAAAAAAAAAAGTAAAAGGAAAGAAATGGCATTTGTAATGTTCCAAAGCACTTACATTGTTTGTGGAAGCCAGATACACAGAGACTTAGTTATCCATGCAAAGTACTATTTGATATGGCTAACTGAGTGGCCATGGTTTTAAATGAGAATTATTTTCCTGTCTCCTCTTATTAAGAAAACCAAAACAATAGCTTTGCCCTATTTTGCTGACAGTGGTTTCTGTAGAATGATTGCTGCTGAAGCAAGACAGAGTACAATATCATCTGTATCATTTTAAGAACTTGAGTTGGCTCCTAGAGATGTTTATAATTGTCCTTGCAAAAGAGAGCAGCATCAGCAGGTTGGAAAATTACTGATCAGTCAACAAGTATTTATTGAGCTCAGTTATGTGTTCAGAACAATATGAAGAGGTATATAAAACATATTTCCTCCACCTTGCAGACTTTTGGTGGGAAGAGGACTATTATAGAATACTATTAGTGCACATGAGACTGTGAGCAATTACATACTTTAATTATTAAGTATAGTGTATCAGTGCAATCTTGTTCTGAAGGCCAAATAAGAGAGATGTAAAATCCCAAAATCTTGTTTCTTTTCTTTTTTCTTTTTCTTTTCTTTCTTTTTTTTTTGTACCAGTGATTGAATTAGGAGCGCTCTACCACTGGGCCACATCTCCAGCCCTATTTTGTATTTTATTTAGAGAATGGTCTGAGTTGCTTTGCGCCTCACCATAGCTGAGGCTGGTTTTGAACTTTCAATCTTCCTGCCTCAGCTGGAATTAGAGATGTGCACCACCATGCCCAGCTAAAATCCCAGAATCTTTAAAGATACAAAGTACCTTGCTTGATCACATTCATTATGAGACCTTGCCACTGTTGGCCTGCTCTGACACTCAGAAAGTTTCTCTTTATGTTGACCTGAAACCTACCCATCTTTAATTTCCATTTTCAGCTCTCAGGTGCTGTAGCCCTTCATGTGGCAGAATTTTAATGTATCAATAACATTCCCATATATTACTCTATCCTGTCAACTGTGACAGATGTACCATCCTGCTTTTCACCATTTTATGTTCTAAATGCTGCCAAAATTCACTTAAAAATACTAACCAGAAACAACACAATACCCCAAATAAGCATTGACTAGTGGGAATACATGGGAAAAAATATTTTCTTTGATGTGGACACTCTATTATATAATAATAATAGTATAACAGGGTGATAGAGGTGCTCATAAAAATATCAGCTCATATTGAGGTTTAGGGAGCTCTGTGTGACCTCTCCCATGAAATGCAGTCAAGAAAATTTATAAGAACTATAGATACTAAAGATGCATTTAATCTGAATGTGATTTTATAGGTATCGCTGTTAAATGTTCCTTGTTGATTTTTGACTCATTCTTCTAGCTTGGCAAGCTATGGTGACTCATGACTTGGCCATCCATAACATTAGCTTTTCCTCCTAGATTTATGATAACCATGAATTTAATCAGACATTTGGTTCTTCAAGGGACTTACACAATAACACCTTTTTGCAGAGTTGCTATGAGAATACAAATGAGATAATATAAGGAAAATGTTTATCCCATTGTTCAGGAAATAAATGTTCAATAAATATTACATCTTTTCCTGAAAAATTTAAGAGGTCATAAATACAAAATCTACATCAAAATAAAATTTATTTTTCTACTAAAACTTTTTGTATTAACTTGCCACAACTTTACTTAATTATTTTAATACCCAACATTTACTTTTACATTTTGTCTTCAAAAATATAATTAGAGACTTTCTCAAATACACGTTGGTAAAATATGTCATTGATTGTAATATGTAGGATAGATAGTATGTTTATGGAGAATCAAAAGGAATGGAATTAAATATAGGTCATATCTCTTCAAGTTTATGAACAAAAGACTACACAGAAATAGATTTGACAAGTTTAAAAGATGAAGGCATGGATATATATACTGGTGTATATTGGAAATACCTGGAAAATAATGTTGGGTTTTAAAGCACAAAAAGGAGATTAGAATTTGTGAAGGAAGCTTGGATGAACCTTTCCTCAAATGAGGGAGGAAATAATAGGGAACGTAAGAGAATCCATACAGGGAAAATATATATATAAAGCAGTTAAGTAAGAAGACTTAGAAGTAATGGAAATCTAGATTGAAATAATATTAATTATTATCATGGTTAATTTGAAATGTCAACTTAATTGGATTAAGAGATGCTCTTGATTAAGAGGCTTCTGGGTGTGTCAGTGAGGGTGTGTCCAGGAATGACTGGCATGTAAGATAGCAAATTGAAGTGCAGACCCTCTTTAATCATTAGCACCACCATGCAATAGGTTAGAGTCGTAGATGGAATAAATTTTGGAAGAAAAAGTAAGCTTTAGCAGATGCAAGCTCAATTATTCTTAAATGGTTTCTTAATTTCTGCTGCTGTCACCTTAGGACTCTAGACTCTCACTCCTTCACTCTTACGAAGTTGAATGTCAGTGATTCTCCAGGGGGTTTTCAGAAGCTTTTGGTCTCAGACTGGGGTAGCATTTTTTGATTCCTCTTGTTCTGAGGCTTTAGTATCTTGGACTGTGCAGCTACTGGTTCCTCCAATTCTCCAGCCTGAAGATGATCATTGTAAACTATCCAGTTTCTGGTTGTATAAGCCAATCTTTATAATTATATCTCCTCTTGGTTCTATTCTAGAGAATTCAGACCAATACAATGAAAATAGAATGAAAGATATGGATGCTAAAATCAATAGTTATAGGGTATAAAGAAGAAAGTAAATGCAAAGGAATTATCAAGATTATGCAATTAAAAAATGTATAATGGGAAAGGGAAGAACTCTTGTGAAGTATGACAGAATAAAACAAAGTTCAGATGATTTTCAATTTGTGTAATCTTGGCCAACCACATCAATATCACATAAGAACTTTACCTGATTTTTCTCAGAGTGTTGCATGCAGCATGCTGGGTATTTGTGTTGATTAGAAGACCAGATTACCCAGCTTTGAATTTATCTCCCCAATATTATCTCTCTTTAATTTAGGAAAGTTACATGAAATCTTTAAACATATCTTTAAACATGTATGAGTATGAATATGTTCCATATAAATTTATTATTTATCAATCACCAATTAATGTATAAAATTATTTATACTTGTGTCTGGTACATTTAAGAGCCATGTAAATGTTATCTATTATTAGCCAAACTTATTCTCTTTTAGTGACATCATTAGATAGTGAAAGAGGAGGTCTTTGCAGCCCAAAACCTACAGAAACACTAATTTTAGCAACTACACGTGTTCAAGAATACTTTTTTTGGAGCCCATACAACTAGATGAGAGATTCCAGCATCACAATTAAGAACAAATTATTCCTAAATTAGATGCATTAAAGAGTTTAAGAAGAAGAGTTTTAGCAATTCTGGCATGGAAGAATAGAATGAACAACAACAAAAACAAAACAAACAAACAACAAGAACAACAACAACAAAAAACAAAACAGAAAACTTCAACAGCATACTTAATCAAGCAGAAGAAAATAAGTGAACTTAAAGACAGAAGATTTGGAATTATCCAGTCAGAAAAATAATCAAAAAACCTCTACAGGACATAGGGACATCATTAAGCAAATTGACAGTTGCATTACAAACATTAGAGAAGGAGCAAGAAAGATAAAGGGTAATAAATCTTAGTTAAAGGAAAGTTACAGAAAAGTTCCCAGTGCAATGAGAGAAATGAATATATAGATCATTTAAGCTCAAGGAACCTCAAATAGAATTAATGTAAAAGTCTTTAACAAGACACATTATAACCACATTGTTGAAAATAAATGACAAAGAGGATTTTGAATTAAGTAAGAGAAAAGCAACTTGTCACACACAAGGAAATCCTAATAAGGCATCTGTCAGTTTAACAGCAGAAACACTGCAGGCCAGGAAAGGGTAAGATAATATATTCAAAGTACTGAAAGAAAAAAAAAACCTGCCAATCAAACATACTATATCTGCCCAAGGTATTCTTCAGAAATGTACAGATAAAGACTTCCCTTTGGATAAATGAAAGCTGAAGAGTTCACCACTAGACTTGTCTTTTAAGAAATATTATGGGAATCCTATAAGTTGAAATGAAGTGTAATTAATTGGCAACATGGAAACATGAAGTTATGAAACTCATTGGTAAAGGTAGTTATATATAATCAAATTCTAAATTCTTCAACATGGTAATGGTGGTGCATAAATCAATTTTAACAGGAATATAAAAATTGCAAGACAAAAGTATTAAATGTAACTATGGCTAAAATAATTTGTTAATGCAAACATGATGTATAAAATATATAAACTGTGACATCAATAACATCCTGTGTAGGGATAGAGAAGTTAAAAGTGTAGTTTTGCATGCAATAAGAATCAAAGTGTTCTCTGCTTAAAATACAATGTTATGACAAATGATATTTTGTGTAACCTGATGGCAAATGAAAGAAAAAAAAAACTGTGGCAGATATACAAACAGAAAGGAATTAAACATAAAACAACAGGAAATCATCTAACAACAAAGGAAGATAGCTGAAGAGGAAGAAAAACAAAGGAACTGCAAGACAGTCTGAAAACAATTAACAGAATGGCAATAGCTAAGTCCTTACTTATCAATAATTATTTTTAATGTAAATGGGTTAAATTCTCCCAATCAAAAGACAGAATGGTTTTTAAAAAAATCCAACTATACGTTGCCACAAGACACTAACTGGAGCTTTAAGAAGATACATGGGCCAGGTGCAATGCTATATGTATGTAATCCCAGGGACCTGGGAGGCTGAGGCAAGAGGATCACAAGTTCAAGGCCAGACTCAGCAACTTGTCAAGGCCCTAAGCAACTTATTGAAACCCTGTCTTAAAAAGGGCTGCAGATATAGCTCAGTGGTTAACTGTACCTGGTTCAATCACCAACCCCCAACTCCCACCAAAAAATAAAGAAGACATATGGGCTGAAATAAAGAGATAGAAAAAAATATTGCAAGTAAGAGAGTGCACAAGGGGTAAATATAGAGGGATGATTTAATTTTATTCAAAAAAGAGTCTTTAAGCCAAAAATGTTCACAAGAGATAAAATAGCCACTAATTGATAAAGGTACCAATTTATCAATGATATAAGGATTTTAAATATATATTCATCCAACACTGAAGCAACTAAATGTAAAGAATATTTGACAGATCTTAAAAAAGAATAAAATACTTAGGAATAGATTCAGCCAAAGAGGTGACAAATCTGAACACTAAAATAAATGACACTGATGAAGGAAACTGAGGAACACACATCTTGATCCAAACACTGATTTTTATGGTTTAAAAGAAATATTGTTATTAAAAGGGTCGTTCTATCCAGAGTAATCTATGTAACCAATGCAATCCCTACCAATATCTCAATGGCATTTTGTACATAATTAGGAAAAAATATAAAAAATTCATATGGAACTATAAAATGCCCCAAATAGTTTAAAGGAAGTTTGAGCAAGAAGAACAAAACTAGGGATGTCACACTTCCTGATTTCATGCTAGGTTACAAAGCAAGAATAATCACAGCAGTAAGGTCAGGCATAAAAACAGACACATAGATGGATGAAATAACACTAGAGAGCTCAGAAATAAACCCATGCATATATTATTAATTTGTGTTGGACAAGAGTGCTAAAAATACAAAATTCAAAAAGGATAGTTTCTTCATTTTGGTATCAAGAAAACTGGATATACACAGGCAAAGGAATGAAATTGAACTCATATCTTACACCATACACAAAAATCATCTTAAAATGGAATAAACACTTAAACATAAGAACTGAGAAATGTTACACTTATAGAAATAAAGAAGTAAAAGCTCCTTAACATTGGCCTTTGCCCTGATTTTGAATACAACCTATAGAATGAGAAAAAGTATTTGCAAACCATATCTCTGATAAGGGGTTAATACTCAATGGAATTTATATAACTCAATGGCAAGCAAATAAATAACACTATTTATAAGTGAACTAAGTACCTACAAAGACATTTTCCCAAATAAGATGTACAAATAGCCAGTAGGTACACGAAAAAGTGCTAGACACAACTAATCACCAGAGGAATGCAAATTGAAACAAAGTATCACCTCATACTTCTTAGAGGTTATCTAAAAAATCAGCAAGAAGTGAAGGAAAAGGAGTCCAGTTGCACTTATGATTTGAGGGCATATTAATAGCACAACTATTAGGGAAAACAGTATGGCAATGACTCCAAAATATAAAATAGAACAAGTATGTAGTTTGGTTCTCTCTCTTCAGGATATTTATCCAAAGGAATTGAAAACAGGATTTCTAAAAAGATACCTGACTTTCTATGTTCATCACTTAATTCACAATAGCCATGATGTAGAAATAAACTAGTATCCATCAACAGACAAATGGATAAAGAAAATTGGGTTTATTTGTTCAGTTGAATATCATTTCACCTTAAAAAGAAGGAAAGCCTGTCATTTGAAACCATGTAAACAGACCTGGAGGATAGGCTAAGTGAAATAAACCAGGCACAATGAGACAAATTCTGTAAGATTTCATGTGTTCTGACATGAGAAGAACAAAGTGGTTATTGTAAGGAGTTGGAAGGAGGTTGAGATGGGAAGATGATAGTCAAAGGATACAATGTTGCAGTTATGCAATCTTCCACAGAACATAGTGGGAATAGCTAAAAATACTGTATTGTATACTTCTAATTGGTAGAGATTAGATATTGCATTATGGGCTCTTATGGTATACACATAATGTATATCATACATATAAGGTTGCAATTGAAGTAAGAGGAAACTTTGGGAAATAATGAATGTGTCTATGGCCTTGGTGGAAGTGATGGCTTCACAGATGTATACTTAACCCAAACTCATGGAGTTGTGTAAGTTAAACATATGCAGCTTTTCACATGTAAATAATAACCTTGATATAGTTGTTTTTAAAGAACCAAAATTATCTTGTTTCTTTATTGTTTACTGCTCTCAGAACTCAAGCTTCATACCTACAGTACTCTGGCTGTTGTATGTAGTATAGTGTCTTCAATGCCTAGAAAAGTTCCTGGTATATAGAGGGTGTTCAAGAAACATTTTGGAATGAATGTGTACCTAGTGGTTAACATATAATGTAAGTTAAAAACCTCATGCCTCCAAATAAAATCTTTCTAGTAAATATTTGTTATGAAATTATTTTCTTAAAATAGACTACAAACAACTGCAACAATTGATTTTAATCATCTTGTGTTGAGAATGGCTTTCAAGTATTTGCCTTTGAATTTCATGATTTATAGGGAACATCTGGCATAAACTCAAATCATGATTACCATTTATTGGCACTTGACTGTGTATTTAACACTGAGAAGCAGAGATTCAAACAGGAAGATGCTGTTATGTCTTGATTAACTTACCAACAAAGCCTTGGTAATAGGCACTTACCTCCCAGGCCATGGACATACATAAGTATTTGCTTAAGATTACAATCATGAACTCTTCCTGGAATATTGACAGGCAGTCTTGTACTCATAAGCTCTGATATTCCCTTTTTATTCTAGACTACTGTAAACCACAGTCTGTTTTCCTAGCCCAAGTCTCCTACTCTCAGGTTGGTACTGGCAGCATCTGCAGGACAATGACTCTTCCCTTGTAATGGTTTACCTCATTGTTTATATGTAAAATATCTATTTCTACATAATACCTTTTGGGAAATGCAGTAATATCTAAATATGATTATTTTGTTCTTGAGCGGGGAAGAAAACAAAAGCAATCTAAATAGCAATCAAGTTCTCTCCTACAAAAAGGTGCTAAAAACTACAGATGTTTTTGTTGTTATTGTTGTTGTTGTTGTTTTGCTTGTTTGTTTCTGTTTTTGTTTTGCTGGAAGGAGTGATCTCAACTTGTTTTAGAAAATGTATTTGAAGACCTTAGTGCGAACATTTTCCAATTTATCATGTCTCCTCCAGATTTACACTGTCAGTTCACTTATTAAAGGGAAGTTCATTTGATTAGACAAAAGGGAATGGAGGGAAGGAGGAAAGCAGGGGAACAGGAAAGACAGTAGATTGAACAGGATGTAACTTTTCCTATATTCATATATGAACACGCAACCAGTGAAACTTTACATCACGAACAATCACAAGAATGAGATCCTAATTATAATGTTATACTCCATGTATGTATAATATGTCAAAATGTACTATACTGTCATACATATCTAAAAAAGAACAAATAAAATAATTACAAAAAAATTAAAAAATAAAGTAACTTTTCTGGCCTTCATCTTCCACCAACATCACTTGAATATCTTCAGCTTTACCACCAAAAATATTCATTAGCACTCATGTAAGAGGGAAAATAGATTATTTTGGGTCCCTCTGTTACTAGGAATGGAACAGAAGTTTTTGGAAAATATTCCTCATTCAATCATTAACTCATAATTAATAACTTGCCAGATCAAAAATATGACTGAAATAGCACAAGGTCCTTGTTGATGCAGAATAAATATTAAAAATTAGAAAGATGATATAAATTTTAAAATCCTAGGTTAATACACTTATTGAGATATGAACATGTCTATAATAAAATAATAATATTGATTTCTTTTTATTTTTTTTTCTTTCTTTCTTTTGGTCATACTGGGTATTGAAGCCAAGGCCTCATTCATGATAGGCAAGCACACTATCACTGAGCTATAATCTCAGTCCTAAACATATTAATTTAAATAATTTATTTAACTGTTAAAAGATCCAATGTACAGAAGACTAAGGTTTTTTTCATGACAGTAAATTCTTTGCAAGTTAAGTACATTTCCATGTATCCTAAATCGGGTAACTTGATATAAAAATTATTTTTTAAGTAAATAATAACATAAAAGTTGAAACAATCTAATATTTTATTCTGTTTTGCCCTTTTTAATATTATCTATATCTGTGTTTAAAGAGATCAAACATTGCTATTATCTCAAATATATACTGTTATAGAAAGCTACTGCCTATATATATACTTTTAGTGTTTAACCAAAAATCATTGACTATTAAATCTTTGAAAACATTACACCAAAATAACATATGTCTTACCTTTTCCCCAGTTTGAATGTGACACCTTAAATAAATTGCAAAATCTGTTTTAATAATGATACATAAATGTCTAATAATATTGTCATCCTTTGTTTTAGGATCGAAGGCCTGAAATTCTGAAATAGCAAATCTTAAATACATGAGAGTCAAAAAATATTACAGACCCAACATGAGTTTCTTAGGAGATTTTCTTTATACATTTTTTTCCAATAAAGATAAATAGAAAAAAAGTCTATTTATTGAGAATTATAAACATATGAATAGATAAAACTGATTAAATAATTCTAAAACCAAGAAAAATGTCAGTACTCAAATCTTAAAGCATTTATTTTTTGGTTCCTTAACCTTGGTCAACCTGTTTAATGATTCTGAATTTCTTCTTATACAAAAATGAGTCCATTAATTCATATGTAAAAAGATTGTTGCAAAAATGAATATTATAATCCTAATAAAGTTCTTGTTCCATCTCAGATGCAGGATGACATCTATCTCTTTATGGCTTTATTTCCAAGTACATACATGTATTCTGTGTGTATTTAGAAGGTGTGTTCAAAAACATAGTTTTCAAAGAGCAAGAATTGAAGGCAAAGTGAGTCAAATTTTTCCTCCATTGAGCAAAATGTGCGACTTTGTTATTGAGATTTTATTTCTAACTGATTTTATTTCTAAAAGAATAGGTCAAAATAGAGATAAAATTTATTTTTAAAAATAATGGATACCAACTGGCTACCTTTTTCATACGAAGAACATTTGGACCCTCACAAGTTACCCAGAACAAGACACTTTGTCCATAGAGCAATGATATAATTTTTGCATCTCAATGCAATTGTTTCACTCCCTCAATCTGGTTTTTGCACACTGCCTTTGATACTGAGCACATGTGATAATGGTATGTCTGCTGGAGTTGTCTCTAGTATTCTTTGTCCCATTCTATGTGATCCCAAATGACATTTTATTTAATAAATACTTTCTACAAAGGCTTCCTTGAAACAAAAATAATAGAAATTAAAAAATTAAATATCAATATTTATGGATTTACATATTGCAGATTTCTCCACATTTATTATTAAATCTATTTCATCATTCTTTTAACACTGACATATCCCAGGTCATTGACCTAACCAGGTTACATTCCAAGAACTCAGAGGTCATCTACCAGCCCTGAGCTTTTGATCCAGAGTGTTAAGGATTTTGAACACTATCCTCTCAAAATGAATATAGAAATCCCTCTGAACTTAAATTGGGATGTAGGTATTCCAGCATTGCCAGTTACGACATATAAAATGAGAGCCCAGAGTGTTTCAGCTACAAACAGTAATTTGCAATCTTTGTTGTAACACAAGGAAAAAGATGAATGGTTCCTAGGATTTGTATAAGGTTCTCTGGTCAGAGACGTCATCATGATAAAATATAAAATTTTTTGGACATATGGTCACACATTAGTATTCTTATAAATACACAAGGCAAAAGTCTTAGGAGAAGTGGTTACAAACATTCTCCATTTGGTTAAATATACTAGGTCTAACAGATATTTCCCTCAGCATCACATTTAAAATGACTTTCAAATATAGTTTTACCAACCAAATATTTTTCAGTGCTAACATTGACTTCTGAATTTTATGGAAGTATCTTAATTACTAATGATGTTTCTTAGTCTGTTTGCATCACTTAAGATCACTTAAGGGTTAATCACTTATAAGTCAAATATATCTTATTTACTTACTTAATAATAAGAGCATATGTGATAGTGCATATTAATTTTTAGCCCTTTAAGTTTGAGCTCACTGAATAAAAATTATAATTTACAAAATAACTAGACTTACTTAAAAATCTAAAGCACTACATAGATTCTGGAGATAAAAAAAAATCAATATTGAAAAATAACTGGGAGTGAAAGGTATATTGTACTCCATGGCAAAAGTCTAAGAGGTGGAATGTCTCTGTGCTTTTCCAAAATTAGTTTTGCTTTTGAATCCTTCAGAAAAAAAATCTAGGAATATAACTCGGGTCCAACTCTTTCCTTTTTTTCCACAATGTCACTGGTATTTCTCTTGTTGCTATTTCTCTTGTTGGCTTCCTATCTTCTAACTCCATGAAATTATTTTTAGTACTTATTTCACTGAACTTCTCTGTAGCATATGCCATTGCTGACCATGGTATTGAAGTGTTGTTCCATTTTCTAGGCTTCCAGCAAGACACATGGTCCTGACACTACTTTTCTTATTGCTCTATCCTACATTCCTGCTTTTCTTCTTTTCTATATGTTTACTCAAGATTATATCTGGGATCCTTTCATTTTATCATCTGATGTATACCAATTTCTAGGTCAAGTTATATAGTCTAATTTCTATTTTTCTCCTTTGGACTATTATTCCTATTATCCCTATTCACCTCCTGATTTCTGCATATAATGTTCAATAATTTTTCAATTGTCCCTGCTTCTTTTTTTCAGTTGACACAGTATCCAAACTTATTCAGAAAACACAGGGCTGATGATGCCATTCACTACTCTAAGGCTACAACAACAAAATTAAATCTACTAAAACAAATCTAAATTGTTTCACTTGGCCATAAGGACTACGACCTACATTTTTCAGAGTCTTTGCCCTCCCATGGATTCTCACACTGGACAGAATATCCATCCTAGGAGGTACTTGGATGTGTGTAGGCAAGTTTGGTTATTAGAAAGACTGAGATAGGGGAAGTGGCAATTATGTATTTAATTCCAGTTCTGAGTTTTCTGGCATGTCAACCCCCCAGTGCAGAGGTTGTCCCTGGGGGTTGTATCAAAGAATTATTACACCAAAAAAGTCAAAAGTTGCCCTGTTAAGAACCAATGTGCATTAGAGAGACCCAATAACTCACATTTTCCTAATTGTTATAAATTTTTCATCTTGTCTGACTAAAATGTCCTTTTTATATTTTACCACATGTCCAAATATTACTTTTACTTTAAGATATATAAAATTTCATTGTTCTATGAGCTCCTTCTTAATCCTCTGACTTGAAACTGTCTCTAATGCCATTTCCTTCTAATTCTTTACTAATACCACTTTATTTCCAATGCACTTCTCCTTCTTATATTATGGAAACATAATGTAAGCAAAGCTCCATCTTTATTTTCCTTCTTGACTATAACATCATCTAAGCTAGAACAGATTCTTTATATTGTCATGCTTATAACTACAATACACAATATTAATTTAAATCCTAAACCTACATTTAATATTATGGCATAAACAATGTTTTCTACTAATTTGTAGATAATTCTGAAATTCTTGACTGGTCAAAATGTTAAATCATACATAGTTCTATCTACCTATTTTCAAACATTATCCAGTTTTTTCTCCATTTTCCCACTTGAATTTTATGACTAAAGCTTCTGTTTTTTCTTCCAAGACATACTTCCTCAGATTTTCCTTCTAGTTGAGTCCAGACAATAGGAATTATTCCTCAGAGCTGTTCCAGTGCATACTTCCTGAACCCTTACTCTCTGTCCTTGGCTAGCCCTAGTTTCATGGGTAATATTTGCTGAATCAAGAAATCCATAGAGTTCATGGAAAGGAATGGATGAATATAATTGGGACAGGATACAGTCTGAGGTTAGTCAAGAGACATCAATTTATAGAGTAATTAAACAGAAGAAAGATATATTGAAGAGATACAGATAGGAAAACAAGAACTCAAAATATCACTATTTGCTAATGACATGATTGTATATTTAGAAGAACCAAAAATTTCACCAGAAAACTTCTAGAACTAATAAAATTCATCCAAGTATCAGGATATAAAATGAACACTCATAAATCAAATACATTTCTATACATCAGTAATGAACCCACTGAAAGAGAAATTAGGAAAATTAACACTTTCACAATAGCCTCAAAGAAAAAATAAAATTCTTGGGAATCAATCTAACAAAAAAAAAAAAATTGAAAGACCTACACAATTTAAACTACAGAACACTAAAAAAGAAATTGAAGAGGACCTTAGAAGATGGAAAGAGCTCCCATGCTCTTGAAAAGGCAGAATTAACATTGTCAAAATAGCCATACTACCAAAACTTATATAGATTTAATGCAATTTCTATTAAAATCCCCATTGCATTCTTCATATAAATAAAAAAAAGCAATCATGAAATTTATTTGGAAAGATAAGAGACCCAGAATAGCTAAAGCAATCCTCAGCAAGAAGAGTGAAGTAGGAGGCATCACAATACCAAAACTTAAACTGCACTACAGAGCAATAGTAACAAAAATAGCATGGTATTGGCACCAAAACAGACATGTAGACCAATGGTATAGAAGAGAAGACACAGAGAGAAACCCACATATATACAGTTATCTCACATTAGACAAAGGCACCAAAAACATTATTTTGGGGAAAGATAGCCTCTTCAACAAATGGTGCTGGAAAAACTGGAAATCCATATGCATGAAAATGAAATTAAACCCCTCTCACCCTGCACAAAACTCAACGCAAGGACTTAGGCACTAGAACAGAGACACTGTGCCAAACCGAAGAAAAAGTAGGCCCAAATCTCTACCAGATTGGCCTAAGAAATGACTTCCTTAACAAGACCCCTAAAGCACAAGAAGCAAAGTGAACTATCAATAAATAATATGGAAGCAAACCACAAAGCTCCATCACAGGAAAAGAAACAATTAATAACATGAAGTGGGAGCCTACAGAATAGGAGAAAATCTTTACCACATGCACCTCAAATAGAGCATTAATCTCTAGGATATATAAAGAACTCAAAAAATTCAACACCAGAAATATAAATAACACAATCTCTAAATGGGCTAAGGATCTGAACAGACACTTTACAGACGATATACAATTGATCAACAAGTATATAAAAAAAGTTCAATATCAAATACCAATTAGAGAAATACAAAGTAATTCCATCTCACTATAGTTAGAATTGAAATTATTAAGAATACAAGCAACAATAATTGTTGGCAAGGATGTAGGGTAATAGGTACACTCATACATTGCTGGTAGGGCTGCATATTGGTACTACCACTCTGCAAAGCAGCATGGAGATTCCTCAGAAAACTTGGAATGAAATTACTATTTGTCCCAGTTATCCCACTCCTTAGTGTATACCCAAAGGACTTAAAAGCAACATACTACAGTGATGCAGCCACACCAATGTTTATAGCAGCTCAATTCACAATAACTAAATTATGAGACCAATGTAGGTACCCTTCAACAGATAAATGGATAAAGAAAATGTGATATATATACACAATGAAATATTGCTCAGCCTTAAAGAAAAATGGAATTATGGAATTTGCCAGTAAATTAATGGAGCAGGAGAATATTATACTAAGTGAAATAGGCCAATCTCAAAGAACCAAAAACTGAATGTTTTCTCAGATATATGAATATTAATTCACAATTAAGATGGGAGGGCTAGGGAGGAGTAGATGTACTTTGGATTAGACAGAGTGGAGTGAAAGGAGGGGAGTGGATATGGGGGTGTGAAGGACAGTGAAATGAATTGGACATCATTACCCTATGTGCATACACGATTACATGAACAGTGTAGTTCTATGTCATGTACACCAGAAGAATGAGAAGTTATACTTCTATTTATGTATGATAATTCAAAATCCAGTCAACTGTCATATATAACTAATTAGAACAAACAAATACAGTTCATTTTCAAATAGATAAAGTACATAAATTCAGAATTTAAAAGCTGAATAAATTTTACATTATGAAAAAGTAACTACACCAACCTAATTTTACAATAGACCAAGAAAACGCTTCCAAGAATGTATGTATATTGAGAATTCATTGAAATAGATAACAAATGTTCCTTTTAACTTTGAAGCCTTAGGTGTTTCTGATAAGCAGTGTTTTTCCAATCTATTAAAGCAATAGATTTTAAGACCCTGCCTTTATAATTATCCTCATTCAATTTCAATTTATGAGCTTTCAAACATTAGTTCAAATGACCAACATGTTTTAGAACTTTGACTTCTATTTTTCTTAGCTTTGCATCATATGCAAATATAAAATATTTATTTTCTACAGTCAAATGTTAAAATGGAAGAAAGCTCTTTAGAAAACTTATCCTTCACCAGGTCAAGTATAACTGTTTAATTAGCTGTAATATAACAACTGTACTATCACCAAGATCAAACATCTCTCTTTTATATAAAAGGCAGCTCCATTAGAGTATATCAGGACCAGGTATTAAAAACTTCTAAGTCAACATGGCTTATACTCTCTGTATAGTAGCTTTGTCAAGCAGTCACCCTTTTTATGTAAAATGTGCATGATGTTGAGAAACTCTAAATCCCCCCTTCTTAATAAAATCCCATTTTTTTCAGTTAAGTTCTATACAAAACTTGGCTCTGTATTTTAATAAAATTTTTAACCTTAGATTTGACTCATAGGTGGTAGTTTTGCCCCTCAGGGCCCTTTAGAATAAGTCTTTCATATATCACAGTCCTTTAAGGATTGGATAACAGTATAACCATGGTTTTCTAAGTATTATCTTTTCCTGGCTAAAAATTCTCAGTTGTTTTTACGAGATCTTCATATGACATTGTTTCAAGTTGTGTCACTATTTCAGACATGCTCTAAGTGACAATTATTTTTCAAAATACACCACCTGTAACTGGGCAAATCATAGAAGCTGGTCTTCTAGATACACGCACACACAAAGAACCAGGATGATTCAATTCATTGAAACCTAGGTGAATTTAATCATACTTAACAAATAGAAATTAAATGCCACCCTAACAGCTCCTGCTAACCCAGGGTTTACCTAATTTTTTTCAGAATCAATCTAGGAATTTTTTAATTGGTTGTACTTTTTTTTAAAATATACATTTCTGATTAAAGTAAGAGGTCTAAAAGAAATAAAACGAAATGTAAAAGTGCTTTTTGTTTTTTGTCTCCCAGTCAATTCTTAGAAGTAACCACAATTAAAATTTTCATGAGAAACTTTTGAAAATTTTCTACAAATACATAAATATCATTTGATATATTTTATTTTCACATAAATTGGATCTATTCTGAAATTTTTTGTTCACTTATCTCGAAAAGATACCCAAGATAAGTGGAAAATGCAAATGAGTAGACTTAACTACTTTAAGCAGATGTTAACATTCTCTAGTGTGACAGACATTTAGGTTGGTTATAGCTCATAGACTTTTGTGCACCTTCAGACATTTATCTATAGCATCAATCATTGGAACTTGAACTAGTGGAACTGAATGTATGTAGGTTGTCAATAGATATTGTCCAAGTAGAACTTAGAAACATACACACATGAAAATACACACTTGGACTGCACTCCAGACATACTAACTCCAAATTTCAGGGTGCATAGCCTGTAATAGAGCATAGCATGCAATATACAATTTTAAAAATAAAGTTGAAGTACAGAGAAGATTGAAAAATATTTTTAGAATTTATTTTGAAAATATTTTAAGTCACATAAGCTTTTCTGACAGCTATAACAGTTGATTCAGATTAAGACAACTATCAACTAGCACTTTTAAGCCTTTTGGAGAGTAAATTTTTACTAAGCCAAATGTCTTACATTTTCTATCTTTGCAATCAGTTTTACAGTGCCCTGTAAATATGATTTAAAATTTTTATCTATTATACTTTGAGTCCATGTTTAAGAATATCTAGATTTTTTGCAAGTATATTCTATTGGCTAATATATTTGCTTATTCTATTTTTATTTAAAAATTATAATAGGAAATTCATACTTTTATTCAAATCATCAGTAAACCAGTGAAATGAACAAGAGCAGATCACTGCAGTCCATCATTTAAGGTATCCTTATTGGTTGGCATGCATGTACTAATCAGCCATTTTAAGCTTTTTTTAATCAATTAAAATTCAAATGAATTATACTGTTTTAAATTTTCATCTTGTCAATAAGAAGACATGATAAGGAAAGTAGGATAAAAATTGTTGCCAAAGGCCTCCTTCCCTCTAGGAATACAGAATCATTTATCTTTCCAGAAATCTCATCATTAATTTGTATACTGTATAAATATTTATTAAACATCCAATATATGCTGTACTTCTTCTAGGTACAGGGGACATAAGTAGAAGATGTTTTCTCTCCAGATGCACAAACTGTGCTTACCACAATGTGGATGTTCTGTAAATACTTACTGGAAACCCCCACTCTAGGATTTTCACTTGAGCAAACAAATAAATTGCTATGACACCAACAAAAAACTGGGAAAGTTGAAGTAGAGTGAGGGGGGAATCTAAGAATTAGTTACCCTTTGGCAATTTGACAATATAAGATGTCTTCTAGATACCAGAGGGGATATTCCAAAAACAAAACTAGATATTTGAGTCTGGTCTTTAAAGTTTGGATCAATTGAGAAAATTTTGAAAATTATTAGTAAGTAGATTTTTAAAACTATGAAATTTAAAAAATATTTATTTATTTATTTATGTACCAGGGATTGAACTCAAGGGCATTCAACCACTGAGCCACATCCCCAGCCCTATTTTGTACTTTATTTAGAGACAGGGTCTCACTGATTTGCTTAGTGCTTTGCTATTTCTGAGGCTGGCTTTGAACTTGTGATCCTCCTGCCTCAGCCTCCAGAGCTGTTGGGATTATAGATGTGTGCTACCATGGCTGGAATTTTTGAAATAATAAACTGAAGGCTCCTAAGGGACATAAATAGTATAATTATGGAGGTATATATAGCCTATTTATTGATGGGGAGATTCAACATCTTAGTCATGATTCTCTAAAATACATTTAACATTTTAATTCAAAATGATAATGCTTTTCCTGACAATAAGTTGACTCTGAAAATTATATGAAAAAATAAAAAGTAGAGAATAACACTTAGAAGAAATCAAAATTTAATATAAAATCATACTTAGGATATTTTGATACTATTGCAATGATAAGTTAATAGACCAAGGGAGCATGAAGGAAAGTCTAGTATACATTGAAACAGGGTGTTTGATTTATCAATATTGTGTCTTAATTTGCTAGTCAACTTATATTTACATGTGGAACAATAGTATAAAATATACACATGGCAATCATATAAGTGTGCATGTGTGTGTGTGTGTGTGTGTGTGTGTGTGTGTATTTCACATTTCCCAGAAAAGCTCAGCTATTTAATACATAAAAGTGGCTCACTTAATAGCACTTTAAAAAAATATAATCCATATCATGTTGCACACAAAAATAAATTTGTGTGCCCTGTGTGGTGGTGAACAACTGTAATCTCATCTACTGGGGCTGGATGAGGCAAGATGATTGCCAAGTTTGAGGCCAGCCTCAGAAACTTAGTGAGACCCTGTCTTAAAAAAAATAAATAAAAAAGGTTGGGTATATAGCTTAGTGGTAGGTTATCCTGGGTTCCATCTCCAGTACCACACAAAATAATAACAATATTAATTATAATAATGATATTGACAAAGAAAAAGTAACTATTAAACTGTAGCCTGTTATGTCAGGTTGCTCCTAGCTGTAAACTCAGAGCAGGGCCCTTTCAGGATCCTTCAGCTGCCCTGCAAAGTGGGGCTGATATAGTCCATCAGCCTTGGGTAGTTTTCCTGACCCTCAGGGGACCAGCTCACCATGAATTCTATGACATTTATTGTTCCTGGTTGCCTATCTGTGAGCAATAAATTTGCTTTGCTTTAAAAAGAAAATTAAAAAGTAACTGTTAAATAACAGTACTTCTATCTTGTAAAAAGATATGGCATTTTTATTGGCAAATTATCTTAACATGCAAACCACAAACTGTAGAACAGAGTGGGTGCTTAATATTTATTAAAGGACTTAAAGATGGTCATATATTGTATTAAAGTTCTTAAAATTCTACTTAAATTATTATTATGAAACTTAAAAGAAAGTCATATGTAACAGAATTTTTAAACAAATTTAAATATATTAGTCATAAATAAACAGTAGCCCACCTAAAAATTGGTAAAAGATAGGTGCAACCACAGTTATAGCCAGATAGTCAATATGCATTTGAAAAGAAAGTGCTGGATAATTATCAGAAAATTACAAATTAAAACTAATGAGATATAATCATAATCTTCCAATTGAAAAGACATTTTAAAAAGCATCAAGCATTAGCCATGATATGGAGAGATGAGAATACTTATAGACTGTTGATGGGAGCATAGTTGATTTTACTACTTTAGGGACCCTGTTGCAGTAGTCTGTTCCCTATGAAGTCTCATAGAAAACTCATGTTAGTTGGGAAATCTCAGTTGCAGACCAGTTCTTGCTTTTTAATCAACATTAAGTCCAAAGAAGCAGTTTCTCTCACTGTTAACCTCAATACTCCTTAGAAATGAAATTGTCAGAAAGACAAATCAATAATTTAATACATGCTCTACTTTTATTAGAATGAGAATCTCAGTATATGTCTGGAGATTTGACATCCCTAATCACTGTTATATTTCACATTCTTACAACATTTGTGATCTCTATTAAGAATTAAGTATCCATATTATTTTATGCCTCTTTTAAGACAAATGTGTTTACGATTGCCCTTTTTGCATTCTGATTCATGGCATCAAGGCTAGTGGAAATAATTCCCTAAAAATATTTTTTTCTTCAGATTTTAAGAAACTCCTTAATTACTGACAAGAAAACATTTCTTACTAGCTAGAAAATAATATAAAGTACTCTAAAAAAAACAACTTATCTGAAGAAGTAGATTACATAATTTCAAATAGTAAAAATCTTGGGTAGAGGTTTTCTATACCTTTATTGAAGTTTTGTCAGTATCCTCTTTTGTCCCCTAAAACAACTACTGGTTTATAATAAATGCTTGCATAATATTTAGTCTCCAATTGTTCATCTATAAGAGGTTTTAACTAGATAACATCCTTTGGTTTTAGAATGTTATAAGATTTGTAATATATGCTGTTGCCTTTCCCTAGAGATAAAAGGAATTTAGCAAGATAGGCCAATTCATAGAACTGTTCAATTATCAGGATTTAATATGTCTATTTTCAATGGTTCCCAACACATTTTCAGACTACTGGAAGATGTTTAACAGACTAACAGCAAATGTCTCAGAATAATCTAAAAGAGCTGTAAGAAGTAATTCCTTAGTAAAAAATAAACTATGATGTTAGGACAATTCTGTCTTCCATGTTTAAAATAAGTATTTAATGTAGTTTAATATGTCTAAAAATATGAAAAGTTATATCTAATTTTTATAGGAAAGAGACTTAGTAATCATACCTGCGGGCACAAAGTTTCTAGGTGATTGGCTGCAATTCTGACAATTTTAATTCCATCTTCATTTGTCGACATGGAACAAGCAAGATTTGCAACCTGGAACATAATTCAAAAGAATGGAAATTATTTTAGATCATCAAGGAAATGCAGAAACACTTGTTATCCTGGACAAGTAAGAGTATGCAGGTATTCACTGAAAATATACTGACAAACAGCCCTATCATAAATGTCACTGTTATCTGTTTTATGAAAAAAAAATCAGAGAAACTAATAAAACAAATAACAACAAAGGGTCCTAGACAATTATGTAAAACAAAAATGAAATGCTGATGAATAAATCAGTAAACTCTACATGGTTCTTGACATTAACATCTAACCCATAATAAGAAGCTCTGATGGAACTGAAAAAAAAAGAGAGTTTACGGATTGAATGCTAATAGGTTCTTGGAATCTCATATGATTGTGGTTTATTTTAAGTTTGTAATTGGTTTATTATTTCCCAGAGGTCTATTATGCATACTTAAGTTGCATTAAGCATGACTGTATTTTATTCATGTTTTATTCAGCATAAAATATACTCCCAAGCTGGACAAATACAAGACAATTAAATACTTTTTTCTGTTCTTTATTTTCTACTATAATGTAATGGGCACTGTTTAACATTACAGCAGTCAATTTGATTCAAGCATTAGCAACACCCAAGTTTATTTTATTTTATTGCTTCTGAAATTTACACACTCTTCCAGTGAAATGGTTGTTCTTTTAAATAGTCGCCATTATGTCCATCACCTAAATGCAATATTTACAAATACTTCCATTAGGCCATAGAAGAGCCATGGAGAGAGTGTGGGATCCTTTCCCCTTCGATTGAACACCACTCTTGTCCTACACTCCTCCTGCTACCACACTGAGGATTATAGAGGCAATGTTTTCTCTGATGTATAAAATATGCCATTATCTTCATCACTGCAGGGGGATAGTTTTCCAAAGAATAATTTTTCTACCTTTCCATTGAGTCCATTTATTATTATATACTTTAATACATTACAGTTTTTACTGTTCAAATTTCAAAATACATTCAGTTGTAAAGAAACCTTCATATCAGTTCACACAATGCAAATGAACAACACACATAAATTGAGATCACTATTTTAAGAGTACCACAATATTATCATTTAAATGGATTTACAGTCTTTGCTTTTTTTATACCATTGCTTTTAATATGTCAGTAGTGAAATAACCCCTTGGTTTGAATTTACATATAATAAAATAACAAGCATACATTATTTAACTGTGGAAGGGCATTGTTCACTTTACTAAAGTACAAGGAAATGGATAACTTGAAAAGGTCTTTTGTTGGCTTGAAGGTCATAATGACTCAACTTTCATATCTGACACATAATTAGCACATTTGTGAATTATCTGAAAAGGGCAACAGTTCCTGTGCCTCTCTACCCTACCCCCCAACCTCGTTCAGTGATATGAAACTTAGCACTCTAATTGCTTCAGTATGTATTACATTAGTTTGCACCTCACTTGCAGAAAATACCTATCTGTAAATAGAGCACTGTTTGTTTAAAGCATATGTGCATATTATATATATGCACGCGTATGTTTATGTACTTATATATGCATATATATGCTTGTCTGTGCATATGTGTGCATGTGTCATGTGTGTTTATACATACATACACTTATTTATAATCATTCAATTCAATTTAACTGAGTACCTCTTAATCCAGAGCTTAAAATTATAGATAACTATCCCCATGTTGACATTCTTTTACTTTTTAAAAATGTATTATCTTCCTCTTCTTTTCCTTTCTTAAAGTAGGCTTTCTTGTTCCAGATATTTGATGGCCATAATGTTTATTGCAAGACAATTAAGTGACTAATATAACATAGAAATTATTCTAAATTCAGTTTTCATTTATATAAGAAGAATTATTTATTTTTATAATATTTTCAAATGAAAATACAATTACAATTTTGTTTTCTACCCAAAATTTACTATTCAATTAATTATCATATTATTATTATTTCTGTCTTCATTTATACAGTGCCTGTGTGTATCTGAACTTCTCCCTTACCAGAACTATCCAATGTCAGCTCATTTAGGTAATCAAGTACTATTTCAAGGCATGTGCAATTTTAGTGCAATTTTGCACAACAAGGTTTCATTTAAAATATACTGCGCATGACAATGCAAAAAAGTTAAATGTCAGAAAAAAATTATAATTCCAATGTGACTGATTTGCAACATTTTTCAAAGTCAGATCAGTGTAAGAATGAAAGCCAAATTTCTTCTATAATAACTTTTCCTAAATTTTGTGTGAGTTTTCAGACAACCAAGTATATTTCCAAGCACATTATGAAGGTAACTCCCTACTTGTCAAAGAAAATAGCATGCAAATAAAATATTTAATAAATTATTTGTAATATTTTGACATATGACGCCCTTTATTTATCTACCTATGACTATGTTTCAGAAATCTGGATAAAACTTCATTATATAAACAGAATCTCATATTAATCTTCTGCCTACTAAGGAAAACTAGGAGGTAGGGAAGTTTTGGAGACTAACAGATATGGGTTTGAATCTGATTCCCCCAATCAATAAGCTCCTGTTGGTGAGAAGGATGCTAACTTCTCTTATGCTGCTTTGTTATCTATAAATTATATGTGGTACTATCTACCCCACTGGGACATTTTGAGAGTTAAATAAAACTGTGTGAAGAAGGTCTGATACCTGGCAGCCCTGACCATACAATGAACTTCTGTTCATCCCATTTACTTCTCAACTAATAGCGGGAAAAGAATCTTCACACTCTCAAAGGTTTCGAATAATTAAAGCCTTAGGAACCTAAAGAAATTTAACAAAAAATCTAATTCAAGAGCCACAAATTCAAATCCTTTTAAAACCCATACAGGGAGGAGGAGATGACAGATTAAAGAAAAGAAGCATGTACCAGCAGTAACTCGGCACCAGGCTTATAATGCAGGAAGACTGCTCCTCAGTGAGGTAAGTAACTAAGGAAACTCCCTGAAACTTAATACTGAATGGCAAAAAAATAAAAAAATAAAAAAATACAGCTACAGAAGGTTGGTAACTTGGACATAAGATATCATATCTTAGAGATGCCAGCTCTGGCCACCAGCAGCAGCAGCAGCAGAGCAGAGCAGAGCAGGGAGTGCAGACAACAGAGACAGGTGCCCAGAAGATTAAAAAAAATAAAATAAATAAAAATTGATTTGGGGAAGTCTGTAACTTACAGAGGAGGGCTGTTTTACAGACAAGGAGCTGGCAGAGAAAGCATCTCAGTGAAAAACAAATCTAAAGTAGTCCCCAGGGGCAAAAGCATTCTCTGGTGGCAACCCGGAATGCCCTTTGGTGGTGTGGCATGGAAAGCACTTTGAGGGTAGTCCTCTTAGAAAGTTCTCCATGGGGATAGTGTAGAAAGCCCTCGGGACAGGCATGAAACAGATTGGCAGGTGAGGAAAATGTTCCCAGGCACTAAAAGCTGTGTCCAGTTTGGGTAGCTGTGAACAGAGACGGGGTTTGGGAACTCATAAAGGAAGTTCTTAACAGCCAATGAAAAGCTTCCCAGAGAGTACCTGAACCAGAGAGACTGAAACAGCCACAAGGAAAATTATCTTACTTATTCTGGGACTTCTGCTTTTAATATATAAATACATTTCAAGGCATGGGAGCTGAGGTTTCTTTTTGGGTCCTGGTTGCTTTTTTTTTTTTTTTTTGGTCTCCTCATAACTTTGTGTTGGAATAATGTTAAGGCTCAGGTGGGACTAGATGATGTATGGGGTAAAATTTGACTATTGCTTGTTTGAGATATGAGTATATCATGGCAGCAGAATTTCTATTCTATGATCTTAAAGTTTTCTAATCTCTTTTTAGCTCATCTTTAGAGAGGGTGACTAGGAATAGCACTAATTTCAGTGACTTATGTACAGCCTTAAATGTTTGATATCTCCTTCGACATCTATAATACTGATTGCCACCTACATAGGAATGGCAGGGTCAGCATTTAACATTAGTACCAACAATAAAAAGATATGAACTATATCTTACATGATATGAAAACTATCTATGTCAGATATAGTTCATATCTTTTTATTGTGTCTACTATGTTGGCCACTGTACTAATAATCACAATAACATGAATGGGGTAGAAATTACATTAACTATATAATTTCTATTATTTAGTGAAATTACAGTTTCTTAAAAATAGGATGGGAAAAAAGAAAAAGTTTGAACTGTTTGAAAAAGTGATTATAGAAGAGGCAGGAGATAGGTAATAGATATTAGTTTTAAAGAAATAGGAATAAAAAAATTAACAGAAAGTAATAAAAAAAAAGATAATAGGAGGGAACAGGATATTTTGGCTCTTATTGGGGAAGAGAGTAAGGAAGGGGAGATAGGAGGGCCCAGAACCTAGGTATGCATGAACCAGCAAATGTAAGATCAAAACAACTTGAATCCTCATATAATTATGTCCCACTGGATTCTTATTTAGCCAAAATAATAAACATGTGGAAAGAGCTATTAATGTGTAAATAAAGTTACATGCATATAGCAAATCTATACAAATCTATCAAAAAATATCCACACAGTGAAAGCATGTACAATCACACATACACACTAGGTCATGCATAATGAAAAAAAATGAAGAATAATAAAATAATATTATTTTAATATATTGAATAAAAATTTTAAAATTTAATCAGAGAAAAAAATGGGAATTTGGAGAAAAAAGAATTTAAAGAAGAAAGGAAAAGAAGAAAAAATGAATCTTAATGAGAGATACAGGACTTGTTCAACTGCTGTGGTCAAATCTGTTGTCAGAGATAGAATTTCATACTTTATTTTTGACTCTGTATTTTTTGACAATTATTGTTGTGTTTTTCACCTAACTACCAGCCAGGTGTAGTAGCTCTTAGCTTCCAGTCTTCCAGTATTCGATGGAGTCAGGGAGTGCTGACAAATTATGTAATCGTATAGTCAGGGTAATGCAGAGTTCTAGATTGGAGTTTCCAGTTATGGGGATTTGGGTTTTGGTGAATGTTGGAACTCTGTTGATGGGATTTTGAAATTTTTACTACATCCCCTATTGGCATGGAGTTGCAATCTCTTCTGGACTTAAAATCCAATTTTAGGACATAGAGACGAATCCTGCACCAGTTTCACCTTCAGTACTATGGACATAAATTACTGGTATCCACCTGTTGTGCCAATGCATTTGTGTGGTCACAGTGAGCATCCTGCAATAATTCTTATGGGCTGCTGACAATTATGTGAGATTTTTCCCTTGGGGTACAGGGAAACAAATCTCTCTCCAAGATTAAAAATCCTTGAGTAAAGGATCTACTGATACTGAAGAGGTTGAACTCCCAGAGAAAGATTATTAAAAAAAATAATTACTAAAATGTTCAATAGACTAAAAGAAGATCTAAGGAATGAATTAAGGAGCAAATACAGGAGATGAAAGAACACTTCCATAAAGAAATGGAAATATGGAAAAAAATAATCAAATGTAAAATTCACTTAAAAGTATCATTAACAGTTTAGATAGCATAGAAATTAGAAATTCAGACCTTGAAGGAAGAACTTCAGGCCATGAAGACAGAGCATACGAACTTGAGTACACAGAATGCAATAAGAGGTAAAAAAGTGACAGCACATGATCAGAATCCACAAGAACTCTGGGACAACAATAAGAGACCAAACCTGAGAATTGCTGGGACAATATAAGATGGAGATACAAGCCAACAGTGTTAAGAACATTTCAATGAGATCATTAGAGAAAACTTTTTCCATATCAGAAATGAAATAGATATCCACATAGAGAAGACAGGCAGGACCCCAAATAGACCTGGTCAAATGAAAAGTTCCAAAAGACACATCATAATTATAAGGATGACCTTAGGCCTCAATCTAAGCAACTCCTTTTTAAAACTTCATTTTGAAACCTGCAGTCTCACCAGGCATGCCTAATGAAGCCCTCCAGTATGGCCCTCAAGCATAAACAAGTCACTTATTCCCACCCTGACAAACTCAGAGTGAAGTCTCTGGCATGTTGTCCTTGCCCCATAAGGGGGAAAGGCAAGAAAATCAGGATGGGGACCACCAGACCAGATGCTTTAGCCCCAGGGCAAATGACATTACAGAGAAACCTAGTGGCAGCTGATAGGGAGTGAAAGGGTAGTCAGAAGTCCCAAAATTTAGTATAAATGATGGAGCAAATGAAAAGACATTCAGCCAGCTGACACTGATGCCCTCATGCTGGAGAGCCTGATGAGGGTCTGGACTGACATTCCAACTCTTCTCATCCTTTGCCTGATCCTCTGCATCTTCCTCACTGCTCTCAAACTCTACAGCCACATCTTGACCCTGGTGAGAGCCCCAACTTCTTCCTATGACCCTCTCCTTAACTGGTTCCTGATCTGATCATGACAGTCTGAGTGAGTGTGCATCCGCTGGACTTAAAGATTAAGGCTTGAGACTTTTGATCTGACCCTTGAGTTAAGTATGCAGAGGGAATGTCTGTCATGAACCTGTCATGATTAATTGTGTTTGCAGTGCTTAGAATTAATCTAGAATTGTTTGCTGTGAATTATTATGTCTATTGCAGTACCTAGCATTAAGGATTATCTTTTTCTTGATTAAGAACCTATAGAGTGAAATTGTATTCAGTAATTTGAGTGAATAAAGCACTGACAAAGGCAGAAGCACATGGACAGTGTATTTCTCCCCTTCAACTGCATAGGTTGCATCTTTTGCTCATTATGACAATAATGAAAATGTCTAAAATATGAAATAAGAAAAAATATTAAAAGTTGCAAGAGAGAAACACCAGGTCACATTTAGAGGCAAACCAATAGGGGTCATGTCTGATTTCTCAGTTCAGACCCTAAAATCAAGGGGAGCTTGGAATGAGATATTATAAACACTAAACGAAAACAACTGCCAGTCAAGTCTGCTATACCCAGCAAAGCTCAGTTTCAAATTTGAGGGGGAAATAAAAAATGTTCCATAACAATAATAAACTAAAATGATTCTTGACTACCAAGCCAGCACCACAAAGTATATTCAAAGATAAACTGTACACAGAGAAACCCAAAACAAATCCTAAAACTCCAAAATAGAGAAGACAAATAGGGAGGTAATTTACTAAACAAGAATCAAGACAGTATTAAATATAGCAAAAAAAAATCAAAATGACAGGAAACCACAAACATATATTCATATGAACATGAATGTTAATGATCTCAACTTCCCAAATAAAATATATATATTAATAGAATGAAAAAAAAGCAAGATTCAACTATATGCTGTTTACAACAGACTCATCTCTTAGAAAAAGACATTCACAGGCTAAATATAAAAGGATGGAAAAAATATTGAACCCAAATGGAGTTTGAAAACAAGAAGAAGTAGCTGTTCTCACATAGTATAACGTAGATATCGAGCAAAAATTAATCAGAAGAGATAGCCTGATAAAGGGAATAATCTAAGAAGAAGACATAACAGTAGTAAACATTTATACCCCAAATGTCAGCACACCCAATTACATAATATTTGAAAAAATATGTCTTGATATTAAATCTCAGATCCCAATATGATAACATTGGGTGATTTCAACACATGCTTACCATTAATAGACAGGTCATCAAAACATAAAATCAATAAAGATATTTCCAAATGAAATAAAACAATAAATCAAAATTATATAACAGATATCTACAGAATATTTTATCCCCAAATAGCTGAATTTATCTTCTTCTCAGCAGCTCAATGAACTGTTTATAAAGTAGACCATACCCTAGATCACAAAGTCAAAGTGTGTGTGTGTGTGTGTGTGTATATATATTTATATATATATATATATATATAAATATATATATATATATAATCCCATGCATCCTATTGGATAATAATGGAATAAAACTAAAGATGAACAGCAAAGACAATAATAGAAACTACATAAACACATAAGATTGAATGTGTTTCATTCTTTTAAATGTGTTATTTAGAATGTGTTATTCAGGATGTGTTATTCTTTAAATGAATAATGGATCAAAGAATAATTAAAAGAAGAAATTCTTAGAAACAAACAATAACAGAGATACAACATATCAATATCTTTGGGATGGTATAAAAATAGTTCTTAGATACATTAAAAAATTAGATCCCATATAAATAAGCTTATACTCCACTTTAAGGCCTTAGATAAAAGTACAAACTAATTCCAAAGGCAGCAGAAGACAGGAAACAATATCAGAAAAAAAGTTAATAAAATTGAAAATGAGGAATAATACATAGGATCAATGCAGTGAAGTGCTGATTTTTCAAAAAGACAAATAAGATTGATAAACCCTTACCGAAACTAAACAAGAGAGAGAAGACCCAATTAGTCAATAGCGATGAAAAAGGAAATATCACCACAGATCCTTCTGAAATCCAAAGGATCATCAGAAACTATTTTGAAAATTTATACTTCAATAAACTTGAAAATCTAGAAGACATTGACAAATTTCTGGACACAGCAAATATGCCAAAATTAAATCAGGAAGATAGAAAACCTAAACAAACCAATATCAAGTAATGAAATTGAAACAGCAATTAAAAGCCTTCCAGCAAAGAAATGTCCAGATCTAGATGAATTCTCAACAGAGTTCTACTAGATCTATAAAGAAGAAAGATTAGTCTTTTTCAAATTATTCTATGAAATTAAAAAAGGAAATAACACTCCCAAATACATTCTATGAAGACAATATAACCCTAGTACCAAAACCCAACAAAGATACATCAAGGAAAGAAACCTACAGAACAATATCAGTGATGAACATAGATGCAAAAATTCTTAACAAAATATTAGCACATTTAAAAACATATCAAGAAAATAAGGCATCATGATCAAATGGTTTTCACTTCAGGGATGCAAGGTTGTTTCAACATGCAAATCAATAAGTGCAATTGACCACTTAAACATAATTAAAGTCAAGAATCACATAATAATCTCAATAGATGCAGAGAAATTCTTTAATAAAATTCAACATCTATTCATATTAAATATTCTGGAGAATCTAGGAATTTAAGAAATTACCTCAATATCATAAAGGCTATTTATGACAAACCCAATGTCACTATCATACTGAAAGTAGAAAAATGAAAAACATTGCTTCTAAAATCAGAAATAAGACAAGAATGTCCATTTTCACCACTGCTATTCAGTATAGTCCCCAAAACATTAGTAAAAGCAATCAGTCAAGAGTAGGAAATTAAAGGGATACAAAAGGAAAAGAAGAAGTCAAACTATCTCTGTTTGTTGATGACATGATCCTATGTCTAGAAGACTCCTACTGTAACACCCCCTCCCCCCCAAAAAAAGAACTACACCAGAAGACTTCTAGCAATTTTAAATGGTGTTGGCTATGTAGCAGGATACAAGATCTACACCCATAAATCAATAGGATTCTTATATTACAATAGGGATTCAGCCAAGGAAGAAGTCAGGAAAACCATCCTATTCATAATAACTTCAAAAAAATTACTTGAAATTAATCTAACCAAGGAGATAAAAGAACTCTACAATGAAAAATTATAGAATACTGTAGAAAGAAATTGCAGAAGACCTTCGATAATGGAAAGACCTTCCATGTTTTTGGATAGGCAGAATTAAGATCGTCAAGATGTCCATAGTAACAAAAGCAATATATAGATTCCATACAATCCCCATCAAAATTCCTATGATATTATTTCACAGAATTAGGGGGCAAATCCTTAAATTTATTTGGAAGAATAACAGATCCAGAATAGACAAAACTATGAACAAGACTTATTTAGGAGGAAGCACAATACTAAATCTCAAATTATACTACAGAGCTGTAGTAACAAAAACAGCAGGGCATTGGCATCAGAGTAGACATGAAGATTAAAGGGACAGAAGATACAGAGATTAAACCCACATATTTACAGCCATACTTAACAAAGGTGCCAAAAACATAGTTTGGAGAAAAGACAGCCTTTAAAATAGATGGTGCTAGGAAAACTGGAAAACTGTACGTAGAAGAATGGAATTATATCTCTATTTTTCATCCTGCACAAAATTCAAAATCAAAGTGGTTCAAAGATTTAGGAACTAGATCATAAACCTTGCAACTACTAGAAGAAAACATAGGGTAAATATCCATCATACTAGTGCTGTCACAAAATTCCTAAACAAGACCCCCAAGGGGAGAAAATAAAACTAAGAATTAAAAAGTGGGATGTCATTAAATGAAAAAACTTCTGCACAGCAAAAGAAACAATTCAGAGCATGAAGAGAGCCTACAGAATGGGAGAAATCTTGGCCAGAAACTCCTCCCATGGGAATTAATATCCAGAATATATAAAGAACTTAAAAACAAAAAACAAATAACCCAATAAAGAAATGAGAAAAAGAAACAGAAATTTCTCAAAAGAAGAAATGGCTAACAAATATGTGAAAAAAAATGTTCAACATCTCTAGCAATCAAGGAAATGTAAATTAAAACTACACTGAAATTTTATTTCAGTCTGATTAGAATGGAAATCATCAAAAATACAAACAATAGTAAATGTTGGGGAAGGTATAGGGAAAAAGGAACACTTGTACATTGTTGGTGGGACTAGACTCTGGAAATCAGTATGGAGACTCCACACAAAACTTGGAATGGAAACACCATATGACCCAGCAATCCCATTCCTTGATATTTTCCCAAAAGAACCAAATGAGCATACTATACTAATACAGCCTTGTCAAAACTTATAGAAGCACAATTTACAGTAAATAACTTATAGAATTAACCTAGATGTCCATATAGATGAGTGGATTAAGAAACTGTGGTATTTATACACAGTGGAGTTCTACTGAACCAAAAAGAATAATGAAATTATGGCATTTGCTAGTAACTGGATGGAAATGGAGAATATCATACTAAGTGAAATAAGTCAGACTCAGAAATTCAAAGATCAAATGTTTTCTCTGATATGCAGAAGCTAGAATGAAATAAAGGAAAGGGTAAGGGAAAATGGGATATAATAAAGATACAGGGATGATCAGTAGTATAGGAGATGGAGTAGCAGAGTAGAGGGATGGAAAAGGGGAGGCAATGCAGAATGAATTCTTAAAAATTTATATTATGTTCATATATAAATATACCACAGTGAATTTCACATTAGTGTATAAGTAAAAAGAACCAATCAAAAATAAATAAATAAGCAAAAGGAAGCCTAGCTGAGTAGAGGAAGGAGAACAAGGAGGGGAACACCCAAGGGAGGGAAAAGGGGGTATCACAAACTGAAAGCAAATTCTATGCATGCATGATTTTGTTGGCATGAACCCACTATTATGTGTAGCTATAGTGCTCTAATAAAAAACCCATACAGGAAATAAAAATATGTTAGATATAACTCAAAGAAAAGTGCAATGTTGGAGCCTCAAGCAAAATGTGACCTCTGATCCTACTCTCTAAATCCTCTAGTGTATACATAGAAAAACAACATCAAATGGGGGATATACTCACACCAACCAACGATAAGAATATTGTTAACCAGGTATACATGTGTGCTCTTTAACCCTGAATTGAAGTACTGACAAAGCTTTCTGCATTGAAATAATTGCAGATTTTGTTTGGAGATTGTGCTATAACCTTACCCAAGTCTAAAAAAAGCAGAGTCTAAGTTATCCTCAGTTAATGAGACCGGATACAGGTAATTTCACATAGTCATTCAAAATAAAAGGTTATGAAAAAAAATGTTTTTTCATTTTAACAAACTAATGCATCATTCAAATAATTACCCATACTGTATATAATTATAAATAATAAAAACCAACAAGTTTTGAGACAGGAACACAGTTCCATGTTACTAAGAAAGGATGAAGTTTTCTATCTGCAACCCTCTCTTGAGTCTTTTCCCTTCTCACCTTCTGCCCTCTAAAATATATTTCACATTCTAGCCCTTTAAACTTGCCTAACCTTACTGTTCTCTTTGGTCTATGGGACACAGACACACACACACACATACACATACACAATAACAAACAAAAAAATAACCACTGCTGTTAACAAAGCCTGACCTGACAATTCCTAACCTAAACAATATCGCTGGTGTTTGTTTTCCTCACCCTGGTTTCTTTTCAAGTTATGCATCACTTAACTCTTGTCATGCTTATTCTTTGCTGGACTTTGGGTCTTCCCTTTCATTTATCAGAAAACATGGTACTCTTTTCTGCCTAAGCCATAACCTGGGGTGAGAAGCATCTTAATTTGGAACCTGATTTTGTAGAACCCTGCCAGCTAGATTGCTTCTGTCCCTCACATTCCTTCAAGGTCAGGAAGATGACCACAGCTGACCCAGAATTATATCAGTAGTAGAAAAGGGGATAGCTTTATAAAACAGATATTTAGAAATTAGAAAATTTCTCAGTGCCCCTAAATAAATCCACCATTCTATAGGTTAACCCTGCTTTTCATCGTTACTTTGTTCCTGTCCGGTAAAGAGGTTCTATTTTCAAAGTATTTAATACCAGAGAATGCCATATGTTAACATTCCAGTATCATGTTTTATCTGAAGTCTTAGAAGCTCTAAGTCCTCTCAGTCCTTGTAGACAACTGAAATGGAATCATTTTAAGAATGTGTATACTATTTGGACAGCTGCTTATCACACATCATTCAATCTGTCATTAAGAAGTCCTCAATAGATATTTACTCATGATATGATTTTTCAAGAACATAAAACAGATTGATGTATGATGAAATTTCTATTGTTATTCATTCATTGTTCATATAAAGTTCACATAGTTAATAGTAATATCATGTCACTAAGTATCCTACTTCTCATTGGAAGAGAAAAGTTACTGTTATTTTTATGAATTGTCCTCTCTGGCAGATGGTCATACAGATCCTGTGTAAACACATTCAGGGACAGGAAATTTACTGTTTCGCAGGGCAGCCTATTATCATTGCAGTGCAAAATTACAAACTATGGAGTTCTTCTTCATTAGGAGATGAAATTATCTTTCAACAACTTTCTTATAATGGCCATAGAATCCAGAAGATCAAATATCTTTAACAATGGAAATAAAGTGGGACACATAGGAAGCCTATATCAATAGTCCTCAACTTGTGGGATAAAGGGATGATGAGAAAATAGAATCAGTAGTAAATAGTCATTAAAAATATTTTAACAAGATATCCTGGTGTATTAGCTGTGTATATGGGTAGGATTGGGAAGTATAAGAAATGTACAGATTTTTTTAAAGTTCCTCCCCCAATAAACTCCCCATCTTCCCTCCACAAACACACATATATAACACAAACACCTACACCTACACCTACACACACACACACACACACACAAATAGCACACAATACACACTTAGATCTTGGTTGATTTTTATTTGTTTGAATAGATACTCCATCCTGAAGTTTAGCACAATGGCATGAAAGTCTACAAAATTGTGACCCAAATATTTATGGGAGAGAGTAACACGTCATAGTAAAGTGTTCAAAAATTAGAGGCAAGAAATAAGGACTTCAGATGCTATCTGAGAAAAAGAAAAGTTTAAACATTAGAGTTTCCAAGAAACAAGAAAATTGAGTACATAAAGAAATTTTGGCTATCCATTTACCAGCTATTCCTCCTTCTGGTAATAAGACTCTGATTTCCTTTTTGGAGAACTGCTCCCTTGTATTCCAGTCCAGTGGGATGAAGTCTTAGTATGACTGTGAATAGAGAGGTTCCTAGGCTTACCCTAGTCTTTAGCTGGGCATATTCATCAGTTCCTATTGCATATAATCTTGGAGTAATCCTGATTTCTTCCCATTTTGAGTTATGTGCACTACCTTGTGTCTTCTAACCCACCTCTTTTTTTCCTACTTACATATATTAAATTCATTATCTCTTGTGTAAAAATAGAGAAGCCTGATTGTTAGCAGTGAACCAGATATTTAATACACACCAAAAAAAATGTACTAATTTCAAGTGGTTATGTTTATCAGAATTAAAAGGTGGTAATTCAGAACAATAGTCATTTGTTTGGAAGGCATCTTCTAATTGAATGTCTGCCACTGGATTTAGGCAACTTGAATGTCCTACTGTCAAAAACAAATGCAAAGAAAGAGTTATTTGTTTCACTTTGTGAAAATATAGATGAGAGACTCCAAGATGGCCGTGAATAGAGTGCATCGCACTCCGTGTACCGCGTCACTACGCAGGTGAATAACGAGTTAGAACGACAAAAAACTATCTTGTTAGGAATTTACAGCAAAATTGGGGTGCACCGAAACCTAGAGGAAGGATGTCCAGCGCTGAGGTCCGGTAATTGAGTCTCAAACATGAGCCAACTGTGCAACCAGGGATCCAGGCTGACTGATCCGCGTGGCCCGCCCCGCGGCTACAGATGGCAGGGCGCCGCCGAGAAGCGACAAGCAAGCAGAAAGAAACTTTGCTACGGATTCTGTGGAGGCCTGCCAGATGTGCCCTCACGAGCCCTGGGCTGAGTTCTGGATTTCAGACGGGGAAGGAAGCGGTCCAGTTCTATCCCCCACAATGGAAACTCCACCAAGGAAGCCAGTGGCCACCATCTTGGAGAGCTGACATAACCACCGCCAGTCTCCGACAGATTGCAACAATAAAACAGGTGTGTGTTACTCAGCCCATCTCCCATACAGCGAGGAATTCGCATAAAATCTCTCCTAGGCTTTCCGGGGGAGGGATTATCAGAAGGAGCCTGCATAAAGACGCGGGGAAAGGGAGAGACACCTGACCTCTAACTCCCCCTCCCATCAGCGGTGAAAACGAAACCTGTCTTGCCAGTGCTGGGGGAGAGGCAAGCGGAAAAAATCAAAACAATAGAGTGCCGTAGCCAGCCTCTACACCCAGCAAACTGCAGGCCCAGAGTACAGTTTGAACTGCCAAGAGGCATCACTCAGGGGAAGTGTGGGCTAGCAGGAGAAGCCAGGACTAGCAGGATAAACCAGGAGACTAAAGGCCAGGCCCTTGCGACTGGGCGGCTAGAGACCGCCCGCCCGCAGGCGACCTCCTGTGGCCCCTGTGACTGGGTGGCTGGAGACCACCTGCCCGCCGGCGACCGGTAGCAGGCATAGTCTACCAACACAAAGGAGAGACAACAGAGATATACAAAACCAAAACAAATCGATAGGAGAGAGCAGAAACACAGCAATCAAATAGAGCTGGAAAGTAACATGAACAACATGAAAAAAAAAAAAGGGAAAAAAGGATTACAAACAACGCAGGACAACTTAAATCTACAGGAGGACCTAGAAGCATCAGATATATGGATAGGGAAAGAACTCAAGGCATACCAACTCAAATGGAAAGGAATATTAGAGAAGACATGAGACAACAAGTCCAAGCAATGAAAGTATATTATGAAAATGAATTAAACAAACAAATTCAAATGGCAAAGAACGAGCTTTACCAGGAGATAGAGATCTTAAAAAAAAATTAAACAGTAATCCTAGAAATGCAGGAAACTATAAACCAAATTAAAAACTCAAATGAGAATATTACAAATAGACTAGATCAAGTAGAAGTCAGAACATCAGATAATGAAGACAAAGTTTATCAACTTGAAAAGAATATATTCAACACAGAAAAGATGCTTAAATCTCATGAGCAATCTATTCAAGAGATATGGGATGTCATAAAAAAAAATTTGAGAGTCATCGGGATAGAAGAAGGCATAGAGATTCAAACCAATGGAATGGACAACCTATTAAATGAAATAATTCTAGAAAACTTCCCAGAGATGAAAGATGGAATGGATTGCCAAATCCTGGAAGCCTACAGGACCTCAAACATTCAAAACCATAATAGACCAACTCCAAGACATATAATTATGAAGATAGCCAATATACAGAACAAGGAGAGAATATTAAAAGCTACGAGAGAAAGGAGGCAGATTACATTCAGGGGTAAACCAATTAGGTTAACGACTGATTTTTCATCACAGACGTTGAAAGCTAGAAGATCCTGGAACAATGTATTTCAAATGCTGAAAAATAATGGATTCCAACCAAGAATACAGTATCCAGCAAAATTAAGCTTCAGATTTGACAATGAAATTAAAATCTTCCACGATAAACAAAAGCTAAAAGAATTCGCAGTCAGAAAATCAGCACTGCAAAGCATTTTGAGGAAAATACTACAACAAGAGGAATTGAAAAATAGTGCCCAAAACTAACAGTGGGAGGTATCTCAGTAAAGGGGGAGGAAAATAACCAAAAGTAAAATCTAGCCAAACTAAAATAAATAAATAAATAAACATGAATGGAAGTACAAACCATATTTCAATTGTAACCTTAAATGTTAATGGCCTAAATTCACCAATCAAGAGACATAGGCTAGTAACCTGGATCAAAAAAACAAATCCAACAATATGCTGCCTTCAGGAGACTCATATGATAGGAAAAGACATACACAGGCTGAAGGTAAAAGGTTGGGAAAAATCATACCACTCACATGGCCCTCGAAAGCAAGCAGGAGTGGCCATACTCATATCAAATAAAATCAACTTCAAACCTAAGTTAATCAAAAGGGATAAAGAAGGACACTATATACTGTTAAAAGGAACCATCCACCAACAAGACATAACAATTATCAATTTGTATGCACCAAACAATGGAGCTGCAATGTTCATAAAACAAACTCTCCTCAAGTTCAAGAGTCAAATAGACTACAACACAATAATTATGGGTGACTTCAACACACAGCTCTCGCCATTAGACAGATCCTGTAGACAAAAGCTGAATAAAGAAACTATAAAACTCAATATCACAATCAATAACCTAGACTTAACTGACATATATAGAATATATCAACCATCATCAAGTGGATACACGTTCTTCTCAGCAGCACATGGATCCTACTCAAAGATAGACTATATATTATGCCATAGGGCAACTCTTAGTAAATATAAAGGTGTGGAGATAATACCATGCACCATATCTGATCATAATGGAATGAAACTGGAAATCAATGATAAAAGAAGGAAGGGAAAATCCTACATCACATGGAAAATGAACAATTTGTTACTGAATGATCAATGGGCTACAGAAGACATAAAGGAGGAGATAAATAAATTCTTAGAGACAAATGACAATACAGACACAACATACCGGAATCTATGGGACACAATGAAAGCAGTTTTAAGAGGGAAATTCATTTCTTGCAGTTCTTTCGTTAAAAAATGTAAAAACCAACAAATAAATGAACTCACACTATACCTCAAAAACCTAGAAAAGGAAGAGTAAAACAACAGCAAATGTAGTAGAAGACAAGAAATAATTAAAATCAGAGCAGAAATCAATGAAACTGAAACAAAAAAAAACAATGAAAAAATTGATAAAACTAAAAGTTGGTTCTTTGAAAAAATAAATAAGATCCACAGGCCCTTAGCCATGCTAATGAAGAGAAGAAGAGAGAGAACTCAAATTACTAACATACGAGATGAAAAAGGCAATATCACAACAGACACTACAGAAATACAGAAGATAATTAGAAAGTATTTTGAAAACCTATATTCCAATAAAATAGAAGATAGTGAAGATATCGATAAATTTCTTAAGTCATACGATCTGCCCAGATTGAGTCAGGAAGACACACACAATTTAAACAGACCAATAACAAAGGAAGAAATAAAAGAAGCCATCAAAAGACTACCAACTAAGAAAAGCCCTGGACCGGATGGGTATACAGTGGAGTTTTACAAAACCTTCAAAGAAGAATTAATACCAATACTTTTCAAGCTATTTCAAGAAATAGAAAAAGAAGGAGCTCTTCCAAATTCATTTTATGAGGCCAACATCACCCTGATCCTGAAACCAGAAAAACACACTTCAAAGAAAGAAAACTACAGACCAATATCTCTAATAAACTTGGATACAAAAATTCTCAATAAAATCCTGGCGAATTGAATACAAAAGCATATCAAAAAAATTGTGCACCATGATCAAGTAGGATTCATCCCTGGGATGCAAGGCTGGTTCAATATACGGAAATCAATAAATGCTATTCACCATATGAATAGAATTAAAGATAAGAATCTTATGATCATCTCGATACATGCAGAAAAAGCATTTGACAAAGTACAGCATCCCTTTATGTTCAAAACACTAGAAAAACTAGGAATAACAGGAACTTACCTCAACATTGTAAAAGCTATATAAGCTAAACCTCAGGCTAGCATCATCCTAAATGGAGAAAAACTGAAGGCATTCCCTCTAAAATCTGGAACAAGACAGGGATGCCCTCTATCACCACTTCGATTAAATTCAGTTCTTGAAATACTAGTCAGAGTAATTAGACAGACAAAAGAAATTAAAGGCATAAAAATAGGAAAAGAAGAACTTAAATTATCGCTATTTGCAGAAGACATGATAATATATTTAACAGACCCAAAAGGGTCTACAAAGAAACTGCTAGAGTTAATAAATGAATTCAGCAAAGTGGCAGGATATAAAATCAACACGCATAAATCAAAGGCAATTCTGTATATCAGCAACAAAACTTCTGAAATGGAAATGAGGAAAACCACTCCATTCACAATATCCTCAAAGAAAATAAGATACTTGGGAATCAACCTAAAAAAAGAGGTGAAAGATTTATACAATGAAAACTACAGAACCCTAAAGAGAGAGAGAGAAGAAGATCTTAGAAGATGGAAAAACGTACGCTATTCATGGATAGGCAGAACTAACATCGTCAAAATGGCGATATTACCCAAAGTTCTCTACAGGTTTAATGCGATGCCAATCAAAATCCCAACAGCATATCTTGTAGAAATAGATAAAGCAATCATGAAATTCATATGGAAAAACAAAAGACCCAGAATAGCAAAAGCAATTCTAAGCAGGAAGTGTGAATCTGGAGGTATAGTGATACCAGATTTCAAACTGTACTACAAAGCAATAGTAACAAAAACAGCATGGTACTGGTACCAAAACAGGCAGGTGGACCAATGGTATAGAATAGAGGACACAGAGACCAATCCACAAAATTACAACTTTCTTATATTTGATAAAGGGGCTAAAAGCATGCAATGAAGGAAGGATAGCATCTTACACAAATGGTGCTGGGAAAATTGGAAATCCATATGCAACAAAATGAAACTGAATCCCTTTCTCTTGCCATGCACAAAAATTAACTCAAAATGGATCAAGGAGCTAGATATAAAATCAGAGACACTGCGTCTGATAGAAGAAAAAGTTGGCTATGATCTACACACTGTGGGGTCGGGCTCCAAATTCCTTAATAGGACTCCCATAGCCCAAGAGTTAATAACAAGAATAAACAAATGGGATTTACTTAAACTAAAAAGTTTTTTCTCAGCAAGAGAAACAATAAGAGAGGTAAATAGGGAACCTACATCCTGGGAACAAATTTTTACTACTCACACTTCAGATAGAGCCCTAATATCCAGAGTATACAAAGAACTCAAAAATTTAACAATAAGATAACAAATAACCCAATCAACAAATGGGCCAAGGACCTGAACAGACACTTCTCAGAGAAGGACATACAATCAATCAACAAGTACATGAAAAAATGCTCACCATCTCTAGTAGTCAGAGAAATGCAAATCAAAACCACCCTAAGATACCATCTCACTCCAGTAAGATTGGAAGCCATTATGAAGTCAAACACAATAAGTGTTGGCGAGGATGTGGGGAAAAGGGTACAATTTTACATTGCTGGTGGGACTGCAAATTGGTGAGGCCAATTTGGAAAGCAATTTGGAGATTCCTGGGAAAGCTGGGAATGGAGCCACCATTTGACCCAGCTATCGTCCGTCTCGGACTATTCCCTGAGGATCTTAAAAGAGCATACTATAGGGATACTGCCACATCAATGATCATAGCGGCACAATTCACAATAGCTAGACTGTGGAACCAACCTAGATGCCCTTCAATAGATGGATGGATAAAAAAAATGTGGCATTTATACACAATGGAGTATTATGCAGCACTAAAAATGACAAAATCATGGAATTTGCAGGGAAATGGATGGCATTAGAGCAGATTATGCTAAGCGAAGCTAGCCTGTCCTTAAAAAACAAATGCCAAATGTCTTCTTTGATATAAAGACAGCAACTAAGAACAGAACAGGGAGGAAGAGCATAAGGAAAAGATTAACATTAAACAGAGACGAGTGCGGGGAGAGAAAGGGAGAGAGAAGGGAAATCATATGGAAATGGTAGGAGACCCTCAATGTTACACAAAATTACATATAAGAGGTTGTGAGGGGAAATTGGGGGGGACAAGGGAGAGAATTGAACAACAGCAGATGAGGTAGAGAGGGAAGATGGGAGGGGAGGGGAGGGGGGATAGTAGGGGATAGGAAAGGTAGCAGAATACAACAGTAACTAATATGCCATTATGTAAAAATGTGGGTGTGTAACCGATATGATTCTGCAATTTGTATTTGGGGTAAAAATGAGAGTTCATAACCCAATTGAGTCAAATGTATGAAAGATGATATATCATGAGCTTTGTAATGTTTTGAACAACCAATAAAAAAATTTAAAAAAATATAGATGAATGGGTTTGCACATGACTTCTTTTGAATGTCTAACTCTTAAATGTTTATTAAGCCAGGTTACATATCAGGTACCAAGGAATATCTAATTCTTGAAGAAAATAATCATTTTTAACTTATCCTTTTATAAACTGTTTATCCTGTGTGAAAACTTCACTCATATTCTCTTCCAAAATCATATCCATGCTTCAGACTTGGATCTAGAATCTCTTCCACAAGTTATCTCTTTTCAGATATTGAAGAATAAGAATTTACACTTCTTCTTCCCACCCTCATAATTATAGCATATCCTCATTCTTCTGAAGCTCATTTATGTCCATCAGATGGTGAGTTACTCAGGGACAAAGACAGAGGTGTATCTTTTTTCAGATTTTCATCATGCAAAGTACCCTGAAAATAGTAAGTATGTAGTCATGTAAGCAAATAAATAGTTCATCTTTGTCCATCTGTTTCTGAATCATCATGAATACAAATTATTTTCTTTTGTGTTGAAACTAATACATGTAATGAATTGTATCTTTTAAAGACTTGAATACAACTTGATTTGTTCCTTGAGAGCTGTCTTTCTCCATTAAAAAGTTTCTCATTATCCATAATATGAATATAAGGTAATTATCTTTGGTCAAGTTTATGAAGGAAGAACACTCAATTGAAGAAAGTCTTTGGGTTATTAA
The DNA here is from genome assembly GCF_048772815.1 of Callospermophilus lateralis. Taxonomy (NCBI): domain Eukaryota; kingdom Metazoa; phylum Chordata; class Mammalia; order Rodentia; family Sciuridae; genus Callospermophilus; species Callospermophilus lateralis. The sequence goes on from NC_135319.1 coordinate 39,416,013, forward strand.
ACTCAGTTTCCTTAAGCTGATTTCAGTTTGTATTTGTTCTTTGGAAATACCAAGATTTGACAAATCTGTAGCAAAGATGCAAATGAATACAGTAAAAACTCTGCATAAAGGTGCAGAAACAATCTAGCTAAAATAGGTTCTATATTTTTAACTTGGTATTTTCAAAGAAATTTAGGCTTCTTTCTGAACTTGGACAGGAATGAAGGCTCACAGAAGTTTGTGAAGAGGCATAAAGAAGTAAAAGAGAGGTCCATGTCCCTTGGGCACATTACTAAGTAGCAAAATTTGAAAGTTACCAGATAAATCACCAGTAGAAAGAACACTGAAAGTTCTTTGAGTTAATATATCATCAAGAGTTAGACCAGATAGTTTGAGTTTGAGATGCCATTGAGATATATAAGTACATATTACCAATACCAAGTAAGGGTCTACAGAGGAGATATTACTTAGGAAATAACTAGCTTATCGTAGTATTTGGCTGTTATAATATAGGGAATAAATATTCTTAGAAGGCTATATTAGGCATGTAGAAGTGGATAATTCTGCAGTGAGACTTAGAAAAGGTGGCCAGAAATAGAGGTTACACATACTAGTGTGATGTCACGGAAACCAGGAAGAGAGAGATTTCAAGGAGATGTTATCAAATAACAAATGCTGAGATAGTCCTGGGAAATATGAACCAATTCAGCCACAAAAGAACCATGTTAATTACTGTCAGTGTCTTTGGCTGAAATGATTGTCACATTAGCATAGACACAGGACTGTGCATGTAACCTCATGCAAGGTAACCTCATGCACCTTGCGATTCAAAGCAGAGATTAACAGATTTCCCAGACAACGCACACTTTCTCATTCTCATATATATCCATATCTTTTAATATCACCTCTTAATCACTTCTTGAATCATACACTCTTTTTTAAAAAATATTTATTTTTTAGGTGTAGATGGACACAACACAATGCCTTTATTTTTATGTGGTGCTGAGGATGGAACCCAGGTCCTGCCCTTGGTAGGTGAGTGCTCTACCACTGAGCCACAATCCCAGCTCCCATTCACTCTTTTTTAATTCTTCACCATAGGTAAGCTATCAACCTTTTAAAAACATTTACTCTTGTGTCCTGTTGAAGCTATTTTTTCGGGGGCAGGGGGAGTCAGAAATTGTGCTTCCTCTATTATATGTTCAGAATAGTGCTGTCATCATTTTTTTTTCCAAATGCAAATTTGGTTCTGCTATCACCATCTTAATCCCCATATCATATTCCCTTCCTCTAAGGTTCTGGATAGTCTGGTTCAAGGCTCACTTTGCATAGTTGTTTTACTTTCTTTGCTTTAGTTATATAAAGCTACTTAGAGATATCAATGTTTGTTTTAGTCATTTTTTTTTCACTATTGTGACTAAATGACCCAAACAAAACCACTGTAGAGGAGGAAAAGTTTATTTGAAGGTTTACGGTTTCAGAGGTCTTAGTCCATAGATAGTAGGCTTCAGTCCCCAGGGCTCAAGGTAAGGCAGAACATCACAGTGGAAGAGTGGGGCAGAGGGAACCAGCTCACATGTTGGTCAGAAAGCAGAGAGAGAGAGAGGTCTCCACTTGCCAGATACAAATATACCCCAAAGCCATGCCCCACCTCTTCCACTTTGGTTACCATTCCGTTAATACCAATCAGGGAATTAATTCACTGATTGGGTTAAGACTCTTACAGCTCAATCATTTCTCCTCTGAACCTTCTTGAATTATCTGACATGTGAACTTTTGGGAGATACCACATCCAAAGCATAACAATGTTTCTTTCTGTTACATGACATTTGCACTTTCTAGCCTACAGTGCTTTCTCTCTTTTTACTGCTACCTCATACCATTTAGACCTGTTTAATGGCAATCCATCATATATCTCTTCAAAAGAAATTCCTTGAAACGTTTTTCACTGATATTATACCCCACCAAATACCTGGGATCTCCATCTGCCTAAGTCAGAGTATGATTCTCAGTTTATAATTATACATTCACTGGGGAGTTGTTTTGATTAGTGCCCATCTTTCTCCTTAGAAAGCTGTGATTTTTTTTCCCTCAACATTTATCCCACCGTGCCTAGTATCTGATCTTTGGTAGCCGATCAATAAATAGTTTTTCAGTGAATGATTCAATGAATGAATGCATAAGCCAGTGGGTTTAATAACGTATCATCTTAGATGAAGATGAGATAAGAGAAAGAGAAATGGAGTCTGGAGGGAGAAGACAGCAACAGAAAATCAGGACAAGAGAGAAAGGAGGATGAAATTTCCTTTTGAAATTCATGGCAATATTCCACAAAGGTTTAGACAGCTGGACTTCAAAGAGAAGTAACATGCTTTTCTTCTAGTTTGGCCATCATACTTAACAAGGCTTGGGGAGTAGCTTCTTTCAAGTTTTACTTTCACTTAAGATATCAAATTGAGAACTGCTACATACCTCCCAATTTAGCTCTTAATTTATTTATTTTTAATCAAGTAAAATAACTCTTCAAAGACCCAAGCTGGCTGCCAAATGCTGGAGAGTGTGGCAGATGGAATGAGGTGCAGTAGCTCCTGTCAACAAACTCTAGATTTTAGTGTTGTTTTTCTTTTCTTTCTTTCTTTCTTTTTTTTTTTTTTTTAAGAACCTAATATATGCTTTGCTTCTAAGAAATCCCAGCTCAGAGGCCTAGGACTGAGTCTGAAAATTGCAGAAGAAGGTCTGTGATTTCCCAATGTTGGCACCCAATGACCTCTTGCTAAACAAGTCAGCATTTCATTTCTCCTGGTGGAAGAGTGCCATTTTGATCTGCTGCCCCTGGTAGCAACAAGAAATGACCATGACTTAGATGAGTTCTGTAGAATATCTAACCAATATAACTGTGCTATAAAAGTACATAGCAAGGTACGGGAAACAATTTTATTGAGTAACAAATACTGATTATGCACCTATAACATGGGCTGGGAACTGTCAGAAAAAAAATCATAATCAAAAACACTGGAAGTAAATTGCAAGAAGTACAATCTATTTAAATGGACATGGGAAAGGGTCAGTCCGTAAAACCAAAATCTCTAAGTATAATGGGAAGTTAGATGTAATAGCCTCATAGAACAAGGATAGTTAAAGTGTCTCATAGAAGAAAAATTATTACAAAGGAACTTCAAGTTTTCTTGAACTTTGCATTTCAAATTACCCTCCAAACTTTGTAAATCCTAAATCACACAATCCTTTCTCTGATAATTTGTTTCATGGAATTTATCTCTTTATCTTTGGTTATTATATTAGTCAGCTTTTCAACATTGTGACCCAAAGACCTGACAAGGACAACTTAGAGAGGAACACATTGATTTGGGGGTCAGGGATTCACAGGTTCTATCCACAGGTTCCTGACTCCATTGCTCTCAATCTGTGGTGAGGCAGAACATCGTGGTAGAAGGGCATAACAGAGGAAAGCTGCTTTGCTCATAGCAGAGAGGAAGCAGAGAAACGAAGAGGTCATGGGCAGATACAGTCCAGGCCATGCCTACTTTCATTGGCCATGCCCCCACCTGTCTACAGTTACCACCATTCAAATTATTAATCCATCAAATGAATAAATCTACTGTGAGATTATAGTTCTCATAATCTAATTAGTTTACCTATGAACATTCCTGTATTGCTTAACACATGAGTTTTATGGGGGACATCCTTGATCTAAACCATAATTTATCTTTCTGCATGATGAAAAATAGATTATTTTTATTTTTAAACTCTCTTCCATTTCAAACATTGTGCTTTACTTCATATGTGATAACAAAACTAGGGTAAAGCGTGATCATGGACATTTGTTATTAATTTAAACATAAATTTATAAATAAAATATTACATAAATGCAATTGTGTAATAAAAGAACAGTAGTGGAGCAAGACAATGTAGCTGTAAACAAAAAAAATGGCTCATGATTAGGAAATGTAATAATAAAATTCCTTGTTTTGCCAGATTTCATTGGAGTTTGGAAAAGCATGGGTAGCAGTGTTATGCCTGTTCATATTAAAGCATGAACTATGAATAGAAGGATTTATTCCTTACTTAAAACAAAAAAAATCCATAAATTTACAGTAAATATCATGCTCAAAAGTCAAAATGAAGATAAACATTCCCATTATTACAAAGATTAGTTAATATTATATTCAAATTTTTAGTCAATATGAATGAACCTAAAAAATAAATGATAGGTAAAAATTTTGCCATGAGCTTTGTAATGTTTTGAACAACCAATAAAAAAAAATATTTAAAAAAAAAAGAAAGGGGAAATCATGATTTTTATTCCCATACAACAAAATTGTCTACTTAAGGAATGCAAGATTATCTGAAATGCTGTTGACACTACCAACTGTTAGTAACAATGATTTATATAAGGTAAATTATAAAGCATTTTTCTATATATCAGATAGAAACCAAATAAGAGTAATAATGAAATTTCTGACATAATAGCAACCAGTTATATAAATTTCATAGCAACATACACATACTAAGGAATGGGAACAATTATAGGTACATGAGCCTAAGCTTGTATTATTAAATTTTAATTACATAAACAAAGAAATTTTACTTGTGTGAAAGAGGGGCTGAAAGAATGGGTAGAAATATCATATTTAGGGATAAGAAAACTCAGTATGGTAAAATAAAATATTAACCCAAACTAAATTTGTTTCTTGAGTTAATAGGTCTATTTCAACTTTAGATTTCTTTTTTTTAATGGAAACAAGTATTTATTAAGTAATTTTTAATATCAGAAAAATAAAACTCTTATAATTCTCTTAGATTTCCTTTAATGTACATCTGGAAGAGTACGTAAAAAGGCTAGCTGAGGCAACTAACAAAATATTTAAGGAAAGTATAACATACTAATAATTAAGGCCACAAAAATGTAGTGTTTCTCAGATTAATGGGAAACAATGTTGGTGATGTGTCAATTGACTACTTCAGTGAGAGAAGTTTAATGTGTGTGAAAAGACTGGCTTACATGCTAAATAAAATTTTTTGAATGTCATAATATTGAAAGTATGTAAAATAGAAACATAAAAGATGAACCAAAATGTTATATATACAACAAAAATTATTATCCATAGGTATAGATAGCCTCTAAATATAAGGAAAAGATGACACTAAAAAGAGAAAGAAATTTAAATACATACTTTACATTAGAAATAAAATGATCAATGAATTCATGATAAGATTACCAATCTACTTCTTGACCTATTAAATGCACTTAAAACAAGAAAATGATTTGGGTGCCAGACTTACAACATTTTAAAAGTTGAATACACACAGTATTGCTAAGGGAATGAGGAAGCAATTGGAATGTAAATGACCAACTTTTTTGAAGGCAACTTAACTTCATGTATGAAAATTGAAAATGGGCATAACGGCAGTAATACGACTTAATGTAACCTGTCCTTCGGAAATCCTTGCATATGTAAACAAACATATAGCCACAGGAAAAATTTATTTGTTAAAGTAAAAAGGAACTTAAGTGTTTATCAGTGGAGGATAAATTATGTAATTCTGTAAAAAAGAACAAAAATTTCTTCTGATATAAAATGTCAAGTATATAATTTTTATTAATTTTATGATCCACATAATATTTACACATTTATGTGGTACAATGTGATGTTGTTTGGTTCATGTTTACATTGGGTAGTGATCAATTCAGGACATGTAGCATGTCTATTTACCCTTAATTTTTACATTGAGTAAAAATTTTTACAGTGAGTACATTGGAATTCCTCCCTTCTGAGATATATAATGCATTGTTGTTAATTATATTCGCCCTACTGTGTCATAGAAGAACAGAACTTATTAAATAATACTACATAAAGTGAAAAACCAGAATTTATATAAAGTGTGATTATATTTAAATATATTTATTTATATATATATAGCTATGTATAAAATGCAAAGTATAATAAATGTCAAATGTTAAGGTGAGTTATATGGGGAAAAGAAATATTATTTCCTTAAAGAGAAATAACTACATATTGCTACTTTGGATGAAATTTTTCTAAGTATTTTTTACTTTATTAATAGTGAAATTTGTTCTTTAATTTATACCAAAAGTGATCAATAAAGTAGTTCTATATGTAATGACATGAAACCATGAATGATCAGTAAACCAGGACATAATGATTGCATTAATTAAGATGACAAAATTGTGTGTATGTATATATATAGAGTGTGACATCTAAAATAATCTTTACTAAAATGGCATTTTTGGTTCTTTCTGAGGGGAATCATGGTGAATTTAACTTTCTATTTTCTTTTTTAAAACATTTTTAATCTGGCTTATTATAACTAGAATCACTTCTGCAGTCAGAAATAAAATAATTTTCATTTGGAAGAGAATAAAATTTTCTAAGCCTGCATGCAAACTTTTTTTTTATTAAATTATTTATTTATTTTAATTTGTCATATATAATGGCAGAATGCAATTCATTTTATATTACACATATAGAGCACAATTTTTCAAGTCACTGATTGTACACAAGTATTTTCACACCATTCGTGTCTTCATACTTGAACTTAGGATAATGATGTCTAACTCATTCCACCATCTTTCCTACCCCATTTTCTCCTCTCTTTCCTTCCCTCCCCTTTGCCCTATCTGTAGTTTGTCTAATCTTCTCGTGCTCCCCCTTCCAACCCCACTATGAATCAGCCTCCTTATATCAGAGAAAACTGTCTGCATTTGGGTTTGGGGATTGGCTTACTTCACTTAGTATTATATTCTCCAACTCCATCCATTTACCTGCAAATGCCATGATTTTATTCTCTTTTAATTTGAGTAATGTTCCCCTGGGTATATATACCAAAAGTTTCCCTAGCCAGTCATCTACTGAAGGGCAATTTAGCTATTATGAATTGTGCTGCTATAAGCATGACGTGTCTGTGTCCCTGTAGAATGCTGTTTTTAAGTACTTTGGGTATAAACCAAGGAGTGGGATAGTTAAGTCAAATGGTGGTTCCATTCTCAGTTTTCCAAGGAATCTTCATACTGTTTTCCAGATTTGTTTCACTAATTTGCAGTCCCACCAGCAATGTATGAGTGTGCCCTTTCCCCCATATCCTCGCCAACACTTATTGTTGTTTGTGTTCTTGATAGCTGCCATTCTGACTGGAGTGAAATGAAATCTTAAAGTAGTTTTGATTTCCATTTCTCTAACTGCTAGAGATGTTGAACATTGTTTCATATGTTTGTTGATTGATTGTATATCACCTTCTGAGAAGTGTCTGTCCAGGTCCTTGGCCCATTTATTGATTGGGTATTTGTTTTTGTGGTTTTTTTTTTTTTTTTTGGTGTTAAGATTTTTGAGTGCTTTATATATCCTAGAGATTAGTGTTCTATCTGATATGCTTGTGGTAAAGATTTGCTCCCATTTTGTAGGCTCTCTATTCACCTCACTGATTGTTTCTTTTGCTGAGAAGAAGCTTTTTTGTTTGAATCTATCCCATTTATTGATTCTTGGTTTTAATTCTTGTGCTACAGAAATCTTACTAAGGAAGTTAAGGCCTAATCTGATATGATGGAGATTTGGGCCTACATTTTCTTCCATTAGACAAGGTCTCTGGTTTAATTCCTAGGTCCTTGATCTACTTTGAGTTGACTTTTGTGCGTGGTGAGAGATACAGGTTTAAGTTCATTTTGTTTCATATGTATTTCCAGTTTTCTCAGCACTATTTGTTGAAGAGGCTATCTTTTCTCCAATGCATATTTTTGGCACCTTTGTCTAATATAAGATAATTGTAACTTTGTGGGTTAGTCTCTGTGTCCTCTATTCTGTACCATTGGTCTACAGGTCTATTTCAGTGCCAATAACATGCTGTTTTTGTTACTTTTGCTCTGTAATTTAGTTGAAGGTCTGGAGTAGTAATGCCACCAGCTGAATTTTTAATATCAATAAGTGATAACACTTACTGCAAAGCCCGAAACCCAGAATGAATTAAAAAAGGGTTTTCAGAAAATACAGATATTCATTGACAGAAATATTTCTGGGTAGAAAGTAGTTTTTATTGTTTCATAGGCTATTATATTTAAAATTATAATTCATACATATAGTTGTTACTTCACTATAGGGTAATTGGACACTCATTTAACCTTATTTAAAAATTTAGCATAATAGCAAAAAATAAATAAATTAAAACATTGTCGATAACAGAATAAGAACACACAAAAGTGATCTTAATAAAGAATTAAAATTCAATTTGTTTGGAGTGCTACATATTTTTCATAGATGATGTGTGTGTATGTGTTTATGAGTGTGGGTGTGTCCATCTGTCTGTCTGCTGTAAATAAAAGGTAATGATTCTCTTTCTTGAAGAATTATGATATGGTTCTATATTTCAGTCTTATCCACATCCTCCTACTCTATTCAAATTTTAATCTTAAATTCTTGTTCCTTTCAAATGAGTCATTAAAGATGAAAATATTCATTTGTCTAAGTGGACATATGTCAATGTTGTTCTGAAAAGCAGGCATCAGTATGCTGTGTCAGTATGTGTCTTCATAAAAGAAACAAATGAGATGCAAACAAATACACAGACACACGCATACACAGGAGTCAAACATGGTTGAGTATTACAGTGTTGCTTTCAATAAATCATGAAAAATGTATGTTCCATCACTCTAATTGAGGCCTGATATGTATAATAATGTAAGAGTTTCAGCTTGCCAGACATATTTCCCTTCTTTTATTTTAGAACAGTATATAATTTTATGTTAATGCACATACCCATAGTGATGCATGAGGTAAATTATTATGGTAAAACCAGCTAGAAAGTTTCTTCAAGGTCCCTCTCTAAATTAAGCTATTATTCACTTCAGAATCTCCAAAGACTAAAAAATACGTGCCACTTGCCAAATAAATTTAATAAAATAACCAGCATCAAATAAAATCCATTTCTCTACTAAAGAGATAAATGAAATCTAAACTATAAATTAAAGACAAGATTTAAGTGTTGCTTCCTAAACTAGCATTATACTTTGTTGTCTGCTGAGGTCAGACATAAATATGAGGCATGCAAGCCCAATAAAATTTTATTAATAGGGTCAGTGTGTAAAGGGCAGATGCCCAAAATACTATAACTGGTCTTTATCATCATTGAAATTGACATCAAATTTCAAAACAGTTTTATGATCAGTGATATAATCTCCCCATGGCAGAAAGATAACTGATTTTTCTTTGAGAGAGACAATATGCTAAAGACAATATAAGTTTTCAGTGAGTTTAATTCTGAACCAACATGTTTTATACATGTTATCCTAGTCAAATTGCAATCATGGAAACAGATGTCATATTGCAAAGTTAATTGTACTGTAATTATGTAACCTTCTTGGATATTGAAGGGACACTCAAGACTACCTGATTCTCTAACCAATCAATTAATCCACACCCAGTTATATCTCTTATTTTCATAAAAGAACATATTTATGAATAGAATGAAAGTTGGCAACCCATTGTCTAAAAGCTTCTATTTGGAAGCTATCAGAAAAAAATGACCTTTCCTTTCAGGCATCTGTCTATGTTGTAACCTTGAGACACATAGGTAAACAAACTATAAAGTTACTACAATTATAATCCCAGAGATAGACTCTGGTTTCTGGGAATAAATGATTTATAGTAAGCAAAAAATTTTGAAAGGATAGTGTGGGTATGGTGTGTGTGTATACACATGTGTGTGGAATGGGTGTAGGGCAAGCATATATATATTATACATACACAAGCATGCATGAAGATGGCAAAAAACATGCATACCTGTATACTACTATTAAGTTCCATGATTTCTATATTCCCTCATTCTTAGATTCACTGAACCCTCTAAAGTTTCCTTGAATGTGTTCTAGATTTAAATTATTTGATTAAAAGTGGAGAGTAGATAATTATGTGATAGGGGATATAATAATTATGTGATAGCACATTGAAATGTTGGGCCCATACTGTAAGTGGTGGTGGCTACTGGAGGATATAAGATACTTTCCATGTAATCTTGACCATGTCCCTAATACTTCTAATGGTTTCCAATAGCTCTAGAAAGGAGGAGGGGGAAGAAAGCAGAGCTTATTTTACTAACCTTGCATAATTACAACAAACAAAGATATTGATTTTATTTACACAAGTTTAAACTGTGAAGTCCTTGAGGATTGAAACCATCTTACCCATGTTTTTGGTACTCTGACTTTGCAAACAACAGATGCTTTCGTTAAATTGAATGAATTTAAGCCAACATTGCTAATAGTATTTTTTACATTGTCTCTTCTGCAAATATCTATATTGACTTGATCACAGAGGTTAAAAGACAATAATACTCACAAATATTATTATATCTCATGTTTCAAGGAGGAAGACTTAGGCACTTAAGGAAGAGGAGAAGATGGGCAAACAATAATTCCCTACCTAAAAGAAATGAACAATTTAGATGTGAGCACAGAAAACATTTAGAGCTATTTATATGGGAATTTTAAATGACAGTGTATAATATGATATAAAATTAGTACAATGCTAAATTTCAATGGTCTTCAGAACAAGGAAATAGTACAATGAAGTTTTAAATTTTTAACTGGATAGTTTGAGTCTAAAGAAAGTTTCTTTATTTCAAATGAACGGTTTTTAAACACTATAAGGAAGTGTTAAAATTTTGTTAGTAGGAAACATGAAAGTTTTAATAAATTTCAGTATCAGAATTCCAGATAAAATAAATGAGAAATTTTAGATAAAATAAAAATTTTATTTAATAAGTCATGAATGGCTAATAAAACTGTTATTCAAAAATATATAGAAATCTACATTGTATGATATTCCATTTCTATCTTTACAGAAATATTTTTTTCTGTATTTAGGTGTGTTCAGTTCTTATTTCAAGTAATGTACAATGTGAATACAAGTTCAAGAAAGCAGTGCTATATTGAGAGTAACTCCACATATATCAGCCACATGGCGCCACGGCTGCCCAAGCCAGGGCTGGATTCTCACCAGCACTGCTTCAAGGCCTTGAATCAGAGCCACGGGTGTTGGAGGGCATTTTATATGATCTCGTCCAGTTCTTGACCCTATTTCAGGAAGCTGGCTTGCTTACAGTGCACCTGGAGCCTTTCAAAACATTGTCATGCTCAGCCTCTGAAGAAAGAAATCCCACAGTGTTCTGGCCTTGCTCAGGGTATGCAGTTTTGTTCCAAAAGTCAAGAGACAGGTTGCTTCCTTTCCTGGCTCTAGAGGGCAGAGGCTGGGCTTTCTCACCTATGAGATGGTAACCTTAATGAGTACCTCTCCCTTGGGACAGAAAGGAGAGTACAAAGTGCCCTGGAGGCTTAGTAATCAAAATCAGAGAATGCCAAATCAAAGCCCAGTCCATTTTCTTGTGGCTGCAGTTACAGTCCTACCTCACCTTCAGCTTCTGACTACTGTAGATTCCTCCTTCTCTGGAAAAATTGGAAAGCATACTCACACCTTGTATCTCTCTCTGCTGTTGGTTAATTAACACTAATGGGCAGCTGTAGTCCCTGCACAAAGCCACAGCCATGACAGAATTACTTGAGGGCTAATTATGCTGTTTGTCCAGGAACAGTGCTTCTCTTTCTTCCAGCAGGCTACCCTTTGGACCCTTATTGCTCATTATCACCTCCAGCAGTGGAGAAACAAGACAAGACTGTCAGCTGCACCACTTCTCACATTTCCAAGAAAAAGCTTAAGTTAAAGCAATGACATTCTAGGTGTCCTGCGCAGGGGCTTTTGGTTCAGAAAATCCCTCTTGTATTCTTTGTTCATAATATCATCCCAAATGCTGAATTATCTTATTAAGAACTAGCAACCTTTCCTGCAAATGGCTTGCTTTTAAATTTACTTTTCAGACATCTCTTAAGGGTCACTGGCAACTCAAGTGCAATTCTGGATGTCTCTCCCAGCACATTCTATTCAGCCTATTAATTTCAAACTGATATAGTTTCCCCTCCTCCTCTAGGAATGGACTTCAAAATATATTGCTTTTTCTTTTCTCATAAGTACACTAATGACAGTTCCCACTATTCGCCTCCATTTATCTTCCTTGCTCTCTTTTTTTCATTGCTCATCCTATCGTCTTCTCTTAAATTGAACCCTCAGTCTGCACATAATCAATATATTAACATAATCATAGCTGGTCCTTTATTGAATCTCTGGACACCACAGTTGAAAGCTACCTTACTGATTTCTGGGCTCTAAATGATCATTTTCTCTTTTTTTCCTCCCTCCTCACACAATTTCTTTTTTTCTCACCAATTCTTCTTGCCTCCAGACACAAAAATCCCCTCATACTTTTCTTCTCATTTTCATCTTTTCCCATCACTCTATGGTATATGAAACAAAATGTATATATAACATGGATTCTTTTCTCTTGGCATTGCAAAGATGTCATATTTGCTTTCTCTGTTGGTGAATAATTCATTTCCAGTTGCTTTGTTAATAGAGTCAGTGAGCCAGGGGCTAGTTTTACAACTATATTTAGTAAATTGAATAGCAGACTATTTTGTTATAATGCAATAAGTGTACCAGAAATCACTGTTTTGGGAGCCATGATGTCCTAAGGGGCAAGTCTCAAATGTTGTGGTAGATTAGTTAAGCCATAGAAAAAGTAATTAATTATAACTGCTTATCCAGCTAAATATTATGAGTTTCAGTAAGTATTTAAGATAATTTTGAAAGAAAAATTCTCATTACTTCAAGATCTCTGCCCTAGTCACAATGGCAATTTCCCTGGTAGTTTCAGTAAAATGTTGAGGTTTACCCTTGCTCTGTTACTAGGTATAGAGGAAATGGAGATTTCTCTATGGATGTATGAAGCAGTATGATTACTTTTTAAATCTTTTTTTTAGTTGTAGATGGACACAATATCTTTATTTATTCATTTATTTATGTGGTGCTGAGGATCAAACCCAGTGCCTCACATGTATGAGGCAGGCACTCTACCACTGAGCTACAGCCCCAGCCCAGCAGTATGATTTTTAAAAAGCATAAATTGTGGTATCAATGTTGGGATCCAGAGAGATTTGACTTTCTTTATTGTTATCTTATATTTTATTTATAGCATTTTTTATAAAGATATGACTAAACTCTAAGGGTCTGAAAGTCTTGCTTTCAACCTCAAGTAGTCCCCTCAATGTCAGACTAGCGGAAATACATCACATATCTTAGAGTATTGCTTAATGTTATAAATTGAAAATCCTTCTAGCGCTACACTCCTTCAAATTCTGAAGGAAAAAATAAAGCTCAAATGATCTATTTAGAAGTCATTATGCATGCATTCTTCTTGGGGATTTCATAACTAGTTTAAAAAGATAGTAACAAGTAATCTGTAACAAGATTCATTCTAATACTGTGTCACTTTATGGTTAAATAAGTATATGTACATGAAAGCAGAAATGAACACTAATACATTTACCAAGTCATCTTTTTTGACATCATATAAGACACTTTTAATTTATCTCTGTAGTTATATAAAATTCCTAGTAACCGGAAGACTTTCTACAATTTACAATTTCTACTACACTATGGGAAAACTCTCTGCACATGCATGTATACTCACAGACACAACCCTACCTTAGGGAAAAAAAAGAGTTACAAGAAGAAGGGAGATCAGTAGAATAGAGGAAGAGAATAACAGGTGGAAGGAGAAGGCATAGGAAAAGCAGAGAAACTATGGAACAAAGTTAACCAAATTATGCTATGCACATACATGAATATACCACAGAGACTTTCACCTTTATCTCTAAGGCACCAATAAAAAAAAACAATAACTAAATAGAAGGGAGACCAGTAGAGAAAAGAAAGAGAAACAAGGTGAAAAAGTTGGGGAGGGAAGAGGAAATATTGGAGACAAAAATGAAGCTAATTATACCCCATGTATATCTGATAAATATACCCCATGTATATCTGGTAATGTCAAAATGAACACACTTATTGTGTATAATACACTAAAACATTTTAAAAGTCTAATAGCTTTAAAAAAATAGGTGATGAATATAAAATATTTAGAAGACATAAATACGAATGCATAAATATATATTGTCATTGTAGTAAGCTGGATCACTAAATGCCTACTTTCTAGTCATTTTCTTTTTTCTTTCTTACCACATTAGTGCATACTGTAAGAGCTCTACTAAATCCCTTTTTCAGAATGGATGTGCCATCTCCCAGATGCTGGGAATGTCTTCTTTTGACCACTCCTAGCTTAGAACTTCACTAGGAATTGCCCTTGGTTGTAGGAAACTACTTTCCCCAAGGTGGTGCTCCTTCCCAGGGGATACTCACAACTAGTGACAGGCTGACCTAGTGATACAAAGGCCCAGTCACCTTTCCTCAATTTGTGCAATTTTGAAAGGCCATCTAGACTCCAGGGTACTAAACAGAACAAGTAGGATCTCAGCTTTAACCATGTTGCAAGAGAGCTTCTCTTTTTATACAATCCTACTTTGTATGTGTATAGTGCAGTACTGTTCAAAACAGCAAAGAAATGGAACTGTTGTATAAAACTGTTGTATAATTGTGACCTATCCTTAGAAAGGAAAGTTAAAGTCTTTCAAATAAATCCTTTGAAAGATGACTTTAGGCTGTTGAGAAATACTTTTTTGTTTGTTTGTTTAGTAGTAGGGATTGAGCCCAGGGATGCTTAACCACTGAGCCACATCTCCAGTTCTTTATTTATTTTTTTTTTTATTTTGAGAGACAGGGTCTTTCTAAATTGCTTAGGACCTTGCTAAATTTGCTACAGCTGTCCTTGAACTTGTGATCCTGCTGCCTTAGCTTCCTGAGCTGCTGGGATCACAGATGTGTGTCACCATGCCTGATAAGAAATATTTTTGATGCCATATCACTCATAACCAAGAGCAATTCCTAGTGAGGGTCTAAGCTAAGGGTGGTTAAAGACATTCCCAGCAGCTGGGAGATGATGCATCTGCAAAGAAGAGGGGATTTAATAGAGCTCTTACAGTATAAACTAATAATAAATTTAAATATATAAATCCAATCACACAACAATACATATATATATATATATATATATATATATATATATATATATATATATATAATTGATGAAGCCACAAGGCTTGTAAAACATTATTATAGAAAAATAAATTTGCCTAGTGTGGCATCTTACATTTTCTAAAAATGGCCTCCTAAATAAATACTGCATTCCATATGATCTCTTCAAAAAAAGGTCTAACACTCTTTCCACTGAAGGGTAGGATTTATTCTCCTTCACCAAGAATCTAGGACAGAGCTTATAACTACTCCTAACCTACAGAAACTATACAAGATAATAAATGATTGCTGTTTTTTAAAAACAATACATTTTAGGATGATTTAATATGCATCCATAGATAACAGGAACACCTATGATTTATATAGGTATCATCCGATTTTTGAAAAATATGTCTTTTTAAATTTGAAAAGTTAATGACTTTATTTAAAACATTTAACATGTGCACACTGCTTTGTTTTATCATCACAAAAACTTAGAGAAAGCCTCAGGATTAGTTTGTGGAACACCATAGAAATGTATTTGGTAAATAGTTAATAGTCAGCAACATTGTCCCTTTGTTAAAAGTATTTCAAAATGTGTGCCAAGTATTTCTTATAACCTGCAGGGACTCTGTAAATAAGGGAAAGCTACAGTAGGACATATTTGGAATTATAAGTAAAACTAAAAATGCCAGCTCTAGGTAAGATTTGAAAACTTATTTGTACTGGTTGCCTCCTTCTGTAAAAAGGACCTTCGCAGGTAAATGGGCAGCACATAGCTCACACTTCAGTGTCATGATATGCAGATAAAATGCAAGCAGTCAGGAAAGTAGCTTATTTCTACATAATCTTTGAGGCAGAATCATCTATCCTGAATTTCCCATATGTAATTTAAGTTACAACAGCCTGAGCTGATAGAAAACTGAAATTCTCATTTCCTTTAGAAAAGTCTGCAATAAAAATGCTGATATTTCTTTAAAACATACACACATGCATGCATGAGCGTACACACACACACACACACACACACACACACACACACACTGATATCATATCTTACACATTCCCTCCACTGAGAAAATATGACTAGGTCATTTAAGCAATACCTGAATCTATTCACAGAAAATTATCAGGTCAGGTAGAAAATTACTCACCCTATACACCAGTTGTGCAGAATGTTGCAGTGTCTGAATTGCTGCCAAGATATTTGGCATTGGCATATCTCCACTTTTCAATTTGCTAGAATGCACTTAACCTACCACTGCTATTCAGTGTACTATAACTGTAATACAAGCTCCTGTGTGTTTACCTGAGCTCAACTATTCCCTTGGCTAGAAACATTTCCAAACAGGGTGATAAATATAAATGCCTGCCATTTTCAAAAGTACATATAATAAACATTCCTGTAATACTTTGAAAGCCCACAGTTAACAATAAGCCTTTGTGAGCATACATTAGAGAATAAGGAGCAGAAAGAAGTTTATTAGCACAACATTAAATACTTAATTTATTATTTCTGCAGTGACATCCTTGTGGGTTTCTTCTTTAACATGAAAAATTCAAAATCTTAACCATCAAAGGCCCTGCTTTAGAATTACAGAAAGCCTGATAAATTCCAATGGTTACTGTAGAAGTAGTTGTTCCTAGGTCAGCTCTTTAAGCAGAACATTGAAAACATCTTTTTAAATTTTCCCTGTAAAGGGAAGCTTAATAGAGGAGATGAAGATATTAATAGATAGATGACAGAGATAAATATAGAGAGATCAGATAAAAATAAGGATCAGATTAGAGCAAAGCTAAACTAAGTGTTCAGGTTAGCTAATAAAGAATAATAAATTATCCAAAATTGTAGTCAGTAAATATATATCCTTATAACTCTTTCAAATATCAATTGTGATTGTATTTTATTTTTATATCAAACTAAATTTTACTTCCAAGTAGAAAACGTTTTCTTCCTCAACTCTATGCTGAATGTGATATATTTAATTTTAGACATGAAGTAAGCAACTCTGCTTTTCTGGGTAATTTGAAGTCCTTGAGACTGGGAGCATGGAATTAATGGACTTCATATCTTCATTTCTTAATGGAGCCTACTCTTACCAACGTTTATTTTGTACCTCTAAAATTTTGTGAGCATAGTTATAATGTCATCATAAAATATGTATTTGAGACTATTTATGAATATTTTCTTATTTCTGGTAGAGTTGATATTATCATTACCAAAACATTCAGATGGGATAGGTATCTAGTTAAGAAAGTGGCCATTTCCTTTTATAACTATTTGACAATATTCCAATATATCTTGCCCTATTGTTGGTCTGTAGCCACACATAAAATGTTTAACAAATACTGTATTGTAAACTTTTTCTGCTCCAAATCAATGGTCATTAATTCACTGTAACAATTATTATAAGTATATTCTAGCCTCATGAATTCAAAATTGACTATTATATAAAAGACACATATCCTGTTATTTTTATTTCACATTGATCTTTTATATTATTCTACTTTCAAATATTTGAAAAATCATGATACATATGAGTCATTCAAATAAATTTTATACAAAGTAGTAAGTATAAGTTGTATAATAGTGCCAATAGAGTATATTTCAATGGCTCCACAAAAAGCAAATGTCAAAATTGTAATGTTTCCACAAATATGCCATTATACAATTATCTGAAATAAATTTTAATTAAAATCTTTGTTGAGATAACTGAATATTCTTTGCAATTATAAGAAATGATACAGACACATCTTTTGCACACTTTGCCAGCTATCTCCCTATAATAAGATTCTGCAAGACCATAGTACCACAATATCAACACCAATTTTTCAGATTTCTCCAGTTTTACTTTTATTAATTGTTGCATGGGTTTGAGTGTGAGGGTGTGTGTTTAAAGATCTATACAGTTTTACCATCTGTGTGTAAGTTCATGCATTTAGCACCACAGTAAAAATACTGAGCAGGTTCAACACCAAAATACTGCCCCTGAAAACCATAACCTTATCTATTCTCACACATTCCTCCTACTCCTGTGTCCCACAAAAATCACTGTTCTGTTCTCTATTTCTGCATTTTATTGTTTCAAAATGTTATATAAGTGGAATCATATAGTAGGCAACGTTTTGGAATTGTTTGTGTGTGCATGTACATAATTCCCTAGAAATTCATTCAATTTGTTGTGTGTACAATAGTTTTGCTCCTTTTTATAACTGAGTGGCACTCCATGGTATGTATGTACCACAATGCAATAATTTTCTCCCTTTTTCTAGCTTTCATTTTTTATCCTCACAGAGTAATTTTTCTAATCATAATGAGGCCCAATTTATCCTTTCATTATGGTTAATTTTGCAGTCTAAATTTTTTGCCTAGCCCTAGACACAAAATATTTTTCTATTTCTAAAAATATTTTATAAATTTTTATTTTGCATGTATCTATTATCCATCCTGAGTTTATATTTGTGTACAAAGTTAGACTTAGAGACTAATATTTTGCCTATGAATGTCAAATTTTTTCAACACCATTTGTTGAAAAGTCTAGCCTTCCTCCATTAAATTAGTATTGTACCTTTGTCAAAAGTCAGTTAAACATAGTTGTATAGGATTATTTCTGGGTTCATCATTCTTTTTTAATGACCTATATATCCGTCTGTCTACCAATAACACACTGCCTTGATTATTGCAACTACAGAATAAAACAGTATCAAGTAATTATTTCTACTTTATTATCCTATTTTTAGAGAATTTTAGCAACTTTAGGACATATGCCTTTCCTGATAAATTTAGAGCAAGCATGTTTACAAAATCTTGCTGGGATTTTGAAGGAATTGCATTAATCTCTAATTCCATATAGGGACTATAATTTGAAAGTGGAGAAGGAAAGAAAAATGTTGCAGCATAGCAAAGTAAAAATAGATACTGTTGTTACAGTGGAAGAAAACTAATAAATAAATTTAGGATACAAGTTAATATGAGAAAATAGAATATCTATTTAAACCATATATTTGGATATGTGTGTGCATGCATGCATACCCATGTATATATCAAAGCATAATTGATGAGTTGGTGACAAACAAAATATGGGTTTATGGCTCAAAGAGATAAATTTAATTATACAGTCATCATAGAGTATGTCTGCAATAAATCCGATAATTTTTTCCATAAATAAAAGTTTTAACTTTTTTATTATAGTATTGATATTTGGAGAAGGGATAGAGCATATTGGAAGTTATGTTATCAATAATGTGCCTGTATGGAAATACACACATCTTGAGTTATTATTAGTCTGCTAAGGCCATCTACTTTTACAGGTAAAGGAGAGATGGAAATAACTGATTTTATTAGAATATACTGTAAAGTCCAGTCAAGGAAATGAGGAAAGGGTTGTAATTTTCCTGAGAAGAGACCACAATTGGAACCAAAGGAATACAGAGCAACGAAGGGAACTTCAATCATTCACTCACTGGGAATGGGATTCCCATTGACATAAAGCATACCGAGAGAATGTTGTCAGATGGAAAGGCAATCACAAGAACAGTGCTTTTCTAGTCCCATGCCAACCAATCAGAAAAAGAATCTGTGATTGAAGTAATGGAAACTCTGAGCAAAATTACCTTATTAACTTCAGAGACTTTTTTAGTAGCCAGAAATATAGGCATGTTGGATTCGAAAAAGTTTAGAGAAAGGTGAGTTTAAGTTCATGGCCTCAAATTCTATAAAAGATGATGATTTAGGAGAACTTGAAGGCTCTTGAAAAATAAATTATGTGATATTAGGAAGAAAAATGCTATGACTGCACCTGAGACTCCAAGAGAATTTTGCCCATGAGACTTTTGTCCATGTAAAATGGACAAAAAGTGAATTAGAAATAAGTGTGTAGCACGGGACCTAATACATAAAATGTCATATTTGGTAAAATAATGAATAGATATTATGATATTAAGACAAAAGGTGCATATGTTATGAACCAGGAAAGAATTATATGATTTTTTTTACCCGATCATTTAGTAAATAAATAGTTATTAAGCATTTATAATGCACTTTCAGCTTTCCAGGATCTCAAGTTCAGAGTGAGAAACTGTTAAGCAAACAAACAAAAAATCACATATAAGAAAATAAACACAAACACAATTAAGCTTAATTGGGGAAAAGGGACTATAAAAGCCTTCACTATTGTCATTAACATTTGAATAAGTTGAAGGCTAGTTTTTTGTTTATTGGTTTGGTTTTTAAGAAGAAAAGCTAATGGTGAGTTCATTTAATCAAAGGGAAAAGGAGAGGGAGGGAAAGGGAAGGGGCACTGGGGTAGAAAAGATGGTGGAATGCAATGGTCATCATTACCCTAAGTACACATAAGAAGACATGAAGAATGTAACTCTACTTTGTATACAATTAGAGATATGAAAAATTGTGCCCTATATGTGTAATATGAATTGTAATGCATTCTGTTGTCATATATAACAAATCAAAATTTTAAAAAAGCTAATGGTGAAATGATAATGAGCTTAGAGGAAAGGTTAATAGGCAAGCAGTCTCATGGGGCTTAGAGAGCTAAACTCTGCCCTCCCCACCCAGCCATTGCCAAAGACACAAGCACCTTATACAAATTTGGGGTAGTTACCTACCCATTTCAAAGATTGAGCAATTTTTGTATATGATTTGATTCTTTCCTGCCCACTTAACTTCTATGTTTCCAACTTAGTGGCCCTGCTGTTATAAATCCTTCCATGGCCAAGCAATTCTCAATAAATAGGTTCAAACCTTGGCAGCTATCTCAGTAGAGTCCCTAGAATAGCTTTACAAAAGATTTCATCTTGAATCCATTTCCCAGGCATTCTGATTCAATTGATCTTGGGTAGGAGCCCCCGTGCTTCTAACAGTGACTAAAAGCCTTGAAAAGGACATTGGAAAAATCACTTAGCAAGAAATTACTCTGGTGTGCCATAATGAATGAACGCTTAACAGAGGATTAAACAAATATCAGAAAAAAATTAATCCCATGGAGTTCTACACCAGTTCAGAATCTCATGACTCATTGTTATACAAAAGGAATTTGCCCAAGATACTCTGTAAATTGCAGCCATGATCTTTAAAAAAGATTTGAACATATGAATTCCACATGAAGATTGGGGACTTGTGATCCTTAATTTATCCAAATAGTAATTGGGGGACACTGTAAATCTTTCTAGTGAGCATTGACAAATTAAGATCTGTACATTATAAGAATCAGTTTAGATACATCCAAGAAAATTGAAGACAGGCAAAGAAGATCCTAGCCTTTTTGTTAGAAAAGCCAGTTAATGTATACAAATACCATTCATCAAGAAGCAATGAGAAAATAGGTATGTATGGCTGTGAGTTAGAAGGAACATGACAAGTTCTCCTCTAGACATGTTGATTATTGTGCACATATATGATATAGCAATGTGAATGCAGATTTAGGGGGATGTGTATTTGAAATCTCTCTGCATATTATAGCTGGGACTTTAAGTCAAAGGATGCACAAAGTTGCTCTGGGAAAATGTATAGTTTTCTTTAAAAGAGAGTCTGGAATAGAATTTAAAAGGAACCCTAACATAGAGAATAGAAAAATACCCACAAAACAGATTAACAGAAAAAGACCAGAGAAGCACAAAGAACACCAGAATAGTGTGACATAATGGATACCAAAAGAAAGGAAAGCTTAAAGAAGGAGTGACTGAAAATTTGTTGCAAATGTTGTAGTAGTTCCAATAGAGGATTTGGCAGAAATCTGATTATAGAATGTTAAGGAGTAGATGCAAAGTAAATGAAAAAGTAGACATTAGAATGTGAAATAGTGTATAGGTTTATAAAGATAGCATATTAAGACTTTCCACCACTTATCCCACTGCTAAAACTTTAATTTGAGCAATTGTCTATACATAAAAATAATTTTGCAAGACCTAAGGAAATCAAACAGGAGATGACAGAATCTTGTTATAACACAACAACAAGAAAAGACACATTTAAAATGGTAGCAAGAAGAGTTTTACATTACTTTTACAATTCACCAGTGTCACCCTGCACCAACTGGAGAGAGTACAACATGGAGAGAAATACTCTCCCCTTGGGGTTTGAAATAAAAGAAGTACTGGACTTTGCCTTAAACCCCAAAACTAATCTGTTCAAGTGACCCAGTGCTGGTCAGGACATAATGGTCTCAGACTCCAGGCTGGCACCCACAGACTAATACCCCAGGCTCACCCTGGTATTAGTCCAGATCCCATAGTCCCAAGCTCAAGGATTCTTGATGGACTTAATCTTTGGGTTCATTCAACTGCCAGGCTGACCCTAGTAGCCTCAAATTCTAGATCAGTCCCAGCACTGGGTAAGTGACAGTAGCCCTGAGCTTCAGGCCTTCTCCAGCAGTAAATCAGACCCCATAGTTTAGGCACAGGCTCTCTGATTGACAAGGCTGGTCCCAGAAGGCCTTGACTTCCCCATCACAGACTATCTCCCATGGGTACAGGACTTAGGTCCACCCACACCATCCCCGAACCCTAGCCATCAGACCAGCACCCTCAGATCCAGTCTTCAGGATGTTCCCCAGGAAGAGGCTTCAGGCCCATTTCAAACTTCAGGCCAGCCCAGAGCCAGGGTCAGCTAGTCCAGCAGCAGGATTCAGGCCTTAGTGGTAGGCTGGCACCCATGAACAGAGGCTCCAGGCCTACTCAATTCCAGGTGTGCTACTGGGGCCAATATTGTACCAGACTCAACATCTAGGCCTATTCCAGGAGACCAGGGCCCAGGTCCATCCCCTTAATCCCCAACAGATCAATACCCAGATTTAGCCTTCAAGGATAGCCTTGTGAACCCAGATCCCAGATCAGCTATCATGATCAAGGTCAGCCCTTGTGGACATATCCTCCACACCAGCGCATGAACATCAGTCTCTAGGCCAGCCCCCATAGACTGAAACTTAAGGCTTTTCCCCACAATCCTAGGCCTCAGGACTGCCCCCAGATTAAGAAGTATGGAGTGAGACTTTAACTCTGTCCCAGAACCCAACCAACACCAAGCTCCAGTACCAGGGACCACCCCTTATGGCTCAGAACCAAAACACCAACAATAAAAACAAAACAAAACAAAACAAAAAATCTAGGCTTTAAATCGGATGACATGAACTAAGGAATCAGACTCATTACTATAGACTCAAGCTTCAGTTCTACTGCCACATCAAGTCAGACCTCTCAGGTAACCCAGGTACAGATCCATCCCAACACCTGTTCAATACCTGCATACTCACCCTTAAAGACTACCCCACTTCTAGGTGAACCCAAATGGACACAGACTTCAGTCCAGTCCCTGTGAATACAGGATCATCCTTGTGGACCAAGTTATAAGGCCACATCCATAGATCGGATCCAGGTTCCAGGCCCCACCCCGCACATTAAAGGCCCAGGTTCATACATTTGCTAATATAAACACCAGTCCAGACTGTCTAAGCCCTCTAACTGCAACAATAAAGGGGTGGAGAGTAAGGAATTAAAGCATAGCACTAGAGAAAGATCACCTAATTAAAGAAGACAATCAGTGGAAGAAAGTCTAGAATCAGAACAAATCTACAAAATAACCAGAAAATAATAAAATGACAGTAGTATGCCCTTACCTACCAATAATTATCTTGAATGCAAATGGTTTCGATTCTCAATCAAAATACAGAGTGGCTGAATGGATGAAAATGAAAGGGAAAAACAGGGGGTGGTAAAAGATATTCCAGGCAAATTAATTCCAAGAGAAAGTAGCAATGTCTGAATCCAATAAAACAGACTTCAAGTCAAAACTATTAAGACAAAGAAGGTCTTCATGGAATATAAAGGGGCCAATTCATCAGTAGGATGTAACAATTATAAATATATAAATATAAATATAAATATATATACATATATATATATATGTATATATATATATTCATCAGCAGGGTACCCAAATATCTGAAGCAAATATTAATAGACATGAAGATAAACATAGATTACAATAAAATTATGGAACTTTATATTTCACTTTCAGCAATAGAAGGATCATTCATACAGAATATCAATAAGAAAATATTGGACTCAACTATACCTTAGACCAAATCGATCTAACGGTTATATATAGGATGTTTCATTCAAGAGCACCATAATATACATTTTTCCCAAGCACAAACAGAAAAAATATTAACAAATTGAAGAAGTAACAAATGCATAAAGTAATTTTCTGACCACATTGTTATAAAACTAGAAATCACTTATGGAGACATTTCAAAAAAATTTACACATGTATGAAATTAAACATGCTCTCAAATAACAAATAGATCAGTGAAGAAATTCAAAGAGAAATTTAAAAGTATCTTAAGACAAATAAAATCAGAGTAGAATATACCAAAACTTGTGGGCTGCAACAAAAGCAGTTGTAAGAGGCAAGTTTGCAATAACAAACACCTGCAAGAAAAAGAAGAAAGGCCCCAAATAAATAACCTAGTGTTATGCCCAAAGGAACTAGAAAAAAGGATAACAAACTAAGTCCCTAAAGTCATCAAAAGAAAGGAAATGATGAAAATCAGAACAAAAACTAAATGAAATTGAGCTTAAGAAAACAATGGAAAATGTCAACAAAACTGAGTGTGTCTTTCTGTTTTTGAAAAGAAACAAAACTTAGAAAGTCTTAGCTAGATTAATAACAACAAAGAAGAAAGGCTTAAATAAAATTACAAATGAAAGAGGATACATTATAACTGACCAAAGAATTATAAAGGATAACAGATTACTACAAAAAAAAAACAAAACAAAACACTGCACAACAATAAATACAAGAGCCTAGGGAAAATGCATAAATTCCTAGACACATACAACCCAAGAATAAATCATGAAAAAAATAGAAAACCTGAACAAATCAATAACTAATAAGGAAATTGAATCAGCAGCAAAAGGTCTTCCATCAAAGAACAGTCCAGCACCTAATGACCTTACTGCTGAATTATACCAAACAGTCTAAGGAGAATCAACACCAGTCTTTCTTTTCAGTTTTTAGGAAGAATTTGAGAAAGAATACTTCCAAATTGAATACATGAGACCAGCATTACCCTGATATCAAAACCCTATGTGAACACTATGAGAAAAGGAAATTAAGTGAATATCTCTGATGAAACTGGATGCAAAAATCCTCAACAAAATATTAGCAAATCAAATCCAGCACTGAAAAGAATAAATCACCAATGAGATTTATCCATGGGACACAAAGGTGGTTCAACATATACAAATCTAAATATGTGACATATCATGTTAGCAGAATTAAAAACAAAAACCACATCATTATCTCAATAGACTAAAAAAATTTCTTGTCAAAATTTCATAACCTGTTATGATAAAATCATTCAACAAATAAGGTATAAAATAAATGTACCTCAGCACAAAAATAATAAAGTCTATATATGAAAAATCCATAGCTCATATAGTACAAGTTAGAGCAAATAAGTAGGAGAAACAAATGAAAAGTCATCCAAACTTGAAAGGAAAAAATTACATTGTCACTGTTTACAGATACTATAATCATATTAAACAAAACAAACCTAAGTTTCACCCCCCTCAAAAAAAAAAACTGTTAAAACTAACAAATGAATTCAGTAAACGTTCAGGGGACAAAAATCAACATTCAAAAATTAGTAGTATTTCTATATACTAATAACAAGTTATTTGAAAAGGAAATCAAGAAAACTGCTCAATTTGTGATACTGAAAAAAAATAATAAAATACTTAGGGATAAATTTAACCAGGGAGGTAAGAGAACTGTACAATATAAACTATTAAAAATGATGAAATAAACTGAATAAGAAAAAATTGGAAATCTATCCTGTGTTTGCAAATTGAAAGAACCGTTTTTTTTATAATGTTGGTGTACCCCAAAATGATCTATAGACTCAATGTAATCACTATTAAAATTTGAACTGCACTGTGATAATCAGCTTTTCATCCCTAAGGATTTATAGAAAAAGAACTACTTAGAGAAGAAAAGCTTTATTTTGGCTCAGGGTTTCAGATGTTCAGCCCATGGTCAATAGGCTCCAAGGCAGAAATATGGTGGAAGGGAATGTTGAAAGAAAGCTCTGCAGCTCCTGACAGCCAAGAAAAAGAGAAAATCAGGAAAGATCCAGGGACAGATATATTCCTCCAGGTTATGATTCTAGATCCACTTCCTCTAACCATGACCATCCCCCACCCCCATTTGCCTATAGTTTTCATCACTTCCCAGAAATCAATTCAAATAAATAGTCTGTCAAATGGATTAACCCACTGATGAGGTCAGAGCTTGTACTAATCTAATCAATTCACCTCTGAACACTGCTGTGTTGTCTATCACATGAGCTTCTGGGAGGACTTTCATAACTAAACCATAATAGTTACTTTTTACAGAAATGGAAAAAAAATCCTGAAGTTTTCATGGAGCCACAGAAGACTCTGAATAACAAAAGTGAACTTGAGCAAAAATATTAAAGCTGGAGGCATCACTCTCCCTGACTTCAAAATATATTGCATAGCTATAGTAATCAAAACAGCATGATACAGGCATAAAAACAACATATAGGTCAATGTTAGAGAATAGAGAGACCAGAAATAAAGCCATGCATTCATACTCAACTGATTTTTGACCACATGCCAAAGATGCACAATGGATAAACAACAGTTTCAATAATAAATGGTGTTGTAAAAACTGTATATCAACATGCTGAAGAATGAAAATAGACCTCTATGTTATACAAACACAAAGTATGAAACTATCAAATTACTATAAGAAAACAAAGGGAAGAGTACTATGTCACAACAATGATTCTTTACATAAGACACCAAAAGCATAGACAACAAAAACAAAATTAGATAAATGAAATTACATAAAACTAAAGCTTCTCCCCAGCCAAGGAACAATTGAAAAAGTGAAAATACAAACTACAGAATGGTGAAAATACTTGCAAAGCATGTGTATAATATAAGGTTAATATGCAAAATATAAAAGCAACTAAAATAACTCAATATAAAACAAATAACCCATTAAAAATGAGTAAAGAATCCGGATAGACTTTCTGAAGGAAAACATATAAATAGCCAATAGGTATATTAAGGAAAGCTTACTATTACAACAATTATTAGAAAAATATAAATCAAACCACAATGAGATATCACATCACTTCTACGAAGAAAATGAAAGATAAGTATTAGCAAGTATATGGAGAAACAGGAACCCCTACACACTGTCAGTGGTAATGTTCAGTCATAATGGAACACAGCATGGAAACTTCTCAAAAATGAAAAGTAGAACTACCATATGAACCAACAATCCCGTATCTGGATATATCTCCAAATGGTATGAAACCAATATGTCAAAGACATATCTATAGTCTCATGTTTATGTAGCATTATTCATAAATTCCAAGGTATAGAATCAACATAAATATCCATTATCATATAAACAGATAAAAAAATGTAATATAAATTCACATAGAAGTACTATGTAGCCTTAAAAAAGAAGGAGTTTTGTCATTTGAAACAACAGAATGAATCTAGATAACATCATGTTAAATGAAATAAGGTAGGCACAGGAAGACAAATACCATGTATTCTCACAAAATAGTTGAATTCATAGAGGCAGAGTGAAATGGTGAATACCAGTGGCTGAAGTGAAGAGTAGAGATATTGGTTAAAGGATATAAAATTTCAGTTAGAAAGGAGGAATAAGTTCAAGAGATGTATTGTGACAGCATGATGACTATAGTTACCAATATGTTTCATATTCTAGAAAATACTAAGAGGGTAGATTAAGTATATGAGGTAACACATAAGTTACTTTGCTTGATTTAAGTGTTTCATTGTATCTGTATTTTAAAACATTATGTTGTATATGATAACTATATACATTTTTGTTGTTTTTACAATTTTCCAAATTACAAATTAATTTTTAAATATAAAAAGATTACCTCCTTAAAGACCTTTGCAAAGCTAATTAAAAAGATTTGTCCCATTTATGTTTCTTAAGCATAACCTGTATACAATTTAACACTAAGCCTTAACAGATTTTTTTTATAAACAAATGTGTGATTACCTTAGTTCTAATGAAGATCATATATGAGAAAAAAGTGGTGATGCTAAAAGGAAAAAAAAAGATAATCATTAAAATATATCGATGGGGCTGGGATTGTGTGTGGCTCAGCGGTAGAGAGCTCACCTAGCATGGGTGGGACCCGGGTTCAATTCTCAGCACCACATAAAAATAAAGGCATTGTGTTGTGTCCATCTACAAAAAAGATTCTCTCTCTCTCTCTCTCTCTCTATATATATATATATATATATATATATATATATATATATATATATAGTGCCTGGTATGGAAGCAGGGCAGATGGAGGAATTCACCACAGGAGTGAAAATCTCAGTATAATAGGATAATAGGCAGAAAGGAATAAAGTATCAGCATAGACGCAATATCATCAGAGGTTTTGTGATAGGATAACGAGAGAAATCTTTTTAGTAGCTTCGATTTTCTCAGGAAAATAGGAGAGGTCTAATAGTGAAGAAGGAATGGAAGGATCAAGGTTTGAGAGGGCATAATTGGTTTGAAGAACTTCAGCATCTAAGGAAAAGAAATGATTGGAAATTATCAAAGAATTGCCAAAGAGCTTTGAAGCCCCATTACCTTTCTTAAGTTAGAAAGATATGTGCATAATTTGGGGGGCAGTGAGAGATGGTAGAAGGTATGTAAAAGCTATACAAGTATCACTAACTTTAGTCTCTATTCTATCCAACAGAATTTTGGAACATTGAGGATACAACACCTAAAACAAAAATGATGTAGCCCATATCTGCCATTGGAATAGTAGAAGTGATAGCAATAGTAATGTATGTTGAGTATTTATTGAATTTCTAGAGTGTTTTCTATGAATTCCAGTACAAATGTAGTTAGGTGCTGTCATTGTTTTCAATAATTTGATGAGGAAACTACAGCAAAATGAAGTTGAATGATTTTCCCAATGTCATGCAGCTACAAAGTGACAGTATTTTAAGCAGTGAATCTGATGCATGTTCAGGGGTAAGTGAGCAAGACACAGAGTCCTGAATTTCTGCAGTATGAGGAAGAGTTAATTGAAGATATTTGGACTAAATAAGACAGAGAGCTACAAATAACTATTGTTTCCATAGTTAAATAGTCATCATAGGGAAAAGGAAAAGGACTCCGATATTGTATAGCTTCTAAAACTCATATGCAGAAGCTGAAAGGAAACAGATTTCATCTGGAAATAGTGCCTTCTATAGTCAGGTAAAGTAGAAAGGGCAGCTTCACAAGGTAAAGTTTCAGTGACTGAGGAGTATGAGCCCAAGAGAGGGGTATTTGGGAAGGAGTTCAAATGCAGGTGCCTAAAGGACACAGTGGCTCAGTTGAAGTTCAACCCCCAGTCTAATACCAAGGTGGCCTCTCATGTGCATTTTATTAACCCCAAATAAACATTCACTTTTTCATTTTATCCTCAGAGTAAGAATGTTGGCAGATATACAAAGCATTTGGATCCATGTTACGACAATATCTGGATATATTACATAAGAATAATGTTATGCAAAGATTGCTAAATGTAGGCTTTGAATTGTTTCAGGGCCTCTAATAATTCAGATAGGGAGGGAAGGAGAGAGAAATGAATCCTTTTAGCTTACAATTTAACCCCTCCCAAGAGCAAGCAAAATTCTTCTGACAATTCTAAAACAGTTTCCTGCCCAAATTATCCTTTCTGAAGCTTTTAAGAGATAATCTATATCTCCCCTGCACTTCTTCATCCTCTTGCACATTTACGCAAAGAGCTCAAACAAGAAATTCTGAAGCTCTTCTCTGAGCAGAGGTCAGTGTTTGGGGTGCAGTGCTGGTTTTAATGAGAAGATTTCTTTGCTCTCTCTCTCCTAAGAGAACAGCACAAGGGAGCTGCATGTTAAGAAGTAAGATGGTCTCTGCCTAGACCTGATGCCAAAAGAAGGCCTATGTTATGTTTTATTTGACACTTTTAGCCTTGATTTGGCTTCCAGCTTTATTGAAGAGATTAATATTCTCTACAGGTTTAGAAAATTTTGAATTTTGATCCAGGCCTGACCTAGAGAACCTTTCCTTATAAAGCAGGTTTTATTTTTCAATATGACAGTAGCTCTACTGTGTTCTTTCTGTGAAGTGTTTTTTGTTTGTGTGTTTGTTTGGAATATTAGGATGCCACAATTAGAAACAATGGCCATGCCAATCTGGGTGGATATATACACTCATATATACAATAAATTCCACAAGGACAACCATGATAGTTTTAAGCAAATGACAAATTCCGAACTCCTTTTTATAGGGTTTCTCTCCTTGATTTTTTCTTCTCCAAGATCTCTACTGTTTACAATTTCTCTCAAATCTAATCTTTTACTACCAAGTACTAAAATTGTACACTTTAGACTAAACTATTGCATGTATGCTTCTTTATGAACTTTATTTTAGTAACTGAATATGTACACATTCATTTGTCAATAACATATGACAATAACAGGCACCGCATAATGTATAAAATATCTCCAAAATTTTGCTGATAACCAGATTACTGTTTTGTTTTGTTTTACTTCAAATCATTACAAAATTATCATATGGGAAAGATGTTCATGCAATTTGGATCCAGTCATTAACAATTTAGAGAGGAAAATTGCCCATGGCAACATCACAACTGCAATAGTTACATCTGAGTTCGTGACTTCTTTTTTTGTGTCAATTGTTGGAAGCAAATCAAATCAGGAATTTTGGCAGTGACAAGTTGTAATGAAAAATGAGGATGGAGACGCATATACTCATTAGGGAGGTTTGTATCTCTTTCATTTACATTGATCTGTTTCAAGAATAGTAGAAGAAGCACGTCAGAGGGGAGCGGGTTGCTTTTAATTTTTTTTTTTTTTTAATTAATTTTTATTGTAGGTTGTTCAAAACATTACATAGTTCTTGATATATCATATTTCACACTTTGATTCAAGTGGGATATGCGCTCCCATTTTTACCCCATATACAGATTGCAGAATCACATCATTTGCACAACAATTGATTTACATATTGCCATTCTGGTGTCTGTTGTATTCTGCTGCCTTTCCTATCCTCTACTATCCCCCCTCCCCCTCCCCTCCCCTCTTCTCTCTCTACCCCCTCTACTGTAATTCATTTCTCCCCCTTATATTTTCCTCCTTTCCCCTCACTTCCTCTTGTATGTAATTTTGTATACCCCTGAGGGTCTCCTTCCATTTACATGCAATTTCCCTTCTCTCTCCCTTTCCTTCCTACCTCTCATCCCTGTTTAATGTTAATCTTCTTCTCATGCTCTTTGTCCCTACTCTGTTCTTAGCTACTCTCCTTATATCAAAGAAGACATTTGGCATTTGTTTTTAAGGGATTGGCTGGCTTCACTTAGCATAATCTGCTCTAATGCCATCCATTTCCCTCCAAATTCTATGATTTTGTCATTTCTTAATGCAGAGTAATACTCCATTGTGTATAAATGCCACATTTTTTTTATCCATTCGTCTATTGAAGGGCATCTAGGTTGGTTCCACAGTCTTGCTATTGTGAATTGTGCTGCTATGAACATGGATGTAGCAGTGTCCCTATAGTGTGCTCTTTTTAGGTCTTTAGGGAATAGACCGAGTAGGGGAATAGCTGGATCAAATGGTGGTTCCATTCCGAGCTTTCCAAGAAATCTCCATACTGCTTTCCAAATTGGCCGCACCAATTTGCAGTCCCACCAGCAATGTACAAGAGTACCCTTTTCCCCACATCCTCGCCAGCACTTGTTGCTGTTTGACTTCCTAATGGCTGCCAATCTTACTGGAGTGAGATGGTATCTTAGGGTGGTTTTGATTTGCATTTCTCTGACTGCTAGAGATGGTGAGCATTTTTTCATATACTTGTTGATTGATTGTATGTCCTCCTCTGAGAAATTTCTGTTCAGGTCCTTGGCCCATTTGTTGATTGGGTTATTCGTTATCTCATTGTCTAATTTTTTTAGTTCTTTGTATATTCTGGATATTAGGGCTCTGTCTGAAGTGTGAGGAGTAAAGATTTGTTCCCAGGACGTAGGCTCCCTATTTACCTCTCTTATTGTTTCTTTTGCTGAGAAAAAACTTTTTAGTTTGAGTAACTCCCATTTGTTGATTCTAGTTATTAACTGTTGTGCTATGGGTGTCCTATTGAGGAATTTGGAGCCCGACCCCACAGTATGTAGATCATAGCCAACTTTTTCTTCTATCAGACGCCATGTCTCTGATTTGATATCAAGTTCCTTGATCCACTTTGAGTTAACTTTTGTGCATGGCGAGAGAAAGGGATTCAGTTTCATTTTGTTGCAAATGGATTTCCAGTTTTCCCAACACCATTTGTTGAAGATGCTATCCTTCTTCCATTGCATGCTTTTAGCCCCTTTATCGAATATAAGATAGTTGTAGTTTTGTGGGTTGGTTTCTGTGTCCTCTATTCTGTACCATTGGTCCACCCGCCTGTTTTGGTACCAGTACCATGCTGTTTTTGTTACTATTGCTCTGTAGTATAGTTTGAAGTCTGGTATAGCTATACCACCTGATTCACATTTCCTGCTTAGCATTGTTTTTGCTATTCTGGGTCTTTTATTTTTCCATATGAATTTCATGATTGCTTTCTCTATTTCTACAAGAAATGCCGTTGGGATTTTGATTGGCATTGCATTAAACCTATAGAGAACTTTTGGTAATATCGCCATTTTGATGATGTTACTTCTACCTATCCATGAACAGGGTATATTTTTCCATCTTCTAAGATCTTCTTCTATTTCTCTCTTTAGGGTTCTGTAGTTTTCATTGTATAAGTCTTTCACCTCTTTTGTTAGGTTGATTCCCAAGTATTTTATTTTTTTTGAGGATATTGTGAATGGGGTGGTTGTCCTCATTTCCATTTCAGAGGATTTGTCGCTGATATACAGGAATGCCTTTGATTTATGCGTGTTGATTTTATAGCCTGCCACTTTGCTGAATTCATTTATTAGCTCTAATAGTTTCTTTGTAGACCCTTTTGGGTCTGCTAGGTATAGAATCATGTCATCTGCAAATAGTGATAATTTGAGTTCTTCTTTTCCTATTTTTATGCCTTTAATTTCTTTCCTCTGTCTAATTGCTCTGGCCAGTGATTCGAGAACTATGTTGAACAGAAGTGGTGAGAGAGGGCATCCCTGTCTTGTTCCAGATTTTAGAGGGAATGCCTTCAGTTTTTCTCCATTCAGAATGATGCTAGCCTGAGGCTTGGCATAGATTGCTTTTACAATATTGAGGTATGTTCCTGTTATCCCTATTTTTTCTAGAGTTTTGAACATAAAGGGATGCTGTACTTTGTCGAATGCTTTTTCCGCATCTATCGAGATGATCATATGGTTCTTATTTTTAAGCCTATTGATGTGGTGAATAACATTTATTGATTTCCATATATTGAACCAGCCTTGCATCCCAGGGATAAATCCTACCTGATCATGGTGCACAATTTTTTTGATATGTTTTTGTATCCGGTTCGCCAGAAGTTTATTGAGGATTTTTGTATCTAGGTTCATTAGAGATATTGGTCTGTAGTTTTCTTTCTTTGAAGTGTCTTTGTCTGGTTTAGGAATCAGGGTGATGTTGGCCTCATAGAATGAATTTGGTAGTTCTCCCTCTTTTTCTATTTCCTGAAATAGCTTGAAAAGTATTGGTATTAGTTCCTCTTTAAAGGTTTTGTAAAACTCTGCTGTATACCCATCCGGTCCTGGGCTTTTCTTAGTTGGTAGTCTTTTGATGGTATCTTCTATTTCCTCAATTGATATTGGTCTGTTTAGGTTGTCAATATCCTCCTGACTCAATCTGGGCAAATCATATGACTTAAGAAATTTATCGATGCCTTCACTATCTTCTATTTTATTGGAGTATAAGGATTCAAAATAGTTTCTGATAATCTTCTGTATTTCTGAAGTGTCTGTTGTGATATTGCCTTTTTCATCCCGTATGCTGGTAATTTGAGTTCTCTCTCTTCTTCTCTTCGTTAGCGTGGCTAAGGGTCTGTCGATTTTATTTATTTTTTCAAAGAACCAACTTTTAGTTTTGTCAATTTTTTCAATTGTTTTTCGTTTCGATTTCATTAATTTCAGCTCTGATTTTAATTATTTCTTGTCTTCTACTTCTTTTGCTGTTGTTTTGCTCTTCTTTTTCTAGGATTTTGAGTTGAAGTATTAGATCATTTATTTGTTGGTTTTTTCTTTTTCTAAGGAATGAACTCCAAGCAATAAATTTTCCCCTTAGAACTGCTTTCAATGTGTCCCATAGATTCCGATATGTTGTGTCTGTGTTTTCATTTATCTCTAAGAATTTTTTAATTTCCTCCTTGATGTCTTCTATAACCCATTGATCATTCAGTAACCTATTGTTCATTCTCCAAGTGATGCATGATTTTTCCTTACTTCTTTTATCGTTAATTTTCAATTTCATTCCATTATGATCAGATAAGATGCATGGTATTATCTCTACTCCTTTATATTGTCTAAGAGTTGCCCTGTGACATAATATATGATCTATTTTTGAGAAGGATCCATGTGCTGCTGAGAAAAAAGTGTAACTGCTTGATGTTGGGTGGTATATTCTATATATGTCAATTAAGTCTAGGTTATTAATTGTGTTGTTGAGCTCTATAGTTTCCTTATTCAACTTTTGTTTGGAAGATCTGTCCAGTGGTGAGAGAGGTGTGTTGAAGTCTCCCATGATTATTGTATGGTGGTCTATTAGACTCTTGAACTTGAGAAGAGTTTGTTTGATGAACATAGCTGCACCATTGTTTGGGGCATATATATTTATGATTGTTATGTCTTGTTGGTGTATGGTTCCCTTAAGAAGTAAGTAGTGTCCCTCTTCATCCCTTTTGATTAACTTTGGCTTGAAATCTATTTTATTTGATATGAGTATGGACACTCCTGCTTGTTTCCGAAGTCCATATGAGTGATATGATTTTTCCCAACCTTTCACCTTCAGTCTATGTATGTCTTTTCCTATCAAATGTGTCTCCTGAAGGCAGCATATTGTTGGGTCTTGTTTTGTGATCCATTCTACTAGCCTGTGTCTCTTAATTGGTGAGTTTAAGCCATTAACATTTAGGGTTATTATTGAGATATGGGTTGTTCTTCCAGCCATATTTGTTTATTCATGTTACTAAACATGGTTTGTTTTCCTCTTTGATTATTCCCCCCCCCCTTTACTGTACTACCTCCCGCTGTTGGTTTTCATTGATATTTTCCATTTCCTCTTCCTGTAATATTTTGCCAAGGATGTTTTGAAGAGATGGTTTTCTAGCTGCAAATTCTTTTAACTTTTGTTTATCATGGAAGGTTTTAATTTCATCTTCCATCCTGAAGCTTAATTTCGCGGGATACACAATTCTTGGTTGGAACCCCTTTTCTTTCAGTGTTTGAAATATGTTATTCCAGGATCTTCTAGCTTTGAGAGTCTGTGTTGAAAGATCAGCTGTTATCCTGATTGGTTTACCCCTAAATGTAATCTGCTTCCTTTCTCTTGTAGCTTTTAAAATTCTCTCCTTATTCTGTATGTTGGGCATCTTCATTATAATGTGTCTAGGTGTGGATCTCTTATGATTTTGCACATTCGGCGTCCTGTAGGCTTCTAGGATTTGGGATTCTGTCTCATTCTTCAAGTCTGGGAAGTTTTCTCGTATTATTTCGTTGAATAGATTGCTCATTCCTTTGGTTTGGATCTCAGTACCTTCCTGTATCCCAATGACTCTTAAGTTTGGTCTCTTTATGTTATCCCATATTTCTTGAATGTTCTGCTCATGGTTTCTTAACAGCTTTGCTGAGCTGTCTATGTTCTTCTCCAGTTGAAATACTTTGTCTTCATTGTCTGATGTTCTATCTTCTAAGTGTTCTACTCTGCTGGTAGTATTCTCAATTGAGTTTTTAAGTTGGTTTATTGTTTCCTGCATTTCCAGGATTTCTGTTTGTTTGTTTTTTATAACCTCTATCTCCCTGTATAATTGATCTTTTGCTTCTTGGATTTGTTTATGTAATTGATTGTCAAAGTGGTCGAAGTGGTCTTTCATTGACTGATTTTGCTGTCTAATGTCTTCCTTGAGACTCCAGATCATCTGAAGCATGTATATCCTGAATTCTTTATCTGACATTCCATCTGCTGCAGAAATTACCTCTTCTAAAGTTGAGTTGACCTGCATTGCTTGTGGTCCTTTCTTTCCTTGTCTTTTCATATTTATCGCGTTTCTTTCTGCTTGGTGAAACTGTTGTGTTATTGATTTTTCCCCCTATATATTTATATTGCTCTTGTATAGCTGCAAAGTCTCCCTCACAGGCTTTGGCGGTGGTTCTTCCCCTCCTCCAATTGAGGCAATGTGTCTACCACGCCGGGAGGCCGCTGTGCCTGTACTTTCGATGGGCCTGTTCTTTCGGTGGTCACAGGTCCGCCTACCTTGCAGGCATGAGCAGCGGCTTTGCCCCTCCGCTGGCCACTAGGCCTGTTCTGTCTGTTGGTTGCAGGTCTGTCTACCTAAAAGGCGCTGGTGGCAGCTCTGCCCCTCCCCCAACCGGGGCGATGTATCTGGCGGGCCACTGGGCCTGTTTTGTCAGTGGTCACGGTTCCGCCTACCTTGCACGTGCGTGGAGCAGCTGTGTCCCTCCGAGAGTTGCTGGGCCTAACCTGCCAATGGGTGGCAAGTGCGCCTACCTTGCAGGCCCGGGGGTAGCTCTGCCGCTCCGCGGGTTGCTGGGCCTGATATGCTGGTGAGACGCAGGTTTGCCTACCTTGCAGGCGCCTGGCGGCTCTGCCCCTCCCCCAACCGGGGCAGGGCGATGTGTCTGGCCGTCCTCTGAGCCTGTTCTGTTGGTGGTCAGGGTACTGCCTACCTAGCAGGCTCGTGGGGCAGCTGTGCCCCTCCGCAGTTTGTTGGGCCTGACCTGCTGGTGTGTGGCAAGTGCGCCTTCCTTGCAGGCCCGGGGGTGGCTCTGCCGCTCCGCGGTTGCTGGGCCTGATCTGTTGGTGAGTCGCAGGTCTGTGTAACTTGCAGGCGCCCGGCGGCTCTGCCCCTCCCCCAACTGGGGCGGGGCGATGTGTCTGGCCGGCCTCTGGGCCTGTTCTGTCGGTAGTCAGGGTTCTGCCTACCTAGCAGGCTCGTGGGGCAGCTGTGCCCCTCCGCAGTTTGTTGGGCCTGACCTGCCGGTGGGTGGCAAGTGCCCCTACCTTGCAGGCCCGGGGGTGGCTCTGCCTCTCCGCGGTTGCTGGGTCTGATCAGCTGGTGATTCGCAGGTCTGCGTAACTTGCAGGCGCCCAGCGGCTCTGCCCCGGGCATGTGTCTGGCAGTCCACTGGGCCTGTTTTGTCGGTGGTCACAGTTCTGCCTACCTTGCACACACGTGGAGCAGCTGTTTCATTAGTGCCTGGGCACACTCTCCTTGTTTGCCTCCCTCAGGCCCTTAGTTTGTAGAGCTTGGGGCTGAGCACCCCCAGCAAACTTGCTTACCTTCTGGTAGCCACGCCCCCGTATCTGATGCAAGAGACTTCAGTTGTCAGCACCGGTGGGAGCTGTAGCCGTGAGTCCCATGCCAAGGCGAGTGGGTGCAAGAGACCTCAGTTGTCAGCACTGGTGGGAGCAGTAGCTGGGAGTCCCGCGCCGCGCGGTTCCCGCCGGCTCCTGTGCCAGCACCGCCGCGGCTCCCACCGGCTCCCGCGCCGCTGCTGCGGCTCCCGCCGGTTCCGGCCGGCTCCCTCGCCGCAGCCCCCGCTGCCGCCGGCTCCCTCGCCGAAGCGGCGGCTCCCGCCGGCTCCGTGCCGCCCTCGGTCTGGCTATTGCGCTCACAGGAGAGCTGGGAGGGGCCCTTAAGTTTTCCCCGCTGATCTATAGCTGAAAGAGCTGTGATCAGTCAAAAAAAAAAAAAAAAAAAACAGAGAATGATGACGTCAGCTCTCCAAGATGGTGGCCGCTGGCTTCCTCTGTGGTCTGACTGATGTGGAGAACCGAATTGGATGGCTTCCTTCCCCGTCTCAAGCCCAGAATTCAGCTCTGAGTACAGTATTTGCACAGCTGGCGGGAGCCTGCAGAATCCGTAGCACTGTATCTTTGCATTGTTATCTTACCGTCGTTTCCCAGGGAGCGCCGCAGACTCTGGCCGCAGGGCGATTTGCTGCATACGCAGCGTGACCCTCCGTGCGGACAAATCTCTCGCGTTTGAGCTCCAGTAGCAGGTCCTTATGCAATAGAAATCCTTCCTCTAGGTTTCGGAGCACCCCAATTTTGCTGGAAATTCCTAACAAGCTAGCTTTTATCCATTCTACCTTGTCTTTTTCCTGCTCAGTGACGCAGTACACGGGAGTGCTGCACTCCTTTCGCAGCCATCTTTCGCAATCCAGAGAAGTCTGCTTTTAATTTTGATCTTACTGTGATAACTTGTGTGGAAAGCCTGAACCCTGAGTTTGAGTTCTGTTTCTGTCATTCATTAGCCTACGACAAAATCCCCCCCCCCCTCTCTGTGTAAAATCAGGCACTGGATAAGATATCTAAAATCCCACCCAATTGCAAAATCCATTTTTCATGAGATCCTTTTTTGGATAGACAATTAAGAAAAATAGATAAAAAGTTAAGTGAGCTGGTAATCAAAATGTGTCACTAAAAAACCAGGAAAAATAATTTTTCTTCTTTATTTCTTGAACAACTCATTGGGTAAATTATTTTGTTTCAGAGTAAATAGATGGGAGAACAGAAATTTTCTGTGTTATCATATCTTTTTGGTGAACCCAGTGAGTAGGATGACAGTCAAACATCAGCCTTTGAGGGCTAATGTACCAACTCAACGTGGGTTAAAGCTGGAAAAAGAAGTGTTACAATTAGAAGGTAGCTTGGTCAGATGAAGTCTTACCATTTCTGACTTCATTTTCTAATCAGTCACATTCATATATCATGCATTCGTTGGACAAATACTTATTGAATATCTACAATGTACCCAAAACTCTTCTAAGAACCAGGGCTTTATTACTGAGTGAGAAAAATTTCCAGCTCTCATGGAACTTGCATTTTTGTTAAACAAAAATAATACTTTGAAAACAAATATATATTTTAATTTCAGGTAGATATACAATGCTCCAAAAAGTCTTGAGATAGGAGAATAAAATAGGGACTAACTCAGAGTGAGGCTATTTAGGGAGAGAGAAAAGGAGTCTTTGAGAAGATAACTTTCCAGCAGATATCTATATGAAGAAGAGAACAACACAAAGATTTCTGAAAGGAGCTTAGGCTTTGTCAATTTAGTAACTAAGATCTTTGTTTCCATTACATTGTCAAACTAGTTATTTTAAAAAGACTTAGGAAGACTTATTAAGTATGTAATTACAAGACACATTTAATTATATGGAAATTTGGTGCTATGGTTTGATTGATTGTATCCTCCCAAAATTCATCTGTTGAAATCCTAACTCATGAGGTAATGATGGAGGTGGAGTCTTGGGAGGTGATTAGGTCATGAGAGCAAAGGCTTCATGAATGGGATTAGTGCTTTTTCAAAAGAGGCCCAAAGGATCTTATTTACTCCCATAGACACATGAGGACAGAGCTAGAAGAGCAATCTATTAATCAGGAAGTAGGCCCACATCAGATACCAAATTTTCCAGTACCTGATCTTGGCATTCCCTGCATTAAGAATTGTGAAAAATAAAATTATTTTGTTTATAAGTTACCCAGTATATTGTATTTTGTTATAGCAGCCCAAATAGACTTCAACACTATGGATTTAATGAAAATATAGTACTTCCATGAATAAAAATATTATGGCAAGGGGCTGAAGTTGTGGCTCAGCGGCACAGTGTTCGCCTACCATGAGTGAGGCACTGGGTTCGATCCTTAGCACCACATATAAATAAATAAAGTAAAGGTATTGTGTTGATCTACAACTAAAGAAAATATTTTTGAAACATATTATGGCAATAACCTTCTTCCAAGAAAGAACTGAGAATTAACTCATCCACTTCAGTTTCAAGAACCTTCCTTTCTTATTTGCCCATAAAACCGGTGATTGATCATTGGCTAAAGGAATGGAGAAGGGAACTTTGCTCTTCATTGGGACATTGTATACCTCAAAGTGTCAGTGTAGTTCTCTGGAATACCAAAACTTTGATACTTTTTAATTATTTTTTGATTCATGAGGTAGCTGGGAGAGCTTAACTTGCTATTAGGCCCCAAAACTCTATTCTAAACTCTAAGAGTAGCTATGATATTCATAATATTTTAGGGACAACATTCATGGTGCTATAGTTTTCACAGCTGTACTAGTGAGACAAAGTAAAGGGACAGAGCAATGCAAAAATCAGTGACCAACAGGCAATCTCAGAATTGGTGGTTTATTAAAAAGGGTCCCAATGAGAAAATATGAATACATACAAAATTATTCTAAATTTAGAATTCAAGCATGTCTTATTTATGAAGTAAGTCATAATCTAGCTTTATGACAATAGCTTTTATTTAGGATAAGAAATAGCCACATTAAGAATTTGCTTCTTTATAAAATAGTTACTGCAGATTTTATAATTGAAATTGCTTATAAGAATAGTTCCAACAATAATTTTAGAGTCATGGTGGTTTGGATGATGTAATATAAAATAATAAAAAATATCATATAGAATTTGGTAGAAATTATAGCTCTGCCTCTTCAAACTTGTATGAACTTGATAAACACTGTTGGCCTCAAATCCTTTTTATGAAAAATGGGGAACATAATACCTAAAATGAGAATTAAATGAGATACCATCTTTAATGGACTAAGAATCATGCTTGCCATACACGGCAATTTTTTTAATACCCATTAAATTTTTTCTCATTGTTTAGGATTTATTTGCTGCAATAGTTGTTTTGAGGAGTATCAACTCCTTTAGGTTCATTGCTTTAATCCACATTAGCATTTTCTAGAAATGGAATAGGACTTTGAAATAATATGATCAATAGCCAGAATAATAGGCAAGAGGATTGCAAGTTCGACACCAGTCTTGGCAACTTAGCAAGGCTCTAAGCAACTTAAAAAGCCACTGACTCAAAATAATAAATTTAAAAAGGGCTAGGTATATAGCTCAATGGTAACATCCCTCTGTGTTCAATCTCCGAGTACCAAAATGAAAAAGAAAAAATAGAATAATAAAATGTAGCCAAGTATAGTACTTAAGGTCCCTGGAAGTAGAGACACGCCAAACTCCTGGGTTTAAATCTAGACTCTGTCCTTAATTTTATGATTTGGTTGCTTTATATCAAATCATAAAATTAGTCTCATTGGTTTAGTCCTCTTTATTTTCTGCTTTATTTGGAACCTGAATGTCCTCCAAACAACCATGTGTTAAGAGTTGGTTCCCAGGATGCTACCACTGGGAGGTAGTGGCACCCTTAAAAGGAGGGGCCTTATGGGAGATCATTAGGTCATTAGGGGTGTGCCCTCAAAGGAGACTATAGGACTTCAACTCCTTCTTCTTTTCTTTTTACTTCCTGATTGAAGAGATAAATGGTTTCTCTCCCATCATGATAGGCTGCCTCACTATCGGTCAAAACAATGGGGCCAATTTATCATGGATTAGAACTTCTAAAAGCATGAACTAAAATATTATTTTTTTATTTATAAGTTAATTATCCCAGGTATTTCATTAAAGTGTTGGAAAGCTGGCTAACATATTTTCTCATTTAACATTCCATTACTACAAAGCTCAGTTCTTGATTTTAACTGCTGTCTAATTACTCTAATTTATTGATAAACAACATTATCACTTTAAATGCAACTCTCAAATTTGTGTCTGTAGCCCAAACTCCAGATTTATACTGGACACCTCTTCTTGGCTGTCTAATAAAAACTTAAACAAATCTTGATTGAAATCCAGTTCATGATTTTTCTTAAAAAAGTTTCCTCTTATAGACTGCCTTGTTTTAGTTAGTACTTTTCCAGTTGCTCAGGTAAAAAACTGTGGAGTCAACTGTCCCTCTTTTAATAGACCAGCATCCATTATCCAACAATCCTGACAGTTGTACTTTGAAAATATATCTCACATCCAAATACTTTCACTCGCTATCCTTTCTATTCCAAATCTTAAATATTACTTACCTCACCTTATTGTTGCCACAGCATTCTATCTGGCATTCCTGTGTACTCAGAAGTTATTCTTGATTAGCAAAGTGATCACTTTAAAAAATAAAGTCAAATAAGGTCACTCACCTACTCAAAGCTCCCAAAGTCTTCCCAATTCATATAATGTAAAAACAAAGGTCATTCCTATGGACTACAAAGTGCCAAATGGTATTCCCTTCTCCATTTGACCTAATCCTTTCCTCAATTCCTTTTTGCTTACTCCACTCCAAATACCCTATGTATATATTCCTTCAATATACAAGGCATATTTTTCCCTCTAGGCTCTCTGCATTTTCTGTTTCTTCTCCCTAAGATGCATTTCCCTCAAATGAAAGATTTCCTTACCTGCTTTAGTTTAGGTTTTTGCTGAAATGTGAGTAAAGTCTTTCTTTAACTACCTATTTGAAATTATTCTCTCTATTCTTATCTCATATACATATTCTTTCTCTATTCTTTCTCCAAAGCACTTATCATGTATAATATACTCATTTATTCAATTAGTTCATTGCCTCTTCTCCCATTAAAATGCAAGCTTCATGGGGTCAGGGATTTCTGAATCTTTCCTTCACTTTTCCAAAGTCTGGTGCAACCAACATTTATTGAATGGATCCAAGATTTCCTAGAATATTTTTCTTAGAAATTAGTAAATGTTCAGCCTATTACAGATTAAGTACTGAATAAGGTAGAGATATATTTATTATTTGTGAATCAGAATCAATATATGTATTTTTGATACTGAACAACTGGGTCAATCTTATTAGATCATTCATATCACATTTTTCATTATCATCAACTTCATATTCTAATGTCACTTTATTTTTAATCCTCTTACAACATTTAGATCAGTCAAAAATAACTTCATAAGACAGAAGTAGGTCTTTGAGGATAGGTATATCCCTTTGACTCCAAAGGGATATACCTATCTTCGATGCACTGGATAAATGCACCTTAAAGAAAACTACTTTGGCCACCATTTCTGGAGGTTTAATTATTACACTGAAGGTTGTTAGGGCAGCCTCTGTATCACAGAAGAGATTAATGTAAAATCACTGAGAATTTGCCAAAAGTATAAATGTTCCCAGAGAGATGGCAAGAGAAATAAGGTAAGAGATTTCAGTGCCTCAATATTTCTCATTATTTCTTAGTGAAAATGTAAAACAGTTGAATCAACATTTGGAAAATTTACAATTCAGCCCAAAATTTAGTTTGTGAAAAATTCATACAGCTTCAAAAACTCTAGTTCAAAGAGTGGTGTTTTGTCCAATGTCTATAGACATCATGAAATGTTTAAGAGCTGGCCACTACAAGTGACCCTTACATTTGCAAGATGGGAAATCCAAAAACTTAAGTGGGGAACATTTGCTTAGAAACTATTCATTATTCATCTAAAATTCATATTTAAAAGGATGTCCTAGTTTTTTTTAAATAACTCTAATGCTTGAGGATAATATATTCTAAAATTCTGCTAGTAAACTATTACTTTCTTAAGTTTCTTTAGGAATATAGGGCCATACCATGAATTAATCCATTAATTAAAATATATACTTCTTACAAAAATAAAAAACGAAGTTTGTTAACTGGCCTTTCTGAATCCATGATCACTAAATTTAAGGCTCACTATGGGTCTGCAAACCTACTACATCTCCTGTGAACTTTACCACTCTCCTAATAAACATGTCATAACTTGTCTTCTGTTCTTAAAAATGTACCAACCCTATCCTTTGTCTTTACAGGTAACTTGCTTCCCCTTTCAATAAGAACTAAAAATAATGGGAAGAGTTCTTACACACTCTTTTATTTCTTTTTATTATTTGTTCTTTTTAGATATACATGAGATCAGAGTATATTTTGGCATATTATACATATATAATATATAAATATAATATAAAATTAGGATCCTATTCTTGTGGTTCTACATGATATGGAGTTACCCTGGTCATGTATTCATATATGAGAATAGGAAAGTTATGTCAGATTAATTCTACCGTCTTCCCTATAGCCCTGCTTCCCTTCACTCCCTTTCGTCTAATCCAATGTACTTCTATTCTTTCCCTCCTAACCCTCCCTTGTTGTGGGTTAGTATCCACATATCAGAGTGAATATTTGGCCTTTGGTTTTTCAGAACTGGCTTATTAAATATCTGTAGCAATTAGAGAAATGCAAATCAAAACTACACTGAGATTCCATCTCACTCCAGTCAGAAAGGCAGTTCTCAAGAACACAAATAAGAATAAATGTTTGCAAGGATATATGAAAAAAAGTTTACTTATATATTGCTGTTGGGACTGAAAATTGGTGTAACCACTCTGGAAAGCAGTATGGAGATTACGCAGAAAACTTGGAATGGAACCACCATTTGATCCAGTTATCCCACTCCTCAGTTTATACCCAAAGGGCTTAAAATCAGCATACTGCATACTACACAGTGACACAGCCCCTATCAATGTTTATAGCAGCTCCAATTCACAATAGCCAAGCTATGGAACCAACCCAGGTGTCCTTCAACAGATGAATGAAGAAAATGTGATTTTACACACACACACACACAATAAGATATTA
Organism: Callospermophilus lateralis; assembly: GCF_048772815.1. NCBI lineage: Eukaryota > Metazoa > Chordata > Mammalia > Rodentia > Sciuridae > Callospermophilus > Callospermophilus lateralis. The sequence goes on from NC_135319.1 coordinate 39,460,779, forward strand.
CTCAGACATAAAGAAGAATAAAATTATGATATAATTATAAAATTATAATTATGTAATTATGACACAATTATGATATAATTATAAAATTATAATTATAAAATAAAATTATGTCAGTAAAAGGATGAAACTGGAGAAAATCATGCTAAGTAAAATAAACCAGTCGCAAAAAAAAAAGGCTGAATATTCTCTCTGATATGTGGAGCTAACCCATATCTTTAAACATCTAGTCAGACTCCTAAATCTATTCCCATGCAATGTTTTCTTTCTCTCTCAGTCTTAAGGCCAACCCCTCCTATTAGGCACTAGATCCCATCTCCTCTCATCTCTTCAGGCTAGTTCCCTCTCAAGTTGTTGAATGTCTCTTCCTCAAAATCATCAACTTCATCTTATAGTTGATTATTTCCATTAGCATTTAACCATATGGCAATATTTTCATCTAAAAAAAGAGACTTCATGGAGTTTAAAAAAAAAGGAGGGAAGAGAAGAAAATGACTCCTTTGGCCTTGTATTTCCCTTTAGGTGTATTTCACTTCTTTACTTCCTCCTTCACATAAATGCTGTTTAAAAGTTTGTCTATACTTACTACTTACAACCAATTTCATGGTCTCTTCTCTGGAGCCTACTTCAGTTAGGAATTTGACCCCTTTCCCTCTCTAAAAGTACTCCTGTCTAGTTTACCAGTGATCTGCACTGAAGTGAATCCAATGGCCAATCCAGTATTCACCTTACTTACTTTACAGGGAGTAAGTCCAAGATTTATCTTTCTGTGGTTTCAGTTATCTTAGTTAACCTTGGTCCATAAATATTAAATGAAAATTATAGCAATAAGCACTTCATAAGTTGTAAATAAATTTTATTAGGGTATATTGTTATAATTTTTCTATTTTATTATTATATATTGTCATTAATCTCCTATTGTGCCGAATTGACAAATTAAACACTACCCTATATAAGTAAAGGAAAAAACACAATACACCTACATATGACTCAGTATTCTCTGTAGTTTCAGACATCCACTGTCGGGGGGCGGGGTCTTAGAATATATACTCTGTGGATAAAGGAGTCTATTAGTTTCTTAGGGTTGCTATAAAAAAAATGCTTCAAAATGGGTTCCTCAAAAAAATCAAATATATTCTCTCATAGGATTCAATAGGTCTAAAATCAAGGTGTTAGCAGGCTGATGCCCTGCCTGAAACCAGTAAGGAAATCCTAGAGCTCTTCTTAGCTTCTGGTGCTTCACCAGAAATCTTTGGTATCCTTTAGCTTGGAGGTACAATACTCCAACATATGCCTTCCTCATCATATGACATTCTCCATATATGGTTGCTTTTATTACCTGTTTATGTTATTGTAAGGACTCTAGTCATATTAGATTAGGCATATAACACAATCCAAATATTATATCATCTTAACATTGCATCTACAATGAGACTAATTTTAAAAAATTCACCAGGAGTTAGAACTTCAATGTATCTTTTTTATTTTATTTCTTTGGTGAAGTGGATGACAAAATTCAACACAACACATAGCATTTTCCTATCAACTATATATATTTTTTTAAAGAGAGAGTGAGAGGAGAGAGAGAAAGAGAGAGAGAGAGAGAGAGAGAGAGAGAGAGAGAGAGAGAATTTTAATATTTATTTTTAGTTATCGGCAGACACAACATCTTTGTTTGTACGTGGTGCTGAGAATCGAACCCGGGCCGCACGCATGCCAGGCGAGCGCGCTACCACTTGAGCCACATCCCCAGTCCTCAACTATATTTGACATAGTTGATCACTGTTGACTCCTTAAAACATTTTTCTCACTTGATTACAAGACACATTTTCTTATCTGTTCCTCCTATTTTTCCAACCACTGCTCAATTTCCTTGGCTGGTTTCTTTCATCTCCCAAGCTTACTAAATAGTAAAACACCTCATGTCTTAATCTTCAGATTATATTTGCCTTCTATCTATATTCATTTCTTAGAAGTTATCACTAGTTTTATTGTTTTATTTTTATTTAGGTCCTTCCCTCGAATTCTATACATGTATGTCCTGATTCTTATTTATGTCTCCATTTGAATGTTCAAATCTCAAACTTAGCATATCTGAATTGAAACACTCAATGAAGCTCATAGAATGTTTTGCTACCACAACCATCACATCAAAAATATGGCTACTCCACACTTTGTTATTCTGATTATTTTATACACACACACACACATATTTTTGACTTTTTCCCTCTACACTGCACATGAGATCCATGAGAAAAATCTTTTCAGCCTGAAACTCTCTAATGCTTCTTGTTTCTTCCAGACTAATTGGCACTGGCCTAAAAGCCTCTCTACTCCCACCAAACAACCTGCCTTCAAACTAGTAGTTTCTCTTATGTCCCTCTCCAATGCCATGGAACTTACTTTTCTTATTGTTTGAAGATCTTTCTCTTTCATTTTTTCCCAAGTTATTTCCATGATTTTATTCCTTAGTTCCATGAAGAAACATCAACTTAGCTGTGAGACTTCTCCCATAAAACTTTTTTTAACATACATGATCCTCTGATATACTACAAATAAATGAAAACATTTATTTTCTAACTATATGGTTTGTTAATTCTCTCTCTCTTTATTGTGAACTAAGTTCTAATAGTTTTTACCTATTATTAGAAAAAAGGAGTCAATGAAACAATCACAGAAAAAAAAACATGAAAAATTAACTAGAGTTCAACTCTGTACACCAAATTCAATGTCTTATAGCCAATAAACACTGAGCAAAAACCAAAAATGTGCTCTCTAAAATCCAGAATCAAAAATATTTATAAAATTCTGTGTAAAAATTAAGTCATATTATTATTATTTGAACTTAATTATTTCATTTTGTTAAATTACCATTAGCCTCCAATTAATTTCTGGTTGTATAAAGACTCCTATTACTTACATATTCTCCCCTTTGTCACCTTATAAAGTGACATTCTTTGCTGGTCAATCTTTTGATCTCCTTAATATAAGGGTAGAACCTGAGTAGTCATTTCAGCATATAAACTCAGTCTATACCACTTCTGCCAAATGTCTTCGGTACTAATTTTATATTTTATATTAATTTTTATCATATATAAAAGGTTAATCTTTTATACAAAAGGTTAATCTTTATTCTCTGTCCTGTTGAATACTTATCAGAAGTTTAATCTCCCCCAGACACTTTTCTATGAATATTTATAGGATTGACATTGAATAATATAATGAAATCCCTTGATACTCTTGCCCTGTCACATCTCAAATAGTTTTTTTAAAAAGTGTCAATTTTGTAGCACTAACCAAGTCACATAATTTGAGAAAAGCTTGAAGACCCTAATTTTACCAATCTTAAAAGAAATAATTTTAAGGAATTTTTTGGAGTTTAGAAAGTAAGTGTTGGAGCCCTTCGTGGATATTAGCCCCATTTCCATTCAGAGAAGCAGCTTTTGGCCCCTGATCCACCTGTGGAGGATGCAGTTCTGAGTTTTGGTAGGCCCTTTGGGAAACCAGAGATACAGGATAGTCCTCTCTGGTGCCATGACTACAACAGGACTGAAGTCTGGAAACATGACTCTTTACTGAGCAGAATCATCTATGTATGTTCTGTCTCTTCCACTCCTCCTGGTAGGGGGCAAAACACAGCAATCAGTCCACATGCTATTTTTGCCATGAAGAAAAATCCCATGAAAAACAATCCCTTGGAAATTGCTTGTCTGAAAGTGCTTTTTGAGGTTATTTTATAATATTGTTTAATTCATTCTTATAATACTATAAAGTTTTTCTCTTTCATCCTAGCTGTAACCAGGGATTACTGGAAGGGATTAAAAAAAGGTAGAAAGAAAGAAAAATACAGAGATCCAGGCCATTCCACAAACTAGGGTAGGATCTAGACGTCTCTATTTCATAAAGATTCTATTAGTATTTATAATCCACAACAAGGGTTGACAACTAGGTTTAAAAAGAGCATTTAATACAAGGGGAAAAAAAAGACTATCCAGGTCAATGTTGTCATTTCCATTTACAGGTAAGGAAACAGAGTAGTTAAGGGTCCTATTTAATGTCACTGCCAACAGAAGATTTTCTCTTGCCATTATATCACGGTGCCTCCTCCCAACCCTCCCAATCTCCCCTGACACACATAATGTTTCTGCCTTTTCAGCAAATGAAGCAGACTGGAGCAGATAGGAGACTACATAAACAAAGTTGGAATAAACTGGGTATAGGAATGACTCATTGAGAACCATTGTTATGTTACAGTCCAACTTCTCCAACCGACTTGAGCATTGGATTGCTGCCAGACTCTTCAGAACATGAAATGGATCAAGGAAATCATGTGAACACTACTAATAACAACAAAAATGACACTTGAAAACTTGGCATAGGTAAACATTACATATGCTTTTAATTTCAATAATAATTCCCACAAATGAAAAAGTGATACAACTTTATTGTAGTCTTCATATATTTTTTTAAAATTTTAGGGGCTTTACCCATGGGCTTGGATAGAGTTGCATAAATATCTAAAAATCTTCACCTAATCATGAGGCTGAAAAAGTCAACCAAAAAAATTCTCATAAACACTAACTTCCTGAACCACTTATTTTAATGCCAGCATGGACTAGCAAGGCCACCTTTGTCCCTACAGGCTTTAAAGGCCTGATGCTCTAGGAATACAAAAAATCCCCTACTATGAAAGAAAGGCAGTGACAAAGACACCTGACCAACAGTATCTTTATATAACAGCAACTCCTATTTTTTATCATAAGTCACCTCTTTTGTTTCATGAAGTTTCTTTCTCTCCTTTCTATTCTCTAAACTATATTATGAGATTACATTTTCTAAAAGACAGTTTTGTCACTTGTGACATCTCAACGGCCATGTCAGATAGCTGGTGATTTATGAATATTTTGTGAATTGTTTAAGCTGCTGGGGAAGGTGGTACAACAGAACCATCATCTTCTTACCATAAATTCATTCATAAATTCATCATAGAATCTTAGAGTTCTTGAACTAGAAAAGATAGCTATCATCCAATCTAAGTCCAACACATTCCAAGTAAATAAATATGCCCCTAGATATTGAATATGGCAGATAATAGAAACCAAGTCTGTATTCTCTGATTTCCATGTCTTTTCTTAAGTCAGACTGTCCACCTTGAAACATTACATCATCCAAATCTGTCTTAACCTATCTTCTACTTCCAGAGTCTGTTCATTTCCTACTGCCTGGCATAATGAAATATTAGGAATGAAAAAAAGGCTGAGGTCATCATGACCATTCAGTTTTGAAACATTTTTACCATGTTCCCCACCACAGGATCAGGTAAATACAGTATATTGGGTGACAAAGAAAAACTCCCCAAAGAAACCACCCTTTCCATCTTTGGTTACTTTGAACTAAATAACTTAGTCCAAAACTTCAGATAAATATATTTTCCTAAAGCAACTGCTCAATAATTAGATCCTTTTCCCCCCTATAGAATAGTCTCTCATATATTTGAAGATAGGTATAAGGACCCCTTTAGTTTGATTTTCCCCAGGATTAACTTTAAAAATATTTAAGCTATGCCATCCTAATTTCTCTCCTTTGAATATCTTCCAGTTTTGAAATATGTCTTCTGTAATATTCAGAATTGAACATATTATTTTAAACAGTGCTAAGAAAAGCAGAATATTCCTTTTCTCATTCTAGAATCTTCTCCATTAATAAAGCCCATGAATTTTCAGTGAGAATGAGATCATCCACAAGGGGGTAAAAATGGTTCCTGGGGCGGGGGAATCTTACTCATTTTATGTCTGAATCACAGATACACATAAAATGCATTAAAAGATATACTATGTACTTAACAAATATCGAGGGTATTAAAATTTCATTGGGGATGTGATTTGGAAAAAAGAAAACTTTTTAAAGGACTCCTTTAAGGAGCAATAACCACAAAAGAAAAAGTTGAGAAACAGTGATATAGTCTAAGAACACACTAGCTCTTTTATCAACAGTATTATATTGTTAATTCCTATTGAGGTTACAGTCAAACAAAATCCTTAAGACTATTTCATTTGTACTGCTTGCCGAAAGGTATCTCTACTACCTTGTGTATTTGATTGTTTGGTTGATTGATTTTGATCTTTAGAGAGTGTTAGATTTTGCTTGTTTGTTCAGTTTTATTACTACAAGAACACAAGTTTAAATTTATTCCTGATAAAATTGTCCTTGTTAGGTTTTGTCTGTTCTTGCCTGTCCAGATATTTTGGAAGCTAACACATTCATTATTCTTTGGAGCTCTGACTATTTGCAAATGTTATCTCTTATTATCTAGATTGTTCATGCCAGGAATTTGTAGAAACAATGCTCAAGAGAACAGGACTGAGAATATGGTCCTGCAATACTTTCTACATTTTGTGTTAAAGTATTAATTGCTATGTTTCCACTAATAATAACACATCCATTTATTAATATGACAGAATACTTCCTTGAATACAATTTGTATTTTTCTATTTTGTTCATTTGACCTTGTCAAAAGTCTCATAGAAATCCAGATTCCGGCTCTATTATGCTTTTTAACAACCCAGCAATCCAAGCAAAAAATTGAGCAAGACTTTGTCTTTTGTTTCCCTTTAATAATTCTGTGCTGGCTCACTTTGATTTCATTTCCTTTATACTTAAAAGGAAGCTTTTTTGCAATCCATAAAGCCATCTTTTAAATATTCTATTGATTGTATTTTAAATATTCTATTGATTGTATTTCCTCTTTTTAATAATTTTGGTTAGTTCCAGTTGTCTCATACTATTGCTCTTTATGTTTCATGAATATATGACTTAGCTTTCCAAAAAGGTTAGAAACTCTTAGGGATAAAGATCATACTCCTATATGTCCCACAAGCATTTCATACCTTCTTCAAGGATAATTAGAATATATAACTTAACTAATAAAATCACTTCATTTCTACTCACTACTAAATCAGATCAATAAAAGGATCACATTCACTCACACTTTAGATTGAGTTTATGCATTGTTTTAAAGATTTGCTCTAATAAAGGTATGTAGAAAAAGTTTCTTTCCAACTCTGAATTTGTCAATTTTTCACTAAGTGTTGTCACTAAGTAATAGGGAAATTAAGAACTAACTACGGAAAAAGGAACTATATAGAGAAATATAGTAGACAGTATAAAAGGGAAATAAAACTGCTATAAAGGTAAGATTACAAAGTGATGTTTCTCTACAATGAGGAACTTCCTCTATTTTCAAAAATAAAAATAAATCATTTAAAAAGAGAAATATCCACATGGATATGTTCCTGAGACTTTCAAAATATACAGTGTACTTGTGTGTGCGTGTATGTGTGAGTGTGTGTATTCTCTGATCTATCTATCTATTTATATATGTAGAAATATATATATGTATTCTAAAATATAAATTCTCAGATTATATCAAATATATAATATCTCAATTCACACAAAAACTCTGAAGTAGGTATAATTCTATAATACAGGTCTCAGATAAATTTTGTAATTTTCTCAGAGCAAAACTAAAATCCAAACCTAGCTTTGATTGGCTTCAGTGTATCACATTGTTTCACACATAATGATCACAGAAACTATAACAAGAACATACAGGATTACAAATTATATTTCTTTAAGATGGGGGAGGGTCTTCTTCCATTTTCACAAATAACAAATCATTTACAGACAAATCAGGATGTGTTCCTCATTCTTTCTTTTCCAACTAAAATTAAATATACTTACAACTTATTTAAATCATCAAATATCTCTGTGTGCAAGGTTCTCAAATTCAACATTTTTACTACATTAAAAAAAACATGTACCACTTGGCTGAATACTGGCTCAGAGAATTATCTAAATGGTCCATTTGTTTGGTGTTTGATGGCAGAACATTTTTACATCTTAAAAATTGCATATATTCTGGATGCACATTGTAAATCTATAATATGAGTCAATTATTTGAAAGGATATATTGAATTATCTGAAAGGGAGAGGAACAAAGAGAACCTCTACTATTTTTATTATGTTTTCATACTTAAGCGTCTTGGTGTTAACACAGGTGTCCATGCATTATTCTCAAAGCCTTTTTCCATACCTAAAATACTTCATAAGGAAGTTCATTAGCCAGACATGGTGGGGCATACCTGTAATCCCAGTGACTCAGAGGCTGAAGCAGGAGGATCACAAGTTTCAGGGCAGCCTCAGCAACTTAGGCACTAAGCAACTTAGGGAGACCCTGTCTCAAAATTAAAAGGAGGGGGGATGTGACTCAGTGGTAGGTTACACCTGGGTTCAGTCCCCAGTACCCAAAACAAATAAATAAATTGTAGTGGTAGGTTATTTGTGATTTAATATCATGTTAAAGAAAATCCAAACTGAAAACAAAACAATCTGTAAAGTTTTCATTTCTTCACCCAACTGCTATTTTCACCTTCAGCATGGTCTTCTAGTAGCCATTTTGGCTGAGGAAGGGGAACTGTGTAGAGGGTGGTATAGATAGGTACAACCCCCCTTCCACAGTGAACTCTGTAAATAGCAGGCCCCTTTAACATGTATCTTCCAAAGGCTTGATAAAAGAAATTAAAAAGGTAAAGAGAATCTTTAAATTACCATCAGTACACAATTAAATAGAGTTATTATTCCTCATTTTTACAGCTCTTAGAGGTTAAGAGTGCTAAGGTTCAGAATGTTGTAAGGGTTGTAAACAAAACAGTAAAGGGAGGGGAGAAGGAGAGAGGAGGAAATAAATAACAAGGAAAATAAAATAAATTCTGAGAGTTCTTGAAAATAATTTGAAACAGCTGGTCCAATATTGAAAACTGAGAAAATTGAGAAATATATGAATATATGGTATAGATATTCTTTTAACTAAACATTCTTTAGGGTCTTCTTTTGATGGTTTCTGAGAGTTACCAAGAATAACTATCTGAGACTAAAATGTCCACAACTTTTTGGAGTATGTCATTTGCTAATACTCCCATGACAAACTGATTCAAACATATCAGCTTAAAACAACACAAATTTATTATCCCACCTTTCCTTAGGTCAGAAGTCTGGGTAAGTTCAGCTGTTTCCTTACCTCTGGAACTTAAAATGCCAGATCAGGATGTGAGCCAGCCAGGGCTTGGGGAAGAATCCATTTCCACAGCCATCAGAATGTTGACTGCCATGGGTCATTCGTAGCTTCCAAAGGACACCTACATCCCTTGACTCTGGATCCCTCCCTCCATCTCCACAGGCAACAGCAATGGATTCAGTCCTCACTCTTTGAATCTCTCCAACTTCCTCTCTGACTAAATTGGCTTTCTAATTCTGCTCTTAAAAGAACTTTGGTAATTAAAATGATCCCACCTGAGAGATCCAAGATAATTTCCATCACCCGCTTTTTTAAAAAGTCTGTAGATTAATAATAATTCCATCTAAAAAAAAATCTCTTTAAAGCAATGTTTTTTTGAAACCAGGAATAAAAATCTTAAAGGGACATCTGAACTCTGCCTACCACAAAGTGTGCCCACCAGGTTCAAAGAGATTGGAATTACAAGCAATAGGCGCCACCTGAAGAGAGATTTGCCTGGAGAAATTCCTCTAACACCCCCTTTATAAATAATGAACACACATACAATGCAGCATTCAATCACTTATTCTTTTCAATAAGCTGCCAATTAGAAACGGCAGTTTAATTTAGATTTTCACAATCTGTAAAACATAAAAAAGTTTCTCTAGATGAAGTGCTCTCAAACATTATTTGATTACTCTAGTGGATAACTTCATGGCTAATGATAAATCTTTTTTGTTAGGAATTTCAGTTAAGAATGCTTTTGTTTGCATTGTTTTGTGTTTTTAAACAGGTCATGGGTTCTTGGGAGAAGCTGTTTGTTCAAGAGGAAAAAGATATTCTTTGATTACAATTAGATATGTGTCTGTAGGAAGCAATTATCGGTAAGTTAAATAACAAATTGTAAATTCAAGTATTCTGAAGTATTTACTAGAGAAACATTAGTTTAACTGTAATTCTTCTGGAAATTAACCCCATAAGAAATTTTATTGAAACAAGAATTGGGTTACTATGATTAAAAATATCATGCAATAATAAGATCACAAAATCTGACCCATATTTGTACAATTGCTAAAAATCATTTATTGAAAATGTCTTATTAATATTTGAATTGGAGTGAATTAGGTTACTTATTATAGGATTTATGTATTACCCAAGAAAGGGAAAAACCAACTTTTTGAAGTATCAAAAATGTTCAATTAAATCTTTTTTTTTTTTCTTTTTAGTATTGGGGATTTAACCCAGGCTTGCTTTACCTCTGAGTTACATGCCCAATGTCCCTCTTTTTTTTTATTTCTTATTTTGAGATGGGGCCACACTAAGATGCTGAGGCTGGCTTTAGAATTTCAACCCTCCTGCCTCAGCCTCCTGAGCTTTGTGGGATTACAGGCATGCTCCACTGCACCTGTCTTACACTAAGTTTTGCTATTGAGTAGTATGAGTTCTTCAACTTTGTTCTTCTTCAGTATTGCATTGGTTATTCTTTACCATTTAGCTGTTCATATAAATTTTTGAATCATCTTATTGATATCTACAAAATAGTTCGCTGGGATTTTGCTTGGGGCTGCATTGAATAAACTTGGGAAAAATTAACATTATTATGATGTTGAAATTACCAATTTATTAATATATTTACTTAGATATTTCTTATATTAATTATTTTCATCAGTGTTTTATAGTTTTCTGTATAGATCCTATACATTTTTTGTTAGATTTATACCTAAGTACTAAATTTTTATAGAGTTGTTGTAGATGGTATTGAATTTTATTTCATGTTTGCTATACTGGAGATTGAACCCCTGGTCCTCTACACTGAGTTATAACATCAGCATTTTTTATTTTATTATTATTTTTTTTTATTTTGAAGCAGTGTCTTCCTAAGTTGCTTAAGGACTCACTCAGTTGCAGATGCTGAATTGAACTTGGAATCCTCCTTCCTGTCTCAGCCTCTTGAGTCACTGGAATTATAGGCATGTGCCATATCATACCTGGCATTTAAAAAAAAATCTGTCTAATGTTCCAAGTTCTTGCTATGAATGCACTTAAGCAGAATCAACACATTTTTGAAAGGATGAAAATGATCAATTTTTAAAGTAATTTTTTTTTATTCTCTTACTTTTCCCACTAAATTCTATGTAGGTGTAATTATTGTGATGAAAATGCCCTTAGTCACAGACCTCCACAAGAGTAGTGACAGGGTCTGTGCTTCACTTCTGATAAACAGAAGTGACTGAGAACACAGACTGCTTGAATTTCAATCCTATTTTGTCACATATTACCGGAGTGGCCTGAGGCCAATTATTTCAGCTTCCATCAGACAAAATAGGAATAACAGGAGTAATGATGCCAGGCAGGTCTTTTGATGATGAAAACTGAATCAATCAAGCCAGTGAATATGCAGGCAAGGCTTTTATGGGATCTTCCATTCAAGAAGGGAGATATACTTCTGACAAAAAGTCAGGGTGGTTCCCAGATTTAAAGAATGGAGTTGGTTTCGTTGGTTACTTGCAGGGGTGCATGTGCTAATTGGCTTTAGGAGTACTCAAGCATTTTGCCCTGTGCTAAAGATAAATTACTTCATCTGATCTGACCTCAATGATGCAAAGCTGATGCTGGTTGAGTGTGGAATAAACTGAAGTTTGCCAAGACCCAGAAGTACATTTGCTCTTTGTCCTTATGGTGGTCCCAGTCTCAGTAGTATCTACCCCCTAAGGTTATATAAACAAAAACATACAGTTAGGCAAGTGTTGGGTACTTGTAAAGGCTTAATAAGTGTTAACAATTATTCTTAAAATGATTTCCATTATTAGGATACAAACTCTGACAGAGATCTACACCCTTCAGATGTAGAACATGGAAGTGGTCAGCTTTGGCCTTAATAGAACTGTCTGTGGTCAGCTAGTTAATCATCAAGAGAACTTAGGGGAAGAGGATCTATACACCTGGCCAGCTATGGGTGCTACATAGACACTATGATATTATATCCTCATTCTGCCCTTGGTCATTTACTTTTTCATCAAAAAATTAATGATCACCTATAATGTTACAGGCTCTGTATGATGGAAATACACAAATAAACATGAAATTTTCTATCCTTATGGAGTTCACACAGTCTTACAACCATACAATGGCAGCCCAAAGCTATCCTTACCTTTGACTCACTACTTTGAATTTAAAAAGAAAGCCACTTTTCTATTTGAAGTAATAAATTTGCAGAAATGTTGAGAATTCCATCATGAAAGTCAAAAGGTTGTCAATGTTTGGGAAACTATCAAAATTTTCCAAATTCTTCTTACTACACTGTCACTCACATTTGTATTGAAATGGAAAGATTAAAAATAAAACCATGGAGAAAATATATTGCGTCTCCAGTTCCTCCTAGGTTTTTGTTTATAGAGAGGACAGTAAACATAAATTACCTCTTTATTTCCATATACCCCCAAAGACTCTCCATCACTTCTGGCTTTCCTTATCCTACCCACCACTGACCACTATCTCAACACCAGATGCTGTACCAATTTGGCTCTACTACTTTCAATTTTGGTTAGAAAATGTTCAAAGGAGTCCTTTAGGAATATCAATTTGGATCCAAAAAGCTCTTTAGGATTGATCCATCCCTTCTCCTGTAGTATATATATTAAGGATCTTAGAATTCCAGATGTAGAAATTTTACCTAATACAATTATTTTACTTTTCTTGTACTGTTTTTCCAAGGCTACATGAGTGGTGAGTTGCAAAGCCAGAACCAAAATCTAAATTCTTCTCCTATTTCAACTTCTTTCCACATTAGCATGTGTTCCTATTGGATTTGATGGTCATTTATTATCGTGGAGGATAGATTCTAAACTAGTGATTTAATCCACAACTAATGAGGCATTAAATGTCCACAGCTGAAAACAAATAGTATGCAGAATATTTGAAAACCGAATTTATCATCATTTAACACTACTTTAATTAGATTATATCATCACCTTTGTTTATACATTCATCATGTATATCTCTTTGTTAAAGGTTTATACTCATTCAATCATTCACATAGATTACAAACATTAGTGAAATTATAATCTTAACTTTGGGGTTGATGTAGCTAAAAATTGCTGGGAAAATAATAAAATATTCATTAAATGTTGCTAAATTTATAAGTGGTTCTATGTTGTGTTTTTAAACAATCTATATTACAACATTGTAAAAGTAATGACCACAAAATAAAATAAAGCAACATCTTAAAAAACCAGGCTTGCCTGGATATTGATTTTTTTTTAATATACAAAATTCCTAGTCACTTCTTTATTAAGAATCTCTTTATTGGTAGAAAACAATATGTTTAAGCCTTTGATTTTTTGATAATTAAACTCCTACAATTAGATATATCAAATACAGCTACATCATTAAAGGGTATAGTGAAAGCTACATATGAATACCATTATATTCATCATTTCCTAGTAAACTACACATGTGAATAAAATAGGGGAATTTTTCTGTTTCAAGCACATTGTCTGGCTTATTTGGAGTGTTAGATTAGAAGTTCAATGCCAATTTGATTCTTACCCTTGTAAACATTTTTGCATTCTGTTTGTAAGTTACAGGTTTTATGCTGGAATCTCATAATGATGTCTCATAATGATGTCCTGGTGTGAGCATTCTTTATTTGTAACTCAGCCCTTGGTCACATTTTTTGATCCATAATCCCAGGTATTTAGCTCAAGGGAATATATTATTGCTGTGATTATTGCTTCTCTTCCATCAATTAATTTTCTTCTGGAGATTTTATGTGCTAGAGCTTTGCATTTAAATTCCATGTATCTAATATTTATTGAAATTTCCTATAAATTTCTTATTTTTAAACTAAGGTGTGGGATTTTTTTTATCTTTAAAACAATGGTCACTTTTCTTTCAGTTTTCATGTCCTTGGTATTCAGTGTATCAGTAATTAAGGGCATAGGTTCTTCATATAGGTCTTTCTGGAGACTTGGCAATTTACTAGTTATTTAACCTTGGGGAAGGTACATTAGCTATGTCTCCATTTTCTTGCCACACAGAGATAACAGTAACAGAAACTTCGTAGTATTGTTGTAAGGACTGAATGAGTTGATATATATGCAATTCAGAGAACAGTAAGTAGTGAGTAGTAAACTTTCAGCAAAATTACACTATTGATCATTTAGCAGTATGCTTTTCTACAAAGTGGAGAAATAAAAGCTTCCCCAAATATCAAAATGACTCTAATTAGAATCTTAAATAATTATTTTCTAGTTACCTAAAACATGTAAGTTTCACTGGGATCATCTCCTCTGATACCCGGCTTTCCACTAACTTTCCCTAATTATGAGTGATACTTCACTATCTGTCTATATTTCTGGGAGCAGGCCTAGATCACCCACTCAGTGGCTGATATGGTCCTCTATACATAGGCTACCTTTTGATGCAATTAAAACACTCATTGCATAAAGAGGATCAGAAAGGCTGTTTTTCTCCCCCAGGTGTGCACTCATTGCAGGGGATTATCCTGACATATTTATCCAAAAGAGAAAAACAAAGGGAGATAGAAAAAACTCCAGCTGAATGCAGAAGGTTGATGACACCAATAGGAAAAAGCACCAGGGAAAACTCTGGTTCCTCTGTAGAGGTCTGGTAAATTTTAGAAGTTCTATTACATGATTGTGACACTGCCACTCCTCCAAATGGAGGTTGAATAATGTGGTTTCCCAAGCATGGGATTTCTTCAGTTTTTCTCAGGATGGTCCTACTTAGCTTACATTTGGTATAGCAAAACCCCTATCAGATCCATAGGTAAACCCTAACTATCTGTTTCTTTTCCTTTTTAAAAAGAGTAAATTCCTAAAAAAAAAAAAAAAAAGTCTGTTTTATTGATGTCATTCTTCCCTATTTTTTTTAGCATTGCTACAGATTTCTTTTGCTAATTTTGTGCTTCTTTAGTCATTTCCATGAAGTTAGAGTGTGCAAGGAAAGAAAGAAAACAGGTTGGTTAATTTCCCAAGCTGAAACTAGAAATCCTACTTTGAATCTTGAAAATAACCAAAATGTTCGTTCTTTGGATGACACGTGAATTAGCTGAGAAGCAGATCTACAAAATAATGTCATGTTAAATAGCTTATCTAGCTAAAATGATGGAAAGTAAATGGCTGTCAACATGATTAAAATTATTGGCATTCTAAATTTAATTGAGAGCTGTGTTCTTTTCCTGCCTCCTCAAACTTCTAACCACTTAATTAGTAAGATTTATTTTTAGTTCATCTCTAAAATTTCTCTGTTCATGATCAAGAGTAGTGGTGTAGATGTCTCCTAAAAGTAGACCTTCCTGAACCATTTTTATTGTCACAGATATCAATTTTGTGACTGTTGGGTTTACAGCTTGCCTTCCCAATTATATTATCTTCAAACAAATATAAAAATAGATTTACAATCTTGTGTGTAGGCCCATGAATATAATGAAGAACATGTCATCAGAAAGAAAAGGCCAAGCCAGTCAGGAATTCAAATCTAAAAACACAAAGATCACACCTGTAAAACCAAAGGGACCAAAGACAGGTACAAGATTTCACAGTTATCATTTACATAAAACCAATCATGTCCATACCTTTGGCTAAAACACTTGATATAATGGAAGGATTTATTTCCTGTAAACATAAATAATGGCTATTTGTATATGTTTAGATTTAGCACTTTTATTATACACATACACACACAACTGCAACTTAATTTATCTTATTCCTTCCAGCTTATGAAATGAACTGGAAAAAAATAGTGGCACAGAGAGAGAGGTTAGACTGACTTGTTCTGGTGTAGGCAGGTTGTCAAAATTGCAGCTGGCATGAGAAAGGTAGAACTTTCAAGTCTGTGTAGTGAAGAAAGCTCTACAGCCTCCTCTCCAGTGTCTCTGAGGTCAAATGTTGTATACCCCAATCTACTTCCTGAAATTAATAGCCAGGTGTTATGCTAGTTACTGTACCTTAATCATTAATTATGGTACTGGCAGCAGGATAGAAAAAAATACAAGTACACATGAGCTAGGGTGATAAAGAGAAACCATCAATCATGAATGACAGGAAAGCCAAAGGTACCCTCGCTCTGCCTGAGATACTCTCATCTGTACGTCTGCAGATCTCTTTTCCATCAAACTTCAAACTTCATAGACATTGTTTCTTACAGTTGTCTCTCTATAACAAAAAGCTGTGGTCATAGGATACAGATATATGAAAATGCAATAAAATGCATTCTTCAGTAATGCTCATATTAGCCAGGTGGTACACCAGGACTTGGTTGAAATTAAAGGAAATTTCACCAACTAAAGTTTAGACTAGTCAAGGGTTATGATTCCTTCAATACATGAATAAGCTACGGCAATAATGGAGTGTAGAGTCAACAGTTAACACTCACACTGGCAGCACAGTTTGTAGGTGAAACCCAATTATCCCTATGATGTTCATTCTGCCTCAACTTCTGTCAAAAGCCCATAATGCAACTTATCATTATACTCAGCATGATCAACGGAAGACAAGATAAGTCTATAACAGTCTGTCTTCTTAGAAAGTAATATGAGATTTTAAGTAATAGTGACAATAACAACAAAATAAGTTTTCCCCTGCCACTTCTGATTACTTGTGTTCCATCAACAATAAGGATAAAGAAGAAGGAAAACCTGTAGGACTAATTACAACTAGAACTAGGCTACCTCATACCTGACCTATTAGTTCTCTCATCTATGCTTTCTGCTTATCTAATTTTCCAGACTTAGAATGCCTTTACCAGCCTTTCACTAATTCCAATCTATAGCCTATTCAGGATACCTCACTGCATGTATTCTGTACTCAAAGCAGAGCTAATCTGCACTTAACAACAGAAAGGGGCAAAAGAAAAAAAAAGAAATGGTCTCTGCTCTTAAATTGTTTAGAGTCAATTTGTTTATAGATGTATTATGTAAAGAATCACAACAGAGCAGGCAGTGAAAAAGGTATGTTAGATAGACTGGAAGGTCATATAAGTATTCTTGGGTGTCTTTTGGGTGTGTGTCTTAAGGCCTGACTACCTGGTGAGCTGGCTGCCATGTTAGAAAGGATTAGTCAGCCCAGTGAACTATCATTTGTAGTCCTCTACTTCTTTTACTACTAATTGCTTAGTTAAAAATGTGTTCTTCCCAAAGAGTAGAGCCCTCTTTAATCAAGGGTATCAAAATGCACCAAGAAGTGTATGTATGTATTAGTTTTGTGTGTTTGATATGAGAGAAGCAAAGAATCAGGAAGAGAAGTGAATGAAAAATGAATGGTAAAAGGTGTCACAAAAATGACTTAATCAAAGAATGTGGTAGAAAGGGTGAAAGAATTGATGAGAGATAATGCTACAGAATAGGAAGACCATGTCATGAAGCTTCTCATGTTTCCCTAGGGATTCTGGTGAAGGCACATTTGATTCACTGAAAGATGTAAGTAGAGGGATGATATGATCAATATTTAGTTTTCAAAAGATTACTATGGATGCTTAGAGAGGACATCTAGGAGGTGAATAGGATGGAGCTAGTAGAGCCAAGGGGTTCATGTAATAATTCAAATGAGAGACCATGAGATCCCAGACTGGCAGTTAGAAATGCAAAGTATGGGACAGATGTGAAAGACACCAAGAAGACAAAATCAGTATTGGTTTTTGGGAATTAATGAGTAGAAATAATCATGAGTGATTTTCAGGATAATAGTGTGGGCATTTTAGAAGTTGGTATTTCATTCCCTCAACTGGAAAATAATGCAGTGTAAATAAAAGATGAAAGTGGGGAACATTGTTAAAATTTAAATATATAAAACTCAAGGTGTCTGCAGAACTTTTAAATAGAAATGTCTGTAGGGAGTTAGAAATAAGAATTCGTAGAAATAAGGGTATGCGCTGGAGAGAAAGGTTGGTCAGCAGTAACTGAGGGCATGAGGTGGGGTGATCACTTCAACAAGACTTGCCTCAGGAACTTTATACATGCCAACAGATTTTATTTTAACCACAAATATCATTGGTTTTTATCTCCTCTATTTCTCCCCTTAATGGATATCATATAAAAATATACCCCCTTTCACCAAAAAAAAAAAAAAAGTGTTAAAAGTAACCTAATGGGCAAAGTAAATAGAACAGTAAAGATAAAACTGGACTGTGATTCACACACAACACACAAACCACTCGATACTGTTTCTAAGATAGGGTCACACTTTTCACTCCAGATCTTCAAGTAGCAATGCAAAGGGGGAAATAACAAATTATGTATTTAACACTCATAAAATAAAAGTAAACCAACCTCTCAAAACCCCAATTATTTATGCTACTTGGAGCTGAGAAAAACTTCTCCTGAGGGTTATCATAAGAAGAGCTGTATAATTTAATGAGCAGTATTCTTAATAACATCCCCACAGTTAATAAAGTATACTTATGTCATTATTATTATTATTGTACCTATCATTGTAGAATGATGGTACAACAGCAAAGTAGAGAAATTATAATTAAAAAGATGAAAAAAGGCAAAATTTGTGTGATTAAAAATAGATTCAGGTGGATTATTGGTATGTGTGAATGCACAGACACAATTCCTTCAATTATTTATCTGTAATAACTAGAATGTATTTTATCTCCAAAATTAGACTGATATATTCTCATCTACCCTATCACTATTTAATTTCTACAATCTTACTCAAGATGCATTCATTTGTTCCTTCAATATTCAACAACTTTCTGAACTAAAAAGCCATGTGAGAAGTGACACTATTTTGTTAACTCCCCTAAATCCATTGGTTTGGATGATACCTAGAAATGAGTAGTTATTCAACAATTATTTTGACTAAATTAATTTAACAATCAATTTAATAAATAAGCTATGTATTGAGACTAGCAATGTATAATAAATAGGAACTAATAACCTAAATACTGTACACAAGAGGTGATAATTCTTTCAGTAAGTTTTGAGTATCTATTTGAGGATAGGCACTTTTTTTCCCCACTTTTTAAAAATTTATTTTTTATTTGTTATTTTTAGTTATACAGGACAGTAAAATACATTTTGACATATACACATGGAGTATAATTTCCCATTGTGATTGTACACGATGTGTAATTTCATTGGTCATGTTTTCATATATGAACACAGGAAAGTTATGTCCGATTGATTTCTACTGTCTTTCCTATTCCCATCCCCCAGATTACAGTAACCTTGCTCTGAATTCCAACAACTTAAAACTGGAAGCTAATAATTATATTACTAACAGGAGTGTATGGTTTAGAAGATGAAATCTAACATACCTTTATTGACTCTTGGGAAAAAATCAGATTAGAATGGTTGATCTGAAAATGGACTTACCCAGCAAACTATATTCAAAAGAAAAAAAAAATAAAGCAAACAATATTGGTGGGTGTCCTGGCCTAAATAAAGTGGTTGATTACTGCAAGCCTCCTCAATCACCTTAGGCCATGTAGCATAGAACTTTTACCATCTTCAGCTACTAAAAGATTTAATAAGAACATGATGTACTGAACCTTTCATTTAGCGGGCCAACCCAACATTCTGAATGAGATTAAATGCTTGCAAGTAGTTGGAGGAGGAACTGTAGGGATTTCTTAAAAGATTTCCTCTCTTCCTATTCCTCTAATTTTAAACGAAAACTGATTTTTTTTTCTTTTCATGTATACAAGGTATTTTTGAGGGATAGCTTGTTTTTATTTCCTCTGAAAAGGGCTTTTCAGAGCTCTTAGATTTTAATGGAAATTTATAGTTGGGTATTTGATAGCCAAAAGGAATGTGTTTCAATCACAGTCAAAATGGCAATTTTCCCCACAGTGGCACAGCAGCCTACTAGTAGAAGGCCACTGCAGCTAGCAACTGGCAGGACTGCTGGGACTTTTGAACTAAGTGTCAGCCCAACTTGCATGAACCCAGTTTCTAACTGGCCCTGGAGGATGTTTGTTTCTACTAAGTTAGAAAGAGTGTGTCAGCTCTTCAGCTTTAATACAAATTTCTCCAGAATTACCCATCTGCTTATTCTTGTAGAACTCAGGAAACATGTATAAAATCTAGGAGGCTCTGACTCATTGTCTGTGTAGGGACAGCTTTGGAAATGATCCAGACCCTATCAAATCAAGCATTCCTTCAGTTTTTCCTAAATCAATTGATCTTTGTATTTGGGGGTTATATAAATGTATATGTATAATAATTAAAATAAAATAAAGAAATGCTTTCATGTAAGAATGAATGTAAAACAAATGTATACGCTATCTCCTCAAAACTGAGCCTCTAGATGCAGATTAGAACATTTTTTGAAAGGTGGAGTGGGAACGAAGAAAGAAGTAGAGAGAAAGAATGAATCTAATACAACATGCTTGGTACACAAAAACAAACCAAGTTTAGTGACATGTTTTTTCAGAAAACTGTCACTAAATCATTGAATTATCTAAGAACTATCTATGAATCCTGGTTAAATTCTCATTTCCCAGCATACACATGGTAAAGCACTGTCACTAATAAAATAAAAAGGTAAAAAATTATATAAACAATACATAGAAAACAAAGCTGAAGAATGTATTGATGGGGCTGGGGATGTGGCTCAAGCGGTAGCGTGCTTGCCTGGCATGCATGCAGCCTGGGTTCGATCCTCAGCACCACATACAAACTAAGATGCTGTGTTCGCCAATAACTAAAAAAAAAAAAAAATAAATAAATATTAAAAAAATTCTCTCTCTCTCTTTAAAAAAAAAAAAAAGAATGTATTGAAATAAGAGTGAAAAGAACTAAATCAAGACCAATGCTCATTTGCTAGATTCCTTCCTTTTTCTATGCCTCAGATTTTGCTTCTGAAATGGAGATCTTAATAATCCCTGCCCTCCTTACTTCCAGAGGTTGTGCAGCAAATGAGAAAATGAGTATGGATCTATCATTACCAATTCTTAAAGAGCTACATAAATATTTATGATTTAGGAAGCTATTTAACTCTATGACCTCCATATATTCATCTGTTTGAAAAAAGAAAATCCCTGAAGCTCTGACACTGGCCTGCCTACACTCAAAGTGATCTTATAAAAAATCAAGTAAGGTGATGCCAGTAACATGCTTTGAAGTGTATGGTGTAAATAAGCTTATAAGAAAAAGATTATGATTGACAGAAATGCCGAAACTTCAGACTTATTCTATAGTCCTAGAAAATAAAGTTGGTATGTATGAATAACTACTAATAATATTAAAAATTTCACCTATTAAAGAAAATGTAGATTAGAAGCAATTTCCACTATTGAAAGTACAGAACATTAACTACTGAAACTATTACAAGTGGTTAGAAAACAGTAAATTAAACTTTGTAATACCTTCCCAAAGGAAGTAGAAATACCATCATTACTTTGAGTGTAAATTAGACTGGGAACAGTAGGTTAGCATACAGTGCAGAGAAGCAGTGCTTCAGTGGTAGCAAAGTAAACCAAATGACACTGCAGATCTTCCCCCATTTTTAATGTTTGACAGGTAAAAATACTTGCATTAAAGCAGTAATGTTCTATGGTAGTCATCTCCATGGGAATGCTAAAAGTTTTAATACTATTTAATAAGCATCACACTATGAGAGCATATTTTCCCTTTCAAGTATAATTCATTCAAGTTTTAGGGAACTGTTAAATTGTTGCACTTGGCAAAATCTTAAATGACAGATGGATATAAACAAAAGAAATAATTTTATATTTTGGGCTGCTTTGAAGGAAGATAGGAAATTTGGAGTAAGCATGGGAATTCAGGATAACCTAAATCCTCTTGGTACATTGCAAAGGCAGGGTAGAAAGGAGAAGACATAAATGTTTTGAAATAAAGGAATTTTCCCTAACTAAAATACACACAGTGTTTTCACACACACATGCACACACAGTGGAATTTGGCCAGTGGAAAAATTTATATGGGGCTAGAGATCTAAGGTATGCCTCCTAAAAACAGATGTGTCAATGACTGACCTGTAGTAAGTTGAAGTTTGTATAATTTTGTCCCATATCGTCTATTTCAATACCTATTTCTCAGTTGTAGGGGACATAATTTTATCAGGATAGTTGTTCTATTTAGCTTATCACCAAAGGGAAGCTGGTTCTTCTAGCTTCTAAAAATGAAGGCCAAAGGTGCTGTTAAACATCCCACAGACACATGACAGCCCCACCCACATATAAAAATTATTGGTAAATACTGAGGTTGAGAAATCATGTTTTAAACTAAAGCTATCCTGTCAGTAAAGTAAATAAGGAGCTAGTGATTCTCAGCATAAAAGCAATGTAAAAAAGTCAATATTTTATTAATATTATTGTTACTGCTTAAGCTTCTTTTCCAACTAAGTTTTCTTTTAATTATAAAGCATTTGGCAGAAAAGTAAGATTCATTTCTATAATAGGCTTAATGGCTTTCTTTTTAAGCGGCCTTTTTCTTCAATTAATTAGCATTTAGCTGCTTTCTTCTAATGAAGGCCAAAAAAAAAAAGAAAAAGAATTAACTCCTTAAAGTTCTCAGAAGTTATAAAACTCAATGAGAATATTAAAATTTCCTGATAAGGAAAGTGTAAGGCAGAGATTCAGTAAGTATTTTCTCTCTCAGGAATATTATTTATAAACATTTCTTGGAAGTATGAAATAAAATTTAAAATGTACATGCACAATTCTTGAGGCTACATATGCTATTAATACTGAAAATAGAATTTTAGTTCTGGAGAAATTTTTACTATATATGTGGATGAAGATGAGTTAGCTAAGAGCCAAGGCCATACAATGAATCAATCAGATCTAAATCCCAGGTCTCCTCATGCCCAGTTGCTGAATTGATTCCTGTTTATCACAAACAAAACAACCTACATATCCAATAAAACTTTCCAAAAAAACAATGGAATTTTTATTCTCAAAAATTTATAATGGTATTATATGAACAGTCAGAATTGGTGTGAATTATTATAAAACATTGCCTTGTAACTAAAGATTATTGGATTTGCCACATAGAATAAAAATACAAGAACTGTCATTTATTGGTAATTATTTAATAGTAAAAATGTTGTGACAATTTTAAAACATTATATTTTTCCTAAAACATTTCTTTTATAATCTCTATTGACATTTAGGAAAAATAAATAAAAGAAAGCAATAACCTAGATGCAATTCATAGATTTTCTATCATAGCTAATATTTCATGGTTTACAAATTGTTGGTTTGAATTATTGCATTTACTACATATAAAAACAGGAGATTTCTAAAAGAAATTAGTAACATGAAATATTCAGAGGAAAATAGAGATATATACAATATTCTTAAAAGAACTATGTTTTCTATGTTTGCCAATGCAAACAAGATCCAAAAAACTGATGAAGAACAATTTTTGTACAGTGTATCCATAGATTTCTCTACCAAGACTGAAGTATGGATTGCCTAGATATTTGGTTTCATCTCCTCACATCAGTATTTTCTGAGATATTGAACAATTTATTTAACCTCATTGCTATTTCATTCACCTAATTGTAAATAGAGGAATTTAATGGAAAGATGTACAACCCCCCAACCAGCTCTGAGTTTTTTTTATGCTTTTATAAAACTCTGAGCACATGATCTTTTGATGTGCATATAGGATATAATACTCTACAATTTTCCTATCTGAATTTAAATCAGTACAAATTATGTTTTGATGGAAAATTCATCTCAAACTAGCTATAAAAACTAACTTAGAAAAACTAACTTCAACTGATGAAGATATTATATGACTTGTCTTCCATGAAGCATCAACCATCATGCAGATCCTGCACCAGAGATTCAAATGGCATCCTTGATATCGGGTTTCTCCCCTTTTCTCAACTCTTTTTAATTCCATGTTATTTAAATGCATTCTCTCTCTCTCTCTCTCTCTCTTTTATATATATATATATATATATATATATATATATATATATATATATATATATATATATATAGTAATTATTTGTTGCTCTGAAAACATTCTACGTGTTTTCAAATTTCAGTAGAGAAAGAGAAAGGGAGAGAAAGAGATGAGCCTGTCTTTTCTTCTCCATACTCTCTTAGCAAAAGTGTACTGCTTTCTAGTTTTCTTTTGTTCTGATTAAATCATAGACCCCTCAAAGAACCAGTGACTACAGTTAGGAAAAAACAAAGGTGTGGTGACATGTTCTTTCCTAGAATCAGAAATTAAGTAACTGTGAAGGTTGTTCTTGGATCAACAGGAAAGCATGATGTGTATTTTTTAATTAAACCAAAATAGCATAAAGTGAAATAGACAGATGGAGATAAACCAAATGATGGTGATGCCATTTGAGTCCCTGGAACAATACCAAATGAAGACTGAGACCTTATGGAGGACAAAACCTTTTATTTGCATAAGGTGCTTTGAGCCCCCAACCCCCTGTCATAACATATGTAGTACCAACTGAATTAAAAATATAAAGTACTTTTTAAATTGTGAAATAATTATTTCCTATATTCAGATCAATGAAAGTTCTTTAGGTCAAAAAACTTGATGATAATGGAACTAATCTGACTAAACTTTCCTACATACTTATATGAATACACCACAGTAAATCTCCACATTGTGTACATTCACAAGACTTGGATCCTAATTAGATTAAGATAATATCCCATGCTTCTATAAGTATGTCAAAATAGATTCTATTGTCATGTATAACTAAAATGAACAAATGAAAAAAAAACTTGATGAAATCTTTGACATCTTTGACATATCTTGTACTTAATAGGCATTCAGTACATACATATTGTTTGATATAATTTAATGAATATAAGATTAAAAGAAATCTGTATTTTCCATGTGAATATATACAACTAAGAAGAAAGTGAGAGGACACCAGGTAGAGATGATCAAAGCATGATGTATGTATGAAAATATTACAAAGAAACCCATTAATTTGTGCAATATGCACTAATAATTATAATAAAAATGAAAAATAAAATCATATGGGAAAAGAGGAGAAATCACAAATAATGTGGGGAAGAATCAAAGGAGGTGATATATATCAAAGGTAAAGACCTCAAGACATGTAATGTTGCCCTTCACTAAGAAACTTACAGATACCCTCAGGTTTTTGAAGACTTCCCCTTTATCTTCTCCAGGCAATTCATTTTCTCTCTGAGAATGTCAGGGAGTGCATACCCATTCTAATGTGGTAACAATATTTTGAGGAATACATCTCTGTCATCTTTTTCTCCTATTTCCATAGAATGCAAGCTCTGGGACTTCAGAAATCTTTGTTATGTTTACTAATATGTAGCCTACTTTACTCCCTAAGTCTCTAGAAAAGCTAAGAACATAGCAAAACTACTGAATGGATTTATAAACCAATGGTAAAATGAAGAAAAGGCCAAGGAGAACATGCATCTTTCTTCCACCTCCTTTCTCATCCTAAAAGTGCTGATCCTCTTCACTTGTATTTATGCATTATAAACATAACATTTAATGTCAGATCCCAAGGTTTGGAAGGCATCAAAGACTGTGATTATCTTCTGGAAACTTTATCCTCACGAAAGGGGACCATCTCTATTTTCTTTCCTGGCAATTTCACATATTTTATCATGTGGATGCTGGAAAAAATAAATTAAGGGCAATAATATTATAGGATTTGTAGGATAACTTAAATAATTATGTTAATGTTTTTAGACTTGCTGAGCTTGGAAGAGAAAGGAAAGGAAAGATTTTGTCAAACAAGAAGAGAAAAGCTGTTCTAGGAGTAAAAGATATTAGAAAGGGAAAGGCAGTGGAAGAATAAAATAAAAATATCTGGGATTTATCCAGGCACAATGGTGCACACCTATAATCCCAGCAGTTCAGGAGGCTGAGACAGGATGATGGCGAGTTCAAAGCCAACCTCAGCAAAAATGAGGTGCTAAACAACTCAGCAAGACCCTGTCTGTAAATAAAATACAAAATAGGGCTGGGGATGTGGCTCAGTGGTTGAGGCCTCTTAGTACAAGCCAAGGTACAACACCCCCTCCCCACACTCCCACCCCCAAAATATCTGGGATCTCAAAGGTTTCTACAGCTACATTTTTACCTTCTGCCTGTTAGAGTCAGAATGGAATGGGACTTACATCACAGGATACAACAACAGGTGTCTCTTAGATATTTACATGAAGAAAAAAAAGAGACCATGTCTGTGGTATGATCAAGTCATGTCACACCTATGATCAAACACAGTCAAGAAATTACCAGGGGATTAGAATAAAATCTCAATGATTCCTCTGACTATTTCCTTTTCCATCATTACCTATTTGCTTTGATTATATTCTAGTCACCCTAATCTTCTTTTTTACCTCAAGTCATGCTTATTTTCATCTCCTAGAATTTTTAAATGGGCTATTTCTTCTTTATGGAATGATTTTCCTCACTCTCCAAGTAGACCCATGAACAGCTCCTTCTCTCAATCTCACAGAGAAAATGAGGTTTCCTCCTCAGAGAGGCCTTTTCTGACCCTACATACAGGAGACAATTCACTATTACACTCTATCACCTGGACTGCTTAATTTTTTCATCCCAGCAGAAGCTTTCTTGTTTATTTTTCTTTTCACTTACTGTCATATATATACATACACACACTCACACACACACACACATATATATGTATATATATAAAATCTTAATTTTAGATTATATATGTCATATGTACATATATAACCTAAAATTAAAGCTATATAAGAGCATGTGCTAAGTGTCCATTTTTGTGTAATATTCCCAATATCTAGAAGAGTACCTGACACATAGTAGTAGATCAATTATTCTTGGAATTAAAAATAATTAACTAATTATTACTAATAATAAGGAATTCCGAGAAGCGCAGGGCAGAGGGCCAATAGAGGACAGAGTTGCATCTGAAATTATCCGAATGAGAAGCAGTACAGAAAACCTTCTGAAACATGCTGAGTTGAAGCCCAACTATATATCGAGAGATTTTTACGTAGGGCCTCTGTCCTTTTAAAGAATTTGTTCATCTAGACAGTGGTCACATAAAACTCTCTCCAAAATTGGGGCTTTAAAAAAAAGCATCTAGGGGCTGGGGTTATGGCTCAGCAGTAGAGTGCTCGCCTTGCATGTGCAAGGCCCTGGGTTTGATCCTCAGCACCATATATAAATAAATAAAATAAAGTTAAGGAAAAAAAGCATCTATAAGAAATTGATTTTGGTTGGCTTCATTTGAAGTATTTTACAGTATCATAGTCATTTTTATCTGAATGAGGTTTAAAGAGACTTTTAGAATAATTATTTCAATTATTTGTTAAAGTCAGTTACTATTAGTATAAGCAGAAGAAAATTGAAAGATGTGATATTAATTAGATCATATTAAAATATTGTGGTCAGTTTTGGCTCAAGTGTCCTTGAAGCAATTTAAACAGATTAATAATTTTAACATCTTTAAGTTCTTTAATATATTAGTGAATATTGAATGTCACCTTACTTCTTAATGAGGAATCCCATAATTTTCTAAATCATAAATAACAAAGGACCCAATAAGACAATAGCTGCTGTTATTAAAAGGTAATAAGGAGATCCACACAGGAGAATTTAGTTGAGATTTCCATGACTTTCCAAAACTTGTGATCCAACCCCACAAACACAACTCAAAGAACATAAGAAAGGCATAATCTTTCAGATCTGAATTTCTCTACCATTGCTTTAAAACTTTAGGAAATTAAAAAGTAAAAATGGGGCAAAGATGATAGCAATAAAGCTACCCAGGATCAAAAGACAAAACTGATGTTTTAGGCCCAGAGAAATTTATAAAATAGAAATTTGACAAAGAAATCTTGTTTTTTAAACCATTCTTCCAATGTGTCTGGTGGGGCCGATTTATAGACAAATTGATTTCATCTATAATAAACATGATTAACTGAATTCAAAATTCAATCCAAAATTGCAATGGTGTTTGTAATAATCAAGATTTATAAATCTCATGATTGTGGTTGTAATAGTAGTGAAAATTAATATTTTCAAATAAGAATCATAGACAACCTGAAGCAGGTGAATATAACAATATTAATGTATTATATTTAGTTTATAAATAAAATTTTCCTAAGTAAGAAAGAAAAATAAGTATGTGAGTATGCATGTGCACATGTGAGTATGTGCACATGGGTAGAGACCAACATCGTTAGTGATAGTTCTGGAAACAGACAATGGGAAGGACTTGGATGCAGAAGGAGTTCCAATAAAACTCTATGTCATGTGTGGTGGTGTAAGCTTGTAATTCTAGCAACTCAGGTGGCAAGACAGGGAGGTCCCAAGTTCAAGACCAGGCTGGGAAACTTGGAAAGAGGGCCTCAACAACTTAGTGAGGCTCTGTCTTCATAAAAGATGACTGTAGGTGCTGACTCAGTGGTACAGCACCCCTGGGTTCAAACTTCAGAATTGTGTGTGTGTGTGTGTGTGTGTGTGTGTGTGTGTGTAATTTAAATTTCATATAATTTTCACACCACATCTTTTGATTTTTTTCAAACATCTAAAAACCATAAAACCATTACATAAAAATCATTCTCATGCTACAGGAAATATTTTAAAAAGTGAATTAGTCCTAAGGCCATAGGCTCTGCTAAAACATAGAACCAAAATCTCAAGATGTGAGTTCCAAAGAATCACAAATGGACAAAGCACAACAGCAGCTAAGAGCAGCAGGAAAAAACAATAAGTTCTTAGAACTACTGACAACAAATGGGAAAGTCACTTTTAAACTTGCAATTTCCTCTTGTGCCTCTCAGAAATTATTTTTTTCAGATTTCATTTATCATTAATATGCACAGATTGTTTCAGGATGCCATTTCTTCATTAAGGTGATTTCATTTTAGAAGCAAAAAATGCATTTGGCTATTTACTAGCTACAAAATATACAACTGTTGAAAGGTCTATGGCACCTAAATTGACTACTTTATTATCCCAAATGTCCTGACACCTCAGTGTCATTGAAAAAATGACAGAGATATTTCAAGGGATTTCCTTTCCTTTCCAAAGAAGCACATTAAATAGATTGCTATGTAAAACTGGACACATCATCTGTTCTCCAAAAAAGAAATGTATGTACATGCACATTAAAGCCCTACCTCCCTGACCCTGTAGCTAGGAAATAAGACAAGTGGAGCTGGAATCTTTAGGGTCAGGCACACCTGCATTCTGCTGCTTAGCAGGTGTTAAGTCTCCTTGGGCAAAATGGAGTTTTAGTTCTCTCTTCACTAAAAATTAGACCCTTAGCTTCCTCACCTCTAAATCAAAAATGGAAATGTCTACTTTCCAGGGAATGAAGGATTTAAATAAATTTACATAAGTGAAAAAAGTATATAAAATATTCACATCACTAGCAGGATGTATAGAATTTACTATTATTCCTTAAATGTCCTCTGTAGCACACATAGGAATAGGCATAGATTGACCTGGAAGCCTAGAATTTGCAAATACCTCTATTTCCGTAATAAAAGTCACTTTCAGAATTTGTTGCAAGGAAAGAAGTGATCCTGAAACTGGTTTGAGATAGAAAGACAAAAGAAGGAACAAATGGAGATATTTCTTTAATAGTCTGATTGGCTCATCTATTTTAGAAACTAGACTTCTGCTTAAAAACTCATGACTCACTGATAGCATGAAGCTCTAAAGATATTCAATGCAATGTAAATCCTGGGGTCTTTATGTGTGGTTCAAAATGAATGGGGTTAATCTGACCCATCCAAACAGAAGGTGAAAGAGAAGTGAATATTTTTTTCCAAATAGCTTTTAAGTATCTAAACTCCAAATTAGAGTGTATCTTTGCCAAAATTACAGGTCATTAAGACTGGTATGGTACCCTCATTTATTTAAATTATTGCTACGTATGAACTAAGACTTACAGATAATTAACAGGTATACAACACACTCATGTCACATCCAACAAGGCAAACAAGTTAATTCAAATAAAAATCACCTTTTTAGCAAAAATAGTTATATGAATTTCTCTTCATTTTTCAAAGTGCAAATTGTAATATTTTGTGAGTTTTCTAATCTCTTTTAGATGATACCAAAAAATATTTATAATAAAGAAATGTTATCTACTGCATCACTTTCCAGCATTCCTGATAGGCATGTACTTTTGTGAGAGGGAGACACAAAACTGAAAATATAGCATCTCATTATAGACTCTACTGTTCAAACCTTCAGGCTGGCAATATGTATTTAAATAATATGTCATAAAGCCTCTTGGTACATGATAATTTAATAAATATGAGAATGCCTCTAAGGCTCACTAACTTTTTTTCTCAATTGTTAGGTTACTCCCTGCTATGATCTCATCACCAACTGAGAATTTAGGCATATTGCTTAGGGCAAATGAAATAGTGAGGAGGAAAAAATATTAGTAATTCCAGTTGGGATGAGAAATCCTCTTAATCATCTAAAATGTTCTTTGTGATCCAGATTTCTCTCTACTTGGGTCAATTCGACTACAAATTCTCAGTAATTTTTAAAATTTCAACCTTTAAGATGCCTACATGGAATTGTTAGGGAAAATTGCCCATCCATAAGCTATGCCTGGAGAACATCAAGTTTCATTCACCTCATTTACTACAGGAAAGATGAAAGTTTTCTTCTCAGAAGAAATTTAATCTTTTACTGCTTTTCTCATGTATACACAGAAAACTTTAACATCAGAAAGTAAAACTTATCTTCATTAGTTGAATAGAGGTGTGGGGAAATTGTATTAAGGTCTGGAAAAATGAAAGCTAAGAAAAGCAATTTTGCACAGTATTCATACACATACCCTCCAAATAAATTATTCCTGAAAAAAATTATACAGAGACACTCATGTACAGAATGTGCTGAGTATATAAGATATATATATATATATATAATATATATATATATATATATATATATATATATATATAAAACATATGGTATGTATTTGTTCACCAAATACTGAAAAACAACTTCAAAGGAGTAGTTTCAGGACAAATGTCAGGAAGTAACAGCTTACATAATTGATAGCTTCAAATTGCAATACCTCAGATGATCACAAGCTTTAAAAATAGCCAATGAGTTCTCCATGAATTTTAATATGGTTATAAATTAAAATATATTAAACATTTTTAAAAATTGCATTTCTAGTATGTGAAAAGGTATTTTCCTAAAAATACCTCTATAAAGCAGCTTTTAAGGATTTGTGAATGAATATTGTGAGCAATAAATAAACAAGAGAGCTGTAGTGTACACATTCTACTACTGTATCATGCATCTTTGGTTCCAATCACAAAACAATCATATCATAAGTATTGTTAGATTTTTCTCAGGCAATTAGTTGGTTCAAAACACTGCATTTATACCTCTAAACCACTTATTTTTTAATATAACAAAGTAGATGACTATTTTGACTACCATTCCAAAGAAATAGCCTTCTGAATTTTAAAAAATCTGCAAACAGCAATATTTTCTTTTATAGAAATATGAAAAACATCTTTGGTTCTGCCAGGGTGAAGTTTTAATGATATTTGTTTTAATAACTAGAACATGTAAGCCTTCCTTTAAATAGATGTACATATCTTCTTAATATAAAATCTTCCAGATATAAGTCCCATGGACAGGGCAGGGAGAATGACCTTATAAGAACTAACTTTTCCATATCTGGTAACATACTCTTCTCAGTGAGTGCCACAAGCAGTTATGTTGAGAAGTGGCATATTTGTTGCTGTTGATATTGCCATCTCACTGCTGATAAGACTTGTATTCTTAAAAAAATTAGTCAGGAAATTAATTCAAATTATAATGTGTACATATTATTACCTCTTCAATATATTCTACCCAAAATGATGGTAGATAGTTTGAGAAGTGAATACAAAAAAAAAAAAAAAAGTTAAGTAGCATTTCATTTGATGGAGGAGTGGGCAGATTCTTGGTTAAAATACATTCAAAAATGTATCACACTCAGAAGATATAACTGCAGTGAATAATAAAAGAAATCATCTAGAGATATCAAAAATGTTTACCTAAGATGCAAAATACTCTGACAAAATGAAATTCTGAACTAACAAACAGATGTGTACTGAAATCAGGCCCTGAAACCTGATACAACGAGGAACAGAAATTTAGAAATAGGACCACTGTGTTAAATGCATGCTTACATGAGTGAAAAAGGAAAAGCACAAGAGATAAAGAAAAATATTCAAGAAATTCATCAAGATTCATGCCTTAAGCAATACACTGATATTTGAGAATTCCAAATATTAGGACACTCATAAAGGTATTATTATGTTGGTTGGATCATTTTAATAATTCCATTTGTTTTGAAATAAAATAAAATTTCACTGGACTGACCTGAATAGCAGTGAAATATACATTTCATGCTTCACATATGTGAATGTATATATAAATGTGCATTCATTTTCACATAGCACACACACACACACATGCTGTCACACACAATATATGCTGGGATATCTATACTTCATGTTGGTATTTCTAAAATTATCTTTCAGTAGATAAAACTGAGATCTGTTTTTTACCTATTGCAAACCAGGCCCTAGTAAAAGGGCATTACTTATGTTCATTCAATCCTTTCAACAAGCTGTGAGGTAGGACTTTTATTTTCATTCTCTTTTTACTGATAAAAGAACAGAAGTCATAATGTTCAGTAACATGGTGAGAGTTATACAATTCACAGCTGGTGGACCAACTATTTCAGCACCAGCAGTCTGACTCGGGAAGCTCTGTCCTGTAAACTATATTGCATAGTCTCTTAATGAAGTGGAAGGTGCAGAAAAAAGAAGAAATTAATCAATCCATAAATAACAATGTATTTGTAAGTATTTGAAGGCAGAGAAAGTTGGGTGGATTTCAAATATTCTTCTCAAGCTTATAAAATCAAAGAAAGTATTTAAAAATCATTGATAAATAGACTATGAAACAGGAACTACCTATAGACAATTCAAGTAGTGTTAAGTTTTGGTAGATAGCTATTTGTTTTACTCAACAAGTAAAAATCACAGGTGCTAATCAAAGAAGTTCTTCTGCTGTGGCC
Source organism: Callospermophilus lateralis (assembly GCF_048772815.1). Classification (NCBI taxonomy): domain Eukaryota; kingdom Metazoa; phylum Chordata; class Mammalia; order Rodentia; family Sciuridae; genus Callospermophilus; species Callospermophilus lateralis. The sequence continues at coordinate 39,493,848 of NC_135319.1, forward strand.
TGAAAGAAATTCTAACAGGGTCATGATAAAAACATATTCTAAAACCCATTGGAAAACCCCAGCCAGTATTCTAAGTCACTTCAAAGAATACACTGGGAATCAAACCAAGATTATGGGATTGGGTTTGATGTTAGCATGGAAGAATATTCCAGGCTATCTCTAGTCTAGACTCTAATTAAACTAAGACCCATGTCTTTGGGGGCTATAGTGGAAATTATTTTCTTCAACTGTGCTTGAGATGTAGCAATGAGTAAAGAGTGAGTCACCTGGGTTATCAGGCCAGTGTGAAGATAGTCATGTCAGAAATCAGAAAGTGTTTGAAATTAATGATAATACTGATAACTTCAGTCTTAAAAACCATGTACAATGTCTCCTGGAGAACTTTCCAAAGCTGTCAACGTTAGGTTAAACAGTCTATGAAGTGACTTGCAGACCCACATTGAAAACCAATGATAAAAAAGAAACACTACACCTAAAAGTCCTAGAATATGTTCCTTTCTTTTCAAGATGAAAACTGTATTGAGAATTGAATATTCAGAAATACCTCAGATTGAATATTCAACGTATGTTCTGATACACATAATGAAATGGTTATTATATTCAACCAAATTAAACACATAATTGCTCTTTTATGTGTCTGTGTGGTGGGGGTAAAGCATCTAAAATTTACTCCTTTAGCAAATGTCTGTTCCATACAATATTACTAACTATAGTTCTTGTGCAACAAAATAGGTCTCTAGACATATTCATGATATATAACTACAAATATAACTCTTTGACCTAATCTCTCCAGTTCCTCTCCCCTTCTGCCCTTAGTAACTACCATCCTGTTGTTTCCAAGTGTTTGACATTTTTTTTTTATTCCACAAACAAGATCATGCAGTATTTATCTACTGTATCTGGCCTATTTTATTTAGCATAAAACTCCATCTTCTTTTGCTCAATAGCTCTACCAATTTACATTTCTATCAAGAGTGTACAAAGTTCCCCTTTCTCTACATTCTCACCAACAATTATCTTTTGTGTTTTTGATAATAACCATCCTAACAGGTGTGAGGTGGTACCTCACAGTGATTTTGATTTGAATTTCCCTGATATTGTGTTAAGAGTATTTTCATATATTGGTTGGCTACTTTTATGGATTCTGTGGATTTTTTTATTATTTCATCTTGTTTAGAAAGATGATTTCTCTTCCTTTCAAAAAATTATCTTCTCTTACTCTATTTGTATGTTTACTTTTTATCATATTCCTTTTGCTCTATGTTAGTATACCGATTTGTACTAAATAGTCACCATGGTTATTGTTTTTTTCCCCTAAACTTCATGCTTTTATTTCTAGTCCAACTAGATCTGTCCACCTCCTGTTCAAAACATAACTATTCATTCATATTTTTTAAATGGGCTTTTCTTTCAATCATTAGCAAAACAATTCTCCTGGATACAAGTATTTTCAAGCACAAAGTCATCTTTGTCTTTTCTCTAGAGAAAACACATCTTTTGAGTTAAATCTCTATTCCTGAGATCCAAGATGGGGGGGCCAGAGCATTCTGTGTTGTTCTGTGGCCTGGGACTCAAGTAGTGAGAATACTGCTTCTCTGCAAGCAATATTCCTGCTCTTGTTCAGGAATCACAGACACTGTGCCCATGCAGGGCTCCAGGCCTCAGCATCAGAGTAGGTTTCCCAACTGTTCACCCACGCAGGACTACCAGGTGCCCGAGTAGAACCGTCAGCAGCTGCAGCCCCCCACAAAGAACTTTCAGCCACCCACTGAGCAAAAATCACGAACACCACTCCCATGCAGGACACCACGCAGCTTCCCATGCACAGGAACTCCAGCTCCAGCTGCCACTCCCGTGTGGACCCCCATCTACCAAGATGGGGCTCCCCTGGTCACTGCCAACTTGGTATTCTGCAGCAAAGATAGTCCCCGATGTGCAGTGACTGCCTGCCTACACCCTGGAACTTCACACAGGCTCTGAAGTCAGCTGATAGCCACACACTGCATGCCACAAACTCCTCTCTGAACGCATAATCCAACACCATCTCCCAGCTCCCCCTACCTGACCTGACCCCCCCACTACTGAAAGCAGTCACCTCCATCTTGGGCCACCTTCCTTACCATCTTCAGTGGGGGCAACTTCCAGTTTGGAACTCCAGCTGGACAGGTACCCAGTTTGTAACTCCCCCCTTTCCCCAGCAGCCACTACCCAGGCACAGTGACACCCTGGTAACCTTCATCATTCGGAGGGCAGAGATACTAGTGAACAATAGACAACCCCACCTATTGGATGAGAAAGAAAACAGGAAAGATACTGATCTCCAACCAAAACAATCCCTGTTTCTTCCTTCAAGATTTTTTCCCCTCTCCTTCTCTATTCTCCTGCCCTCATGTCCCCAAAATATGTGAAACCAAGTACTTTGCATGAATTAGGATTTTGAAGATTGGGATGTCTGAATAGTATATTACTGTTGTGTTCTATATTTTTTCTTTTCTTTTTTTATTCTTTTATTCCAACCAATTTCTACTATTTTAACATTTTTTAAATTTTTCTTAATATATATGTGTGTTTGTTTCATGTAGTTTACTACCTTCCCACTTACTTGTCTACCTCAAATTACTTCCTCTCTCTTCTGCTATTAATCTTCCTTTTTAGATTTCTCTTTCACACTTCCTAAGATATAATAACTCTATATCCTCACCTCCTATCTCCTCAGCATATCATCCTATTCCTAACCCCTATGTCTTTGTCCACCATCAGAAACTGTAAACCCTTTTACAAACCTACTGATTATATTGTAGATGATAACTGAATTTGCCACTTCTGTACATTATAATCAAACTGCAAATGTCTTAATAGAAAACATTAGATTTAGGGTGTATATTGTGAATATTGGGATCTGTTAACATTTTCCTTCACCTCAAAGGAGAGGTATTGGTTCCCTTCAGGGGTACTATAAGCTAACAGGGTAAACACAATAATGCTTAGGACCCACAGTGCTAGAAGGGAAGACACACAAGCAATATGAAAGACAAAGGAAGAAAGTGCCCCAAAAAAGTCAAGAAACCACATTATTAGAATCCGTAGCCCAGCACAGCAGAAGAAATGACAGAGAAGAATTTCAAAATGTACATAATTAAAATGTTTTTCAGAATTAAAGGATGAGAGAGAGCAAATACAGGCAGCAATAAGTCATTTTGACAAAGAGCTACATTAAAAAATACAAGAAGCAAAATATTACTTCAATAGTGAGATAAAGGATCAAAAAAAAAAAAAAAAAGAAATCCTGGAAATGGAAGAAACAATAAACCAAATTAAAAGTTCAATTGAAAGCATCATCAATAGATTTGACCATTTGGAAGACAGGACCTCAGACAATGAAGACAAAATATATAATCTTGAAAAGATCTAAAATTCTTTTCAAGATGATATATTAAAATGGTAAGAAACCATGAACAAAACATTCAAGAAATATAGGATAGCATAAAAATAACAAATATACGAGTTATTTGGGATAGAGGAAGGCATAGAGTTCCAAAACAAAAGAATGAGAAATCTATTCAATGAAATAATATCAGAAAAATTTCCAAACATAAAGAATGAATTGGAAAACCAAATTCGAGAGGCTTACAGGACACCAAATGTACAAAATCACAACAGATCCACTCCAAGGCACATTATAATGAAAATGCATAACATACAGGAGAAAATATTAAAAGCAATGAGAGAAAGGAATCAGATTACATACAGGGGGAAACCAATTAGATAATGTGCAGATTTTTCAACCCAGACACTGGAAGCTAGAAGATCCTGGAACAAAAAATATCAAGCTCTGAAAGAAAATGAATGCCAACCAAGAATCATGCATCCAGCAAAATTAAACTTTAGATTTGATGATGAAATAAAAATCTTCCATGATAAACAAAAATTATAAGAATTTAAAACTCGAAAGCCTACACTAAAGAACATCCTTGGCAAAATATTCCATGAAGAAGAATTGAAAAACAACAATGAAAATAAGCAAAGGGAAGTATTACACTAAAGGAAAAACCAATCAAAGGAGAACCAAGTCAAGTTAAATACCAAAAATAAACAAAAATGGCTGAGAAGGCAAATCATGTCTCAAGATTAACCCTGAATGTTAATGGCCTAAACTCACCAATCAAATGACATAGATTGGCAGATTGCAAAAAAAAAAAAAAAAAAAAAAAAAAGATTCAATAATATGCTGCCTCTAGAAGACTCACCCCACTGGAAAAGACATACACAGACTGAAGGTGAAAGATTAAGAAAAATTATACCACTCAAATGGACTGTGGAAGCAAGCAGGGGTTCCCATCTTCACATCAAATATAGTAGACTTCAAGCCAAAGTTAATCAAAGGGTATAAAGAAGGATATTTCATACTACTAAAGAAAACCATTCATCAACAAGTCATAACAATAATAAATTTATATGCCCCAAACAATGGAGCATCTATGTTCATTAAACAAATTCTTAAGTCCAAGAGTCAAGTAGACCACAACTCAATAATTCTGGGTGACTTTAACACACCACTTTCACCACTGGATATATCTTCAAAAAAAAATCTGAACAAAGAAACTATAGACTGAATAATACAATCAATAACTTAGATTTAGCTGACGTATATAGAATATTTCATCCTTCAATGTATGAATACACTTTATTCTCAGAAGCACATGGATCCTTCTCTAAAACAGGCCATATATTATGCCACAAAGCGACTTTTAGAGAATATAAAAAAGTAGAGACAACCCTGCATTCTATCAGATCATAATGGAATGAAATTAGAAATCAATGATAAAATAGAAATAGAATTTACTCCAACACCTGGAGACTAAATAATATGCTTCTGAATGAACAATGGGTTGCAAAAGATATCAAGGAGGAATTAAAAATAATCTTAGAGGTGAATAAGAACACAGATACAATGCCTTGAAATCTCTGGGACACTATGAAGGAAGTATTAAGAGGAAATTTTATTGCATAGAGTTTATTCCTTAAAAGAAGAAAAAGTCAACAAATAAGTGACTTAACATTATATCTCAAAGCCCTAGAGAAAGAAGAACAAGTCAACACCAAAAGCAGTAGAAGACAGGAAATAATTAAAATTAGAGCTGAAATTAACGAAACTGAAACAAAAGAAGCAATTGAAAAAAATGACAAAACCCAAAGTTGGGTCTCTGAAAAAATAAATAAAATTGACAAACACTTAGCCATGCTAACAAAGAGAGGAGAGAGAAAAATCAAATTACTAACATATGTGATGAAAAAGAAAATATCACAACAGACCCTACAGATATACAAAAGATAATTAGAAATTATTTTGAAAACTTGTACTCCAATAAAATAAAATATCAAAGGCAATAACAAATTTCTAGAGTCATATGAATTGACCAAATTGAATCAGGATGTTATGCATAATTTAAAGAGATCAGTTTCAAGTGATGAAATAGAAGATGCCATCAGAAGTCTACCAACCAAGAAAAGCCTGGGACCAGATGAATACATAGCCGAGTTCTACAAGACCTTTAAAGAAGAATTAATACCAATACACTTCAATTTACTGGAGGAAGTAGAAAAAGAGCACTTCCAAAAGCCTTCTATGAGGCCAATATCACCCTAATTCTAAAACCAGGCAAAGACACATCAAAGAAAGAAGACTTCAGACCAATATCACTCGCTAATGAACATAAATGCAAAAATTCTCAATAAAATTCTGGCAAATCAAATACAAAAAAATAAAATAAAATAAAAAAGATAGCACACAATGATCAAGTGGGGTTCATCCCGGGGATGCAAGGTTGTTTAAACATACAGAAATCAATAAATGTAATTCCTCACATGCATTAAGAAGAAGAACCATAAGATCATCTCAAAAGATACAGAAAAAAAGTATTCAAAAAATACAGAACCCCTTTATATTCAAAACACTAAAAAAACTAGGGATAACATGAACATATCTCAACATCATAAAAGTTATCTATATGGGGCTGGGGATGTGGCTCAAGCGGTAACATGATTGCCAGGCATGCGCTGGGTGCTGGGTTCAATCCTCAGCACCACATAAAAATAAAGATGTTGTGTCCACTGAAAACTGAAAAATAAATATTAAAAAAATTCTCTCTCTCTCTCTCTCCTCTCGCTCTTAAAAAAAAAAAAAAAAAAGCTATCTCTGCTGAGCCTCAGGCCAACATCATTCTAAATGGAGAAAAATTGAAAGCATTCCCTCTAAACACTGGAACAAGACAAACAAGACAGAGATGCCCTCTTTCACCACTTCTATTTAACATAGTTTTTGAAACACTGGCCAGATCAAGTAGACAGATGAAAGAAATTAAAGGGATACAGATAGGAAAAAAAGAACTCAAATTAGCAATATTTGCAATATGATTCTATACCTAGAAGACCCAGGTTCCATCAGAAAATTTATAGAACTAGTAAATGAATACAGCAAAATAGGAGGATACAAATCAACACCCCAAAAATCAAAGGCATTTCTGTATATCAGAGACAAAGTCTCTGAAAGGGAAATGAGGAAAACTACCCCATTTACAATAGCCTCAAAAAAAAAAAAAAAAAAAAGAAAGAAAGAAAAGAAAAGAAAAAAGAAACTTGGGAATCAACCAAGGAAAAGAGGTGAAAGACCTCTACAATGAAAACTACAGAATGCTAAAGAAAGAAATTTAAAAGACCTTAGAAGATGGAAAGATCTCCCTTGTTCTTAGATAGGCAGAATTAATAGTCAAAATGACCATACTACCCAAAACATTATACATATTTAATGCAATTCCAATCAAAATTCCAATGACATTCCTCATAGAAATAGAAAAAGCAATCAAGAAATTTATGTGAAAAAAATATTAGAATAAAAATTTAAAAAAAATCTCTATTCCATTAATGTATTGTGCTCACTCTGTTATTTACCAGTCCATGACCCTTGTTCATATTATGACATCTTAAACTATTGTGGTAAACCAATTCCTACAATAGTATTCTGTACATTATCTGTGCTCAATAAAAAGAAAATTCCCATGTTCTCTACTGACTACAATCTATATCCTTTAGTTTTTATTTGAATGAACTAGTTGTCTCTCTCTCTCTTTTTTTTTTTTTTTTTTTTGCTTTTTTTCTTTGACTTCTTATCACATTCTTTTACCATTTCTTCTTTTTCTTTCTGCTTTCTTTCCACTGGATGGGTATTTACACTTTCTCTAAAACCCTATTCTTTTGTGTAATTAATCTACTCATGGTTTTCAGAAGATATTTTATCAAATATTTTCTTATTTGGAACATAGTCTTACCTCTGTTCCTATACAAACCCTGCAAGGCACATTTTTATCTCAGCTTCCAAATGAAGATTTATTTTTCCTTTTTGTCTCTAAGGGCAGAAATGTCCCTTCTTTCCAAGTACATTATTGTCTGTGTACACAAATGCACTGAGTAGCAGTAGGTTGCAAGAGAAAAGCACAGAGGTCATTGCTGCCTCTATCAGTTACACAGAAATGGTAAATAGTCTGAGTTTAAGGTAACAGGAATGGGAAGAGGGAAATCAGCTTGCTTTTAGGTACAATGTCCCTCTGATAGCACTGGTAAAAATATGATCCTGTCCCCTAAAGCCAATAATGAATTATGATTAATAAATACATGAAACTGGACACAGTGCTGCACACCTGTAATTCCAGCAGCTTAGAGAGAAAAAAGCTGCAGTAACGACAATGATTCAAAAGAAACAGGGTGAAATTTACAGAAGGGAAGAGAAAAGAACAGATATAAAAACCCTAGGAGGAAAGGGATACTGCAAAACTCTATTAATAGAGTTGACATAATTAGTAGAGAAGACAAGATATATATAGGAAGATCATAAAAGAAGATGTCAACACTAAAAGATGAAACAGTATTTTAAGTAAATGAAAGAAATATAGCACCCTTAATAAATGAATGAAAAAAAAAATAAATGAAAAAAAAAATAAACGCCCTTCCATTTAAGGGTGCTTATTCAAATAAATAACCAGCTATTCTTTAAGAGTCTCTTCTGTATTTTAAAGTCCACAAATCAAAACATTATGAAGGAACTATTCATATATTAAAATAAACTTTAGGAAAAAAAATTCATTATTTGATTTTATTAATGTCTATAAAGGCTGCATTAATAATGATTTAGTCTACTTCTGCTTTATATAAAACATTTAGAGAAAGAAGAGTTTATAAAATTCATATCTGAACCAGGATGGTCAGAGAGCATTTTGAATGTCCCCATTTTATAATTTGGTGTAATAATTACATTTTAATACTTCATATCTTCCAAAATTATCTTAAACTCTGTGAGGCCAGGGCTGGATGTAGACAATAACTATAGACAAAACTTTGCAAGTCATCATATTATTCCTCCTTAGGAAAAGAAATCTACATCAGCTATTCTGAAATGCAGTTAAACCTTTTCAAAATATTATCATTAAAGACATGTAGAAAAAGGTATCCTGGCATACTCTGTATTAATGGGTAGGGAATTTCAATCAAGTGATTTTGATATTCTATTTTGATGTTGATTTCTGTCTATGTTAAATTCACACAGCCTATGGTCTTGGTGAGTTTTTGTTTTCTAAAAAACCATAAAATATAGAAATACATTTATAAAGATAATAAGATATAAAGCATGTATTGGGAATCATTATCACCACTAATTTCCAAACGTACTCAAAAGCAATCTTGAACATCAACTCTGGCATGATCCCTCCCTGCTAGGGCAAGGTATACAAGTCTAAAATTGAAAAATATTCTGATATGACCATTATACATTTCTTGATTTGCTAGGGCTGCAATTAAAAAATGCCACTCACTATGTGTACTTTAAACAACAGATTTATTTTTTCACAGTTCTAGGTATTAACAGTCCAAGGCTTGGGTGCAAGCAGGTGTGGTTTCTCCTGAGGCCTCTCTCCTTTGCTTGTAGACATCTGCTTTCTCACCCTGTGTACATGAAGCCTCTCCTGTGTTTACCTCTTTGTGTGCTCAAATTTCTTTCTCTGACAAAGACATCAGTCACATCAAATGAAGTCCCAATCTAACAGTCTCATTTTATCTTAATCACCTCTTTAAAAGTCCCATCTTCAAATAGGTTGCATTCTGCAGCAGTAGATAGAGTTTCAACATATTGTGGGGAGAGAGAGATATAACTCAGTCCATAACAAGGGGCCATACAGCTTTTGGGAAATTTTAGGAAAGATATAGATCTTTTCAAAAAATGTTATAATCACTAAATTTCAAGCCAAAGGGAACTTAAATCTTTATTATGTATAACAACCCAGGCAATAAAGAAATCCTTTTGTTAAAGGTTCCATGATTACTGTTAGTCTGCTTCCTTAGTAAGGATTCATCATTCCCATGGAAATGGATTCCATTTACAGAGGTAATCCTTGTGTGGTAGGAAATACATCTGAAATGTCAATTCATGTGTGCTTTCTTCTTATTATTATTATTTGTATCTCTTGTATCTTCTTCTCAAACTCCAATTTGGTTTGATTTCATCTTAAATGACTCATAAAAGTGAGGTACAGTTGAAGCAGGGGCTTGTAAGTGACAAGAAGTCTAGACCCTTGAGAAATCAGGAAGGATCTGGCATATACGTTTTCCTAGGCCTGAATTCTTCAAGGTCATACTCAAGAGGCTAAGCAATAGTATCAGAGACTTACATAAATTTGGTGAAATCAGTTTATAGGAAAATAGAATAAGTTTAGGATAGAATGGTTGGGCTGTGTGTCTCTGATAAACCTAGTACAGTCCATAAAATTTCCTATACCTCAGTATGGCTCAGAAGCATGGTTCCCATCTGCCTAAAGGGGATTTGACATAGCTGAGAGCTGAAACAGGTCTCTGGACAGGAATAAGTGTTGATTCAGCCGAACTTGAGTGGCTAGCAAGGATGAATTGCAGCAAATGTCAGATAAAATGGAAGATCAGTGGCCTTCATCCCTTGGCAATATGAAAATACTCATATTAGAGAACTCCGAAATGACCAAGGGAAAAAGTCATGCATACTTTTTCAATACACAAATTTTAGACTACACTTCTTTAAGCCAAATTGCTTCTTCCTTATCACTTATACACTCATTTATATTGCCTACAAAATGGTAGGTTATTCCAAAGTTGCTTGGTGCTGGGGATTGAACCCAGGGTCTTGTGCATGTGAGGCAAATACTCTACCAATTAAGCTATATCCCCAGCCCTCTTGGTTATTAGAAATAAGAATTGAAGTTACATGAACTAGTATATATGTTCTAATATATGGGCACTTCAATGCCCAGTCTTTAAGGCTTCCTGGGCTTGTGGAATATGACTTCCTACATATCAAGAGGTTTGAATATGTACCAACAACCATAGCTGATTAAAAGTCTCACCAAAGTTATCTTAAATAACCACATCAAAATCTAAAATGTCATTGTTCTAGTGAGGAAGGAAACATGATGATGATATTTAAAATGCCAAGTTTTGGACATTAAGATAGATGCTAATAAGACAATATACTGTTCTCTCTCTTAACCCAATGGTCATAAAAATAAATTCCATGTATCCATAGGCCCATCCTTTGAGGTTAAAACCAACTGTAGAGCAAGCAATGGTGGAATCGAATGGGGTTCTTAGAAACTACCTGGCAAATGCTCTGATTAACAGATGTAAACTCTGAAATCAGAAGCACTGAAAGATTTGTTTAGGGCAATACAGTTACTGGCAAATCCAGTCTGGAAGATGGTGTTTCCATATTCCACTTCTTTTGCTACATATCTCAAGGTCAAAACAAAATCATTTCTTCAACTTTCTTTTCCTTTTCTTTATTTAAAAAGAACAATTACATAATTGATGCTCATTTTATGTATTTAAAACTACTTATAATTATAAATGATAAAAAAAATAAGTAAAAAAATTGGCATATCCCAAAAGCCATTTTTCCTTTGAGAAAATATTTTTCTAACTGATAAAAGGTTGATTCTTAACTTCTACCCATCACTAATGTCATGCTTCTGTTGACAGGATGATGGATTATTTTGAGTATAATAAACTATATAGCAAAGCAACCTTCAGCAATAAGGTAAATTGAGGTTAGAAAACATTTGTATGTAGCTCCTAAAACATTCATAATAAAATGTAAAGTTCTTTAACAAATGTTTTATTCCTGGAGTTTTCTGTTATTATTTAATATATATCCTAAACACACATTCAAAATACATTTTAAAATACACTTCAAATTATACTTAACTGTAGTTTTAAGTAAGAACTAAATAGCTAGCCATTTGAGTTATTTCTAATTCAAGGTTGAAGAAAACCTTAAAATTATTATACATTTGTTATAATTAGGTAGTAATCAGATATATATAATTAGGTAGAAATGAGATATATCGTAAATGATAACATTTCTTTATATGCTACTTTTTAGCTGTAGAATATTTTTAAAAATATATTATTAATTTTATCATGCTTTATTGCAGAATCTTTCAAAAAAGTATGTTTAGTTCATGTTGAAATGCTGTTTGTTTGTTTGTTTTTCCTAAAGAACAAAGGATATAGAGTTAGCCACCTGAGACTGGTGATATGGAAACCTATACTAACCTACAGTTACAGACATTTATCGTGGGTAAAAATAGTACTATTTTCTACCAAATGACACAACCCTCAAAGCAATTTGTTAGAACTATGTGCCTTCTGATGATCAAGCAATATAAAACCTGGAATACACAATTAGTCTCTTCAATAAACTAACAAAATAAACAATACAGATGCAGAAACTTTAGGAAAAAAATTAACAATATAAATAAACCAGCTGTATATCGTGCAATTCAAGAAATATATGGATTTAAGCAATATTGTATCCTCCTAAATGTCCCTCTTTCTCCCCTTTTGTCACTTGGTGTACTCTGGTCTTTCTTTCAGTTTCTACTCTTTCTGATTGCTTTCCCCCAAATTCTATCCCCTGCCATCTTTTCTGATCTCCCCCATCTTGGTAGGTTGGACTGTCTCTCTTATAAAAAATGAACTTCCCTAACACCCTTTCCTTGAGATTCAACATTGGTATAGCTAAAATAAAATCAATATAGTTGTTTATATCATCTAGCTTTATATTTATTAGCCACATATGTGCTGAAAATCTTAGGCAAGGATGAGGATGAGTTCTGTGCAGATGCTCAAATGCTAAATAATAAATATGTGATGCAAACTGAGATTCACAATGAATGTAGGAAATGTCCAAAAACTGATGCACTTCAAAATTATATCAGCGATTTTCCCTAGGAGGTTTACAGCACAGGATTTTCTAATTCTTGACTAGAAAAGAGGAAGGAATTAAATGAGAAGCAAACATGTGACCTGCATATTGAGTAAGACTTTGTTATCCCAGAGAGCTGCCTTTGGCTCTGATATTTCAGTATTCTTCAAGAAGGCAGTTAGTCTCAGTTTCAGGAATATTTAACTTTAACTGAAATTTTCCCCCAAATATAAAGATATGAAGATGATCTTAATGTCAAATCAAAATCTCTCTTTTTTTTCTCCCTGTCTCTCTCCCTTCCTCTCGTGTGCATACACATACCAGGACAAAAAGACATTTAATACACTGTCAACTCTCCTTAGCCTACAAATGCCATGACAAGAGAGTGGGTCTTTTTCCTTTGGAACTCCATAGTAAAATGATTTTATTTTACACTTTCTCTGAAACAAATAGAAAGACCTCTCAAATTCAGCTCCCTGTGATAGACTGTACACTGATAATTACATATCTTTCGAATGTTGTCTACATGATAACAACCATGAAGAGCATAGAATTTTCCATATATTTGTTTTCTATTTTTTTTTAAAGAGAGAGTGAGAGATGGAGACAGAAATGGAGAGAGAGAGAGAGAGAGAGAGAGAGAGAGAGAGAGAATTTTTTTAATATTTATTTTTTAGTTTTCGGTGGACACAACATCTTTGTTTGTATGTGGTGCTGAGAATCGAACCCGGGCCACACGCATGCCAGGCGAGCGTGCTACCACTTGAGCCACATCCCCAGCCCCTGTTTTTTATTTCTTTACTTTCTTTTAATATCTAGGAATCAACCACTCCTTAGGTAGACTTGCTGGGAGTGCTAGGGAAAATTGGGTGCTAGTGATAGAAAACACTAAACTTTTATGAATACACTGACACATTAATTAAGGGTCCCCCATATGATATAGGGACTTCCCTCCTCTCCTTCTGCAACCCTCAAGATAAGAGAGGCTAGTTCTGCATGGTAAGCCTGAGAAACACAAAGCTAGCAGGCTGCTATGATGTGGCTCCCTCTGATTTCTATGCCTGTTCATATCTTAATTCCCCTCCCCCTCAGACTGAAAGGAGTTTCAAAGTCTTTTTAAATTAGTTCTGTCTCTATCAATATGAAACAGCAGGACCTCACCTTCATTCCTGCAACTGCCTCACCTCCCTTCTCTCTTCTTAATCAGTAGTGGCTTTTTAGTTTTGGTTCCAAAAGTAACTCAAACCAGAGATTCTCTCTCACTTGACAGTATTAAACAGATTGGTACTTTAAGTGTCTCCAAGCGTGGCACCTGGCAGGGCTTTTTGTTGTTTGCTTTTTATCCTCACTGTGCAAAATAAAGATCTTAATTAAAGAAATTAATGAAAATGTCACCCTGGGTTGGAAGCTCAATTCACAGCATTGTGGTTTTGGTCCTCTAATGACGGATTATATCTTGGCAACATTGTCATTATATATATACTACCTCGGACTTTGCTGAAATCTTCCAAGTCCACCCCAGAGTCTCACTCTCACTGACATGTCTGGACTTGACTCATGGTAATCTTCATGCCACCCTCGTCCACCTGTGTTCTCTAAACAGTGTCTAAATCATCATTTAACACTCAAATCACTCCTCTCAAGAAAATCCTCCCAGCCTTATCCTCCAGAGTACTCACCATGCAAGGCCCTGTTTTATCTGTTCCTCCTGATATCAATCTGTCCTTTAACTGCTGTTACTGTAACTATCATTCACTTCTTTCCTGTGACACTGTGCTCCTTGTTATTCCCTAAACATGCATCACCAATTCCTAATCATCATTCTTTCCACATCCCTCTCCATTTACTGTTCTCTTAGTCTCCCCCTCTTTCTTGCCCATAGAGATTATCCTTTCTTCATTATCCTTGCTCCCTTTCTTTCTATTATAGTCTGAAATGTTTGTATGTCCTGAAAATTCATATACTGAAATCCTAGCTGTAAGGTGATGGTATTGTGAAATGGGGCCCTGGGGAACTAAAGACATCACAAGACCCCTTATAAATGTGATAGGTGTGCCCTTCTAAGAGAGGCTCCAAAGAGATCCCTCAGCCCCTTCCACCATATGAGGTAACTGGGAGAAGGCTGTCAGTAACGGAGCAGTCCCTCACCAGATGCTGTCTTGATCTTAGACTTTCCAGCCTCCAGAGCTCTGAGATATAAATTTCCATTGCTGAAAAGCCACCCATCCAAGGTTTTTTGTTACTGCAGACAATGGGATTAAAATACTCTTCCTTTTTCATATTCCTGTCTAAATACCCAGCTAAAGACTCTTCCTGTACTTTCCTCTTTCGGGCCAGTGTCTCTAACCTCCTTTGCTACTCTCCAATCCAACCTTTGTAGGGCCTTTCTAGACCCTAATTATACCCATTATTCGATTTCTCTAATTTGAATAGCTACTGAGAACACATATTGTGCCAAATAACAGGTATTTTCAAGAGACCAAACCTCATGGAGGAAAAAAGAGTCAAATGAAGGGTGCTGAGAAAAAGAAAGTTATAATTTAGTACTTTTCTCTTTTAAAGTATCGAGTACTACTATTAGTATTTGGCACTTAAAACTCCTCCATTACACCCTATCCTTGCTATATGGAATTGCATTTCTGTAAACTTAAATATCAGCTTCCTCAAATAACAACATCAGGTTCTGTGGAAATGTTTCTCCACATCTATTGCCCATTTTCTTAATGTCCTAAAAAAAAAGAAAAAGAAAAAGAAAAAATGAGTATGTCCAAACAAAATAAAGTTTGGGGTGTTCTGTTGTCATCTGGGTGGAAGAAGGGCATTGTTTCCCAGTGCGGAGAGAGTATGAGCAATGGAGGTGCTTAGGGAAGAGAAAAACAAATTAATGAGCTTGTCAAATCATCCTCTCAGATGACTGCAATATTTTCTTATAATCTGTATTATGTTCCAGGTGTTCAGAGTATACACTTTCTTTTCTTGCTCTTATCTTTTGTTTCAGGGGCACCTACAGCTATCAGAAAAGTTCACATTATAACTGAGGAATACTTTGCAATATTTAACAATTCATTTACTCACAAATATGTATGGGTCTAAACATAGCATTCTATATTTTCCTTAGTAAATATTTAAGATAAATGTTTAAGTTTTTGACATTAGTACATTACATTTTATATTTTAATCCTTTAAATTACTATTATCAATAGAATGTAACTTATGTAAACACTTATCATAGCAACCTAATTAGTAATTTCATTTAAATGACCTAAGAAAAGACTATTAAGGAATCAATGTGTAACATGTATGGATCATGTCTGTTTTATGATTTATCCAATCACCACAGGCCCATTGACCAAAATCCCTGTGATTCAGAATGATAAGCAATTCCAACCTTTTTTTTTTTATGGGGAGGGGGTTACTGGGTACTAAACTCAGGGCCACTCCACCACTGAGTCATATATCCAGCCCTATTTTGTATTTAATTTAGAAACAGGGTCTCATTGAATTGCTTAGCACCTTGCTTTTGCTGATGCTGGCTTTGAACTCATGATTCTCCTGCCTCAGTCTCTGGAGCCTCTGGGATTACTGATGTGTGCCACCCCGCCTGGGTATTTCCACCATCTTTAATATGTTGTCAAAATTAAAAGGCAGAGCCTCACACACAAAAATTTTGTTATGTGAATCTATCTATTTTTGAAAGTAGAGAAATAGAACATATTTTATTTAAAAGCTTGTTAGTCTGGTTTATCACTTTCACATATTTATGCAAATGGAAGAAGCAGCCTCCATTTATATATATTCTTGTCCTGGGACATTCAAATGTTAGGAGTGAGACTGTCTCCTTCCTCCTATGAAAGAGAGGAATGTTATTTTACAAAATCTAAAATAATACTTAAAAGTATAAACATGCTCTGGAGAGAAAAATTACATGATAGAGCATAATGAGGTTAAAAAAAATGACTATTTTGACCACTCTAACCTTGTAAGGCAGAAATTCTTGATACAATCTCCAAAAAGGAAACTAACTCTTAATCACACTCAAAATGATATAACTGTGAAGGTATGTAGACTGTAGTAGATGAATAATAGGTTCATAATATTTACCTCAAACCTTTGCTAATGGTCTAATATATTCTGTATTTAAGGAGCTAATGTTATTCTACAGGTGAATAATTTCCCCTCTTGTTTGGTTCAGCACAACCAAAGTTATTTCACAATCAGTTAAATTGCTCCTTTACATCAATGACTGGAAATAAGATAGAAATTTATTCTTTCCCCCTCCATTATAAATGCTAGCTCTTTCATACCTCCAAAATCAAACAAGCCAGATACAGAGTCATCTCCAACTCCTCTTCCTTCCTGAGACCCTCTACCTTCAGTTTGACACTCTTCATTAAACATAGATCCTTCATGGCTTTTGTAATACTCTTGGGTACTGTGCTTGGTATACAGCAATAATACCCAATCTTATATATTCTAGGCAGTTGTGCTTCCCCACACTATTTACCGTTCACTCCAACATTTTTTGAGCAGGGTTTCTTAGAGTTTGGTTTTCATATCAGCAGGATCACATCAATCAGGAATTGTAAGAAACACAATTTTGGGGTTCCACTTCAGAACTACTGAGTCAGAAACTCTGGGGGTGGGACCCAGCTATTTGTGTTTCATTAAGCCCGCCAACGAATTAATTTGTCTGCTAAAATTTGAAAATGAAGGTTCTGAAATCACCTCTTTAAAAGGCAAAACCCCTGCTTGCTTAAAACTTCATTAATAAAATTTCCCTTGTGAGAGTCTCTTCCAGGTCAAGAATAAAGTCCAAGCTCTTAGGAAGACATGTAATGATTTTTCTATTCTGATATTTGGGCCCTTCTCTTTCAATTTCCCCCCTCCTACAAAGTGTTTAAATCACATGAACATTTTGAAATATTGTGAATAAAACCTGCTTGATATGCCTTTATGCCTTTTTCTGGTGCACCTCTTCCTACACACAAATATATCCACCTGGAGGAGTTCTATTCATCTTTCCAGAACCAGCTGAAATGTCCCCTTATGCAGAATGATTTCTGAGGACTAATTTCAATAATTTACTTATAGTCTATTCCAGTTCTTCCAGATCCACCTACATAATTTTCCTGAATTAACATTTTTATATATTAAGCTCTTTAAAAAGAAATGAAATCTGTTTACTGGGTACAAGGAGAGAAAGGAAAAGATTGAAAAGGTACTTCTTATCCTGCCTCCCATCCTCCTATCCCTAGTTCTAGAGTTAGAATGTCCTGCATATCTTGGAATAATTGTGGCTCCCTGGGGATATTGATGGCTCCTCCTAGATTTTGACCCAATTGTTTTTCAGTTCCCACACCTAGATTTGCAGGACTCAAAGCAAGAATGCAAATGGAGGCCCACATATTGCATGGCTAAATATTTTAAAGTCATAAATAAAACTAAGAAACTTCAAAAAAATATGTTCCATCATTGCATTGCCTTAAAAATACAGTTTCTTAATAACAAATCAAGAGTATACGTAAATCAATGGTTTAGATGAATGAAAGCAAAATATCAAAGATATCACATTTAATATTCAATAGCATATCTGGATGATCTGTTGATGAGATGATAATGGTTGTATGAGTAATAAAATAAAACACAATTCATTATCTATTCCATAAAATTTATATTTCTTGCCCTTATCAAATTTATGCTGCTAGAATATTTTTGACTAATTTATTGGCAGTAATAATCCAAAGAATTCAAAATACCATTTTGTTCAAATGATAGAAAAATGCAAATATTTTATTAAATAAAATTATATGTGAAAACAAAAAAAATGGTTTTATTTGTTTTTCAAGTGTTTTTATTTAAATATTCAAAATTACCAATAAGTTAAAAAGTGACATGTATATCAAATGCTAATTTTGAATATCAAATAATGAATATCAAATGCTAATTTTAGAACATTTCACTAAAGTTGATATTTTCTCATTTAATGTTGCCTCATTTAACATTGAGTATTCAGTTCCTTGCCAATGTAAAGAATTAATAATATACTTCATGCATGTTTTCTTTAAACCTGCGATAAATACAAATTCAGGAGTAATATGAACAATTTTGTGATCCAAAATATCAGTCATCATTGCAAATACTATGCTAATTTGTATGTATTTTCAAATGTACCAATGAAACATGAACAGAAGCAAGAAAATGGATGCTCAGTTTTACTTGGGGAAACAGTCCTTGGTTATGCAATTAATTCCAGAAGGAAGAATTTGAAAAGAATTAATTTCTTTTTCTATTACACTGCTCATATCCCAGTCCAACCCACCCTCATACTGTAAAGAAAATGTTTATCTCTCATGTTGACAGTAGCTCATTTTCATAGCATTTGAATTCTGTTGCCTTTTGCTACTAACATGCAGGAAGAGAAGTAGAAAAGCATTTTCCTGGAGGCTGAACTATGTTAGTCATGAAAGTGGCTATTTAGGAGTTCAGATTGTACCATGCCAGCTCTAATACAAGTGGCAAAAGCATTTATGACTATGTGTTTGTGATACATGGGGCCCTCTAATGCATGGTATCCAGGATAGGAGCCTTTTCCTTAGATCTAAGCATGATGCTTCTTGGGTGTTCAGTGTTCTCATCCTAGTCAGAAACAAAGGAATAACATTTGGTTTTATAGTGTTTCCTAAGGGAATAATCCCAATATACATAGGAATTGGAACTTTCATTTATTGGAAGTGACTCACTCAACTTTGGTCCATCAGAAATAAAAAAGCTTATACTTACTACTCTACTCACCAAATCACCCTACATTCCCTCACCTCCTAATCCTATTGTAAGATTGTTGGATCAAAAGAGGGAGTTTCACCAGGCACAGTGGCACAATCCTGTAATCTCAATGGTTTCAAAGTTTGAGGCAGTAGAATTGCAAGTTCAAAGTCAGCCTCAGCAACTTCTGGAGGCCCTAAGCGATCCTGTTTCAACATAAAAACATAAAAGGGGCTAGGGATGTAGCTCAGTGGATGAGTGTCCCTGGGTTCAATCCCCACTACCAAAAAGTAAAAAAAAAAAAAAAAAAAAAAAAAAAAAGGAGTCTCATTTTTTTACTAAGATTGAGATGGAGAAGAAAGGCCTAGTTATACTCTAATTTATATTTAATAGTTTTGTGATGATACTTTTAATAAAATATATTTTAAATCATTGATAAAATAGCATATTTTCTAGTTGAGTTCCTTGGTATAGTTACACAATTCATTATGTATGAGCCAAAACATTCTCACTGAACATCATCATTATAAGCTTTTTTTTTTCTCTGTGGCCATAGATATGAAGGGGATGGGAAAAGAAAAACAGAAATTTGTTGGGAAATGCTTCTACACATGGTTAATCTTATGCATAAATTTGGCTAGATTGGTGCACAGTTGCTTGGTCAAATACTTATAGAGGCAGTTATGAAAGTATTTTATAAATGTGATTAATCCATCAATTTTAATAAAGGAGATTTGCCTTGAAATAGTGTTTGGGCCTCATCCTATAAGTTGGAAGCTCTAAGAACACAAAATTGGTTTCTCTGAGAGGAAGGAATTGTGTTTCATGACTAATATGAAACCCTGCTTGTGTTTCCTCCTGTGATACAGATTTCAGATTTAAGACTGCAACATCAACTCTTACCTGAGTTTCTATCCAACTTGTACTATAGATTGCAGACCTGCCAGCCCTCATAATAGCTAAGCCAGTTTCTTCTGAAGGAACCTGATGATACAAGCAGATATTTTCATTGTTTTATCCCAGCCCCCAAAGTTAGATAATTACCAAGAAAATGTCAATGTATATATGTATCTCATAGTTTTTTTCTCTTTACCTTCTTATAGTATAATGTACTAACCATGGATTTTAGAATTTATGCCACACTATTGTAATAACAGATTTAAAAGTCCATCTCCTATTTTAGACTAAGAGTTCCTTATGTACAGAGGCTGTGTTACTCATTATTGTGTATTTCCTTGAGGCTAGAAATTTCCAGTCACTTAATAATTGCTTAATAAATGCCTGCCAAATTTTTAATGAGCAAAATTAATACATTATATAGAAAATCCTATGTCATAGGAAATAGGAATAAGGGATGGTGAAGAATAAAGAGAAAAAGAAACAATGAGGTGGTAGGAAGCAGTCTCCCTGAAGCTAAGACACCCCATGAGATGGTACTCATCCAACTTTCCCAGGCTCCCAGCACAGTCTTAATCACCTCTCTCACAGGGATGTTGATAGCTCTGGATAAGGAACTTGGTACCTGCAAGCAATTAACTTTAATAAGCCAGCAGGTGATTTCCTTAAAAGAATGCTGACAAGTCAATTTGCTGACAGCAGCTCTAGATTCTCTGGTTACTCAGCCATGGCTACCACCTCTGCCCTTATGAACCCAGACTATGGTTGTGAGTAATAAATGAAAAGGTAGCCAAAGTTTGATTCTTTTAACAGGGAAGCTTGTCATTTGCTTTGCGGCATGATTATACTTTATAAGCAGAACCAAAAAGTCTTTTACAAGGAAAAGCAACAGCCAACCAGTGGCAATAGCTCACACTGGCATTCACTCTAGTTTTCATAAATGTTTGTTATAATGAGAAATATGAAAGTGTTCCACCTGTATTATCTCTTTTTTCCCCCTACTCCCATCTCTCCCATTGTGTTATTGTCTAAGGCAGAATCCTGGTAATGATTCTAAAATCCTCTTTGCCCTGATATCAATAGTTGCCAGATGTTGCAGTTGCCTTATTGTCCTATGTTACTTTTTATACTTATTTTCTACACAATGGCAGCCTAATAAGTCACCTTGCTGTTCTTCTCAGGCATCACCTATCCAGCAACCCCTTGCTTATGTCCTCTTTCTAAAATGTGTTATTTCATCTACATGTCAACATTTTCAATAGTTCTCCAATGCTAATTGAATACTGTATTAGCTTGGCATTACTATAACAAAATCATTGCAATAATTAACCTGTGAAGAGTAAGGGGTTATTTAGCTTACAATTCTGGATATTCCAGTTCAAGATCAAATGGTTTCATTTATTTTCCACCCTTCGATAGGTTGAGGTATCATGGCAAGAGTACAGAGTGGCTGAAGTTGCTTACTGAGTGATCCAGGAAGCTGAAGAGATGTTGAGTCAAGGTCCCACAATTCCCTTTATGGAAATATACCCAATGACTTAAGTACCTACCATAAGGCCTCACCTCCTAAAAGTACATCACAATTCCTAATAGGTCTCACTGAGGATCAGACCTTTAACACATGGGCTTTTAGGAAATATTCCAGATTCATCCTATCACACCGAGTTATCCCAAGGACCTAAAGTAGTGCTTTCCATAGCAGGCAATTAATAATTTTTAAAAACTGAATAGGGAAAATAATTTTATGATTAATAATAATTATTTAAATTATTTTCTTTTGCAACACATGCACTACTGAAGTAATGTAAGTGACACCATTGTGTTGTGTGCATCTCTAAATTTAGAATTCTCTCAAGGTACTGCATATAGTATTTCCTGATCTGTGCTATCAGCCTTCCTCTTGTATGTAATGCTTCTGGGAACAAAACACCCAATGTTCTTCAAATATGCTTCTACATCTTTCTACTTTGATTCCTCAAGTCAATTTAGTTTCCCAAGGCACTCAAGGAACATTACTTTTCCTCCATTTTTAATATTTGTCATATTTCATTTTTCACATAGGTCTGCCTTCTTGATCAGATCCTAAGATCTTCGAGTATAATATCTATTTCCTTTTAATAATTGTATTTCTAGCACAATATCTTGCATATTGATAGACACATAAGGAGTTATTTGACTTGCATTAAGTGCCTGGCCATTGATTACTATACCTGTTCTGATCAGCATGATCCCTTTCTCATGCTCAGTGCTTCTTCTGGCTTTATTACAGTGGGGTATGTTACTTTAAACAAGACACTTAAACTTTCTGTTCCTAAATTACTATCTGACAGTGCCTGTTCTGCTCTGCAGGAGCAAAAGATACTCAAATCATTTGAGCAAATTAAACAAATAATTTTAGTGTCACAGTCAGACTGTAATAAATACTCTTTGGACCAGTTTCTTGTCTACTTCTAGCAGTTTCAGCCCATGGGGCACCACAGGAAAATTGGAATGAGCAGAAATATTGAAGAGACTAGGGAAAACAGAAGCATGATGATCTTGGAGGATATCTGCTTTCACAGTGTCTGGCAGTGGCCTTACATGGTAAGAGACCACTGTGAGTATATCAGATGGATATATTTGAGTTAGCTTGTTGCTGCAGGTATGGAGGACACTCTTTAATTCTTGAACTAGGGGTAGGAGAATGGGGGGCAGGATAAGAAGTGCCCTTTCATTCTTTTCATTTACCTCCTTGATGATGGAGGAAAGGCTGTGGGAAAGGGGAAATGCTCTTTGGGATCTATGGTAGCAGCTGAGCACTAGTGGTGATTTGATACTCACCCTTAGATGCCTGCATATCAATGCATATCTCAAGAAAAAAGTGGACTCAGACTTTTAGACAGCTATTTCGCAAAGAGAGTCAGAGGAGCAGGTGAAAAATTGGGGAAAGGGAAGAGAAGAATGGTTCCTACTGGTTAAGCGGGCATGGAAATAAATCCAAATAAGAGCTCAATGAAGAATAACCCTTATCAAGCACTCCAGGTGGGTAAATGCTTACATCGCTGTGATTAGGAATGCCTCATCATGCTAGAAAAAAAATATTGAAAAGATATTTTCTCTCCTTACCTTAACTTCAGTTAAAAAATAAGGAAAAGAAATAACAAGAGGGAGAAATTATATTCTCATCATTGGGATTTTTGGAAGATAGAGATAAATAAAGGAAGCATTCTAAAAGTGAAAAGGCAAAGACAGGCATCTCTAGGCCTCCTCCATCTCTTCCTTCCTCCTGCCAATCATATACTCTAGCTGGCTGATCCCACAGCCTACTTCATTAGTAATTGGAGAACAAAGAAAGACTCCAGCTTTAGAAGAACAAAGACACATCATCCTTTCACCTGTAGCAAAATAATAGTGCTGCTATTGTGTAGGCAGGGTTGGTCTTGGGCAAAACTCTACGTGGTTGCCTTCTCCAGAATGAGATGGAGAGGACAGCCCTCCAATCCCTAAAGTAATTGAGGAAGATAGAAGGAAGGCAAAGGAAACCCTCTCCAGGAACCTCTGAGGCCCCAGCTTCTCAGCATGGGGGCATCAAGCAAGACCTGGTGTGAACAGCTGCCTGTTCCTGTCCCAGACCTCACAGGGCTAATTTAAGGAAGCCAAGAGTTTGTTCTCATCGTGGGCCAGATTTGTATTTGGTTTTTCTGAGATGAAAGCTGTAGACGTTTTAAACTGCTCTCGGGATCAATCAAATGTACACACAGTTAAAGAACCACTGGGTTAAAGGGCCAGCATGAAAACTAGAGTGAGATTTCCAGCCTAAACACAGACCAGACTATCAGCTTTCCTCCTGGAAAGAAATCTAAATGTGCAAAATGAATTTTCTGAAAGGTGACTTACATACTGAGTGATAAATGAGGTGCTCTGATTTACAAACCATGATACACCTCTAGAGCAAAGGGTTTCAAGATACACATGCAATATAACTCCCAAGATACGAAAAAACGAACTTATGTTTTGTTACATTTTTCAAAAAGTTCCTTCTGTGTTTTTAAACTAATAATGAATTATTAGTGTAATAGCACATATATATGTCATTTATAAATAAAACATATAATAGGGATAAACCTCAAAAATATTTTATTGAATATGCATGAATAAATGAAAAATTTGGAAACTACTGTTTTATAGAAGAACTGAAGGCTTTTCTTGGAAAGCTGTGATAACTGATCAAACTGGAGAGGAATAAGGTTTTCTTCACTCAAGTTTCTGGTAAGAATGACGAATACCCTGTATTGCTAAGAAAATATACAGGCCAGAAGAGAGCAAGGGAGACTGTCCTGCTGGAGAGTGTTGGCATGATCATGAAGAAAGACGCCAAGACAACCAGCTCCAGCTCCAGCTCCTCTCATAACTACTGTTAAAACAACATCGCCTAATTACAATAGCACCAAATACAGCAATTGCTACAACTTACTGAATTCTCCATAAAGTTGAACTCTGTAATAGGTTATTTTTGCCATTAACATTTATCTTCAGGAAGACATACCCATTTTACAGATGAAAACCAAAAAAAAAAAGCTCAAAAATAGTAAACAATACAAAAGGAATATCTTCCTCCCAGCCAATGTTCTTGACAATGTCAAGCCATCTCAAGAGCATGGATCATGACTGACATCACAGAGAACCCTCAGTGGGAATGACACATATTAGAGTACTTGAGGGAATCATAATATGACCCAGTTATATCTGCATTTTTTTCTTTTAATTAAAATGTTAAATTGTGGTCAATGTCTTTGTAAATAGGGAATTGATGCCAGCTTTCTGCATTGAGTAAAAGACTTGATTTCCCTCAGCTGCAAGTATAACATCCAAATTAAGATAAGTGTGACACCCACTAGGAGAATCCAACCCTGAAGCCAAATATAATTAATTTTCTTTACAAAGGAAAATCAGCTTTGTCGACACCTCCCCACCAAGCATGTGCGTGCACGCGTACCCATGTGCACGCACACACAAACAACACTTCAGTTCTTGCAGTTGCAATCTGTACTTGAGTTCACCCTTCCCAGAGACCCTCCATCCAAACTTGTTCAAAAAGCTCTGATATCAGCAGTGTACTCCTCAGGGTACTTCTCTAGGACTGTCTTCAATTTTAGCCCTTGCTCACAGGCACAACTGTGAACTTGAAAGGACTTTCAAACATCAACAGAGCAATAAAAGCCAGATCTGTCCTGCGGGAAAAGTGTGACTGTGGAACAGAGACTTGGCATGACTGTCCTTGTTCAGATTTGAGAGTCATGTAACCCCAGCAAGGTCGGTGTCACTTCAGTCCAATCACAGTGTGAGGCCAGGAGATTTCTGAAGTCTTTTCGGCTCTGACATTCTCAGTTCTTTGTCACCCACTTTGATTTTCATTGACTTTCTTTTTTGGCCTACTCCTGTCTAGCATGAAGAAGTAAAGAAATGGGATAGGAGGGAAAAGAAAAGAACTGACCATGAAGTTATAACTTTATAACTATTAAGATATAAAAATTTGCCATTATATTAATATTTTTTCTTTATGCAAGGTATAAGATACATACTTGTTACATACATTTCCTCATTTGATCTTTTAAAAAGCTTTTGAAATATTCCAGACTTTTATGGCTATTAATGGAAGATGCTGATGTTGCAATTCTTACTTTTTGTTATTGGTATCACAGAGCTCAAAGACATTGAGATGTCGAAGTAACAAAAGGTGACTTTTCAAGAAAGAGGCACAGAGGTCACCAAAAGAACTTTACTGTCTGAGGATTCACTAACTTGAGAGCTTCCAACTTAACTCCTCTGCTCAAACCTACAGGGAAAAATCTCAGTAGCTCTTTCTACACTCAAATGGAATATTTGTGTCTCTTCAGAGCTACAAATCTCTGAGCCCCATGTGAACACTTCAATTTATCTTTGCAATATCAGTCCTCCCATGACACAAAAAGAAATTAGATGAGAAGCAGACTTCATGTGGGCAAGCTGGATTGTCAAGTTAACATTACAGTGAATGTTTCATATTTTTCTCCTCTCAGCTGAAAAAATAAAAATAAGAAATCTTTTTGAACAAATTGGTTTTTTAAATCAACAAGACTTTTGCCTGGGTTTGTCAGAATCTCCTCCCTTTTTTCCACCACTGCCTTCATTCCACTGTGCTTCTTTTTAGCTCCCACCTGATCTGTCCCAACTCTTCCCTGCTGAATGTCTTATTCCCCAGTTCTACTAAGATGACTTTCCTGGTCTACTCTAAGCATAACCAGGCCAATTTCAGGACTAGTTAATCCTCAGTGGTTCAGCAAGCATCTTGGAAGGCATGCTTGAAGTATCAGCATAACTTGGAATTGTGTTTCATCCAAGCCTGGAATTTACAGTGCCAAGAATGAGCCCTGTATTCCCTCAGAGCCTTGGAGTTTTATTATACCAGAACCCTGACATAATGTTGGTCTGGACTTTAGGCCACAGTTTCTGCTTTGATCTCTGCCCCATAGTCTGACTAGTCTCTCTCTTCATAGCCCAGTTTCTTTCTGGAATCAGGGCCTGGCCTTAACCTAGCCCCTCTGTCTTGGTTCTTGTGTGTTATTTAGTTCTTGCCTATTCTTTGGGCATGGGGAAACGTGTTCCCAATATTCTAGATCATTTCTGAAGCTCCTGGTACTGAAAGGTAGATATCATGAAACTGTTGCAACTTTTTCCTGTTTACTTCCTGGAATCTCTCATAAGTTTTCTTACACACCATACTGTACCACTTCACCTTATTTACTTCAGCTGCTATGAGAAGCTTAAGACATATCAGGCTTTACAGACGCCCTGATCTGACCCAACTCTGAATAGCCAGCAACCCTAACACCACACCCTCTGGAACTCAAATCTTAAATAGTTGACCCTGATACAACATCTCTTTTCTTGAAATTTATTTCCTTAGAATATATATTAGATTTTGTCACCTCTCTTTCTCTAAAACCTTCATAATGACCCTATTACCTGACAGATATATCCCATACTTCTTAGAAGGAGCCCGTAAGATTTAATTGTAATATACTATTTCTGTCATTCATATTTTACATTAACTTTATTCTTCAGTTAAAGCAAATATACTTCTACTCACAACTTAGACACATAAATTTTCCTACTTTCCACTGCTGCTCTTACAGTTTTTTACCCCAAAGCTGGTGTGCCCTCCTATGACTTGATTCAGCAGCCCGTATTTCTAAATTCTATAGTCCTCTACAAATGGAAGCAATAGAATTATAGCTAATACTCCAAATTATACCCTTGTGCACACATACAGGCCTCAAGCACTTTGCCTTATAGCCACAGGATGTGATTAGGAAAGGCTAAGGTCTTCAAAAACATCTTAAATGCCAGTTCACTGCACAAGATACTCTATGGACATCTTGCTTACTGGTTCTTGATAAAAATGAATCCCAGCAGGGGCTAGAATGGTGACCTTGGTTGTGAATAATGGCATGCACACAGTGCCCCGCAATGGCTACCAGAAAACAACAGTGTAAGTTAATAGCCTGTGTTGTCTCTTAACTACCCATTGCCAACAATAGGTTTTGCTCTATATAGTCTGGATTCCCAGTTTCAAGGGTCTTCACTCCTATCAGGCAGAAGTGCTGTAATGAGAACAAACCAAGAAGGGAATGATGCAGGCGCCAAGCCAAAAAAAATTGGGTTGTTAGAACAACCGAGTCAGGGAAGCAGAAGAACAAATAATTGAAATTAGAAAAAACTAGATTTTTTCCAAGGCAACAGTCTCATAAATCAGACTTGAAAATTTAATTTGAGGGCTTCTCTCCTCCTTGCATCATATTTTTTCCCTCCTGGAGTTGTGCTACAGGCTAGGACAGAGGAAGCACAATGTAATTAATCGATGTGAATCTGCTTCATTAATGGATTGCTACTCCCTGTGTTTCCTCTAGTCAAGAATGTTTTTGAAAGTGCTCTTTGGCAACAATGCTACACACAATCTGGATAATGGTCTAGGGCAACAGGAAAAACATTGAAATGCTTGTATGAAGAGAGCATATGTTTGATTGAATGATAGAGAAATTTAGTCAACTCATTAAATGTTGTACTTATAAATCCTACTCATGGTTTTTAATTAATTGACAACTGTCCAGTCAAACCTGGTTTCTCACATTGTTTAAATACTAGGATATTGTCACAAGAGAGTGAGAAGTGAGGTTTCCTTTGCAGTGACAAATTGTAATAAGATTCTGAGAAAACACACATGGTTGTGCATCTTTATGCCCACAGGGAATACACCATTAATCTGCACTAATAAAAGGGAACAGCAAGCTAATCATAGCTCATTTATATTTGGCTTTGGAATATGTTATGTGGGTTTTGGAAGAAGATTTACCTTACTAATTATGTTTTACTTAAAATAATAATACAGTTAATTTGCATCCCCTTAGCACATTTCTTCTGTCAACTGGTTTGTGCTAAGAGATAAGGGGAAATCATCCTAGAATTTAAAAGTGTCTTTGAATTCTTTGTGTATATATGCATGGGTTGTTGACATTATATGCACATTTAGAATAAAAGTCTTTAACATATTGAGTAAGTTGGGGTAAAAAATATGTGTGAAAATTCTTGTCAACTATGGGCTATATTCATATCATCATTTTTTCTCTATAGTTTCTTTAACCTTTCTGCAACTAATAAATTGGGAAGTTTAATCTTCAGTAACAAACTGTGTAGGACAACTACTGTATAATGAGCAATATTCTTAGTGTTGTGAAGATATTTAAAGAAATACAGGCTATTTTCTGCTTTAAGATCTAATCATGAGGAATATATAGGAAGAGACCTATTTCTAATATGCTCTCATTGATATTGTTTTCCTCATTCCTATAGATCATCACAGTCTTCTAAACCATTTCCCACAGCCTTGGATTGCTGATGTAGGGAAGAAAAGAATTAAAGGGTTTACTTTTGAATGGAGTCAAGGAAGTTGAAATAGGTTATTTTATTTTCTGGTAAATGAACTCTATGAAAACAACAGACCCATGCATCTTTACTAAAGCAAATCAAGAGACTAGCAATCCTACACTGGCATTATCAAATTGCCCAGGTACTCACTTTGAATACCTGATCTCAGACAAACTCAGACAATTGGTCACCTTGGAAGATCCAAGATTTTAATATCTTTAGGTTTAATTAAGTGTCTGATAATGTAATGTTGGAAATGTATGGAAATAATCATTCAAAATTGGATATGGAAGGAAAAACTTACATGTTTCACCATTGACAGGCATATTTGTTTGAGAGATTTTACTATAATTATTTTTGCCATTCTCACTTTTAGCACAAGCTTTGCAAAATACCCGTGAAGGCGAGTCAATACTAGACATATCACACAGTATTTTTACAATTTATTTCCGATTAGTTAGTCTTTTGGGTCAATGTATATTTATCTATATCATCATGACAATATAAGAAAAATAAAAAGGCTTGGCTGGATTTGTTTCTACTAAATGTCCTTCTTTATGGACTTGGTCACTTAATTCAACTTCAATGAATATAGTGTGTACATTAATACCCTTATTATAGTGTAATTAAAAGAACTGGAAAGAAGACATGTTAAATGTGTAAGTAAAGTGCTTTATTATTTTAAGAAAACCTCTTCATTGAGTAAAGCCATACTTTGATTCTTTTCAATGAAAATTTCAATACATGAAAATCAATGAGCAGTCAAAGGATCCACAGGCTCTTTTCATAGGATAACAGGAAGATAGAAAGAATAAATATAATTCAATATCTAAACCCTTTATGTCAATAATTTATTAATGTATAAAATTATATGCAAATTCAAGCTGAATGCAAATGAGTACTAGAATATAGCTTTACAAAGTTAATTCAGTTGGGCTAAATTATTAAAATGTTTAAGCTCTTGAGGTGATAGTCTCATAGAAGCTAGTTAGCTTAATCCCAAAACACTACATTCCATTGAGCATCACTTGGAGCTGTAGTACCAACAAATAAACTAGTAAGCATTTATAGATGAGAGTCTCTGATAGCGCAATGTTAAAAATACCTATTGAAAGGACTATAAAGTTTTCTTGGGAGAAAAGGGTATATCTGGAGTGCATGAGGGCTGACTTCAAATAGCTCAAAGACTGCCACAGGAAAACACTAAACAGAGTAATATCCATTGGATAGTTAGACTTTTTTGCTTAACTTTTCTATAAACAGAAAAAATTCCTCTTACTAGAAAAGGCATGGTCATGGGAAAAAATCAATCCATTAGAAGAGTTCACTTCCCTCCAAGTAACAACCTTGCACTGCATATGAAAACTCCCTTGACTTTATTTTATACACAGTAAATTATGTTAACAATAAGGTTTGTGTAAGGATTGAGATAGCATGTATACAAATGCTGGAGTAGGGCTTCATATTTACTAGTTGCTTAATTAGAATCTAACAGCTATATGTCAAAGATATTCAAATATGGAATTAAATAATATAGGAAACAGTTATTTTTCTAACCAAGAAATTATTTATGCAAAGACTGAATACCCACTCAGAGGAATATAATAGATGAGAATAAAGCTCCTTCCAACTCTAAATTTTAAGATATTATGATTCTAAATATTAAAACAAAAGCTTTCCTTGGAAAAAATAAATAGTAACAGATATTCATAAAAGAGCAAGCACAAGTTAACCACTATTTGAAAATTATTCTATCTCCTTGTTAACTCAAGGTGTATAGTAGTCCACTTTCCACTGGTCAAGGAGTAAAAAACAAAATTGGAAAACTTAATGCAGATGATACTTAATTAAATAATTAATTTACATGTAGCACAAGAAGATGTGCTTATCAGAAGACACTGTGGTAACAATCAAATGCAATGATAACAAATATATTACAATTGTCCCATTCTTTTTATTTATATTAAGAATATATTTCTCTGGGGAAATGATTCTTTAACAAATATGAAGTCTTGGGATAAGCCTATGAAATTGTCCATAGCTAAAACAAGAAGAGTTTTATTCAATTAATAAGGGAATGCTACATTCATCAGTAGCTTTAACAACTACCATGAACTTTTTATTTTTTGTTCTATAGAGAAAAAGAGAAAATGATTTATGAAACTAGTGGTATAGCCTTGTAGAAACAAATGTACATCAAGTTACTAGTTAACATTTTTATAAAATTAAAAAGGTAGATAAATTATGGTGTGAAGACTTATATACAAATATGAAGTTTTAAATTCATATGAAATACAGGAGATGTCTATACATTTATTTGGAGAATGAAAAATTGATAACTTTTTTTAGCTAAAATCTCACCAGATTTACATAATGAGATTTAATAATTAAAGATTAGGGTGGTCCTTATATTGTATCCCTCCTAAATGAAGGGCTTGTTGTTTATAATTATGCAACAAAGTAGAAGGCAATAGTGCGTAAATAAATATATAGTGACAGAGGCATTAGCTGTCCATAAAATCTAGTCTTTACTTCTTCATTAGTAATAAACTTTTAGCCTCACAGGTGGCTGCCAGCAACACTACATTTCCCAGTCTCTCTTGTAGCTGGAAGAAGTCTTACGATTAATTTCAGCAGAAGGGATGTGTAATACTAGATAGCCTTAAGACCAGTCTTATCTTTTCCATATTCCCCCATCCCTTCTTTTGAGCTGGAATGAAGAAAACCTAAGTGATCTTATATATCACATGGTGAAGAAGACAGAGACACTATTAGAAGAGACCCCAAGTGACTATGTAAAAAGAAGCACCCACTAACCTGGAATACTCATTCATAACTGTTACATGAGGAAAAAATAAATTATTTTTTTAAGATATAGAATTTTTTTTTGTTTCAGTAGCTTAGTATTTGACTCTAAAAAATTACTCTGCTTAAAATTATGCAATAAAGCATGCTTATACAATGATTCAGATGACAAGAAGCCCCAAGGAAGAATGATTGCTTTAAGACAATGTTTTTAAAAGTTTAAAAATATTTTCCAAAAATATAACAAAATTTATTTTAGACAACTAAGTATTATGAGTCCATCAATTGCATATCAAACACATAATAATTTTTCAATAGATCTATTTTCCTCTGAACTCCAAGGAAGGACATCTACAAAACAGTGGCAAATTATAAGGGCAATTCACATTTGACTCCTAATTGCACATTTACCAGAAGAAAATTTGGCGTAAGAATTCAGCATTTAAATTCACTACTATTCAGCAGCAATCTGAATTCCCAAGTTCAATTAAAAAGGTCATTACCCTCTGGAACTGAAGGTGCTCTTTTAATTACAATATTGCTAATGAATTGGGAGACAAGACAGTTTGGCTTAGTTCAATTAGCACATTTAAGTCAAAGCAAGCTTCAGCAAAAAAGGGTAACTTTCCTACTGTCTTACTTTTTCTTCCTTCCTTCCCACTTCTTTCTCTCTTTTCTTCCTTCTTTCCTTTCTACCTCCTTCCTTCCTTCCTTCCTTCCTTCCTCTCTTCTTCTCTCTCTTCTTTCTTCCTATCCTCTCTTTTTTTTTCTTTCTCTCTTTTTACCAAGTTTAAACATAACCCATTTGTTCTTCATCTGTAAATTGCTACTAAAGCCATTACTAGCTTAGAGTTGACAGTATTTGTTTTGCAAAACTCTTCAAATTTATATGATATTGAGAAAATTAATGAGAAACTTTAAACACTGAAGCAGAGTAAAACATAAATCACATTTTACTTCATAAAAGCAACAATTATTCAATTACTCTATGATGGTGTATTATCCACACCCTGCTGTGGAAAACATGGGGGTGAGGTGAACATATTTAGCATTTTGCGACAAAAAAAAGTTTACCAAGGGTAATCTGTATTAGGAAAGAAGTATTTTATGATGGCATTTCAAATTAAAGAATATTAATGAATATGATCCTGAGCTGAGCTTTTTTATCTGGCTAGGATTCAGATGACATTAATTTTAAGAAATTTTAGGTAAAGAAGAGACTATCTTTATTTTCATTTTTAAATTTTAATTTGTTTATATGACAGCAGAATTCATTACAATTCATATTACACATGTAGATCACAATTTTTCATATCTCTTGTTTTACACAAAGTAGAGTCACACCATTCCTGTCTTCATACATGTACCTAGGGTAATGATGGCCATCTCATTCCACCATCTTTCCTACTCCCATGCCCATTCCATTGTCCTCCCTAGCATTTTCCCCTTTGCCCTATCTAGAGTTCATCTAATCCTCTCATGCTACCCCCACACACATTATGAATCAGCAGCCTTAAATCAGAGAAAACATTCAGCATTTGGTTTTGGGGATTGGCTAACTTCACTTAGCATTATATTCTCCAACTCCATCTATTTACCTGCAAATGCCATGATTGCATTCTCTTTTAATACTGAATAATAAACCATTATGTATATATATATATATCACATTTTCTTTATCCATTCATCTACTGAAAGGCATCTAGGTTGGTTCCACAGTTTAGCTATTGTGAATTGTGCTGCTATAAACATTGGTGTAGCTGTGTCCCTATAGTATGCTGTTTTTAAGTCCTTTGAGTATAGATCAAGGAGAGGGATAGCTGGATCAAAAGGTGGTTCCATTTCCAGTTTTCTAAGGATTCCCCATACTACTTTCCAGATTGGCTGCACCATTTTGCAGTCCCACCAGCAATGTATGAGTGTGTCTTTTCCCCCACATCCTCGCCCACACTTATTGTTGTTTGTATTCTTAATAGCTGACATTCTGACTGAAATGATTTGAAATCTTAGAATAGTTTTGATTTGCATTTCTCTAATTGCTAGAGATGTTGAACATTTTTTTCATATATTTGTTGATTGATTGTATATCTTCTTCTGAGAAGTGACTATTCAGTTCCTTAGCCCATTTATTGATTGAGTATTTGTTTTTCTCGTGTTAATATTTTTTAGTTTTTTATATATGCTAGAGATTAGTGCTCTATGTGATGAGCATGTGGTAAAAATTTGTTTCCAAATTAATTATAGGCTCTCTATTTACCTCATTGATTGTTTCTTCTGCTGAGAAGCAGCTTTTTAGTTTGAATCCATCCCATTTATTGATTCTTGATATTAATTCTTGTGCTGTAGGAGTCTTATTAAGGAAGTTGGGGCCTAATTAGACATGATGGAGATTTGGGCCTACTTTTTCTTCTAATAGATGCAGTGTCTCTGGTTTAATTACTAGTTTCTTGATCCACTTTGAGTTGAGTTTTGTGCATGGTGAGAGATAAGGATTTAATTTCATTTTGTTGCATATGTATTTCTAGTCTTCCCAGCACCATTTGTTGAAGAGGCTATCTTTTCTCCAATGTATATTTTTGGCTGCTTTGTCTAATATATGATAATTCTAATTATGTGAGTTAGTTTCTGTGTCCTCTCTTCTGTACCACTGGTCTACCAGTCTGATCTGGTGCCAATACCATGCTGTTTTTTGTTACTATACCTCTGTAGTATAGTTTAAGGTCTGGTGTAGTGATGCCACCTACTTCACTCTTCTTGCTAAGGATTGCTTTAGCTATTCTGTCTCATTTTTCCAGATGAATTTCATGACTGCTTTTTCTATTTCTATGAGAGATGTCATTGGGATTTTGATTGGAATTGCATTAAATCTGTATAGTGCTTTTTGTAGTATAGTCATTTTGACAATATTAATTCTGCCTATCCAAGAACAAGGTAGATCTTTCCATCTTCTACGGTCTTCTATAATTTTTTTCTTTAGTGTTCTGTAGTTTATAGTAGAGGTTTTTCACCTCTTTTGTTGATTCTCAAGTTGTTTTTTTTTGTTGTTGTTGTTGTTGTTTTTTTGAGGCTATTGTAAATTGGGCAGTTTTCCTTGTTGTGTTTTCAGAGGATTTGTCACTGATATACATTTGATTTGTGGGTATTGATTTTATATCTTGCTACTTTTGAATTAACTTTGCCTGGTTTTGGAATCAGGGTGATATTGACATCATAGAATGAGTTTGGAAGTGCTCCCTCTTTTTCTACTTCCTGAAATAAATTGAAAAGTAATGGTATTAGTTCTTCTTCAAAGGTCTTGTAGAACTTGGTTATGTATCCATCAAGTCCTGGGCTTTTCTTGGTTGGTAGGCTTCTGATAGTATCTTCTAGTCACCCCTCGAAACTGACCCCTTTAAATTGTGTATATCATCCTTATTCAATTTGGGCAAATCATATGACTCTAGAAATTTGTCAATGCCTTTGATAGTTTTTATTCTATTGGAGTACATGTTTTCAAAATAATTATCTTCTGTATTTCTGTAGTGTCTGTTGTGATATTTCCTTTTTCATCACATATGTTCTCTTAGTGTTCTCTCGCTTTCTTTTCATTAGCATGGCTAAGGATCTGTCAATTTTATTTATTTTTTCCAAGAACCAACTTTTTTTCCTGTCAATTTTTAAAATTGTTTCTTTTGTTTCAATTTCATTGATTTCAGCTCTAATTTTAATTATTTCCTGTCTTTTACTGCTTTTGCCATTGATTTGTTCTTCTTTTTCTAGGGCTTTGAGATGCAATGTTAAGTCATTTATTTGTGGACTTTTTCTTCTTTTAAGGAATGAACTCTATGCAATGAACTTTCCTCTTATTACTGCCTTCATAGTGACCCAGAGATTTTGATATGTTATATCTATGTTCTCATTCACCTCTAAGAATTTTTTAATCTTCTCCTTAATGTCTTTTGCAATCCATTGTTCATTCAGAAGCATATCATTTAGTATTCAGGAGTTGAAGTTAGTTCTATTTTTTATTTTATCATTTACTTCTAATTTCATTCCATTATGATCTGATAGAATGCATGGTAGTATATCTACTTTTTTATATTTTCTA
This sequence comes from Callospermophilus lateralis, assembly GCF_048772815.1. Classification (NCBI taxonomy): domain Eukaryota; kingdom Metazoa; phylum Chordata; class Mammalia; order Rodentia; family Sciuridae; genus Callospermophilus; species Callospermophilus lateralis. Next base: position 39,529,619 of record NC_135319.1, read on the forward strand.
AGATTTGCTTTGTGATATAATATATGGCCTATTTTAGAGAAGGATCCATGTGCTACTGAGAAGAAAGTATATTTGTTCACTGATGAATGAAATATTCTATATATATATATATATATATATATATATATATATATATATATCAGTTAAGTCTAAGTTATTAGTTGTATTATTGAGTTCTATAGTTTCTTTGTTCTGATTTTGTTTGGAAGGTCTATCCAGTAGTAAAAGTAGTGTGTTAAGGTCACCCAGAATTATTGTGTTGTGGTCAATTTGACTTTTGAGCTTGAGAAGAGTTTGTTTGATGAATACAGACATTCCATTGTTTGGGGCATTATGAAAGCAGTATGAAATATCTTTCTTTATCCCTTTTGATTAACTTTAGTTTGAAGTCTACTGTATTTGATATGAGGAGGGAGAGCCCTGCTTATTTTTGCAGACCATATGACTGGTGTGATTTTTTCCCAAACTTTCACCTTCAGTCTGTGGATGTCTTTTCCTATGAGATAAGTCTCTTTGAGTCAGCATATTGTTGAGTCTTTTTTTTTTTTTTTTAAACCCAATCTGCCAGTCTCTGTGTTTTGATTGGTGAGTTTAGGCCACTAACAGGGTTATTATTGAGACATGATTTGTATTCCCAGACTTTTTTTTTTTTTTTTTTTTTTTGTATTTAACTTGACTTGGTTTCTCCAATGATTATTTTTTTCCTTTAGTGTAATACCTCCCTTTGCTGATTTTCATTGTTGTTTTCCAATTCCTCTTCATGGAATATTTTGGCAAGGATGTTCTGTAGCACAGGCTTTCTAGTTGTAAATTCTTTTAATTTTTGTTTATCATGAAAGGTTTTTATTTCATCATAAAATCTAAAGCTTAGTTTTTTGGTTATAAGATTCTTGGTTGGCATCCATTTTCTTTCAGAGCTTGTTATATGATGTTCCAGGATCTCCTGGTTTTGAGGTTTGGGGTTGAGAAATCTGCTGAGATACAATTGGTCTCCCCCTGTATGTGATATTATTCCTCTCTTTTGCAGCCTTTAATAATCTTTCCTTATTCTGTTTGCTAGGAATTTTCGTTATAATGAGCCTTGCTGTAGATTTTTTTGTAATTTTGTTCATTTGGTGCCCTGTAAGCCTCTTGTATTTGACTTTTTTTTAATTCGTTCTTTTTGTTTGTGAAATTTTCTGATATTATTTCATTGAAGAGACTGACTGTGCATTCCTTTGGTTTGAAACTCTGTGCCTTCCTCTATTCCAATAACTCTTATATTTGGTCTTTTGATGGTATTTCATAATTCTTGGATGTACCACTCATGTTTTCTTACCATCTTCTCTGTGTGGTCAACTTTATTTTCCAAATTGTGTACTTTGTCTTCATTATCTAACATTCTGTCTTCCAAATGATTTAGTCTGTTGGTGATGCTTTCTAATGAATTTTTTATTTGGTCTATTGTTTCTTTCATTTCAAGGATTTCTGTTATTTTGTTGTTGTTGTTGTTGTTTGTTTTTTGTTTTCTTTTCAGAATCTCTATCTCTTTCTTGAAGTAATCTTTTGCTACCCATATTTACTTCCTTATATCTTTTTGGGTGTGATTAATGGTATTTTCTCCCTTATATGTTTATTGGTGTCATCAATGGTTGCCTGTATTTGTTCTCTTTGTAGGAGTAATCTATTTTTGTCTATATTTGCTTATTTAGGTCATTCTTTAATTTACAGATCATTTTTAATTATGAACATTCTAAACTCCTTCTCAGACATTTCATCAACTGAGCTGTCCATGGGTTCTGTTATTGTAGTATTCTGGTTTGTTTGGGGCACTTTGTTCTCTTGTTTTTTTCACATTATCTATGTGATTTCCTTTCTTACAGTGTGGATCTGAGGTATTACAATTTCTACTCTGTAATCTTGTAGTATCTGTACAGATTATCTGTACCTCACCTTGGTCTTGGGCTTCCAGACCCTGCTCATGTCCCAAGATAGATGCTACTGCAACCTTAGAGGTGGCAGCAATAGCAGGAGATAACTCGAGATGGCTGTGGAGGTGTCCCAAGATGGATGCAATGTCTTTCAGAGATGGGGCTGAAAGGGTGGGCCTTATACTGGCTTTGGAATGATTGCTCCAAGATGTATTTGCTTCTAGGCCCTGCCTGTTGTCCCAAGGTAAAGGCTATTGCATGGGAAAGGATATGGGGATGGCTGCAGTGTCTCAAGATAGAAGTAGGTAAGATCTGGGCTCCAGATGGTGGTGGGAGGGCAGACCCAATCTTACTATAGGCCTTAGCTCCCACACAGGTCAGCAAGGTGGATCTGGGCCAAGCCTGACTTTGGTGGTTGTAGGCCAGTGGGCAGGGGTGGTCCTGTGCTGAACCTGAGCTCAGTGGGTGTCTGAGGTCCTGCACAGATCAGTCAAGCATCTTTTCCATTCAAAGCAATTTTTAAAGCTCAGAAAATCCGTTCTTATGCCCACCTAATAATAACGAAAATTCTACTACCAGGTTAAATTTAAATAAAGTTTATAACATCTGCTTCTAATATCTGGGATTTAACTTTAGGAGAAATAAGTATTTCTAATTTGTTCAGGTTATTTTTCTCCTTTGCTATACCAGTAGGGGACTCGGGGAAACTATCCAAAATACCCACAGACTTGAGTCAGGGAGACTTGGAGTTTGTTCTTTTACTCAACAAAATCATCAAGCAGTCTACTGTGAGCTTGGAGGTGGGCAGCTAAGGATCAGTTAGATGGAGCTCTTTCTGTAAAGTGTTCTTAAGACATAGTAGCAAAGAAGGAGCAATTTCCTTCTAATTTAGTACTGCAGAGACTTCTCCTTGGGTAAGCCATTCTTTTGTATCCTGAACACTGTCATATCGTCTTTTAAATATTCTTGTTTATTACATTCAAGGAAGATGTATTCTTTATAGAAAATCGGGAGGGGGTGGGGGGGGGAGAAAATCAAATATTCTTTTTCTTTCCCCAAACTGCAAACATATATTTCTTTCTCTTTTAGATTTTGTTTATCTCTTTTCTTTTTTTGTGTGTAGATTAATTTAAAAAGATGTAATTAGGCTGTTTTTAAAATTCTTCCTCACTGTTATCACAGTTTTTCATAGAAAATTTAACAGCAGCATATTTCATAATATACAGTACCTTGACTCTCTTTCTTATTGTTTTCCTCATTGCAGATTATAATTAAGATGATAATCTTTGTGGATAACACTTTCTTAGGAATGAAAGTATATCAAAGGAATATATATACACATACATCAGTTGCTACATTCTTATTATCAAAGTGCATTCTCCAAGGACTGAAACAAATTACACTTCATCTAACAAGATAGGAGAATGCCCACTTAACCTTCTTCAGGTAAATGCATAATATATAGCTAACTTAGTTGCATGTATAATTTTCTAAGTGATGGGAAAATGATTGCATGTCGTGATTGCTTTAAGATTTTTGTATATTTGTAGCTAAAGTATGGTGCTTTGTAAAAAACTTCTTCACATCCACATTCTATTGTACTTTCTTTTGAATGTTTTGTCTTTGAAGTTTCATTTCAATGGCAAAGTTAGTGTAAGGTACACTATGATCAAACAATTGATTTTTAAGAGTATTGAACATGTTAAAATTATGAACTTATATTTGGCCATACCTATTGAAAATGTTTTATAATTTAATTTCAATTCTATTCATGACATGTTTCATGTACAGAAAGGTAAATTTTTACATTACAAATTGTGTTACATTTCTCAAATAGAGATGTCAACACATATTTTCTTTATTTTTAATTTGTAATAAATTTCTATGATATTTGTCACATAGTTCTACTATATCTCTTATCATTCCTAGCAAAATTATTGATTTTTTTCAAAAACACTTTTCAGATATTGAATGTTCTTTTTCATTTCAAGAAACATGGGCTGTCTTTTCTCTCCCTTCCTAAACATATCATCTGAAAACTATATTATAATTTGTTCTTTTCCAGTAAATTATAGTTTTTTATTTGATTATTCTCACAGAAACCAACCTCCAGAATTACACAAAATAATAATAATAGAAATCTCTAATGTTCATTGTTAATGTAAGATAGATTTTTAAATATGTTAAGGAAATACTCTTTTATTTCTATATATTTCAGAAATTTTAAAGTATCACTATGCTTCATGGAAAATTAATGAGGCTGACTTATACCTAGAATATATTTCTAAGATTTAATATTTTTCTAATAATAAAGTTACATCCTTCAGTGTAGGAAGGGAGGGAGGTTATTTAAAAGGCAGAACTTTTGTACCATAATAAATGACAAAATAAAATGCAGGCTTACCACTTCCAACAAAATGTTTTATGCTAATAAATGTATATTCCCATTTTGTTTTTTCTCACTATTTACTTTTGTACAATAAGATAATCCTTTATTGACCTTGTCAATGAAACCCAGATTAACTAAAGTTGTAGCTCCTCCTGCTTTCCTAGTTCATTAAGTAAAATAGGTGAATTTATTTGTAGGTAATTTTAAACAGCCTGGAATTTAATTTTTTTTCTTTAGAGCAGTGGTTTGCTGCTATTGTTGTTGTTTTGTTTTTTACTTTTCTGCTTCATGTTTTATTTAATCTGACGGGTTGTGTGTTTTTCCCAATCCTTTACAACTCTGACCATGTTGTATGATGGAAGTTACAATTTAAGATTGAATGCAGAGAGATACTAATTGTGGTTGGGGGATATGGAGGAGGATATAAAATTGTTTTAGTCATTTTAGTCATCTTTACAACTGGAATTATCAATTCTGTGGACAGAGACAGAAATCATAAATCTCTGAAAAAAGATTCAGAGGGGAGATAAGTGGTAGATGTTTTCTACCTGCTAAAATCACTCCTCCATTCATCCCATCTTTACTGTATGTTTAGAGCAATAGTTCTCAAATTTTATTGTTCATTAGAATCACCTGAGGGTTTGTAAAAACAAAACAAAGCAGATTGTTGTCATACTTCTGGAGCATCTGATTTCATAGGACAGAGGTGGGGGAAGCTTATAATTTGCATTTTTTAAAAGTTCCAGGTGATGCTGCCTGCTGTTGCTATGGTCACCATATCTGGAATGGCCAGTCATGAATTGAATGCTTCAACTTTTCACCAATGTGTATTTTCAAAGGTAAGTTAGTTCTCCTAAGCAATTGATTTAGTTAAAATACATATATGTATTTTTATACTTAAAATTTGTTTTATTATTAAATTCATTTTTAAATTATCATATATAGTTATAGTTGTCAAGAAGCCACTGAAAATGAAAAGTGGTATTTTATTCTGTAACAGAACTATCAAAAGCTCATTGTTTAGACTAATTTGAAAATGTACTTTGGGGCCAGAATTCTCTAGAGAAAACTTGTTTTAATGATGTTTAAATTAAAAAAAAATCTTCATATGAAAATAGAATTAAGCCTGGAGGGTTTTATATGTGTGTGTGTGTGTGTGTGTGTGTGTGTGTATGAAAGTTGCTAAAGAAGACACAAGGAAAATTTAATGACTAACTGTATTAACATACAAAGAACAAAGCCTATCTGGTGTTTAAATATGTTCATCCAAGACAACATGGGAATTTGAGTAGAAAGAGCACTTGCCTTCAGCTAGTTAAATTACCAATATTTGGGGACTCATATTTAGCTCAGAATTGAGGAACACTGTAGATTATTTGTTGCATTGAGTTGTCAAAAAAGAACTAGGGACTTTATTACAAAGAAAATGGTGTTATTCTTGAGTCCTGTCCATGTCTTAAAATTTTTATTTCTCTGAGTGGCTAGACATGATGATACTTAATTTAATCACTAAAAATACTACCATGTAGTTTTAATAATTAAGGAAATTGGACTTCAGGCTGTTGTGGTGATAGTTTCTAACTGACAATGCAAAATCTAGCAAATGTAGAGGTGTCATATCTAATCAGCATCTGTGAGGGTAAGAAGTCTATACTCCCTAGGTTTGGAAGGTTTTATAATTCAACTGCAAAGAGAGAAGTTTTCAGATTAACTTCATGTGATTACACTGCAACATTTAATTTTTTCAAAATTATTTTTCTTCTTCTTTTTTTTTTTACCTTGAACTATTCCACCTTTTTCAATTCTCTTCGGAATTTCTATATAGTTTGATTTTCCCTGTGTAATGGACATTTCTTTTCTAGAAATATTGTTCCCATAAACACAAACAGAAGCTCCTTTTGCAATTGAATTGTTTCTCTTTTTATCATTAAAAAACTGTCACTATGGGGTTTCATGCCTTAGAACATAAACATGATTAAATTTTTACTTGACTTTATTTGACTCTTTATTCATAGAAAATTTCCTGGAACAAGGAACTTTAGGGAATAATATAAAGACAGAAACCAATCTTTGAGAAGCTCACAACCTAGATTTCACTGTTGTTCTCAAAATGTGGTCCACGGGCATGACAGACATGACACACAGTCTTTTTAGAAATGCCAATTCATGGACTCACACCTGCCTAGGTAAACAGAATTTTTGTTTAAACAAACTGTCTAAAGTAACTGTTTTAAAAAGCCATCCTGGTTATTCTTATGCACATTAAGATTGGGAGGCTCTAATAAAAGAAAAATTCTAATTTAAAAAATTTGAAGGATATTCTAGTGAATTTATGAAGAGATAGTAATGCCTTCTGATAAAGTTGAGGGAAGGTTTCTGTCTCTGGAACAGGAGGAATAGCTATGTAGAAGGGAAGGAACTCTACACAAATTACCAAGGCCAGGAAAGCAGACCTGTCATTGTGTGAGACAGGTAAATAAAAAGCAAACAAACAAAAGGAAGAAAAATAGATCTTTTTTAACTTCTTTTATTAGTGTTATGTAGTTTTGATTAAAGAGGTCTTTCACCTCTTTTGTTAGATTGATTCCCAAATAATTTTTTTGAGGCTATTGTAAAGGGATAGTTTTCCTAATTTCTCTTTCAGCTGATATAACATTGGGGTATAAAGTGCAACTGATTTACTTGTGTTGATTTTATACCCTGCTACTTTCCTGAATTTATTTATGAATTCTAGAAGCTTTCTAATAGAGTTAGTTGGGTCTTCTAAATATAGAATCTTGTCATCAGCAAATAAGGATAGTTTGAGCTCTTCCCTTTCCTGTTTGTATCTCTTTAATTTCTTTCTTTTGTCTGATTGTTCTGGCTAAGGTTTCAAGAACTATATTGAATAGCAGTCTTTCAACAGGTGAATGGATATAGAAAATGTGGTATATACACACAATGTAATATTACTCAGTCCTAAAGAAGAATAAAATAATGTCATTTGCCCATAGATGGATGGAACTAGAGAATAACATGCTAAGTGAAATTAGCCAATCTCAAAAAAACCAAAGGCCAAATGTTCTCTCTGATATGTGATTGTTTTAACCCAAAACAAGGGAGGGTGGGAAGGGGAAGATTAGAAATCCACTAGATTAGACAAAGATAAACAACAGGAATGGAGGGAGAGGGGACTAGGAAGAACAGTAGCATTAACCAAACTCAATTTTCTTAAACATTGTATTTGAATACATGACCAGGGTAATTCTGCATCATGTACAGCCACAAGAATGGGATCCTAAATAAAATAAACTATACTCTATGTGTGTATAATTTGCCAAAATATATTCTACTGTCATGTATAACTAAAAAGAACAAATAAAAAATTTAAAAATAAAAATAGAAAGGAATAAAGAAAGTCTAAAGACATTATCAAAATACTTTGTGACTACATAGGAGAAAAATGCCTGTTACCAGGATGGGTGAAGAGAGGCCTCAGAGTGGTTTACATAAGGCTGGCCAAGAAGGGTAATTCCCATTTGTAATAGTCATGTAATCTGGAGACTGGGAAAACACGAATTCAAATTTCCAAAGCTGAAAAAGAGCTACAGAATAAGCTAATACATTTCACTGTACTATTCATGAGTTCCTCCTATACATCATGTGGGTGAGTGTATGTGTGCTCAGTAGACTTATATTTCAAGTTTACCTAGATTCTAATTATCTAGAAAATCTTCTAGAAGAAGATAACTAATTATCAAGACAAAGGGGGCACTTCTGTGCCTTTAATTTTTTGTTTGTTTTTTGAACATTTTCACCTGCTCTTCTTGAGTCTTTCTAATTACACTGGTTAGTTACTAGATTTTTATTTTATCACATTCACCTTGCTCCCTAGTTTTCTATCATGTACTCATTAATTTAGAAAAATAAACTGAAAGAAAAATTAAATTATGAAATATAAGACCCAGGATTTTCTAACACAAAAACCAAAAATGCATTTACCTGAAAAAGCATGAACCAGAGAATCTCCACAAAGCCAGGCTGACCAAAATATCTCCCCATTTGCCATTTTATTGGTTCTATAAGATGTATGTATCTTATAGTGATGAGGCTGTATCATGAGAGTCTTCCAGACACGTAAAATGTGACAAAAAATTACTGTATCTGTTTAAATACAAAGTAATTTCTAATATAGAAAGAGAGTAAATTTCTGTAGTTAGGAACAAGATCATAAAATTATTCTCTACAAATAAAACTAATAAAGTCATCAGAATATGACTTTTTACTGACATGCAAAAGCTTGTTTAAATGTAAAGTAATCCCTGTGAATATGTTCTGAAATGAGAGACAGAGAAAGAGAGAGAGAGAGAGAGAGAGAGAGAGACTTTATGGTTAATCTGAGATTGACACTAAAGCCATTTTGGAGAGATACTAGAGCACATTATTGAACAGGCAGGGTCCTATATTTCTGCAGTAAGAAAAAGTATAATCCAGTCAATTAGATTATAAAATATCTGTCAGAATGTACTTCCTCATATTGACAAAAGGGAAAACTGTACAGGAAGAATGCATTGAGAGAAAGTAGAAATGAAATCAGTATAGGTAAGGGGGAGAAAAGCAAAAATGAAGTTGGGAAGTGGAAGCAGGAGAGTAAATCACAGGTGGGGGATGTCAGTGTCTAGAAAAGCAACAGCAACTGCTGTCATGAAACAAAGCTGTTCTCTTAGACCTATCATCTTCTAAAATGATCTGATGCCACTTAAAAGAAAACTCTAATACTTATTAGGTTTTACAGGTAACCTGGATTGGATGCACCCAAAAATGATACAGAAAATTTAAGGTCTGTTTGTTTGTTTTCTTCTTAGTGAAAGTTTCACAGGGTTTTATTCTTAGTATAGTTTTCTATTGCCTTGGATAGGCAAAAATAGCATTTCATCAAATAATTAAGAAAATGTTTAACCTAGAGGATATAAAATTGTGTCATTTGTATTTGACATTCTTCTTTGATTCATAGAATTAAGTGTTTTTTTTTCTGTGACAGAAGCACCATATAGATGATTAATTTCCACATTTCTATCTAATGAAATGGTTAACACTCTCACTCAACTAGTGAGAAAATGGGCTAGGCACAGAATATTTGTCTTTTGACTTGATGCTACTCTTTTAACTGTCCATATAACCTCTTTATAGACATTATTTAATGGTCATTAGCTACTCAGAGTTTAGTAAATTTGTCTGTCTTGCATTTATATTTTCCATATTTGGCTTTATTTAAGGATCATGTTATTAGATAACTGGTTAATTTGGTAGTTTAAAATATCAAATATTGTCTCTTAAAACAGAATTATTACCTAATCCATGCCTTTCAAAAATAAAATGTTTTCCAAATGACATGGAGAAAAATAATCAGTGTAATTAAGCCCTTTTGTGTTTCAATAAATAAAATCACTCATTTGAGTTTATTCCTTAATCTGGGGTATAATCACTATGCCCTTAGGAATTTTAAGGGTTCTTTTATGTTATGAATTGCAATCAAGTATTTCAGAACTCAACATCCCCAAGTAAGTAATTTTTAATGACTTCTGAAATGTTTTACTTCACTTCTAGATGCTAAATTCATTTAATCACACTAATATGGAAGCTTTAAAATCTGAGAGCTACAATTTAAGAATTCAGATGCATTACTTTATAAGGATTGGCACAAACTCAGTCATTTCTTTGCAGTCATCTCTGCTCTCAGAACCTTGTGGCTCTCATTCATTCTGATGTCATCTCCATGAACCTACTTATCTGTCACAACAAGGTCTATGGCTCCCCTTAAGCTGAATCATGTTGTGTTATGCTTAAGTGTGTGCCTTTTCAAGTTTGGCATATGCAGAAATATCCACATGGAATCTAAATATTAGTATTTTAAAATGTAGGTTAAAAAGTTCATTCTACCTCATATTTAGTCATCCTACAAGTGGTGAAGGCCAACAAGTAAGCTTGGTAAAAATGATAGCAGAGAACAAATTAATCTGCTGGCATGAATTCTAGCATGTAGAAATGTATCCTTATAATGCACAGAATGTCTAAAATAGACTGAAGTATCTGTTTACCATCCTTTAAAAGCCAGGCCTGTTGGTAAGATATAGTCTCCATTAGTATCTGTGCATTTATTTATTCATTCATATAACAACTGTAAAATTATTACTCTATGTCCAATATGTATGAGGCCTGATGGAATATATAATATGTAATATTGGCACCTAGAATAAATTCTAGCTCTACCATTTTACAGTTGTGTGATGTTGGTAAGCCAATTAACCATTCTTAGTCTTCTATAAAATGAGGCAAATAACATGTGAATGAGATTATGCATGTAACATCATCTGGCACACAAAAGCACTTACACAGGATAGGTACTACTTTAAGCACTGCCTGCATAGTATGTTGTTATTTTTATTTTCCTGTTTCTAATCCCTCACATATTAACCATGTAATTTTATCTTCAAAACTACTCTGTAGGGTAGTATTATTCCCATTCTGCATTTAAAGAAACTGAATCACAAAGAAGTTCACTCATTAACATAGGCAATACCAGGAACACCTTCTATGTTCACCCACACAAAAATAGAGGTAGGGAAAGACTAAGTTGAAAATCCAGACTTCCCATGAGTGTAAAATTTTACACAGCTATTTTCATCCAACAGAGTCAATCCTTCAAGGTTTATTTCCCCACAAGCTTAAATATCTTCCTTTTACATTCTGCGAAAATGGATGCATTGTGGTCTGCATGTGTTTTTATCTGTGTTCATGTATACACTGAACAAGGGGATACAGGATTAAGGAACTGTGGTTTGTAAATATTAGGGCCTTTAAACACATATTCTGTGCTTCTTTTTTAAACCAATAATCTAAAATAATTTTCAAAGAGAAAAGATTTTTTTAATTAAGGTAATGGTTATTAAAGGCACAATAGAAAATACTGGTGGACTTTGACAATTGTAAAGTCATAAATATCCAAAGCCAGTGAATAGAACGTAATTCATTTGACCTTGTATCACTTGAATGTTGTTTACAAATTTAAAAAGTATGCACCATCTTGGATCATAATGCTTTTTATTTTTTCCCCATATATTTCTATCTTGAAGAGACAAGACATTCAATCTGTTAACAAAAAGGTAAGATAACTCTTTCTACTCTTCAGAAATAATAAATAAGCTGGGAATTCTTCAGGTAAATGGTTAATGGTGGCCACATTTGCAAATAGGAAGTTTGCTAAATCTGCATTTATGTAATGATCACACCATGCAAGCCTTGAGACCTCACTAGCACCTGAAAAACTGCCTGCAGGTCACATTCTCACTGCACCACGACAGCTCTTTTTAAATTCAGCATGGAACTTTATAGCTGTGAAAATTTCTGAACACACATTGAATTATGGAAAACTGATCTATGCACCATCACTTAACTATCTGTCAGTCATAACTCAGGTCTAATCGTTTATTAGCTCCATGCTGACATGTTTGACTGACCACAAATTCCAGAAATTATATGCTGGTTGGTCATGGAAATGTGGTTTTGGTGCACTGGGACATTTAGAAAACATGACTACAAAAACAGAGACTACTGGACCTGAGAGAAATAAAATCCTCTGGTGTGTGCTGTTCCATTACAATAGTTAAGAAGGAAGAATAGCAATAGAAAGATTGTGAGTGATCCCTATGCTTTTCCTCATTTATCTTACTCTTTTTAAAAAAGTTTATAACATAATAAAATTAGATACACAATCAGAGGATTCCCCGCGCCCCCCCCCCCCAACACACACACATAGATAGACACTAGCATGAAATCACAGGTCAAACAGAATTCTTATACTGACAATGCAGCAGACTTCAACGCAGGAGAATAGCTGGCGACAGTCTATTTCTTAAAGAAAGCTGCTGACAATGCTCCCTGCTGTCAGTCCTTGCCACAAAGCTCATAGGCTCATCTTTGGTTTCAAAGTTGTCAGCACCACCTCATGCCAAACCTAAGCAACAGAATCTAACCGAATCTAACTGCAATTGGAACCTGGAAAATTGGATAACAAAACATTTGAATCTAGAGATTAACAGCCTTCAAATTTTTCAAAACAAAAATGCCAGATCCATTTGTAGATGTCCAAGTATATGAAGCAATTTCATAGGACCTTTTCACTGACTTGAAGATATCTTAAAAAAAAAACAATACTACTTTATCATTTCTGCTCTGGACCTCGCCAATGTTTTGAAAAATATTGAATTTTTGAAGTCAAATAAACCTGCTAATTTGACTATAAATGCCCTCCTGTGACTGTTTTTCTAGGTGTACATAATATTTGACATGCTGCTAGCAAACAGATATACAACAGTTCCTATCTAATTAATATCCTGGAGATTGTCACTGTAGTGTTTATATAAAAATATGAAGTAATATTAACTTTTGATTATAAATAAATCAAAATATTCACTAAGAAGACATTTTTAAATGAGACTTATTGTCTTGCCACTTGTTTTACACCATCAGATTTTTATTTTACTTGGAATATTTTAATAAATAAAGTAATTACTAATTTAAAAATGATTAATTCATTACATTTATTTTTAGATCAGTTTTAGGTTCTTAGCAAAATTGAGGGGAAAGCAGAAAGTTCCATATAGTCTCTGCCCACCCCACAAAGTGTCCCCATCATCAATATCCTACACCACAGTGCTGCATTTGTTACTATATTGATGAATATTGACACTTCATTGTCATCCAAAATCCCTAGTGTATATAAGGGTTCACTCCTAGTGTTGTATATCCTATGAATTTTCACAAATGGATAATGTCATGATACTACCACTGTAGTATCATACAGAAGAATCACTGTCTTTGTTCTATTTATTCATCTTTCCTCTCTCCTGAACCCTGAAAATCTGTTTTTTTTTTCTTTTTCAGAATGTCATATTGGTGTAATCATATACTATGTAGCCTTTCAGATAGTCTTTGTTCACATAGTTATATGGATTAAAGTTTCCTGCATGTTGGTTCATGGCTTCATAGGTTTGTTTCTTTTTAGTGTTGAATAATAATATTCCATTGTCTGAATGTACCTCAGTTTATTTATCCATTCACCTACTAAAGGACACCTTGGTTGCTTCCAAGTTTGGGCAATTATGAATAAAGTTGCTAAAAATGTTCATGTGAATGTGTTTAGTGTAAGGCATAAGTTTTCAACTCCTTTTGTTAAATCTCAAAGAGTATCATACTGGATTTTACAGTGAGGGTATGTTTAGTTTTGTAAGAACTGCCAGACTGTCTTCCAAAGTGGCTGCATCATTTTGTATTCCCACCTGCACTGAATGAGGGCTTCTGTTGCTCTGCATCCTCACCGGCATTTGCTGTTGTCAGTGTTTTGGATTTTAGCCATTCTGATAGGTGTATAGCAATACCTTCTTATTATTATAATTTCCAGTTCCCTAAGGACATATGATGTTGAATATCTTTTTGTATGCTTATTCAACATCTGTATATTCAATATCTTTTTGTATGCCTATTCAACATCTGTGTATCTTCTTTGGTTAGGCATCTCTTTAGCTCTTTTGCCTATTTTTAAATTGGGTTTTTCATTTTCCTATTGTTGAGTTTTAAGAGTACTTTATATATTTTGAAAAACAGTCCTTGATCAGATAGATCTTTTGCAAATATTTTCTTCTATTCTGTGACTTATTTTCCATATGCTTGTCATTGTCTTTTGAAGAATTAATTTTTTAAATTTCAATAGCATTCAGGATACCAATTGTTTCTTTTATGGATGGAGGTTTTGGTGTTATATCTAAAATGTCATTTATACGCCCGCCTTCATCTAGGTTCTCTGATAATTTATAAGAGTTTTATAGTTTTGAATTTTACATTTAGGTATGCAATCCATTTTTAATTAACTTTTTTAGGGTTTAAAGGTTGTGTCTAGACTCAATTTTTACATTTGGATATCTACTTGCTTGAGAACCAACTATTTGTTAAAACAACTTTGCTTTACTGTAATGTCTTTATTCCTTTTTAAAGATCCAGTTGACTATCTTTATGTAGATCTATTTTTAGACTATCTATTCTATTTTCTTACTTGTCCTTTTTCCCCCCACAATGACATGCTGTCTTTATTACTATAGCTTTATTATAGGTTTTAAATTTAAGCAGGGTCACTGCTCCATCTTTGTCCTGTTTCAATATTAAATTGGATATTGTGCAGATGTTTTGCCTCTTCAAACAAACTTTAAAACTAGTCTGTCAATGTTCTCAAAATAATTTGTTGGACTTTGGTTGGGATTGTGTTGAAGCTACAGACCAAATGTGAAGTTGACATCTGGACAATATTGTTGTCAATTCTTTGTAGACTGCTTTAAAGATTTAATGCCATTCTAATTTCAATCTGAACAGTAATTTTGTTGGTAGTGATAAGTTCATGCTAAAATTTATATGGAAAGACAAAGGAAGTAGACTATCCATGAACATTTTTAAAAAGAATAACAAAGACCAGTTATAACACCTTATTTCAAAACTTATTTTATAATGCTAAATTTCAAAGAAAATCTTATATTGGTAAGAGTAGACATATAAATAATGAAACAGAACAAAGGAACCAGATGTATACTTAACCCATATAGGTCAATTGATAGCTGATGAAGGTACAACATGATTCATTGGAGAAATTATACTTTTTTCAACAAAGAAGACTGGACATACATATGCAATAAATACAAAAATAAACCTTCACCCCTACCTTGTACCACATAAAAAAATCAATTCAAAAGGGAAAATAAATTGTAAGTGTAAAGCAAAATTTAAAAATGTCTAGAAAAAAATATACAAGAAATTATAGTAACTCTGGTTTAGGCAAAGAGAAAGTACAAAAGCATAATCTATATAATAATAATATTGATACATTCAACTTCATCAAAGTTAAATGTTCTGCTGTAAACAAGATACTTTGAAAATAATTAGAAAAGCTACACATATAGGGAAAATATTTACTAATCAGATAAATGATAAAGAACTAGATAGGTAAATAACAATATAAAAATAAGAAAATAGAAAAACTCAATTAAAAATAGATGAAAATTTTAATTAGACACTTCAATAAGGAAGGCATATAGATGAAAAAGAAGCACATAAAATACATCTGGAGAATTAGGCTTGACAATGAAAACATTTATCCAAATTAGAAAGCCATGATATAAAATTAATATACAAATAATTAATTGCATTTCAATACAGCACAATAAAAATTCTGAAATGATTCTAAGAAACAGTTTCATTTACAATAGCATCCAAAAAATAAGAAATTGTAAATAAATTTAACAAAGAAGTGAAAGATTTTTTACTCTGAAAACTGTAAAACATTGTAAAAGAAATTAAAGCAGATCTAAGAACATAGAAGAATGTCCCATGTTTAAAATCAGGAGACTTAACATTGTTAAGATCACAAAACACCAGACACAGATTTTCAAACTGGACATAATTCCCTCCAAAATTTCAGATGGTTATTGAAGAAATGGCAATATTATCTTAAAATTTATATAGAAATTTAAAGAATCCATTTTAGCCAGAGAGATCTTTAAAAAATTAGAAGACTCACTTTCTGATTTTTAAAACTTATTGCAAAGCTATAGTAATCAAGACAGATAGTATGGGCATAAAAGTAGACATATACACCAATAAAATAGAAATAAGCCCTCACATTTGTAATTAATAGATTTTTGGCAATTTAATTGGAAAAGAATGATCTTTTTAGGAAATGGTACTGGAATAAATGGATATAAACATCAAAAAGAAGGAAGTTCTGTTCTTTCATTGCCTAACACCAAATACATAAACAAATTTAAGTAAGATCAAAGACCTAAGTATAAACCTCAAACTACAAAACCCATAGATGAAAATATAGGAGGAAATCTTAATGAACTTTGAAGGGTCAATTTATTTTATATATAAAACCAAATGCACAAGTAACAAGAGGAAAATTAAATTGTACTTCACCAAAATGTGAAAATTGGGTGCATCAAGACATCATCAAAAAAGTGGAAAGATAATAGCTAAGCTATGGAGCCAACCTCAGTACCTTTCAACACATGAATGGTAGAAAAAATATGATATATGTACACAATGGAGTATTATTCAGCCATAAGAAGAATGACTTTATGGTATTTGCCAGTAAAAGGATAGAACTGTAGACTATCATGATAAATGAAACAAGTCAGTAACAAAAAGTCAAAGTTCAAATATTTTCTCTAATATGCAGGGTTTAATCCAAAATAAGGTGGGTGGATTAAATAAAAAGAATAGAAGAACAATTAATAGAATAGACAAAGGGGAATGAAGGGAAGTGAGGAAGGATAGGATAGGGAAAGATAGTGGAATGAATCTGATCTAACATTTTCTATGTACCTATATGAATGTCCTACAATGAATCTCATCACCATGTACATCAGAAACACTAATTTAAAAAAAAGTAAGTAAAAGGAAGGAAATAAGGAGAGGGAAGGAGTGGGGAGGAATAAATGTACTAAGGGCTGAATTAGAACAAATCATATTACATGCTTTTTAAATGATGTCAAAATCAATTCTATTGTCATGTATAACTGAAAAGAACTGATTTTTTTAAAAAGTGAAAAGAAAAACTAGAGTAGGAAAAGTGTTCATATCATATAGATGATAAGTGATTTACATATAGAATATAGGAAAAACTTTTATACCTCAATAATAATAAGACAATAATAAAAGGCAACCCATTTGTTATCATGGGCAAATAACTTAAATATTTTTCTTTCAAACAAGAAAGACACAGATGAACACAAAGCACACATAAAACTGTCCTATATAATTAGCCATCAGGGAAATACATGGTAAACCTTCAGTGAGGTATCATTTTATATCACTAGGGTGGCTATAATCAAAGACAACTAATAACAAGAATATGGAGAACAATATGTCATAAAAACTGCTGATAGGAATGTAAAATAGAATAGCCTAACCCTTCCAGAAAACAATCTGAAAATTTCTCAAGTCTTAAAGATAGATATTATGTGACCCAGATATTCTGCTATGAGTATATACACAAGAGAAATGAAAAGAAATGCTTATTCGAAAAGTTGTATGTAAATATTTATTAGAATTATTCATAGTAGCTAAATATGGAAACAACAAGATGTTCATCAACTTTTGAATGATGAATAAAACGTGTTATGTGCAGACAACAGAAATGACCATAAGAAAAAATGTACTAAAACATACCACACTGGATAAACCTTGAAAATATTATGGTAAGTGAAGGAAGCTAGTTACAAAGACAATAGATTGTAGGGTTTCACTAATATGTAATGTCAAGAATATACAAGTCCCTAGAGACAGAAAGCATTTTAGTGGTTACCCAATTTGGGGGAGATGGCAATGTTTTTCAATTGTGGCAATGGTTGCAAAACTCTGTGAATATACTAAAAATAATTGAATTGTATGGTATAGGAATGATATCTCAACAACATTTTTATAAAAATATTGCAAAAATTACCAACAATTAGAAAAATCCAGATTAAAAGCATAAAGAGATAACACTACATTCAGATTAAAATGTCAGAAAACAAAAAAATTTACAATATCAAGTACAGGCAAGAATATGGAACAACTAGAATTCTCATATATTGCTGGTAGAAATGCAAAATAGCCACTTTGGAAAATAGTTTGGAAGTTTCTTATGAAGTAAAACACACATTTGATTTTGTTTTGTAGAGATGGGATCATTTTTTTCAAAAGCTTCAAATCTAATACTTCCATTTTGCAGAAAGTGTCAACATGATTAGTTTCATGACAGGGATATTTTTGGGAACAAACAGCTACAATTTTAACTAGGTCTAACATACATATGAATGATCCTTTGGCAAGGTCCCCCAATAACTGATCTTCTTGATTCACCTCCTCATTCAAGGAAAATCCTTACAAGAAAGAAAACTGGAAGAAACCATTTCCCCAAACCAAGTTCTCTTGTATTTTATACTACACAGCTGCAATATCTGATTCTCATCTACAGATCACATTTACATTTCTAACAAAAATTCATCTTGCTGAACCTTGTCTTTCAAAACTTTACCCTAGAGAAGAAATTGCAAAACTAGTGGTCTTCAGCATAATATATTGACACAAGTGATAGGACTGTGTTTTTACTTTGTGTTTTAAATTGATTTAGCTGTCTCACTTAAAGTTAATAAGTTTTTACATTAAAATCTATATTCTGAATTCTTATAAGAAATTGGAACATCTGACAAATCTAAGCCTGTATTCCTGCATTGTAGTGATTGACAGGAACTGAGTTGAGGGTGACCCCTTTAGACTAGTATATGCTCTTCTTTATCACAGACACACCCCATACAGTTTTTCATTTCTTATGGTTCTGCAACTTACTTTAAGCATTTGAATTTTCTGTCCCTGCCTGAGGGACTCACTGCACACAAATTTGAGACAGCTGAATGAAGAGCAAATAAATGCACTTTAGATGAGGAAGAACTCTCATAACAAATTGCCCTGCAAGTCTTCACTTCTATTAGGAACTCAACAGGCCTTTTTGGACACAGAGAGAAAGCTAAATAGTATACATAGCACTGATTAACAGGCAAAATACATTCCTAGTTCCAAACAATCAACTTACAAATGGACTGGTTTTACTTTTCTCATTAGAAGATGATGCCTGATTTCACTTAGGTCTTATATCCTGGGCTAATCACTAGGCTGAGCAGTTACCTAAGAGTTAGAAAGAGTAACTGTATGCCAGAGGATTTCTCAGGCATAAACGTATACTTCCAGCTTTCTGCTTCTCTAGTTAGGAGAAGTAGAATAAGACAAAATGCACTCAAGTCCTGGAACTTTTGCAGCTTGATGTTCAAAACATTCAAAAAGGATTCTGTTAACTTTCTTCAAAGAATTAAACATATTAAAAAATGGGCTTAGTTTCTAATTTTATATTTGTCATGATAACTTTAGCCCTTTAATCTCTAGCATTGTTAAAACACAGTTGATTGGATTTCTACCATTTGTTAGCTATGTGATCTTTGGCAAGTTACTTAATTTCTCTGAGATAAGGGTTTTTTTTATCAGCAAAATAATGTTAATAGATTTCTCTCAATTAAGTACTTTGTATGATAATAATACAGAATATTCATATATTTTTCTCTTTTTTGTTCTGTTTTTATTTTTAAGGCTACTTTTGTCCTAAAAAAGCTATAACCAATTCTCCAATATGTCTGGTTAATTAGGTCCCTCAATTCACCATCAATTTAACTACACCTGTAAAACAAAACAACTCTTCTCTCTGGTTTCTAGAACCTTGAATGGCAAGAATTAAGATTATTTTAATCCCTCGTCTTCAATTCACAGATAGTGAAACTGAATTCCTGAGAAGTTTAACAATTTGTTAAAGTCATCTCACCAAGGGAGTTAGAATTCATCTGTTTTAAAATACAAAACAGAAAAATAAAACTGGGTTTAAAGCAATAGGGCTCTGTGTGGATGAGTCCTATAAGCCCGCACATTGTAGGGATGCACATTTTTTTATTTGTTCTTTTAGATATAATGATAGAAAAGTATAATTTAACACATTATATATACATGGAGTGTAACTTATTCTAATTAGGATCTCATTCTATGGTTGTACATGGTGTGTAATTTCACTGGTGGTATATATATATATATATATATATATATATATATACACACACACACACACACATAGGAAAGTTAATTGTTTTTTAATTGAATAGAATAGTGAACTGATGAAAAGAAATAGATCAAACCCAATTTGTATGATCAGACTGATGATTAAAACAAAATTGGACTTCTCGACTTGCAATTATTCATCTGTAATTGTCAGTGTGTTTGCTGGTTAACTCTTGGCCAAATACCACCTGTAAAGTAATACTGGAAAGTTTCCAGTTTCAGATAAGTTTCACACTCTACTTAATAGTACATCCAAACTCTGAGTTCATAACTTCTACAGAAGACTTTGCATATGTGAACTTTCAGCCTGTTAGTATTTCTGATAAAAATTTTTATCTGTATTTATAAATTGCATACTTATTATGGGCATCATGATTCAGGTTATATCTTTCCATATAGTATTTTTGAAAAACAAAAATATTAAACAGAGGAAGGGAAGAAAATTAATGTTTGCTGAACAAAGTTCACATGATGTGGATGTAGCATTTGGTGTTTTAATATATTATCCCGTTGGATTCCACTATTTTCTTCATGTTACAGTAGCGTGTCTCCTTTACAGGACACATACAAGAGATATTAAGTTACTTCTCCAAGAACAGATGGCCAGGATTCAAATCTAAGCTTGTTTCCATATTTCATATTTTGCTCAATAAACTATGCTGTTCACCATCTTTAAGATTTTCTGTAGGAGTAATGGATTTTCAATTTATTTGTTTATTCATTAATTCAACACTTACTGAATGATGTATTTCTATATGTCAGGCTAGAGAAACAAAAGCAAAGGCTCCAGACATTATTCCCAGAGTGTAGCACAGTATATGGCACATAATAGGCCCTGAAAGCATATTTATCAAGTGAATGAATGAAGATGCTCTTACACTTAATTTGTTCATCATGTATTTAGATCTGCACTACCTAATAAACTGGTCATGTGGCTATTGAGCATTTAAAATATAACTGGACAAAATTAAGATGGGCTATCAATATAGAGTATAACTTAGATTTCTAAGTCTTAGCATAAAAATATAAAATACCTAATTGATAGCCTTTATATGATTCAAGGTTGAAATGATAATATTTTGGGTATATTGTATTGAAATCTATTAAAATTATTTTAACTTGTTCCTAATTTTTAGAGTACCTACTAGAAACTTTAATACTCTGTGTAATTGCATTTCATTTCTTTGGGTCATCACTGATCTAAAAGACAAAGTCCTGGGGCAATTGCATTTCTGTTTCAATTTCATTATTAAAAAAAGTGTTGTTCTTCTTTCTTGATGTATGGTAATCAGTTGGATTTTTAAATGCAGTTCTTTGTAAATGCCCATCTATGTTTGTGAGGTTAGAATCGATCATTGGGGTTGGAAATTTTCATATCCAAATGGAAAAATGTCCATGTGCAGACTCTCTTAAAATGTGATTTCCCTTTAGATGCTTCCCTGGTGAGAAGCTACTGATGCTCTCCAAGTCCTTTCCTGAATCCAGTTTTACAAGATGAATTCGAACCTCTTCACCCTGGCAACCAAATACTCAAGGCTGTTCATCAGCTGTCTGATTCCATCTTGTGTTCCTGCCAACTTAGCTATCTAGATTTCATTTCTATTGTATTCCTGGAATGCAGGAATGAGCACTGTGCCTTTATTCATCTGCAGTTACCTCCACTTGGAATTCTATTTTCCAAAGCCAGCTCATGCTCAGTCTTCAAGGTTCAAGTTAATATTGCCTACTTCAGGTTGAATTCCCAAACTATTCTAATCTTATACAGTTTCTCCCTCCTCTGAATTCCAAAACACTAATACTCCATTTGAATATTATTGTAGAAAGTCTCTGACTTATCTATAATTGAATCACTAGACTTTTCGTATATTCTAAAAATCATAAGTGGAAAAAATGATAAAGAAATCTCTCAAATATGGAGAACTCTCCATGTATTCAGGTCAGGCTTATGAAGGTCTTGTTCAGCCATATCTTTTTACGTGAAAGGAGATTAAGATGCTGAACAGTTTACAACCCAGAGTGGCAGTCATACCTGTGGGCTCTGTTATAAGCAAAACATTCCTGACTTAGGTACAACATTCCTTCCCCATGGAAAGAGGAGAGTTGCCAAGATGCCCACTGAGCACAGTTGTTGGTTTGTGTACAAGTGTAGGTATGGATTATCTTTTCTTTTTTTATCCAATGGGGAGAAGGAGGAAGAATAAAATGAGACTTTAAAAGCTGTTTTTATTTATAATCAAATGTGCCATTATTTGATAACAGATGAACAAACAGCCATAGCCCCCTCTAAAGATTTCTCTCTTGGCACCAGGGCTTTGCTAAATCTGGTTCACCATTTTGCAAGTTGGAACAATCAGCTTTGTAAGTTGGAGGGAAGTATTATAATTAAATGTCCACCCACTTTTTCATTTTTGATGAAAGGTTCCCATGAAACGTACTAAAATAAGGTGCATCAAGATAGATGAATTTTTGATGAGTAAGTCAAAGCACTGATGAACCTGGCTTTCACATAGAGAGATATTCCTAATTCATAGAATATTTTCAGACCTAGATCATTAACACTGTCTTTTTCTTTTCTTTTCTTTTTCTTTTTTTTTAATTGTTGAGTTGAACTTTAGTCTTCCAGTTAGGAAAGATACCCAGAAATGCCCTCATATCCACATAAAAAGAAACAAATCTCCCATTTACATATAATTTCTCTGGCATGTCTACTTTTTTGTTGTTTTTAGTGTGTGTGTGTGTGTGTGTGTGTGTGTGTGTGTTTTACTTGTATAACAGTAGAATCCACTTTGACATAATTATATAAGCATTGAATCGATCTTAGTTTCTAATTCAGACCCCAGTACCTGTCCTTCCCCTTCCCTCTACTGATCCTTCGACCATTTACCCATCATCATTATTATTTTTTAATTAATTAATATCTTGTGGGTGTACACAATAGTGAGATTCAGTCTACTTTTACAGTTGGACATGTCAAGGGAAGGAGCCAACTTTTCAGGATGTGCCTTCTAGGATGACCAGCAACCATATTTGCATATAGAGCTTGATTAGCCAACTCAAACTCCAACCAGGATTCTGTTGGAAACAAGACGCTTATTTCTTAAGACTCTTCTGCATTGTCCCTAGTGTTTTATGATGATATCTATTTTTGCATGGCAGTTTCATAGTAATGAGCCAAAGGTATAAAGAAGTTTTTTTTGTTTTGTTTTGTTTTGTTTTTTTTGCCAGAATAGGAATTGTTGAAATAGAAAGAACCAGATATTCTTTATTGGCAGTTGATTAAATTATGACATTCTCTCTACTAACCCACTTTTGCATGACCAATTTCTTATCAAAGTAATGCTGATTTTATGAAATTTAAATAGAAAAGCAGGTTGTCATATAACATAGGAAAAGAACCATATTGTTGCATTTTAATAATAAATTGAGTTCTACAATAAATTTGAACAATTACTGTTAAACAGTAAATTTACTTACAGCAGCCAGAACAGAGGAAATGGTACTTATTTTAATCCTCTTAATAAAGAAGAAACATTAGCACGTATACCAAGTATACCAACTTACTCTCCTATTTGGAATGAAATACAGAACTCTGATCACTTTTCTTTATGCTCCACCTCTGAGATTTATTTTGTGGAGTTATTTCTCTTTGATTTGAGGAATGAATGGTAGGGGCAATATAAGATGCTTACCATGGCTGCTAAGTGACTTCAGTGACCTCTAATATCCTAGCAAATCTCAGTTGAATATTTTATTCTCCAAATGTTTTTCTATAATCTATAGTTTTTTCTCTTAGTAACTTTCTACTCTCCGAATTCAGGCCTTCACCCCATATTGCCTTGGTCACTGCATACTTCTTTTTTTAAATTAATTTTCTAATTTGTTTTAATTAGTTATACATGACAGTAAAATACATTTATGCACTTTGATATATCATACATAGATGGGATATAATTTCTTATTTTTCTGAGTGTACATGTCGCAGAATCATATTGGTCATGTAATCATACATACATAAAATAATAATGTCTATTTCATTCTACTATCTTTGCTATCCCCACATCCCCTCTCCTCCCCTCCCCTCCCCTCCCATCATATTTAATTATAATTAATATTGTAAAATCCATGGGGTAAACCAGGAATCTCACTGTTTTAGTTGGTAGCAATTGTAGTTTCAGCATGAACTGAGTTGCAGAGAACAAATTGTAATATGACCAAATAACGATGGAATTTTAAAAAATTGATTTTGGAGAAATATTACATAATAGGCATTATAGTAAATACTGTATTTATTGAATTAGTTATGTCATTCTTCTGAATAACAGTTAAAACTTCAAACTAAAGTTAGAAGTGCATCTCTGAGAGGGCCAAGTGATTTAAAGATGTTACTGCATTGTTACAAACTCCTTCTGAAGGAGATCTGGAGCAGGATGTACAGTATCTGCTTTGAAAAATTAATGGTGATGGCATTTACTAATATCACTGTGAAGAATTATTTTAAAGTACCCATGAGCTGCAAAGCAAGAAAGCCCTCTGCTTAATAACTGGGCTCAGTCATATATCTCAAGTCCAACTATTAGAATCCCCAAATCAACTCATTAGAGAGAAGGAAAACTGAGTTGATGTTATAACATTTTCCTTCTTTCAGTAGGAACTTGTTAAATACTAACTGTATAGTCTTTGCTATTAAAGGAGACCAAAAGTAATAAAATATAAACTCCTTATTCTCCAGAATTCAGATATTTTTATTTTTAGGACAAATTTCATATTTTTAGTTGTTTAATAGACACTATTATTGGAAGCCAATAGAGTTAATGATGCTCTTAGTCACTATCAGAGTGAAATCAAAGTACTTAGTACCATAATTCAATAACCTTATCTGTCATTAATTGCTAATCACTATGTTAAGATAGTCTTTAAAATGTCACTCTTGATTCCCATTGTGAGTCTGTGATTCCAAAAACAAATTTGATTTAAGAATGCTCAAAGGAGGAAAAGATTTTCACAATACTCCAGTTCAGCAAAACTAAGATAAAATTAGTAACAAACATCTAGATTTTCCAGTTATTGGCAGTATCTGGCATTTTCTAACCAACATTTTACCCTAATACCTTAATATACCCAACTACATGCTAAGATACCCAACTACATGATAAGATAGCAGGGACCTCCAACATGATTTCACTAGAAAATATAAATATGCAATTTATCAGCCATTCTGCTCCCCATTTCTATTTATTTCCCCTATTTTCCCCAATCCACTTCATTTTCTTATTATTCCCACAGAATTTCTTAAAACCTCCTTTTTTGGCATTGTGTTTAATAAAAGCTTCACTTCTATTATCTTTTTGTAAAAGTCACAGGTTAACCATTACTTAATGAGTTACCTAAACACTATAGAGTTTTTCTTCAAAGATCCAAAAGGAATTCTTTAAGAATGGACATTTTCCCCGTTTACATCTTATTTCAACAAGTTCTCTGATTTTAAATTGTTCATGAGAAACATAATTGAAGTGACATGACTTTATCACGACAAGTCATTTAGAATCCAAGACTTTCTTCCCTTTTGTGTTAAAAATTCAGCTTGGGAATATATGGGTATACGTGCATGTCCATATAGAGAGTTCATAGGGATGGGAGTAGGGGACTGGTAAACAATCAATACAAGGAGAACTTACAATGTCCTCTGAATCTGATAAATTTAAGCACTGCTATTTCCCAGGACTCTGTCACAAAAACTTCTGTCTCAATATCTAAGGTAAATTAATGTTGATTTTCTCTATTGCTCTCATGAGGCAAGTTCTTTCCAAAAAGCATTTTCCTGAGAGATAAGTGCAGTACTCTTTTTTCTTATTCTTATTCTGTGTATGTATGTATGTATGTATGTATGTGTGTGTGTGTGTGTGTGTGTATATATATATATATATATATATATATATATAATTTTATGTATCCTGGCTTACATTCAATATACTGAAAAACCATTTTTATTTCCTCCTGCTTCTATATCTCCCAGAAAACCAGAAGTCTCTCAATTGAAAAAACAATTTTGGAGTAACCCCAGATGTTATTTTGTTGAAACTTCATTATATAGGTAAAACAAAGTAAGCCCTGAGAAAAGAAGTACAGTAGTTTAAAGGTGGTCATTAGTATTTAGATATTCCCTTCGTTGACAGTGAAGTCTCACCAATACTCACCCCTTGTGTCTGGGTAGGCTCTATTATTGCTGTGACCAACAGATACAATAAAAGTAACCTTTCTGCAATTTCCAAACCTAAGACTTCAGAGAATAGCAGCCTCTATTTCCTGTTTCTGACGTGTTATTCTAACACATCATCATAGAACCCAACACTAAGAAAAGCAGATGCCACATGGAAAAGATATGTATTGCTCTAGTCAAACACCATACCTCTCTTCCCTCAGCTTACAGTGAACATGCAATTTGAGTAATGTTAATGTGCCACCTTGGATGTTCAACCTACGTAAATCTTTGGCATCCCCAGCCAATATCTAAGAGTAATCACGTGAGAACCCCTAAATAAGAGTTACCCAGCTCTGCCCAGTCAACTCACAAATCATTGAGAGATAATAACAAATAGGTATTATAAACCACTACAATTGAGGATCTTTTTTTTTTATTTTTACATAACATAAACTCACTGAAACTGAAAGTAACTTAGACCAAACCTCCTTTCAATAAAGTCAGAATGAGATCTGAACTTGAATCATTACTTCAAATCAAGCATCATTTCTTTATAATGTGTTAAAAGAGCATACAGATTAAAGTAAGACCCAGCTCAGACTCCAAGTAGCTCATAATTCTAAAGATTTTACTCTTTCCATATTCAAATTAAAGAGCATTCAAAATTCTTAAATATTTAAAACAGAATTTTAGAGCTCTATCTACATAATATAAACCATCATTATGGTTGAAAACAAAGTCATATTTCCAAGTGTTCTTCAAAGCAGTCATTTAGTAATAAGTCATGAAAGAAAGTGTTTCTTAGGTAAACTGATTTGGAGAAACTAGCTTAAATGAAATGCAAGCAATCTCTTTAGGATTTTTTAAGAATATAAAATCTCCAACCAAGGCACCTCTTTTCAATGGGGACTTAATGAGATTTATGTTTCACAGAAAGACTACACAGAAATAGGAATGAGGATGCAATTTCATCATCAGAAACCAAATTTTACTTTCAAAGTGTTTCACGAAAAGTTTTTTCTAATTTAATAATTTTGTGCTGCTTCTTTTTGGAGAATGCATTTTTATATGAAACTTTTACAACCATCAGGGACTCTGGTACATTTGTGCTACATTTGTTATATTTCACAACCTGTTCCTATTGTTCCATGCTTTTACTTTGAGCATTATCTAGTGGGTATATTGATGAATATTTGAGGAATGACTATGTAAAGGAATAAATAAAACTAGATGAACAATAAACTACTGAATCAATTAACTAAAATTATAAATCTGGAAGTTCAGTCCAACAAAAATTAGGTTTGGGGTTGGTACCTTTACTTCCTTAAAAAAAAAAAAAATGGAATTGAAACACTTGCCCTGTCTCATAGAGTTCCTGGGAAATTGAAAGGAGATTTCAAAGTTACAAGTGGCATAGTTTTAAGGCTGAAATGGGGTTAGCGTCCGTACATTCATCTACTTCTTTCATTTTCCATTTGTGGAGATAGGAGAGTAAAAAGAGAGTTTATAGTACAAATACTAGCTACATTGGAAACCTCCTTATCAATGAATTAAAGACGCGAGGAAAGTTGTATCAAATGATGTGATGCCATGGTGGTTCTCTCCCCTCCCCACTACAAGTTTTACAAGCAATTTAGGTCATAAAATACACATCACTACAAGTTCCCTACAGAGTTTGAGGAAGGTAAGGCAGGCAAGATATTTAGTGAGCAGTATGGCATGGGTATTGGCAATCAGAACTGACACTAGCCATACTGGTGAGTGATAACTGAACATCAGCTCTGATATATGCATCTGGTAAATCATATCTCCCCTTTCCCACCACTGATTCCTGGCCTTGTGAGTACTGTCATCTTACTTGTGTTAGAATTTCTTCCATGTACTCTCTCTTATGCTGTAGCTGTTATTGATGACCACAATACAACAGGTTCCACTGTCTGTCTCCTGGGACTCTAAGGACTTCATGGCTCTTTTAGCAATACACCATCCGTCTTCCAAAATCATGGGTTATTCCCTTGTCTCCAGTTTTTAAGAAAAAGGAATTATAGTTTGTCGGAAGCCATTCTCACACGTGACTGGGTGACTCCCGGTTAGGGTCTGAGGCGCTCTGGCTGTGTCGGAGCTTTCCCGGCCCTCTCCTGATGAGAGAACCTGTCCGTGTGGGGGTGTAACTGACCACTGACCCCGGAGGCCCAATCACTGACCCTGACCTTGGAGTGCGGCTCCCCCTTCAACCTTCATTGGATGGAATTCTCCCCTGAATTTCTTGCTCCCCAATAAAAGGCTACTCCCTGGCGTGCTCGCTCTCTCTCTCTCCTGCTAGCCCTGAGTAATCCTTGCTGCCCTGCCGGGCGGTTAGAGGAGGGAACCAGAGAGGGGAGCCGTCTCGGACCTGGTCATAGAAAAAGGTAACTGAGTCTGTGTGTTTATTTCGATCTCGCTAGCTAACTTTTATGCCAAGAACCTCATTAATGAAACCATTGCGCTGGCCGCGTGGTAGAATTGGCGCCCACGAGGGGGGCATTCTAGATTAGCTAGATTGAGTGGGAGCGCGCTATAAAGATAAAGAAAAAAGTAAAGATAAAGGAAATAGTGACAATTTGGGTCACAAAAGGAAGTGGTGACAATTTGGGTCACAAAAGTACCTTAAGATATTGAAGGAAAGAGACGTTAAATTAATTAAAATGGGAAATTCAACTTCTACGGATAAGGAAATGTATCTGACTATTTTAGACAGTATAATTAATCAGAAAGGAAAACAGATAAAGAAAGCTCAGTTATTACAATTCTTAGAGATTGTAGGTAAATATTGTCCTTGGTTTTGTGAACAAGAATCTCCAAATTTACTTACTTGGGAGAAATTAGGAAGAAAGTTACAAAAGGTCTGTCTTTCAAATGAATTACCTGGAGGCATAGATAATATTCAGAGAACCTGGACGGCCTTGGAAGTTTGTCTTTTTGAATATATGGGCCAGAATTCGTGGCCCCCTGAAGACCTGCTAAAAGGCATTCAATGGGCTATCAAGTCTATTCAAATGGAAAATCCGCCTGAGGCTACGTTAATTCCTTTTCCTTTAAGCCGCTTAAAAACAAAGGCGCTAGGGGCCAGGCCCAAAGTTAAAAATGTAAATTTAAACTTGCAAAATCAGGTTACTCGGCAGGGAGATTATGGAGAGCAACATCAGAAAGGAGATACCTCCGAGGTCCTAGAGAGCCCTCCAAGGGAGGTAAACGATCTTCCTGGAGAGGAAAATCCAGAAGAGATTCCTAGAGGGGCTCAGAGTTCTTCTCAGCCACGTGACTTAGAAGCCCAAATTCAAAATGGCGATAGTGCAGAATCCGACCTTGTCTCAGAGTCAGAGGGAGAAGAATCAGATGTTGAAATTCGGGATTTACAGAGAAATTTCGACAGGCTGCGTTTAACACCGCCTGCCCAGGCTACTCAAATTCAGCCCATACCCGCTAAAAGAACAAAGTTTAACAGGTACGCTGGATTAACGATGACTTTTCTTACCCCATTCCAGCGAGGTATTAAGAAGGCTCAGGAATTGGGGGAGGATACTAGTGGCTTTCAACTTTTTCCCGTTTCTGAGCAAGTTAATGAGCAAGATCAGAGAGTTAGAGTTCATGCTGTAATTCCTTTTAAAACCATTAAGGAACTAAAAAGTGCATGTGAGACGTACGGTCCAAATTCGCCTTTCGTACAGAGTCTGATAGATAATATTTGCTCCCAGCCCCTTCCTCCTAGCGACTGGATTTCTGTAGCCAGATCCTGTCTGAGCGGGGGAGATTTCTTGCTCTGGAGAACTTATTGGACTGATTTTTGTACTGAACAGGCAGAACTGAATAGGAAACGTAATATAGAAACACCAGTCGAAATGTTTTTAGGGACAGGTGAATTTGCTGATTTAGAAAGGCAGTTAAATTATGACTTTGTAATATACAATCAAATAACTGATTGTGCAAAGCGTGCCTGGAGACAAATAGTCTCTAAGGACCAATCCAATTTAGTTCTTACCAAAATCAGGCAAGGTGCCAGTGAACATTATTCAGATTTTGTAGCCCGACTGTACCAGGCTGCAAACAGGTCAATCGGAGATCCAGGAGCCAGTGAATTCATAGTCAGACAACTAGCATTTGAAAACGCAAATAAGTACTGTCAAGATATTCTCCGGCCGCACCGTAAGAAAGGCACAGTTTCTGAGTTCATTCGCTTGTGTTCTGATGTGGACTCTACACATTTACAGACTGTAGCTTTAGCCGCAGCCCTAAAAGAAACCTTAAAGCCACAGGATTTAGGGCGAAAACCCCGCGGAAAATGTTACATTTGTGGGAAAAACAATCATTTTGCGCGGGAATGTCGCATGCGCAAGTTCAGGACTCCATCTACTGGCGATAATAGATATTGCAGGACTCGATCCCACATGGCGGATCCAGATGGCGCGGATCAGCCCGCCTTCTCGCCATCATTTCCTCCTAGCTGGAGGACAAAAAACTTCCGGTCGGCCCCTCCCCGGGCCGAGCAACAATACGGGGAATTCGAGGAGAGGTCGCACAGTGTGACGTCACTGGCGCCGACCAGGACAGCCCGCGATTTTTTCCGGAGGGATTTTTACCAGAACGTAGATCGCAGACAGTTTTCTTAGGGCCTTCAAGGACAATTGAATTGAGTCCTGAATCAGGACCAGAACAAATCCCTACTGGGATTTTCGGGCCGCTTCCTGATAATACTATAGGTTTAATTTTGGGACGTAATAATTTAAAGGGAGCCATTGAGGTAGTACCTGGTGTGATAGATTCAGATTTTAAAGGACAATTAAAGGTTACTGTAAGATCCAATTATGCCCTAAGGCTCACTCCAAGAGATACATTTGCCCAATTAATTTTATTGCCCTGTGATGCAGGGAAACACCTGCCGGTAAGTTCAGCTTCTAAGCCGCCGGACAGAGTATACTGGTCACAGTTAGTACGACAAGAGCGTCCTTTATTAGAACTTAAAATTAATAATAAAAAATTCCTCGGAATAATTGACACAGGGGCTGATATCTCTATTCTTTCCAGTAGATTTTGGCCAAGAAACTGGCCTTTACACGTAGCGCCAGCTAACCTAGAGGGCATAGGGCAGATTTCACAGCCCGCTCAAAGTGCCAACTATCTCCATTGGAAAGATTCCGATGGAAACAGTGGAGTATTCAAGCCTTATGTGTTAGAGACTTTACCAGCTAATCTATGGGGAAGAGATATTTTAACCAAAATGGGATTATTATTAGTTACTCCTAACTCTATGAGATCAGTTGAGGAAGTTAGTCAGAGATATTTTCCTGGAGATGATAGGGAGACCCTTCAGGAAGAGTATCTGTTTACAAACCAGTCTCCACGACAAAGATTAGTAAATACTCCAAGCCAAAATTTTTATTAGGGGCCCTGAGTACTTCCCCGATCCCTAAGACAGCTGAAAAAATCACCTGGCTCACAGAGGAGCCTATATGGATTTCTCAGTGGCCCATCTCAGGGGAAAAGCTTAAAATAATTCATAGGTTAGTAGAGGAACAACTTCAGGCTGGTCATATAGAACCAACGCTTAGTCCTTGGAACACACCTATTTTTGTTATTAAGAAAAAGTCAGGAAATTGGAGATTGCTGCAGGATTTAAGGGCAATAAATCATGCAATTCAGCCTATGGGATCCTTACAGCCAGGACTTCCCTCTCCCACAGCCATTCCTTTAGATTATAGCTTGATGGTAATAGATTTAAAAGACTGTTTTTTCTCTATAAGGTTACATCCTGGAGATTGTGAGAGATTTGCTTTCACTGTCCCAACAATTAATTTTAAGGAACCTGTTAAAAGATATTGCTGGAAAGTACTCCCACAGGGAATGCGTAATAGTCCTACTCTGTGCCAAAAATACGTAGACCAGGCGATAGATCCCATAAGAAGTAGCTTTCCTGATGCATATATTATTCATTTTATGGATGATATATTATTGGCTCATGCTAATTCAGAGGTACTTTCAGAAATTTTTACTCAGTTAGAGACTTCGCTTACAACAATGGGTTTATGCATAGCTCCTCAAAAAATTCAAAAAGTGTCACCTTTTCAATATCTAGGTCAGATAATTCAAGGACGTACAATCCGTCCTCAAAATCTTCAGATAAGAATTAAGGAGTTACATACCCTTAATGATTTTCAAAAGCTATTAGGAGATATTAATTGGCTGAGACCATCCTTAAAACTAACTACTTCTGAGTTAAGTCCTTTATTTCAGATATTACAAGGAAATCCTTCTCCAACCTCTCCACGTCAGCTAACTTTAGAGGCTAAAACAGCCTTAAGGAAAGTTAAAAATGCAATTAAAAATGCACAGCTTACTAGAGTTGATCCTAAGGAAATGGTGTATTTATTAATATTTCCAACTGAACATACACCAACAGGAGCCATATGGCAAAAATTAGGAGTTATTGAGTGGATTTATTTATCCCACTCCCCTCAAAAAACATTAATTCCTTTTCATGATTCTATAGCTCAATTAGTAATTAAGGGTAGAACTAGGATTTTACAATTAATTGGATCTGAACCTGATATCATAATTATTCCATTTTCTGTTCAACAGATTAATTGGCTTTTTCAAACTTCTAGCCCATGGCAAATAGCCTTTGCTGATTTTCCTGGCCAGATAGACAGTCACTATCCTCGTGATAAGATTATACAATTTGCATCATTAACGTCACTTATTTTTCCAAAGATTGTACGTGCCCATCCTATAGATGAAGCCTTATCAGTGTTCACTGATGGATCAAGTTCAGGTAAAGCAGGATTTTATAGTCGTGTTCACACAGAGGTAATACAAACTTCTTATACTTCTGCCCAAAGAGCAGAGCTTCAAGCTCTGATTTGTGCCTTAACTTACTTTGCAAATGAGCCTATTAACATTTATTCTGACAGCTTATATGCAGTCGGAGTTACTAAAAATATTGAAACTTCAGTTATTGGGTATACTTCATCACAAGAGTTATTTAAATTATTTCATAATTTACAAAAGGCAGTGCTAATGCGGAAATATCCATGTTTCGTAGGACATATACGAGCTCATACTAATCTTCCAGGACCTTTAGCTTCAGGTAATAACAAAATTGACAAACTCGTAGCTTTTTGTCAACAGATGTCTTCATATGACTGTGCACTAGCTTCCCATTCCTTACATCATCAAAATGCTTCTAGCTTACGTAAAAAATTTAATATTACTAGAGAACAAGCTCGTCAGATTGTAAGCCAATGCCCTAAGTGTGTTATTCACACTCCATCTCTACCATCAGGGGTAAATCCCCGTGGATTAAAACCAAATCAAATCTGGCAAATGGACGTAACTCATAATCCTCAATTTGGTAAGCAGTGTTATGTGCATGTCATAGTGGACACTTATTCTAGATTTATTTTTGCCACAGCACGTACTAAGGAAAATTCTCAAAATGTAATTTCTCATTGCCTAGCAGCTTTTTCTGTTTTAGGATGCCCTATGCAGATTAAAACAGATAATGCTCCAGCTTATGTGAGCTCTTCTTTTCAACAATTTTGTCAAGAGTTTAAAATTAATCATAAAACAGGAATTCCTTATAACCCCCAAGGTCAAGCCATTGTAGAACGAGCTCATTTATCTATTAAACTTCAATTACAAAAATTAAAAAGGGGGGATAAGCTTATGACTCCCCAAAATAGCCTTAATCATGCCTTGTTTGTTTTAAATTTTTTAAACTGTGACGCAGAAGGTCACACTGCTGCTGAGAGACAAATGTCTCCCTCAGTAACAGGCCCTTTAGGCAGAGTTTTGTGGAAAGATTTACAGACCGGTCAGTGGAAGGGCCCAGACCCGGTGATTATATGGGGCAGAGGGCATGCTTGTATTTTCCCAGAAAATTCTTCTCGTCCTATTTGGGTGCCTGAACGTGCTATCAGACATGGAAGAGATAGAACCCAGATTGAAGCGACTGAGGATCGACCCAGAGGAGCCCCCATCCAGAAGGAGGAGATATCGGAAAAGGATGAAGAAAGACCAGATTGACCCAGCCAAAAAGCTGATTTCATGGGAAGACGTGAAAAAGCTAACAACCCAGGCTTCCCGAATACTTCGAAAACAGGACCCCAATGATGATGGTAACAACAGTAATTGCCCTACTGGGCTGTCAGGTAAAGGGGGATCAAGTAGACACTTACTGGACATATTTCCCAGATCCACCCCTGGTACACCCAGCTGTGTGGACTGGAAAATCTATTCCAGTATTTACTAATGACTCATTCATGATGGGAGGATTTACAGATACTCATATTACTCCCAATCATGTGACTAGATTTAATTATTCTGGCTATAGTGCCCAATTACCCTTGTGTTGGTCCCACGATAAACATGCTGGCTGTCTGAAAGTATCATTCGAAGAAAAGACAGCGATTGGTAGACCTAGACTGACAAATAATTCTATTTATGGAGATTTAAAGCCTAATACTAGATCAGTAATTAAGATGGGACTTTCCCATAATAAGCCAGTCATTTCTGCCAAACCTCCACGGATACACCACTGTCCAAATAGTTCTACAATTGAGATTGGCACCTTTCCTAAATGGATGGATTGTATAAATCCCTTTCCTGTACAACATAAGGTGTCTAAAGATAGTGGGTATATTTTAGACTGGTCTCCAAAAATTGATAAGAGACTATTACGAAAAAAAAAAAAAATTCTGCTATGACACCTGCAGGATTTGTTAGTAACATTTTGACTTATAGTAAAGGTGGTGTTCAAAAAGATATTTGGCGTTTAATTGCTGCCTCAGAATTCTTACATTTTACAGACAAACCCTTACCAAGATTTATTGGCAAGAACTGTAAAGAGGGATCTTGCTATGGCTTACGAGCTTGTGTCCAATCTCCTTATGTTTTAATTATTGGAAATGTAAAAGTTAAATGGATAGATGACAGATATATTGTTACTTGTAATAAATGTAACCTAACCAATTGTATTACTAGGTATAATGGAGGAAAAGGAGTGCTGATACTTCATCAGCCCTCTTTTGTTTTATTACCTGCTAATATTTCAGAGCCATGGTATGCTGATGCTGGTTTACAAGTCTTACAGCAAATTCATGCCCAGCTGGCAAGACCTAAACGTGCTATTGGAGTTATAATTGTTGGTGTTTTGGCGCTAGTCTCTTTTATTGCATCAACTGTCTCTGCGTCTCTGACATTGTCTCAGAATATTCAGCATGCAAAATTTCTTAATAATTTAGCTCAAAATACTTCCAAGGCTCTGCGTAATCAAGTAAATATTGATGAAAAGATTGAAACTAAATTAAACGCCTTAGAGGCAACTGTTATTGACATAGGTAATGAACTTTCAGCCTTAAAATTTAAAGAAAGGCTTAAATGCCATGCTAATTATAAGTATGTGTGTGTTACAGCTGCCAAGTACAATGCTTCTCTCTGGGATTGGGAGAAGGTTAAAAACCATTTGTTAGGTATTTGGCAAAATAGTAATAATAGCTTGGATATTCTGGAACTTCATCACCATATCCAAGACATTCAAAATAATAGAGCTGATTTTTCAGATCCTTCTTCTTTGGCTAACCAAATATTGAAGGAGTTAAATGGATTCAACCCTGGAAATATTCTCAAACACTCGGCCTGGTACATTATTGGATTATTCTCTTTGCCACTAATTCTCTATTGCGCTGTAATTGTAGGATGGCAAGTCTTCAGAACAAGAATGCAGAAACTCCAGAGAGTGAACCGCGGCCTCATTTTTGCGAAAAGAAAGGGGGAATATGTCGGAAGCCATTCTCACACGTGACTGGGTGACTCCCGGTTAGGGTCTGAGGCGCTCTGGCTGTGTCGGAGCTTTCCCGGCCCTCTCCTGATGAGAGAACCTGTCCGTGTGGGGGTGTAACTGACCACTGACCCCGGAGGCCCAATCACTGACCCTGACCTTGGAGTGCGGCTCCCCCTTCAACCTTCATTGGATGGAATTCTCCCCTGAATTTCTTGCTCCCCAATAAAAGGCTACTCCCTGGCGTGCTCGCTCTCTCTCTCTCCTGCTAGCCCTGAGTAATCCTTGCTGCCCTGCCGGGCGGTTAGAGGAGGGAACCAGAGAGGGGAGCCGTCTCGGACCTGGTCATAGAAAAAGGTAACTGAGTCTGTGTGTTTATTTCGATCTCGCTAGCTAACTTTTATGCCAAGAACCTCATTAATGAAACCATTGCGCTGGCCGCGTGGTAGAATAGTTTAATCATCTCTTGTCTGACCTACTATCTGTACTTAATTATTCATTAATCCAACCCTAATATATCCCACAATCTTGGTTTTAGTTATGTACTTAGTTGAAAATGTTTTTAAAAACTGAAAGAGTAATACAACCATAAAAAGGTGGTAGAGAAACAATAAAACAGTCCGAGGAAAAGTATTTGATACTTTTAAGTTAGAATGGAAAGAAAATATCTACAAGGATAAAACTAAGTGTCTGTATTCAGCTAGTTCTTTTATGTAGCTCAGACAAAATATACATTAAAAAAATAAAACAACAGTGGGTGCAGTTTCATAGCTCTTTCTCAATAAATCGCTCCTGTTCCAAGCCAGTGGGGGATGGTTTATGCTATTTGACATAAACACCATCATATCTCCGAGCCACAACCCTGCTTCATTTGTAATACATTGTCAAGTTTTTATCTGGGTACAATTCAACTGTAAATGGGGAATGGGAGTCTCATTCTCCTGGATTTAAAGTGGTTACAGTTCTAGCATGCTTACCTCTACAAGCCTGCTGGTGTGTTCATGAAATATTGCAGCATATTCTTTTATTTCCTTTTCCCGGCCATTCTTAGCAGCTTCAATGAGAACCAAAAGTGGGACTGTTGTATCCAAGAAAGAGTCTGACACATGATCTATAATAGCCTTGCGGAGCTGAGGAGAAATTAAAAATTCAAGAGTTTTTTTTTTTTCAGAAAAGGTTCATGCTATTTCCTAATCTTTAATCTCAGTGGTTACAAAATTCATTTTATATATATAAAATCACAATATTCAACACTATATTTGAATATCCCCTACAAAAGTCAGACAAACAATGTATCTGGTGAAAAAAAAATCATACAGCAATAATTCCCTTGGCTCAGAAGTCACTAATTTTTCTTAAACTCTATTTAGCCCATGAATCAGATTATAAGGGGTAATGTTCAGCTTTTTCCTCAAAGAAATTGCATTATTGGAATGTTTATACATGTGTACAAATATCTTTGTATATCTTGTATTTTCATAATTATAAAATTACAAAATGTTTTCTATCTTATTGGAGAAATGGGTGATAAATTTTGATTAGCTAAATTGTAGACTTTATGGTAATTAAACCAAGTTAGATCACCAATTGTGCCAGATGATAACAGATTAATAGAGCAAGGAGAATAATAAATGAATTTGATGTCCAATTTTCTCCATTTGCATTAATTGTTCTTGCCCTCATACCTTAAATTATTAAACCATAACATTCTGCTACAATTAGTACTTTTAAATTAGATTACATATAAGCATATAAATGACAATCAGATAATTACTCAGCAGATATTTTCTGAGATTTAAAACCACATTGGAAAATTAATTCATTGTATTTATATGCTATTGAGACTTTAAGTATCACAATATGCTAAAATGTTTCAGTAACAATGTCAATGACTATGAATGGGCTCAAAGGTTTTTGAATCAACCCACTCATTTAGTTTAATAAGCTCTATACAATAAAACAAAGAAATAAATAAGTATCAGATAGAAAAATTATAATTTGCCTTCTGTAAAATTATATTTTAGAGTACTTTTTAAGCCAATAGCAGCCTAATTTTAGAGTACATGAGAATGACCAGTAGTAGATTTTCAAGTAGCTGAATGAGAGAGCTGCATTTTTAAGAAGTCCTATCTTCCTATAATAGTTATAACATAATAAATCCATAATAATTATACATTTCTGCAAAATAAATACCTTTGTTCAAGATGGTAGAAATCACTCAGAAAATTTGTGAAATTTTCTGCCTATCAACAACCTCACAAAAGCTTTAGGAATATCCCCAAAGAGTCTGTTTAGCATGCAAAAAGGCAAATCATTTATGGCAACAAATTAATATTTACTGAGCACTTATTAGGACAGAGTACAGATTCCTAAGAAGTTATAAGGAAAGGAGAACTTAAGTGAATGAATAATGTGGTTTTTGTCCATCAAGGAACTCAGTTAAGAGGTCATAAATTAGGACTGAAGCCAGGAAGTATGTTGCATAGTTTCAGATATTAAGAGAAAAGTAGCAGAAATTTCCAAGAGGCAGAACAGTTTTCCATGACCATCTTCCCATTTATCCTCTTCTTTATATTTGTAACTGGGACACAAGAGGAACATCTGCACCAAAGACAAGACATTGGGAGTCTTCATACTGTAGGTACTCAAGCCAATGATGTGGATGGAATTCTATTCAGGAAGATATACAGAGGAGAGACATCCAAAAAGGAAACCTTAAGAAATATTTCCATTTATGTGTCATGCAGGTGGAAAAGTAGGACATAAAAACAGACTTAGATAATAGCCAAGAGAAAAAAAAAGAACAAATGACCAAGAACTAAAAGACAAACTTTTAAAAAATTCTCCATATCTTTATTCTCTAAATGTACTCATTGTAACAAACAAAATTATAATGTCAACATTATAGTTCCCATCTTCAACTGTCCCCAGTCATACTGCTTTCTTGGACTTTTCCAAAAAGTTTCAAAAAAAAATTATTCTCTCTCTAAATTTTTGCTTTGGTGATACTGATGAATTATCAAAGCAAAAATTTAGAGACATGGAGAATAAATTTTCTCACTTTGTAATATCTTAGAAGTTCTGGAGAGGCCACCACAGGGGCCAACACTTGAGCAATAGGGAAAGGAGTTACTGAACAAAGTTTCTAATCTCCAATCTGACAATCTGGGAGGTATTCTATTGTTTCTCAGAAGTCTTCAAGCTCCTGCTTCCTAAAGCAGCATTGTCAATAACATATCCTTTCTTCTTTCCCTACCTCACCCTTTTTTAAAAAGAATCTTTATTTTTTATGTGGTGCTGAGGATCAAACCCAGTGCCTCACATGTGCAAGGCAAGCGCTCTACCACTGAACTACAGCCCCAGCTCCCCTGTCTCATTTTTAATGTTCTCTTACTCTTGTTTTCTGGGGCTCATCTCCCAAATAAACAACCTGTACTAAGGTTCTGTACTAAGCTCCATTTGCAGGGGAATCCAGTCTAAAACGTACACATATAACTGATATTAATATTTGGTCACTCAACAAATGATAGACTCCAATGTCTTATATAAACTAATCTTTGCTGATCTTAATCTTCCACTTCTGCTTTGCACATAACTGGGTGTGATTTTGCCATATTTACTGACTATGAAAAATGAGTTATTATAAGGTAGGGTTAAATGTGCAAATAGGGACAAGATACAGAAGGACTAGAATGTTATGATGAGCAACTGTGTTTATACAATGTATAAGTATCCATAGTATTTTCTAATGTATTCATATAATGTTTTTTCACTGTATTACACAAGTTATCTGTGAATATTTTCCTTGCCTAGCCTCAATATTCTTTATTTCCATATTATTTCTTGTCTAATGGAATATTGCATTCCTTTCATTCAGATGACATACCAAAATGTTTAGAGAGGAACCCCATATACCAATGTAGAAGTAGAAGCCACAACACTAAAATCTGAAGTTAATGTAAAACCAATAGGAGTTAGAGGTATGTATTTTCAATAAATACCTGTTTGTGGCCTGGCATGAAAGATGTCAGGACAAAACCGAGCTGAGGGGCTTTCCATCTTTTCTCAGTACAGTTTAATAAAAGATTTTGAGACATCAATTTTTCTATTTTCCACTGATATAAGTGGTTTGGGATCTCAAATAAAATAATACATTTCTCTACAATTGAAACCCAATAGCAAAAGACTTATGTGAAAACTGTAAGAAAGCACCAGTGCAATCACCAAATAGAGGAACAGGAAGAATAATATGGTGAAGAAAAGAAGAATGGAATGCAAAGAGAGTGTTTTAGAAATAAATCATCCTCAGAGAACTAGAAAATGGGTATATTAAGGACATTGTAATTTTAACTGAAATAGAAAAATATGATTTGCAGGGCTCAGTTGACCAACAGGAACAAAATCAACTACCAAGTAATTTAGCATGTAACTACTGAGCCCATTTAATGGAATTTACACTTTGGAAACTCAATATTATCAGATGATGATGACAAGGAGGCATGAGAGCATACCTGTCGTTTTTCCAAGTGTGGCACTGGTAATACCAACATGGAGAAAAGATGAATCTAGCAACTCAGCAACTCAGTAATTAAAGAAAGGCTGAGTTAGGAGGATTTGCAAGTTCAAGGCCAGCCTCAGAAACTTTGTAATACCTTAAGCAATTTAGCCAGATCCTGTCTCAAAATAAAAACTATAACAGATGTAGATGTAGCTCCATGATAGAACAGATCTGCACTCAATATCCACTACCAAAAAAGAATGATTTTTTGGTTTTATTTGTTTTTAATCAGAACTCTTGGATATACCCCAACCTTACTTTGGTGTCTATGAAATATAATGCATTTTTATTAATATATATATACAAATAAAAATTTTAGCCTGATTTTAGTGAAATCAAATATGCACCTTAATCTTCATAATACAATGAATTGTATTATACTCATTTTCATTTTTAATGAAGTGATATGTTTAAAATTCTTCATCCTTCATTGAGCATTCCAATAGATATTCAGGTCTCAAATAAAAGATGGGAGGAAAGGAGGTAATTGAAAAAAGGCAAGTTAAATTTTTGAAAGCATGTAAAATAAGTAATAAGGGAGAAAAGAATTTATGATTGTAAAATCAATATATGAGGATCTGGGTGCTCTGAAGCCATTGTACCCAGTTCTTATAGTGGTGACAAACTTGTGCTGGGGTTGCTGGACCTGGACTAAAATTGGCTCTACCAGTTGGATAAATGATGTTTGGAAATATAATTCACTTGAAAGATAATAATACCATGGAGTTATTTCTTATTTTAGGGTCAAAAATAAATAATATACAGAGTACACTTGGTAGAGAGTTCAGGGGATCATTTACTAAATTAGAGATGTTGTTATAATTATCATTACAAGGGCTTTTAATCCACTGGGAAGAAACTTCTTTTACAAGGAAAAAAACAAACTACAAGCAGATTAGAGATCACTGTTATAATAGAAGTGTACAGTCTGTAAGTACTCCAGAAGAAAAATAGTAATTCTCACTGATGAAAATAGCAATTGTTTCATGGGAGAAGTAGGATTGGCCCTACTGTTCAACTTACTCAGTTGATTAGTAATTAAAAGGGGTAAATAATCATGGAGAAAGTACCAAGCTAAACCTACCATGAACATTCCATAAACATGCTGAGCATAAACATGGGTTTGCCAGAGAACAGGTGAAGGTATTGATGTGATGATGTGAGGAATTGAGAAGGAGAGCCAAAGGAGTGAGAACGTTGAAGAACAATAGGAAAAGGCTATGGGATAGGAAAGAACTGGACATTATTACCCTGTGTGCATATATGATTATACAACCAGTGTAAGTCTACATTGTTTATAATCAGAAGAATAAGTTATACTCCATCTATGTATGATGTGTCAAAATGAATTCCACTGTCAATCATAACTAATTAGAGCAAATTTTTTGAAAAAGAATAATAGGATGTCAGTTGAGACCTAGAACATCATGCTAAGAACTTTTGTGTTTGTTCTATAATAAAATAAGCAAGAAAGTTATTGAGCAAGAAAGTTAAAACTAATATATACTCTATCATCTCCTAGATTATTACACTTCTATGCCCCAAAATGTAGTTCATCTTCAGATACTTCTAAGCAATCTATGTCATTCCTTATAGAGAAGGTCCAATTATTCTCTGAATCCAAAACTAAACTGTTTCTGTTACTGATGAAAAACCATGATTAAGAAAGGGGATGAGGATGAATGGAGAGAAGACTTGATTTTATTTTTTTATTGTTAAAAATAAAACTAGTTCTAGAGCAAGGGATGAATGCTAAATAATCCAAACATCTTAGTCAGCTCTTCATCACTGTCATCAACATATCCAAAAGACCAACTTAGGGGAAGAAAAGTTTATTTAGCCTTATGGTTTCAGGGGCTCAGTTCATGGTCAGCCAATTCCATTGCTCTGGCCTTAGGTGAGGCAGAAGAGTGTGGCAGAGTAAAATAGCTCAGAACATGGTGGCCAGAATGTAGGGGGCGGGGTAGGAGGGCTTCAGGGAAGATAAACCCTTTCAGGGCATGCTCCCAGTGACACAACTCCTCCAGCCACACCCTACTTACCAACAATTACCACCCAGTCAGTATATTCACACTAGCATTGACTGATGACCCTCATAATATAATCATTTCACCCTCTGAAAATCCCTGTTTTAACACAGGAGCCTTTGGAGGATCCCCCATATCCAAACCATAACATCAAAGAAAAACAATTTAAGATAGGGCTTTATCTTTGTAAGTGTATATGTAAATGTTTAAATTGTTAAGTGAGCTTTACAATAATAAGAGGTGGAGGTGTAATAAATGAACTTTTATTACTACCAAAGGTATGAACATCAGGATGGAAAGGAAGTACTAGGTTGGGGCCCAGTGAGGATAGTTAGAAAGAATCATAGTAACTTATATCACCAACTTTGATAATAAACATGACTTCTTAACAATTCCACATATTCATGTACACACAGACTTTTTCTCCTATAAAAGATAAAGCTTCTTCCTGTACTTTTGACCTAGGGTAAGGTCTATGAATATGTTAACCTATAAAATGTAGAGGAAATTAATCTCTGTGACTTTGGAGTTTAGACATTAAGAAGACCAGGCAGCTTCCAACTCTTCTTTATTGATACCTTGAACTACCATATGATAAATTCAAGATACCTTACTGGAGTTAGTAAACACATAAAGGGGCCATAGAAGATTAGACACCACATGGAGAGAGGGAACAGGAGGAAGCACCATGGCCTGAAGCACCCAGCCACAGTCACCATTTGACTACCACTACCTGGGAAATCACAAGGGAAAAAAGTACAGAAATAGCTCTGGGGATCCCCAGCAAACCTCTGAAAACATGAGATGGAATCATGGTTGCTGTTGTTTATGGTAATTTATTACACATTAGTGGAAAACTGAAACAAGAGAGCTATTGACCAGTGAAACAATATGGAATAATCATGCCTCCAGAACACATCAGTTCTCTACAGACAGCAAATAATTCCTATGAAGAAAGTATTAGTAATTCTTATGCTATTTCTATATCTCAGATGGCAGCAAGTATGATTTCAAGATAAAATAAAGGACACCAAGTTACATTTGAATTACAGATAAACAAAACTATTTTAAAAAAAAATTTTTTAGTTGTTGTTGGACACAATATTTTATTTATTTATTTGTATGTGGTGCTGAGGATCGAACCCAGCACCTTGCACGTGCTAGGCAAGCACTCTACCACTGAGCCACAGCCACAGCCCCTATTTTCTTAATATAAGTAAGTCCCATGCAATAATTGGAACATAATTATATTAAAATAACGTATGTTGCTAATCTGAAATTCAAATTTAACTGGGCATAGTTTGCTTTTATTTGCTAAATCTAGTAATCCAACATGAGAGGAATTTCTTTTTTTCTTTTTTTCTTTTTTTTGAAAAATAATTACTTCAAAAACTTTGGAGGTATGAATGTAGATAAGCTCTTTATGCCCAAATTTGTTGAATGCAATATAGATGGAAAAGTCAGGAACATTTACATATATGCTGGCAGTTCTCAGAAACAACTCTTTCAAGTCCTACAAGTAACAAATGAGGTAGAAATTTTGAAGACAGAGAGTAAAAATTATTCAACAAAGAGAGATGACGGCTCTGAGGTTAAGAGTCCCCTGTTTCTCCTGAGTTCTAGTATAGGTGCTAACTCAGTGCCCCTTCCTCCTTATGCAAGTCACCTCCATCACTCTGACCTGTTTTCTCATCTGCATTGTAAAACAGATTGTGCTAATAAGTCCCTTTCAATACTTCAATCCCATGATTCTAAGGACTGACAGTAGAAATAGAATTTACATTAAGGCCATAAAATTAAGAAATTGGGATTTTTCACAGACTTTAATTTAAAATTGGGTTTTTACACATCCAACGTTAACTGTCTGGAGATCCTTATTTATTCCATTTTCAAATCTACATCTGAATTAAACAAATAATCACCCAACCATTTAACTAAATCTTCCCATTAAGCTATGATAAAATATTGCATTAAAAGCTTTTGGTTGCGGCTGGGGATGTGGCTTAAGCAGT
Source organism: Callospermophilus lateralis (assembly GCF_048772815.1). NCBI lineage: Eukaryota > Metazoa > Chordata > Mammalia > Rodentia > Sciuridae > Callospermophilus > Callospermophilus lateralis. Next base: position 39,574,245 of record NC_135319.1, read on the forward strand.
AGCGCGCTCACCTGGCATGCACGGAACGCTGGATTCGATCCTCAGCACCATATAAAAATAAAAATAAAGATGTTGTGTCCACCAAAAACTAAAAACAAATATTAAAAAATTCTCTCTCTCTCTCAAAAAAAATAAAATAAAAAGCTTTGGGTTGAGGGCTAGGGTTGTAGCTCAGTGGTAGAGTGCTTGCCTAGCATATGTGAGGCACTGGGTTCGATTCTAAGCACCACATATAAATAAATAAAATAAAGGTCCATTGACAACTAAATTTTTTTTTTTTAAAAAAAGCTTTTAGCTGAAAAGCATTTGCTCCTCTTTTATGAGTTAATGGTAACCACATTAAAAGTTGTACATGAAGAAGTTCAATTATTTAATAGTGAAAAGCAAATGTTTTTGAAATTAGCTAAGTCTTCATGCTTCTGGAAAATTTTGTATCTTTTGATAGGCATAATATTGGACTTATAAATTGTTTAATTAAATCCTTTCTAATCCTAAATTCCTGATGACCCAAGGTGAAAAAGCAGCCTTAACTTGAATAGAAACAAATTTGTGAAGAATCCTAAAAGTAATCTGAAGAGGGAATTGGATTATTTTGAATTACTAGTTGTTTTCTATAAGCATTTGGATGAGAAACTCAAGTTAGTTTTTAATGTCATAAAATCAATTTACCAACATGCACTGAAAACTCACTGTGTACCAGTCAGCTCTATCGTATATTATTAATTCCATTTCATAGCTTCAGAGAAGCTCAGAGAGATGAAATCTGTGCCTGAGATTTCAGAACTGATGAGAACACAGCTAGGATTTGAATGTAATTTTGCATGACATAAAGAAACACATTCTTTTTTCTATTTTATGTTTGCCACAAAACATTTGAGGTATATAAATGTGGAAATTATATACTTACTGTTCTTGTTTTTTCTTCTAAGTTAATTTTAAAAGAACAGAAACAAGAAATAAATATTTCAACAATAAACAAAAGCCTAATTTCACATGCTTGTTTCTGTGTCCAAATCTCTCTCCCCTCACCTGTCTACGAAGGTCTCTTGTCTTCTTGCACATGTTGTCTATAGCAATATTCAAAGTATTACTCCTTTCTTTTTTTCCAGTCTGCAAGGGAGAAAAAAAAATGACATAAGCAATGGTATCAAATTACTCTTTATCACTTAGCAATTTGCTTTCTAAATTTCCTGAAAATAACAGCTTGAAAATTCAAGAATAGTTTTCAAAACTGCTATGATATTGCATATGATTCATGAGCATTTCACTTAAGACTAAGTAGAATGGTGATTAAATCTTATGTTATTTTCTTCTTTAAACTTTTGTAATATTTCTGATACAGGGTTTGATTCAATGTGGCAGTAAGCAGAGCATTATCTCCATGAAATTCAGATTTTCATTCTTAACAAGTCAACTTTTTAACTGCTAAGCATGCAATTAGCTTAAAAGCATTAGATGCCCAATTTGTCAACTTCTGTGGGAGTTTCTGAAGTCATTTTCATGGTGTATAGTGTAAGTTATGCAGAGCCATATTGGAGTTTTGCTAAACACTAAATAAAATATGCAGTGCAAATTCATAGCATTTGCAAAAGTTGACCACAATTTTAGCTGACAATATTCCAAGAACAAATTGTTTTAAGTAAGAACTGGATGCTGTTTTTGGCTCTTCAAGATAATTTCTGCAACACCTTTTTATTCTTTGAGCAGAACGGTTCTCTCTGTTATAGCCTTAACCCAAATCTTTAGACTATTAAGCACATACAGAGTCACCTTGGTTAATATTTCTACCTATTATTTTTGTGGGAAACAACTGGATTGAATTTAATCATACTTTTCCTGTGATATTGCATATAAAAGAGATTGGAAAAAATCATTATGCGATTCACCTCTAGGAAAATTGCTGCTTTTAAATTAATAAACTGAAAAGGGCTCTTGAGAGGAGACCTTGAAAATCAGGAAGGCAAGTTTATGCAACTGATAACTGAGGGAGTTTACACATGACTCCATTAAAAAGGACACCAGGGCAAAGCATAGACCATGAGGCAGCATGTGAGACACTACTCCCATGACTAAACTCAAAAATCCCAAAATCTTTCTTCAGACAGAAAGACTCCTGAACAAGAAATTTAAGATCATTTATATTCTGTCCTAACCTACCTATTTAGTTTAATCTATTGCCACATCTTCTTAAGCACTATCCTTCACAGTAGATATATTCCTACATTTTTCTCTTTTCCCCAGTTCTTACATATACCTGAAAGAGCACTGATTTCAGGGAGCATCTCTCCAAACAATACCTATTAAAATCCTTCCCACTCTTCAATGGTTTCCACAACAAATTTTCCTCAAAGATATGCTCAAAATAAACATCTTCCTCTCCTTCCTCCAATAGCATTTCCCAATATCCTCATTCTATTTCCGTGCACGCTCATCACCCATAAAATGCTGTTAAAATCTTGATATCGACAGGTATATATTAAATTTAAAAAAAAAATTTTTAGTTGTAGTTGGACACAATACTTTTATTTAATTTATTTATTTATATGTGGTGCCAAGGATCAAACCCAGAGCCGCCCATGTGCTAGGCCAGTGCTCTACCACTGAGCCACAACCTCAGCCCTATATTAATTTTTTTGACTCTTTGGTACAACTTACATAGAACTTATTGAATAGAATTAACTACTCTATAAGTGAGCAATTTGATTCAAAATACAACATAATTTTAGTTAGAGGCCTGCTGTATGCCAGGAAGATATAATGCTGGACTCTGAAGATTTCAGCATTGAGCTAAAAGGCACACCCAATTTCCTCTATTAGCTGAGAGGTTGCTGGTACCCATCTATATCTGTTAGGTTCAGATTTTCTCAGCAGATGTTTTGCTATTATTTAAAGGGTATAGAAAAATTATCATCACTTTGAGATGATCCTATAGACTGCAAGATTTGGAATTCATGGGTCTATCTCTTTAAAATCTCAATACCAGCTTCCAAGTACTGTGATACCCAAAATTGATGCTACACATATCTAGCTGACAAAATAGAGGACCACTAAGCCTATGCCATATTTTATTTTTGAAGGGCAATGTGGAATGTGTACATGATAGAAACTGTGTCTAGTGAAGAAGGGGGTAAAAAAAGAAGGAGAGATAAAAGATATTTAAATGAGGCTTTTTCATCAAACACAAATAAAATTCTGTATATCAGAGCAATGGTGGCAACACACCCAGATAAAAATAGTGAATACTTCCACAGTTCTTACCCACATTCTCCATACTAGCAGTACAAAGTTGTGAAGAGTTAATTCAGGGCTATATAAGGCAGCCCCATAAACAGATACACAATGGGCTCAGAGATAGCTCTTAATTTTACCTAAGTTTAATGCATTACTAACTTTAAAAAAATATTTTTATAACTTTATTTAATTAATTTATTTTTTTATGTGGTGCTGAGGATCAAACCCAGTGCCTCACACACACTAGGCAAGTGCTCTACCACTGAGTTACAACCTTAGCCCCATATTATTAACTCTTGGTTATATCTCTTTCTATTTCATGAAAGTAGAGACATCAGAAAAAAGGGGGTGAAGGGAGCAGGAGTGGGAGAAAGAATCCTCCCACACATACCCGCACAGTATCAATAATAATATGGGAGACTCCTATAGTGTTGGCTGTAAAAAAATCACTAGCTTTGGGGCTGGGGATGTGGCTCAAGCGGTAGCGCGCTCGCCTGGCATGTGAGCGGCCCGGGTTGATCCTCAGCACCACATACAAACAGAGATGTTGTGTCCGCCGAATACTAAAAAATAAATATTAAAATTCTCTCTCACTCTCTCTTTAAAAAAAAAATCACTAGCTTCTATGGTGTGATTCATCAGAACAACTAAAAGATGTCAGTCTTCTCAGACCTAGCAGCAGAGGCATACAAAACTTTAATAAAGGATGACAGGAGGTGACAGCATGAAGAGATTCAATAAGGACAACAATGATGATTTCCTAATTTTTACTCAGAGCTTAACCTTAGTTCAAAATGTTTCCTTGGGTCAAAGACATTTTGTTCTCCAGGTAATGATAAACAGTCCCTAACATTTAAGGCAATATAAAGTTCTTCATTCTTCCTTCCTTTTCTCTCCCTCTAAGCCCCACCTCCAACCACCCACACCTTTCTTCTTTTTCACCTCTATTTTTTATTGGGTCCTTGCTCTATTTATCCTGATTTATTTGGCTTCAGTTGAACCATTTTATGCCTCTTTATTCCTTTTGCATGGCATAAAAATAAATAAAGCAAGGAGAAATAGCCCCATCCTATTTAAAAGCCCTCATTCCTTGTGTTTTCAAAGCCTTAACAAATCATCAAGCAATGAGCTAAGACCAAAGGAGAATTCTGTGTTCTGAGATGAGGAATGGAAATGGCAGGATATTAAAACACAACCACAGATAACAGTGAGAACCTTCCTATATTCCAAGTGCTCACAAGAGATGATGCTTCTTAAAGGAATCCTTGACAGGAGCCATTATTGGGTCAGCACAGTCCTGCTATTAGAAAAGGGATGACTTTGAGGGAGTGTCAGGGAAAAGACTGGGAAAATGTGATGTGGATCAGCACTGCACAGAGCCAGCAGTCATATTCGTCATCAGGAAACAAACTGCAGGAAATATTCTACTGAAAAGAACAGTTCTGAGTATGATCTTTCATTCAATGAAATTTCATTAAAATCATTATTGCATTTTATAAATATGGTCCCGGTAGGATTCAGGCTTAGATCTATATAATCTTAACTATGAGTCTTTCCATCAAGTCTACCTCATCATTGCTCCCATATAACTACCATGGTTAATTGTACTCTCTCATGGTTCCCTTAAAGCTAAATTACACATCTGGAAAAAATTCCTTTATAAATAAACTTTCATTGAATTATCCTAATCTGAATGTTCCATCTGTGTACTATTGGGACTCCACGGGAGAGAACTTTCCAACACTGCACTGTCTGATATGCAGTACCTACTAATCACACGTGGCTATTTAAATTTAAGTGTAAATTAATTAAAACATTAAAAATTCAGCTCCTCAGCTCCTCAATTTGAAAAATCTAAAGTGCTCAATATCCACATATGTCTGGTGACTACTGTATTGTATATCACAAAGATAGAATGAGTTTGTTACTGCAGAAAGATTTATTGGATCGTGTCATTCTAAAACATACATTAAGTTCTTAACTCTTTATGCAAGTCACCTTTCAGTTAGATGGGAATAAATAGAGAGCTAAAAGCCAATAAACAAAATATCTAATCCTTGAGAAAGAGAGGGTAATGATATTTATACTTCTTTTATAACACTTGGCTTAATAAAAAGTCAATCCAATATAGTCAAAAAATCTTTATTATCTATTATATGCCAGGTACCATCTGAGGATCAATGCTGCATTAACCCAGTGCCCATCTTTGAGCAGCATGCATCTAGTAGTAGATATAGACACAGACACAGTTCTTAGTAGAAGAATCTAGAGTAATGTTTAGGTGGATGAGAACAATATTCCATTAAGGGTAAGGGAAGGATTGAGGGGAAGGACTGAAGGATGATGGGAGTCAGGCAGGTGAGCACAAGAGCAAATACCCTTCTGGGGAGACAGTGACAACCTGAGCTAAGGCCAAGGTCCATAAAGCATATTTGGTAATCAACATAAAATTATGAGGGGAGGACTTCCTGATCCTGGAGGTCTTTTCTTTCCTAAGAAATGAGGTTGATCCTATAGACAGACAGCAGGTGCTATGAAATTTAAACAAGTAAGACAGTCATATCATTATGTCAAACTGCTAGAGTCTGCACAACAGATTTGAGGCAATTAAGAATACAAACAGGCAGAAGACTGAGGACAGTCACAGCAACAGTCTACAAAAGGAATGAACACTGTTGAAACCAATGCAGCGACAGTTAGGATAAAGAAAAATGGCAGGCCTAAGGACTGTGGGTCAATGAGGTAGGATGACGATTGGCAGGTGCTGGCAGGTGAAGGAAAGAGAACAATCTGGGTTGGTGTCTGGGTTTCTAACCATAATGACTGGATGAATGGTGATGCTGTGAACTGAAATGATCATTTCAAGAGAACTGGGTCAACAAAAATGATAATTCAACTTGGAATTGCTGAAGGACCTGTGTTCACTTGGCTATTGTATGTTCTGTGACCAACTGCTTATTCACATATATATCTCACTACAGTATGATACCCTTGAGGGAAAAAAAGCCCTTAGAGCTTTATTTCTCAAAGCACCCAGTACAGTGCTTTGCACATAGTAGGAGCTCATCAGAATGTAGAGAAATAGTGGAGAATAGTAGAGAAATGGAAGACTGCATAGAATTTTGACAAATCTCATCATATTTCTGGTACTTAAAATTTCCAAACCTATAAAATAAAGGTTTGTCCTCAATTGCTCCTATATTCTTTCATAACTTTAAAATGTTATGAAAGGATCACATTCTCTAAAAAGAAAAATTATAGAATATTATGTTACTTTTATTATATAATTTCTTGCATGAATAGCTATTGAAAATGCATCAAAACATGTGTGAGTGTGATATAAACCTGAAATCATACAAATAAAAGGAGACATTTGAAATAGGAAGGCCATAATCCTCACCCCAGAAAACTAGAAAACTCAAACATTGAGGAATGAGGATTAAAGAAAATGATAATTTATTTAATTCATAACCAAATGAAGATGTTAGTGCAGAGGACCCTGTGTAGAATTTAAACAGCAGGAAAATGGTTTTTGTTGTTATTTTGTTGTTGTTGTTTTATATGTATGACATTTTACTCAAGCTTTTAAAATGAAACATTTCCCTTTTAGTGGAAAAATCTTTATTTCATGGTAAAGATGAAATATGATGCCCTTAAACTTAGTTCTTCTCTGTAGAAATAGCTTTAAAAATATTTTATGTTTAACAAATAGCAGAGGAAACAGATTCTAGTCCACATATTTCAGGCATGAAAGATAAACAAATAGACAAGCATAAAAAATCAAATCTCTTCTTTTAGAATACCACTGTACTGAGTAGCATGTCAGGAAGACACCCTGATAGGGCCTGCTAAGTAATCTTTCTGAAGCAAGGACTAAGATATGAAAATAAAACTAAAACAAACCAGAAATTAACTCTGACATTTGAAGTAAGCTTTTTAAAAGTAACTGTATATAAGAATAGAATGAAACTACCATAAGAAAACATAGAAGAAATGTTTCGCGACATAGGAATGGGTAGGTTTCTTTTTGACACAATCCCCAAAGAACAGAAAACAAAAGCAAAATCCTGATTAAAAAGCAAGTAATAGGGCTGGGGCTGGGGCTCAGCGGTAGCGCAATTGCCTGGCATGTGTAAGGCACTGGGTTTGATTCTCAGTACCACATATAAATAAAAAAATAAAGGTCTATCAACAACTTAAAAAAATATGTATTTTTTTAAAAGCAAGTAATAGACCCAAATTGGCATTTATATAAAGACAGCATACAAATGGTCAACAAGTATATGAAAAAAATGCCCAACATCACTAATCATCAGGGAAACAATAATCAAAACCATGATTATATACCACCTGACACCAAGAAGAATGACTATTACTGAAAAGAAAAAAGATAAGTGCTAGTAAGAAAGTAAATGGAGAAAAGAAAACCTTTGCACACTGTTAAGGAGAACATAAATTAGTGTAGCCATTATGGAGAATAGTGTGGTGGTTCTGTATGATCCAGAAATCGTACTACTGGGTACATGTTCAAAAGGAAATAAAATGGGTATGTTGAAGAGATAACTCCATACAAATATTTATTGCAGCACTATTCCCAATAACTAAGAAATGGAAGAAACTTAAGTGTCCATCAAGTGATGAGTGGCTTAAATATGATACACACACAACAGAATACTATTTAGCCAGGCATGGTGGTACACACCAGTAATCCCAGAGACTTTGGAGGCTAAGGCAAGAAGATTGTGAATTCAAAGCCAGTCTCAGCAACTTAGTGAGGCCCTAAGAAACTTAGTATGATCCTGTCTCAAAATAAAACATAAAGAGGGCTAGGGAGGTGTCTCAGTGGTTAAGTGCCCCTGGGTTCAATCTCTACTGCCAAAATCATCATCATCATCATCATCATCATCATCATCATCATCTGCCAAATGAAAGATTAAAGGATGAAATCCTGCTATTTCTGACACCATGAAAGGAACTGGAAGTATTATGCTATGTGAAACAAACCAGGCACTGAAAGACAAGTTCCACATGATTTCATTTATGTGTAGAATCTCAAAAAGTTGATTTCATAGAAATTGAGAGTAGAATGCTGGTTACCAGAGGCTCAGGAGAGTAAGGGAGTAGGAGGAGAAAAATTGTTCAATGGGTGCTGAATTACAGTTAAATACAAATAAAAAGTTCTGCCCTATTACACAATAGGGTAACTATAGAAAAGGACAACATAATATGTATTTCAAAAAGCTAGAAAAAAGGATTTTAATATTTTTGCCACGATCATTTGAGGTGATAAGTTTACTCTGATTTAAACATTACATAATTGATACCATCAAATCACATGATACCTATAAATCTGTACAAATTTTATATTTTTATGTAGGAGTTCAAAATAAATTTAAATAAAGTTTTAGAAAAAATAGTATAATGCTTTAGAAGAATAATAGAAGACTGCAAATTTCTTAAACTTTTGTATTGTTTGGAAAAGTACAATGCTGTGTTCATGTACTGCCTCCCGGGTAGGATGGGGAGCTGGTGAGGGGGAACAAGCACTTTACATGTATTATCTAATCTGCTGTTCCCGCAACTCTTCACATGTTTGCATATGAAGACACTGAAGTTCAGTTAGTTTTACTATCTTGCCCCAGGAGGACACAGTGTAAATGGTTGGATCAGATAAGTGGAGTCCTTGCTTAGACTTAACACATCATTCCATAGAAATGAGAATATGCTATAACTTAAGTCAAAATTAACATTTCTATGATAAAAATTATATAAATGTATTTCAAAACTATAATAAGCAAAATATAAATTTGTGGAGCCCTTTGACATTGTGTTTTAATCTGAACTCCATCACTTGACAACCCAGGTTATTAATCTCTCAAAGGTTGTCTCTTTGTCCATAAAATGAAAATAATACAGTCATTATATTATATCATTATTATAAGAAATTAAGAGATAAGATATACAAGTTCTTGCAAAGTAAGTACTCAAAAAATGTTAACAGCTATTATCATGCTTACATTGTTAATAACTCTTGCATTTCCTGAACCACATCAGCTGGCTGATTTCCTTATGATTTTTCAATCACTGACTGTCATCCAGAAAACCTTCATCTCTTCTTGCTCAACAAGAAGATTCTTATTCATAAATTGGTGCATTTAGACTGCCTTATTCTCAGTATCACCATTTTTGACTCTACTCAACCTCACAATAAAAAATAATTACATATTCTTCTATTTGGGTTTCCACTAATTTCTTAACATAGTTCAATTATAACACCTTTAAACATTATATTTTTATTTATAATCTGCCTCATCTTTTTTCAGTTTCCCATTTTATTGATTTTATTTTTTAAATACATGACAGCAGAATGCATTACAGTTCTTATTACACATATAGAATACAATTTTTCATATCTTTGTATATAGTATGTTCACGCCAATTCATGTCTTTACACATGTACTTTGTTTTTTTTAATTTTTTGAATTATAATTCTTATTACACATATATACCATAATTTTCATATCTCTTTATATATAAGTATGTTGATACCCAATTAAGTCTTCATTCACATGTACTTTGGATAATGATGTCCATCACATTCCACTGCCCTTGCTGGTCCCCTGCCTCCTCCCTTCCCCTTTCACCCCTCCTCCCTATCTAGAATTCATCCAATCCTCCCATGCTCCCCCACCCTACCCAACTATGAGTCAGCCTCCTTATATCAGAGAACACCTTCGGCATTTGTTTTTTGGGATTGGCTAACTTCACTTAGCATTATCTTCTCCAACACCATCCATTTACCTACAAATGCCATAATTTTATTCTCTTTTAATGCTGAGTAAAATTCCACATTTTTTTTATCCATTCATCCACTGAAGGGCATCTAGATTGGCTCCACAGTTTAGCTATTGTGCATTTTTATCATCTCACACCAGTCAGAATGGCAGCTATTATGAAGCCAAACAACAATAAGTGTTGGAGAGGATGTGGGGGAAAAGGTACACTCATACATTGCCAGTGGGACTGCAAATTGGTGCAGCCAATCTGGAAAGCAGTATGGAGATGCTAGACTGCTGCCTGTGTTCTCAGACCAAAGATGCTTTTGCCACAATGCAAAATTTCAATTGATGTGCACCAAATAGGAAAAAGATATATTTGTGGTTTTTGCACTGCAAAAGAAACCAAATTGTTTAACTGGGGATGTTACTCATCTTTTTTTGAATCCCAGAGATGGATATAAAACATAGCTTTCTCTTTAAAAGATGTTTCCTAGAAGAATCAGTTACAAATCTGGGAATGGAAACACCATTTGACCCAGCTATTCCTCTCCTTGGACTATACCCAAAGGACTTAAAAACAGCATACTACAGGGACACAGCCACATCAATGTTTATAGCAGCACAATTCACAATTGCCTCATCTTTTAAACAATCAATTGAACTCTATAATCATGGTATTTACTATAGTATCTGGCACTCAATTAATGCTAGTAAATAAAATGAGTAAGTGAAAGAATGGTTAACCACACTTTTATTAATAGTAAATAATAATCAAACTATTTTATAAACAAAGCCAGAGGTTGTATTTATAACAAAAGTAAGTAGCATCCATCCTCTTAGCTCTCAAATATTCTACTCAGTGTTGTTACTCATAAACTGTAATCATTGCCCCTTACAAAGAAGATACAACATAAATTTGGTATATAGATGAAAATCTAATTTTTGGATGAGAAAATGGGGGTTTTAAAATAAGTCTCTTTAAGTCCTTAACTAAGTTGAATCACCTCTCATCCTTTGTCTCAAATATCTTTTGCATGACTGATCTTCAGGGTCCCTCTATCCTGTAATAGCATGTGCTGCTGTGGTTCTCCGGTTGAAAAGCAAAATAGTAAGAAACTAGTCAAATACCAAGAGCATGACACTCTAGACTGTTGCCTGTATTCTCAGACCAAAGATGCTTTTGCCACAATGCAAAATTTCAACTGATGTGCACCAAATAGGGAAAAAAATGTATTTGTGGTTTTGCACTGCAAAAAACCAAATTGTTTAGCTGGGGATGTTACTCATCTTCTTTGAATCCCAGAGATGGATATAAAACATGACTTTCTCTTTAAAAGATGTTTCCAAGAAAAATCAGTTATAAATATATTTAAGTGCAGATGTAAAGAAGATCCACCCCAGAGACTAACAGGTAACTCTGAAAGAGTCTGGATGTATGAGGAGCAACCTGGCACTTTGTTTCCTAAAAATCACTGGCTCCTTCACTGTTTTTACTTCAAGCTATTATGTTTTGTGATAATTTGTCTCCATCCTTGCTTCCTATCTTTCCTCTTTTACTGCTAGGGTTTTCTTCACCATTCAAGCCAGGGAAACTTTGGAACTGATCATTGTTCCTGGTAGGAGGAATTTAAAAGATGGAGTTCATTCATTTCAGTAATTCAGCATTAAACTAAACTTGCTGTGACCTCCTGCCCTAATGGGTTTCAAATCTTGCCAGCTCTTACGTCAGTGACTATTTCTGCAAATCATGCTGTAGTTATCATTTAATGAAGTGAATAGGTTCAAAATTAAAGGTTTTGTGTAGGTTGAAGGCCGAATCCAAAGATATTATGTATATTAATGGTTCCTAAATACTTGTTGCAAGATTCATGCAGTGAAAAGGCAAAAATAGAGATAATCAAGTTATTTAGCCATAAGAAATACCTTTTTCTGAGAGTATTTCATTTCTTATGCTAAAATTTATGTCACTTATTTCCTAGAATGATGGCTTTATTTAGTGGTAAGTTAAAACACTTTTATTTGAAAGCAAAATAATAATAATAAAAAAACAGATCTCTCAGGCTGTGTTTGTGTGTATTCTTTGCCTATTTTTTCTAACGTGTTTGTATAAACACATAATTTCAGGGATAAATGGTTTAAAACAATGGAATAAAAATTGTCAATTTACAACAAAAAAACAAACAAAACAAATATACCTAATCTTGCAATCAAAAATGGTCAATAAGCCAGTTGTGGAATTGGCATATAAACAGAGCTTAAAATAATTTCTCTGCTTTTGAAACCAGACTTATTTTCTCAACTTGTTCAGGATATTTTATACTATTGCAATGCATTCAAAATAACATCGATGGGGGTGTTGCTCAGTGATTGAGTGCTTGCCTAGCATACACAAGGCCCTGGGTCTGATCCTTAGCACTGCAAAATAAATTTTAAAAAAGTAAATAACATTTACATTAAACTGCTTTTAAGAGCTAGTATAATAGTGGAATTAAATGGATATGATTCAAATCTTAGTTGTTAGACTTATATATAAGGTGATCACATGCCAGTTAGGTAAGCTAAGCTTCAGTCTTACTTATAGAATGAGAATGACACTACCTACTTTGGGGGGTTGTTGTGAGAATCAAATGAGATATTGTCCAGAAAGCATGTAGAGCCATAATTTCCTTTTAACTGACATTTGATAATAATATGTATTATTACAAATAAAGGTAATTTAAGATCATTGAAGGTACAGAGCATAAACTGTTCATTCTCTGTTGCACCCCCAGCAGGATTTGGCCATAATTTGTGCTCTGTGTGCATTAATTGAACGAATTTTTAAAAGAGATGTTTGAACAGCTAAATGAATGAATGAACATATATGATACAGAGAATATGAGGAGGGTTTTCTTATGGTCTTCAGAAAGATTAAAAAAACATTTATTACAAGGGATGTTAAGCCTTTGAATCTGGTGTCATCATCAACACAGTCAGTGTAACAAAATACAAACATCTAAGCCAAAGTTCTCAAATCCTCCAATTTCAATGACAGGTTAAACTGTACATCACATCTTTACTGACATTTCAATTTTCAAAATTGCTTTATTGAATCATCATTGGAGGGTCTTAACACATTTCACAATGAGATCTGGCTCATTCTACAAATGTTTTGATTTTTATGATGCCTGACCCAGTACCAGGAGAGGACCAATCCCCAAAGAAAACTGTTGCTAACAGAAGGACTACTATAACAAAGTATAAGAATGTCACAGTTTATGCTGTCAGTTATACTGTGAGCTCTTATAGAAAAGACTTTGTTCATGACATTCAAAACCACTACCAGGGTCAAATAGACAATGCTATGGCATCATGCACCACAAATCAAATAAATCATTTTCCATCTTTTACATATACCCATTGTTTTCTCTGTTTCTCCAGTGCTTTAGGCAGTAGAGATTTAGAGCATCACTGATCTTGTTAAAATTTTAGTCTCCACCATTCCTCAAGTTTCTCAAGTCTTCTGATCACTTTTTTTTCATTTATTTCCTAAGCCATGTTTAAAAAGATTCAGTATGTCATACATTAGCCAATAGTGGACTTTATGAAGTTTGAATCATTGACTGTCTAACAAAGTATTTCCAAAGCCCACACATATCAAATCTGGAACAGACAGCTTTCCACCATTCTGGTGATTGTTTTTACTTTCACCATCAACTGCAATCTGTGTTTTACAAACATGTTTATTTCCTAACACTACAAAATAACAGTATAATGGATTTATTCTTTACTGATTAACATGAATGTTTTCTGTAACTGCTATCCTCAATTAGCCCTTTCAATGCTCATGATTTGAAGAGTTTCTGATTTTGGAGAATGCAGAAAAGTTTAAAGATAGCCTCCACTTTAAAGAAGCTTGAAATATTAAAAATTTTCCCTCAAGAGGAATTAGGAGGTAATAATTTTCTTTACAATAAGATGCATAAATATATTTTATAGCAAGTCCTCTTGGCTTATTGGAAATAGTATTTATTATAAAACTTGATTTGTGCATTTATCTTTAACAGAAAAAAATATCATAAACAGTATCTAATTTATACACAGCCAGAATAAATACTGATCTGCCTGGTGAAACTTGATAGACATCAAGTTCCTGCTTAAAATCTATTCTCTGCTTTTTTCCCCAACTCCCAAATCCTACCCAATATTTGAAAATTTCCATTCATCTTTATTTTTTGAAGAAGTTTATTTAACTAAAAACTAAGATACCCACCAAAAATTCCACACTGATATACCAGATCAAGATAATACTTTTTTAAAAGAAATATTGAAAATCAGTTACATGACTGAATGAAACTTCACATCCATAATAATAAAGATATAAAGGTCAAAATGTGTACAGACTGATAAAGATGGTTTAGAGAGCATTCATGTGGAGAAAGGTAGTCTGGGATTTCCATCCCCCTCCCTATTCCTCACTCCCACCAAGTCTAGTAAGAGAGACTTTAGTTGGACCATTTAAAAAGCATGATATGAGTCTCTGGTAGCTAAGATTTTGTAGACAATTGGAAACTATCTTCTAAGAAATCTAACTGGTAAGAGCTGGCTTGTTGCAAATGAGTAAGTGGACAAGAAGGGACTGACCTCTAAAGTTAGAGCATTTTCCATGGTCCATATGTGAGTTTTATGCAAAAGAGAGTCTAGAGTCATCTTGGTTTTTTTTGTCCAATAATATTGCCTGGGTTAATAAAGTCATGGAATCTACTGAACTTTATGAATAAGCAGTCAGATGTAAGAGAATATGTCACTTACATTAAGTGAATTGATAAGATGGGGACCTTCAATGAACCTCAAGATCAACTGTGATGGTTAATTCAGATATCAACTTGACTTGGTTAAGGGATACCCAAATATCATCTGCCCCTTGGATTCATTCACCATACTCTTTCTCTACACTCTATTCCTAAATTCTAAAAAGCCCTTAGAAACACTGTACTTGTTGGATGTGTGTTATTGGAACAGAATAGTAGAAGTAAGGTTTTTTTTTTAATGAAATATGTGGATGATTAACCATTCTTATAGTGCAGGCCAAAGAATCGATGTTCAATCAGTCAAGTGGAAAGAAGGGCATCTAAAGAATGTCCTAAGAGCACTAAGTCCAACCTAGAATGTTGCTCCAGATTCACACAGAGCTCTGCTAATGGAATGATACCAATTAAAATTCATACTACAACTTCAAAGAAAATGCTCCTTGGAGTGATGCCAGCAAGACAGACAAACTCTTAGCACTTGTCACCCTCCTCCCACACACATAGACAGTCAAAATAACTAATAAACAACTATGCTTTGATGAAAATACCTAAAGGAAGTGGATGAGTACCTGTTTTACTCAGCTTTTTTGTTTGTTTTTCTTTTTTCTTTTTCTTGTTTTTTTTCAGCTGTGACTAAAAGACTTGACCAGAAAAACTGTAGAGGAGGAAAACTTTATTTGGGGACTCACGGTTTCAGAGATCTCAGTTCATAGGCAGCTGGCTCTAATCCTTGGGGCTCAAAGTGAGGTTGAACATCATAGAAGAAGAGTATGGTGGAAGAAAAGCAGTTCATATAACTATCAGACAGCAGAAAGAGGAACTCTACTTGCCAGATACCAAATATATACCTCAAAGGCAGACCCTCAATGCCCACATCCTTCAGCCACATCCTACCCACCTACAGGTACTATTCAGTTAATCCATCAGGGTATTAATTCACTGATTGTGCCAAGACTCTCATAAGCCAATCATTTCTCCTCTAAACTTTCTTGCACTTTCTCAGACATTAGCTTTTGGAGGATACCTAATATCTAAATCATAACATCTGGGGGCCATCTCACATCCAAACCATAACAGTACCAAAAACCCTATAAAGCACAGAAACCCATGATGGCCACATAGAAAACCATGGGAAATATCTGGCCTCTGCCACCCTATGCCTTAGTGAGAATCAGGTGAAAAGCAGAAGGGCCCTCTTTCTGCTGGGAAGAGGCAAACAAGAGAATGCCAGCATCCTTTGCAGTTCTCATAGGTATTAAAACCTATGGGAGCTGCCTGAAATCTACATAGCTGTGCTTCCCTCAGGAAAGAAGCCAACATTGCCCTTCTTCCTATGGTCCATACAGCTACTGGAATATTCCATCTGGGAACCGGAACCCCAGCTGCAGTTTTTCCTGCTCTGAGGGCAAAAGGCCATGACACCCTTCTTTCCCTGAGGTTTTTCTGCTGTTGAACCTTTTCCCCTGGTGCCCACCATCCTCAAGCTAAGCTGCTGTTATACCCTACCTAGTGGGGCAAAGCTACCACGGGGAGGCTTCATCTACTACTCCCTATTGTTACTGTGCCCTGACCCTCAGCACCTGTGGGAAACCAGTAGTCTTTCATTAAAATGGTGCCTTGGTGGCCCAGAAGACTCACACTCACCTTGTGCCTTAGCTAAAGTAGTACACTGCCTACGGGGGATCAGTACCTCCCAGAAAGAGCAACTACTCCCCACCAGTTTCTGTGTCCTAGAAAATAGCATGGGCTAAGCTCAGACTCTGCACTCTAAGGATAAATATCATGCTTGCTGGAGAATTAGACTAAGCCCTTGAGTAAGCTCTAGGAGACTGAGCTGCTGACTCTTCCTGCCATCTCCTAGAGATGTGCTGCTCTCTGACCCTGCAGGCCAATGACAGCTGTGTCTAACCATTCCAGGGTCTTTGCTGCCATTGTACAGGGCCTCAGAGAGTCCATGATATGGCTAAGTCCTACCATTCCAGGGTCCGGAGTAATCACCACATGTTGCCATTTTGTACTATTGTCTCTGATTCAAAAATCGCAGCTATTCTCTGTGTCCTGTTTCTAAATCTCTAGAACATTCCTTTCTTTGAGTTGAGCAAGTGTTTTCCCTGCCCTGCCTGAAGGGTCAGAGTTACCAGCTACAACCTGGGCTCTGAATCCAAGTTTCTTTTGAGTCCTTCAGAATTAGACTGTCCAGCTTTGTGGGCAATCTGTATCCATTTCTGCACCAGAGAAAGAACCTGCACATCATGACATGGGTGTAAGGTCCACTGGTAAAGGGAAATGTATAGTCAAAGTCAGAATATATCAATACTGTTACGATGCTCAGTACATTAAGGAGGACAAAAATAAATGGAAAGATATTTCATACATATGGATAAAAAGAAATGATATTGTTAATAATGTCCAATTACCTAAAGCAATATATAGACTCAGTGCAATATCCAATAGCATTTTTTCACAGAAATAGAAAAAAAAACAATTTTAGAATTTGTATGGAACCACAAAAGATCCTCAATGACAAAGTAATTCTAAAGAGAGAAATAGAAGTGGGAGGTATAACACTTTATGATTTTAAACTATATTACAAAAACATAGTAATCAATATGGTACTGGCATAAAAACAGACACACAGAATAGTATAACATAATAGAGAATCCATAAATAAAACCCAAGCATATTTTCTCAGCTAATTTTCTATGAGGAAACCAAAAAGAGACACTGGAGAAAAGATTGTCTTTTAAGAAATGGTACTGTAAAGGCTAGGTTTCCACTGCTAAAGAATGAAATTGGACCCCTATATCATACACAAGAATCAACTCAAAATGGATAAAGGCATAAACTTAAGTAAGCACACCATAAAACTCCTAGAAGAAAACAAAGGAGAAAAGCTTCTTGATATTGTTCTTGGCAATAATTTTTTTGGATATCACACCAAAATTCCAGACTACAAAAGCAAAAATAAATAAATGGGACAACAAATTAAAAAGTTTCAGCACAGAGGGGATGGGGTTGTGGCTCAGTGATAGAGCACTCGCCTCACATGTGCAAGACCCTGGGTTCAATCCTCAGCACCACATAAAAATAAATAAGTGAAATAAAGGTATTATGTTCAACTACAACTAAAAAATACATATTAAAAAAGGTTTGTTCTCAGAAACAAAAACAACTGACAAAATAAAAAGAAAAACTACAGACTGAGAAAAATACTGGAAAATCATAAATCAGCTAAGAGATTAATATGAAAACTTAGATTTAACTTTAAATCATAACTCAATAGCAAGAAAATATAATCTGATTTTTGAAATGTGCAAAGGATTTGAATAGACATTTTTCCAAAGATGACATAAAAATTCCAAAAAGTACATGAAAAAGGTATTCAACATTATTAATCATCTAAGAAATTCAAATCAAAAAGCACCATGAGATATTATCTCCCATCTGTCAGGATAGCTGTTATGAAAAAGAGATAATGAGCATTAGACTGGGTGTGCAGCAAATAAACCCTTGACCACTGTTGTTGGAAATGTGGACTAGTATAGTTAATACAGGAAATAGTATGGGGATTCTTCAGCAAATTAAAAACAGGTATAAGCCCCAAAAGAAACAAAAAATTAACACCTTGTAAAGATATCTGTTCTCTCACTATTGTTGTAGCATTATTCACCACAGTCAAGATATGGAAAAAAAACAGTATCCATCAATGGACTAATGGATAAAGAAAAGTATCCTTCAGTGAATGGGTCAATGGATAAAGATGTTCCTGCCTTTGCCACAACATGAATGGAACTAAAGGGCATTATGCTAAGCAATATAAGCCAAAGAACAAAAATATTACATAATGTTACTTGTATATGGAAGCTAGGAAAGAAAAGTTGAAAAATATAGAAGATAGAGAATAAATAAGACAGTGTTACCAGGGTTGGGGTGGTAAAAAGGAAGTGGAGAAATGTAGGTTAAATATTCAAAGTATCAAGTAGGTAGAATGAAAAGGTCAAAATATTTAATGTACAGAATGAAGACTACAGTTAATGATAGTGTATTATTTTCAGGATTTTTTGCTAAATGAGTAGATTATAGCTGCCATAGAAGTTAAACATGAGTAACTTTGAGATGGTGAATGTTGTGTTTCACTATAGAAAGCATTAATACACACACACATACACACATACACACACACACACACATACACACACGCACATATTTTATATCATCATGCTATATAAATATTCAAATAAAGTTTATTTTAAATAAAAATATCCTTCTTTAGTCACAGTGTTAGTTCAAAGACTAATTCTTTTTTTTTCTTTCTATAAGCATTTTATTCTTTTTTTTTTACTTGTTCCACTTTTTTTTTATTGGTTGTTCAAAGTATTACAAAGCTCTTGCCATCTCATATTACATATATTAGATTCAAGTGGATTATGAACTCCCATTTTTACCCCAAATACAGATTGCAGAATCACATCGGTTATACATCCACATTTTTACATAATGCCCTATTAGTAACTGTTGTATTCTGCTACCTTTCCTATCCTCTACTATCCCCCCTCCCCTCCCCTCCCCTCCCATCTTCTCTCTCTACCCCATCTACTGTAATTCATTTCCCTCCTTGTTTATTTTCCCCTTCCCCTCACAACTTCTTATGTGTAATTTTGTATAACATTGAGGGTCTCCCTCCATTTCTATGCAATTTCCCTTTTCTCTCCCTTTCCCTCCCACCTCATGTCTCTGATTGATGTTGATCTTTTCTTCCTGCGCTTCCTCCCTGCTCTGTTCTTAGTTGCTCTCATTATATCAAAGAAGACATTTGGTATTTGGTTTTTAGGGATTGGCTAGCTTCACTAAGCATAATCTGCTCTAATGCCATCCATTTCCCTGCAAATTCCATGATTTTGTCATTTTTTAGTGCTGTGTAATACTCCATGGTGTATAAATGCCACATTTTTTAAATCCACTCATCTATTGAAGGGCATCTGGGTTGGTTCCACAGTCTAGCAATTGTGAATTGTGCTGCTATGAACATCGATGTGGCAGTATCTCTGTAGTATGCTCTTTTAAGGTCTTCAGGGAATAGACCGAGAAGGGCAATGACTGGGTCAAATGGTGGTCCCATTCCCAGCTTTCCCAGGAATCTCCATACTGCTTTCCAAATTGGCTGCACCAGTTTGCAGTCCCACCAACAATGTACCAGAGTACCCTCTTCCCCACATCCTCGCCAGCACTTGTTGTTGTTTGACTTCATAATGGCTGCCAATCTTCCTGGAGTGAGATGGTATCTTAGGGTGGTTTTGATTTGCATTTCTCTGACTGCTAAAGATGGTGAGCATTTTTTCATGTACTTGTTGATTGATTGTATGTCCTCCTCTGAGAAGTGTCTGTTCAGGTCCTTGGCCCATTTGTTGATTGGGTTATTTGTTATCTTATTGTCTAATTTTTTGAGTTCTTTGTATATTCTGGATATTAGGGCTCTGTCTGAAGTGTGAGGAGTAAAAATTTGTTCCCATGATGTAGGCTCCCTATTTACCTCTCTTATTGTTTCTCTTGCTGAGAAAAAACTTTTCAGTTTAAGTAAGTCCCATTTGTTGATTCTTGTTATTAACTCTAAGACTAATTCTAACTGTATCTTTCAAATTTTCCTTTTTTGTTCAAAAAATACCAATGTGAAGAAAAAAAATTTTATTCAATGGAGAGAATTTAAGTTCTAATTTTTCCACTTACTAGATGGTGAATTTGAGCCAATCACATGTCTCTATGGATTCTAGTTTCCACTTCAATAAAGTAGGGTTTAGGACTAGAACTCTTGGCTTCTCGTCCAGATTTGATCACCATGTACCAGATATTACTATTGCAAGTGCTTACTGCCTCCTGGTTATTTCCGTCCAGGGAAGAGAATTTTTATTTCACTGCCCAGAGAAAACAGTGATGGACAAATATTCCTGGTTTGCTGGTCCCTTACAACATGCTTAGCAAGCAGGACAGAGGTTGGGAAGAATCATTTATAAACAGTCTAATAGTTTTCTTTGTTTGTTTTTGGTTATTTTCCCACATCTTTTTTTTTTTTTTTTTTAAATCTCTGCCTTTTTCTCTCTCCACAGAAGACAGATGACTTCTCAAAAAAGTACTAAGATAGTCCACTCCCCTGGACTAGTTCTAGTTCCTCTGAAGGGGAAAGGGGTCTGGTGACAAGTCAATGAAAGCACAAAAGTAGGTAAGACTGCTTGCAGAAGATATTCTTGTTCTCAGAGCAATCAGCAAGATTGAAAACCAAATAGCCTTCATTCTGTGGCTTGTGTAATAGATACATGTGTCAATACATCCCTTCAAAAATGCAGATTTATTGAGTGATTATCCTACCAAAAATCAATGCACAGAGATTTCTCATGTCCTTCAGTAAGCTTTAATTAACACTAGGAACCAAAGTCTAGGGAATACCCAGGTGTCTGGGAGGTAAAACTACATATTGTCTATTCAAAACAGAAAATACAAAATAACCATTTGAAATGTGCTTATAATTCCAAAGAAGATATTGCCATTGTTTTCTGTATCTTGAAGGGATTTATGTTATTCTTCATTTCAGATTTGCAAAGCAAACTAGGAAACACCTATGTTTCATTATTATTTAGCACCAAACACAACTCAGTAAATTTATCTTAAAAAAAAAAAAAAGATACCATCTAGTTTGATTCAGAGGAGTTCAGAATCTTACATGCTGCACTTTTATTTGTTTAATCACCATCACCGCTTTCCCAAGGGTCAACTTTCCCCCTCCTAGGACAGTGCAAACTGGCCTACCCACCCAGAAGAGATGGACCTCCGGGAGTCATAAACCAAGCTTCTCTGAGCAGGGGTGATTTGGACGTGATGCTATATATCAGCTCCAGACGTCAGGGAGGGCTGATAAAGCAGAGCAAAGCTCCTGATGAAGCACAGCCCAGTTGCAGGAGATTGCTGTGATGATAATCGCTAGAACAAACCATAAATTCTGGACTCAGAATTAGGAATGGCCTGTAAATATCAAATAATGGGTGTCTAAATTGAAAATGAAACTATCTGTTGCCTGTAATATTTCTTGCAGTGTGGCTTACAGAGCCAGTAACATTAGAGACAGGCATGAGCCTTTTCAATGTAGGCTGTTGGAAAGCTGAGAGTATTAACTCCTCCTTTCATCAACCTCGGGCAAACAGAGCTAAATGAACTAGCTAGAAATCATAGGGCATAAAATACAGATCTAATATTATGCAGCAGAAACATTTTAAGTCAAAAGAGAGAGAGAGAGAGAGAGAGAGAGAAGCACAAGTTCTACACTTGAAGAACCACCCTATCAAGCAATGAAGGAACAGACCCATTTGATTTACATAGGATGCTCTTTCACACTTGACCATAGAGAAATAAATCCAAAACCTGATTTTCTTGCACCTGGTTGGATTTAGTGTGAATCTAGATTATATGACTATTTCAAAGATAGAACATTTGGGGATCCAGGATAATTGTAGAAGTTACTACTAATAGTGGTTATGACTTGAAGGAATTTTTAGGCACTTTAAATAATAGGTAAAACTCATGTGATGAACTCATTTTTTAATATTTTTTTAGGTGCAGATGGACACAACACAATGCCTTTATTTTTATGTGGTGCTGAGAATTGAACCGGCTCTCCCTGCCCATGCTAGGCAAGCGCTCTACCACTGAGCCACAATCCCAGCACAAAACTCATTTTTAATTTAATTGTAAATGACAAGTGTGTTAAGAGTTAAAAGTATATGAAGGAATACTTTTTCTTCTACAATTTTATAAATAAAACCTATTTTTATTCTATTCATATGTTTACTAAATCTTTGTTCTTATGCAAAGGAACCAAAGTCAAGATTTATAGATCAATGGCAACCAAATTCATAAAAATTTATCAAATCCATGAAAATTTACTATTATTCCTGCTAAATCAGTGTAAGCAGACACCTCAAAGAACGATGATCTGGATTTTTTATGAATTATAAAAGAAGATATCAAATCCTGTAGGTTCTTAGTACTGTAATTTTGTAGAACCTTTTTTTGTAAGCATTGCATATGAAGCAGTTACACAGTTACGTGGGGTGGGAGTAGGAGCAGTATATTCAAAATACTTGACAAGAAGAAATGCCTGAGCATTAGCCCTCCTCCAGCTTGAGCAGGGGGCTCTTGGGAGCAGATGACAACAGTATAGGATCTATTTGCCTATCAGTACAAAAGTATCTGCATATGTAAGTATTCAGTATGCAGATAAGGACAGGATGTTGAATGTTCATAGCTGTCATTCTGAACAGTTGCTGCTGGAGAGGTGAAGGAAAAAAATATTAATTGATACACAGTAATTGTAAAGCATAAGTAAAGGACTCTTTTCTTACATTGTGCCTCAGTTAGAAGGTACCTCCACAGGAAAGTAGGTTCCCTATCGCAAACGCCAAGTCCCTAGTGGGGTTACTCAAGTAAAAAAGAAAAAGAGCTAACAGAGAAAAAATATTATTTCTGAATTAATAAGTAAAGCCATGGTCAATATTTTACAGAGTATACAGGAAGAGAAGAAGGAGTTAAGTAATACTAACAATGTAAAGAATAATAACATCAAATATTAATAATTTACTTATGAAGTGCCACGCATTAGACAAAGGAGTCTACATATCTTATTTACTGAATCTTTTCAACAGCCCTATTAATTACCATCAATGAAGGAACTACCTAATAATTATAATTTTTATTGTAGGAAGAAATAAACTGAGGCTGAGAAGAACAAACTGTTTTGCATGGACTCAAACTAGTGACAGAAGCAGGCTTAGGATATGGGTGTGTCTGACTCTTGAGGTCTTGACTGCTCCCTCCTTTATAGAAACCAATTGTTAAAAACTTGATATAAAACAATGGAGGGTCATCAGGCACTACAAGAAAAGGCAGAACATGCTCCAGAATATAAATTAATTTATTTTCATCTTTGGTGCAGAGGAACTTGAATTTTATATCGGAGAATCACTAGAAACTTTCTATAATTTGTGATATGGCATAATTAATGTATAATAAAATACATATTATTCCATTTTAGGGTACAAGATTGGTCATTCTAATCAGTGCTCTTACCATACTCCTGATACTGATAAGCCTCATTATTATGTACAGATTAGGTTAATAAATTAACTACTTATTTTATAAGCATAATAGGTATTTTAATAAGAATACTGGGATTGAATGATAGTCACTATAATCAACATCTTCTTACCAGAGCAAGCACTCACCTATGAAAATTACTATATCATCAAGGTTTATTTCTATATGAGTGAGCTACATGTTGTCCTCATGTACTATAATCTGATACATGTTTAATTTGCACTACTGAAACACAGATAAATTTCCCTGGGAAGATGGCACATGATATAAGAGAATAACAATACTTCTCTAGGACTATTATGCAATATAATTTCAAAAGACTGGTAACATTACACTGACAAAGTATAAGTTGTGATGAATATTTACCTCTAGAATTTGTTTCAACAGATGCATAAGTAACTTTAATATGCCACATGCTGATTTAAAATATCTTGTTTTCTAAAAAATTATAACATTTACCTTGTGAAGCAATATTTTTTTTTCTTTCTGAAAATGGCTAGTGTACATTTGGTCTGGTCTTGAAGTAAAGGAAGTTACTCAAAATCAACAATTATTTATTAAGAACAACTGTTGTTATGATGTCTATAATATATTCTTCATACTTCATGATTTTCAGTTTGGAACTCATTATCAATAATTCAGGTGACATATTTTTAATTGTTAAGTGTTTTAGAGCATTAGTTTTCAAACACTATTGTTTACAAAAATCTCCTAGGGTAATTTTACTTAAATGTACATTGTGATTCTTTAAGTCTAAGTGTGCTTGAAATTCTATGTTACTAACAAACTCCCAGATGGGACTGACCATAATTTAAGTAGCAATGATATATAAATTCTACACTGTTCAAATACCTAGCATTTTGTGTTCTGTTCTTTTTGCCTTGAGTTCTGAGACACAAACATATGGGATCCATTTAATGCAAAAACTCAATCAATTACCACTTGGCAGCCTATACAACCTTTAAAACTTTTCTGCTTTTAAAAAAATCAAAATGTACACAACAGTGATAGCTGTAATGTTAGGCAAAATAAAAGAAGATATTATCCAGAGTAATTGAAGTATTTTAGAAAAAGATTTCTAGAAACTATCTAGCCATCTAAGTCTGGGCAGGAGTTTGCCTAAAAACCATTCTATTTAGGTAATTGTCTTTTCCAGAAATTCACAGGAGTGTTGAAAGGTTTTTCAGATATGGACTTTTCCTTGACCAGCATGAGAATATAGGAGAAAAAAAAACTTAGTTAATATCCATAGAAACCATTTCACTCTATAAATGTGAAACCCAAGTCCGAAAGAAGTTCATTAAAATTAGACAACTAGTTAGTGATAGAGCTGACATGAGAATTCGATTTTTAATCAATCTGTCTTGGGTGTTAAGTGTTATGGGTATGATATTTTTATATATTGAGATTTATGAAATGAATATGGCTTAAGCAGATTTTAGCTCAAAATAAACATGAATAAATAATCATTACTTAACTGCCTAATATCTATTACATACCAGGAAATGTGCTATTCTCTGTATATGTATATTTTCTAGTTTAGTAGCCACTCTGAGCTAGAATATTATTATTCATATTTTATGGAAGAGGAAATTGAATCATACACATTAAAATTTTTATGAGTGGTAAAGTTCATCTTTTTTACATTATACTGTGCACTATGTATTTTAAATGTTTGTAAGTATTTTCAAATTGTTATTGCAACATCCTTTGTACTTGAGCTATTATTTAGATATCTACTAAATAAGCTCATGACATCTGCTCTGGTGATTTGTCAGGATAGTAATATTTCTGAAATGACATAAAGAGCACTTCTATTTATTCTCTGTATTGGGATCACATCTCTGACCTTTACCCTACTAGAGCTATATCAAGCTTGGCTCTTTCATGAGAAATTAGTCACAAATACAGCAATACACAAGCAAATTTGGAATTTTGAGTCACTGAAGATCAAGCTATCCCACTCACCTTCTGCTGAGGTTTCCATTTAATCACAAGCTAGTACATTTCAATACTTAGAAGTTAAAATCAAATTACCTAGCTAGAAAAAGATTCTGAAAAACCTGGTTAAAACAGAAACAGATCTCTTTCAAAGGGTTACAGAGGTGACATGGAAGTTTCTAAAAAATGTAGAAAAGACTCAAAACTCCAATCAAATGCTTCTTTTTGTAGTCCTAACAATTATCTTTTATTTGAAAAAGCAGGAGAAAAGTCATAGATCAAAATCAAGCATCAAAGAAAATTTAAAAGATAGCAGTCTGAAAGACCAACATTAATGAGTAAATGAGTGAAGGAATAAATGAGTGATGAAATCTCAGCTATATCCAAAAGCACAAAAGCTTCTGAGCACATGAGCCAACTAACAAAACGAAACTGACCTCAGCAGGTCCATCTGGTCATCACTCCAATGCAAGCCAGTGCCCCAACCTTATTCACATGTGTTCTGAGCTGTGCAGAGTTTTCACTATTATCATTTTTATTATCCTTCATGATTATCTTTCCTATTGTGCTTGAAACACATAAAAAATCCTATTCTTTGGTTTTATAGTCTGTTGACACAATTTCAAGACAAAAACAGCTAGAATAAGTGAAAAGCTTGTAAATGTTTTATTTCCTACTGAAAAATAAGGGCAAGAAGTCAAGTTGTTGACCACTCGAGTGATTATGTTTCTCTCCTTTACTCTCTGTTTATTCTCAATTCCTCAGACCGAACCAAGTATCTACTGCAGAGGGAGCATATTTCTTAAAGTAGGGAAATAATTTATATACACACAAAAATTGTATTGTGGCAAAAATACCTTTAACTGGTTGATGCCTATGTGGTGGTTAAATTATGGTTCCCAGGGTAGCAATCCTGCATTTCCACCACACTGAAGGCTCACAAAGATACAGTTCACTGCCTCAATGGATTCGGCAATAAAAGGAACACATTTAAATACTAAAGCCATTGTGCATGAATAAATGGCAAAATAAAGGAAACCCTTTAAGAGCTTTCCAGCATTTAACCCAGAACCATTCAATTTCCCTTTATTTGTTCCTCCCTAATAACTTTTTTCCCTAAGCAGAGCTGGAAGAACACAGTGCCACTGTGACCTTGAATTTGGTATAAAGCCAATAACACATACTGACACTGTCAGTAGCAGTGTGTATGATTTTGCTGCTATTACCAGATAATTTTTTAAGGAGAAAAAGCCAACCAAAGTTAGGGCTTTCTCTATCTAGAGTGTCTATGGCTGCCCTTGCCCTAAGTCTCAGGTCATTCATTTCAGCTCAATTTGGAAAGATGGAGTCAGGTTTGTCCCTGAGTTGATATTTTCTCCAGCATATTCACAGCACAGAAATGTATGAGAATATATTACTAACTCCTTCAAGACAATAATAAGAGGACAAATAGAGCTAAAAAATAGGTTTAAAATTTGAACAGACACTTCAGAAGCAAAAGTATAAGAACAACCAATAGACACATGAAAATTTAATACCAAATGTCATTATGGAACTGAATATCACTTTAATACCCACTAGAATGGCTAAAACTAAAAAGATTGGCAAAGATGTGGCAAAAGTTGGAACTCTCTAACATTTCTGGTAGAAATGTTAAATGGCACAATCTCTTTGAAAAAAAAAGACTTGTCAGTTTTTATAAGATTAAATGTATATCAATAAAGACTATTCCACAAAATATGTGTCTAAGATATATAACAAAAAGCACAGAACAAATGTCCATAGCCATTTAAACAGCCCATAATTGAAAACAATTCAAATATTATTGAGCATAAGACTGGATAAATATGTAGTATATTCATTCAAAGCAGTACTACTTAATAATTTAAAGATTTGTATTACTGATATAGGCACTAACAAAGAGGAATTGAAAAAAAATATTTTGCTGAATAAAAGAAGATTGATACATTTATATGAAGCCCTAACTGAGCGAAACTAATCTATGATAAAAGAAACGTGAGGCCTGGGATGTAACTCAGAGGTAGAGCACTTGCCTAGTATGAGCAAGGCCCCAAGTTCAATCCCAAGTACCACTGGAACAACAAAAAATCTAAAAAAGAAATCGGACCATTGAATTTCTTCAGGCGGTGTTGCCTATAGATTTGACTCTAAGAGGGCCTAATGAGCATACTGGTGTGTTGGAAATATTTTATATATTATTAGGAATGTGAGTTACATGAGTGAATGTAAGTTACATTTTTTTAAACACATCAAACTACGACACTTAGCATCTCTAATTTAAACATACTATATTTTAAAATTTTAAATGTGTTGCATTGATTTGAATATTATTACAAAACATAAATCAATTTTTTCTACTTCTATTTTCTACTTCTGTCATATTTTATAACCTACCAACATCAGCTACTTATAACTACCCAAACACATTTTCACATGAATTCTATCTGC
The DNA here is from genome assembly GCF_048772815.1 of Callospermophilus lateralis. NCBI lineage: Eukaryota > Metazoa > Chordata > Mammalia > Rodentia > Sciuridae > Callospermophilus > Callospermophilus lateralis. Next base: position 39,602,593 of record NC_135319.1, read on the forward strand.
TTAGAAAGTCTTTTCCTTCTTTTCCAACTATAGAACTCTGAAACTGCAGTGAATTCACCTCCAAACTAAAACCCATCTTTTTTCCCTAGGCAAAGGTAATATTCCTACCTCAGTCCAGTTCTGCACTGAGTATCAACATTATCAGGGCACGTTGTACATTTGAGAATGTATTTGTATGTCTCTCTTACCACATGTGGTCCTTATAGATGCAGACCACAGCTATGTAGCATCTACTACTAAGAGCAATAGCAACAACCTGAACCACATATTGAATAAATGCTTTGTGCCAGGCACATAGACAAGCACCCTGTATAAGCATCACATTTAATCTTCAGCATAATCCCCATTTTATAGGTGATATGCTGAGGCATAAAGAAGCTGTGCTGCCTATCCATAGTAACAAGGTTATTGTACTGAAAAAAGTTAATTTTAAGCTTTCAACTCAAGTGTCTGACTCTAAAACCCATGCTCTTAATCACTAACTAGGATCAACTGCCTCCCTGATCTCCCATGAAAAAATAGCAGGCATTAAATAATGATTGCCTTAAAGTATACAAAAAATTGTGCCTTCCTTGTGACACTGATGAACAAACTAAAGCTGGTTGAAATCAAAGATGCCAGATTTTCTTTAAAAACATAGGGATCATATATTAATTTTCTATGTTATCTGTTGTCCCTAATATTCATGAATATTTTCACACAAAGTTGTATTCTTCAACCTCTACTAGGCATCTGATTTAAGTTTTTTTTTTAAATACTGCTTACTGAAGTTTCACTGTGCACTGTCAAGGGGAGGGGGGGATCCTTACCTAAAGAAATGGAAAGAATATATTATATTCTCTTAAACTGCCTTCCAAAATACTGAAATCCTGTATGACAATGCTAGAACTCCCTGGTTTCCTCTTTCAAGCAGATTACTTTTCTTTTGTTGATTATATCATTGGGTTTTGTGACATTGGCCCTGGTATCTCCAGCTGCCCTTGTTTCTCATTAATGAACTCCAGGATCCTCCCTACAACTTTTCATCTGTGTCCTCACTCAGTGTTGCTTCCAGCCATCCTCTGTGTCTTGCTCTCCTCATAATGACAAGGAAACATCAAATCCCGTCAGTGCTCTAAACTAACATAAGATCATCCTTAGTTGGAAAAAGTAGTTAACTGTACCTAAATGTTTAGGCAACACTATGCTTTATGCTGAATACCTGCTTTCCATCTATATTTTTTATGTGTTAGTCAGAAGTGATTACACAGCCTGCTCCCAATAAAAACTTTGGACTCAGAAGTTTAGCTAAGCTTCCTTGGCAACATTTCATGTGTGGTCACAATTTGTTACTGGAGGAATTAAAAGTGACCTATGTGGTTCCATCAGAGCAAGACCCCTGCAAGCTTGAGCCTGGCTTCTTCCAAACTATCAGTTTAGTGTTCTCCCTTTGCTGACTTTGTTTTGTATCTTTTCACTATTATGAACCATAGCCTGGAGCCAGGTACAGTGGTGCACACCTGTAATCTAAGCCAATCAGGAGCCTGAGGCAGGGGGAACGGCAAGTTTGAGGCCAGTCTCTTCAACTGAAGAGACCCTAAGCAACTTTGCTAGATCCTGTCTCAAAATAAAAAATAAAAAGGGCTGGGGATATAGCAGTGCACCCCTGGGTTCAATCTCCAATAAAAAATAAATAAACCAAAGCTGTGAATACAACAATGTTCTGAGTCCTGAATCTTCTCAGTAAGTCAACAACAGAAAAGTGTTTATAGAAACCCCTGAAACAGTGAGGATTTTTTTTTTTATTCTCCAAAAAAAAAAATAAATAAATAAAAGGAATAGAATATTCAGTTTAAAATTTCCTTTCTTTGAAGAGGAAATTTAATTATATATTAATGGATTATTCTTTTTTTGTGGGGGTGGGTACCAGGGATTAAACTCAGGGGTATTTGACCACTGAACCATATCCCTAGCCCTATTTTTTATTTTATTTAGAGACAGGGTCTCACTGAGTTGCACTGGCTTTGAACACTAGAGCCTCCTGCCTAAGCTTCCTGAGCCACTGAGATTACAGGCACGTGCCACCACACCCACTTTAATGGATTATTTTTACTACTTGTCCCTAATCTCTTTTTTAAAATAATCTGCATTTAGTTGTATCCTTAGTTAGACAAATAAGTAATGCAATTTATAGTAGAGTAAAACATAAGGAAAGATATTCTGAGGTATCTATTTTTATCTGAAAATTCAAGCCACCACTTTTACAGGTTCATCTGTTAACTCAAATTGTAAGAGGAATCATTCGTTCCAGATAACAGTCAAAAAGTACCAGTTGACATTCTAAAGATTTGGTTCCTTTAAACAACCATAATCTTCAGAGGAGGTAATGTGCTGAAAGAGTTTTTTATTTTCCGGAAAAAGAAATGTACATCTGTGTGTTTGTACCCAAGCAGTGAGAGAGAATGAAATGTACCTGTATCATGGGAGCAACTAGGAAAGTATGTATCAACCAAGATTCCATGATGGAGAGTGCCAAGAAATTCTTTTCAACTTTTCTACTTATAATTCATCTTTTAACTTGAGTGGATTAGCTGATACTCATCTTATACCATTTATAAGAGTAATTCAACCTATCTCAATACAATAAAATGCAAGGGAAAAACTTGTCATTCTAATATAGTAACATGAAATGATTAGGGATGAACTATCAAATAACTATTAGATTATATGCTTTTATACAATAGAGACAAAAAGGAAATTTTTAAAGAAATAAACTCAAAAATTAGAACTTGATATGAAAACAATTTCTAACAACATAGTATTTATTTACTATGTGCCAGACTTTGGTTTAGGTATTAACTCATTTAGTCTTGGGAATGATACTAAAAGGTAGAGCTATTTTATTCAACCCCTTGTAAAATTAGGTAAGCAGGGTTAAGAGATATAAATAGGAGTCATTTAAGATCACATACTGAATGAACTAGAACCTAAAACCAGGTAATATGACTCTAGAATCCAGCTCTTTCCTATGTTATATAATTAGACAAGACATATCATAGAAAGAGTTCTCAAATTGTGATTAAAAAAATTGGCTTGCTTACCAAATTTTTCATTTTATAAGGAATTAAAACTTTGTGAAGGGACCAAGATTAACTTTCTCACAGGACCAAACACAGTGCCTAGACCATGTTCCAATGAAAGGCCACAACTTTCCTGAGGCCACATTCTCTGTGGATCTTTCATATAATTTGGAAGTATTTTGTAGAGTAATATATTTTGTAGAGTCACAAATTTAATCAGATTCTTTTGCATAAGCTTTATGGACAAATAATTCAGGAAATGGAAGCTTCTATGTCTATATAGAACAAATTACTGAAACATACATACATGGAAGAGAGGTTATGGTAAAGATGCTAAGTAATTAAAATGATAAGCCATAATCAATGGTAGGAAGTGTAATAAGAAAGGGTAAAAAGATAATCCTCATAAATATTTATCGTTTCTGTCTTTGGAAATCTTAGGATGGAGCTTATTCATAATAGAGGCTAAAAGTTTATATCTGAAATTGGAAGACTAAAGTCTGATTGAATGGAAAATTTAGCACAGTGTCCACTTGTCCAAAATTCCTTTGTTTTAGTATGAGTGGGTTCTATGTATCTATTTTACAAAAAAAGGGAGAGAGTGAGGAGGGGGAGGAAGAGCTCTTTGCTAGAGCCTCAGTTTCTTTGTCTAGAAGTTAAATTAGAAGTTGTTTTAGTTTTCAAATGATCTGATATACTTTCTTGCATTTATTAAGAGCTATATAGCCTTCCAAATATATTTTTACTTAAATTATCAAGAAACTCATTTTCAGGAGCTAGGTTTGCCTATTAGTTTGCCTAATAGTCTAGGTTGCCAATTAATATATTCTCATCACTCTTGTTTGGTTGGTTCTGGCCTGAGTATGTTTAATTCAGTTATTTCATTGTATTTGAGGCTCTCTTGATAAGCCATTGCAAATTCTCTTCTGAAGTATATTAAATATAACAGGTTTATGAAAAGCACTGCTTAAACAATAGATAAAAAAGATATGACTCATCAGCAGAAATGTAAAAGAAAAGATCGAGAGGTTTTCTTAGACAGTGAGTTCAATGTGGCTAAACAGTATATTGCTGAGATGTCAACTCCATTTAGTGAGATTGCATTCAAAGATATATATACCTATGATAACACAGGATGTGGCCCTAGCACATAACTGATCGTTCCAGCAACAAACATTTCATAAATTTAATCAGATTCTTCTGTTGTTTAGATCACACATGTAATATTGTATACAGTGATAAATAGTTCTGTCTGATCTAACCAAGCATTTGACCATTAGGTAAAACAACTGGAACTCTCATTCTCTGCTGATAGGAATGTAAAATGGTAAAACCACCTTGGCAAATAGTTTGGCATTAAAACATTAAACAAGCCATTCTATTTCTACATATTTATCCAAGACTACTGAGAAAAACATACATCCTACAAAAAGACATACAGGATTCTACATAATAGCATTATTTGTAATAGTCAAAACTGAAAAAAATCCAAATGTGTATCAACAACTGAATAGAGAAATTATAGTCTATGCATACAATGAAATACTACTTAGCAATATGAATGAAGATTAATGCATGTGAAAATATGGACAAATATATAAAACATTATGCTAAGTAAGAAAAGCATTACCAAAAATTCTTATATTATTCCATTTGTATAAAATTCTAGAAAATGCAAACTAATCAATAGTGACAAAAAGGACACCAGTGTTGTCCTGAAACAGAGTTGGAATGGTTACAGGCTACCAAGTTTCATGAGAAATTTTTGTGGGTTTTAGAAGTATGTGTTATTTTCATTTATTGGGTATGTAGATGTACATTTTTAAAATATGTACATTTTATTTTATGTGAATTATACCTCAATAAAACTGTTTTTAAAAGTGTAGGAGTCAAGAAGAATAAAGATATACTGAAACTATCCAGAGGATAGCAATATAGAAGATTGAAGGACCCCAAACCAGAGCACTCATTGAGGGAAATGGCAATATGTAGCCTCACAAACAGAAACCCCAGGAAATCAAAATAGTTAACATCAAAATGATTTTGATGTACAAGTAATTTTATATTTCCTGAGCATTCTGAGTAGACAGTCATGGCAAAGTGAACTCTTGATTTTGCACCATTGTGGAAGAGAAACTCATAACAAATTAGCAATGAATTTCTTCCTTAGCCATTTTCATCAGTAAATAGCAATGCCATCCAATCCAGTAGCTCATGCTAAGTAATTTTCCGGTAGCCAATGTGCAATATAATAGGCAAACTACAATATATATTGTATTGACCCCTATCTCCAAAATGTGTCCTAAATCCATCTGCTTTTCTACATCACTTCCACTATAACCCTAGCTCCACTGAAAGTGACTTTAGACAGAGTATATATGAGTATATTCTAAACCCAGAACTCCGCTATGTTATGCCTCCAAATGTATATTTTATTTCAATATTTACCCTCTGCCTACAAAATACAATCTCTACAGAGCAAGCAGAGTGATCATTAGAAGCAGTAAATCAAATTAGATAATAGCCCAGTTAACACAATCTGGTGGTTTCCTTAAGATAAATTGTCTTAAGTGGTCCAGCACCTTCCATCCTTACTTCACACTCTACCATTACTACAATCTGATAGACTGGACTATTCTGACTCATTTTTTAAAAAGATATTTTATTTTTATTAGAATTTTGATCACATATTAATTATAAAGATAAATGGGCTTCACTGAGATAGATTCATAAACGCACGTATCACGCATTGACCATAGCCATCACTCTTCTTCTTTCCTCTTTCTCCTTCCTCTCTTTCCTCACTGCCTCAGTCCTCTGCCCAGTCCTGATCTCAGTCTTAATGTCCTTAACAAATACCAAATTGTTTCCTCAGAATCTTTGTCCTGGCTGTGGTCTTTGCCTGGAAATTTTTTCTCTGAATTGTTACCTGGTTGGACCCTATCTCCTCATTTTAAATCTCCCCATTTCAGATAATCTTTCCAAGACTACAGAGCAAAAGTTTTTCCTTTGCACAGTTGTCCTCACTAGCCCATTTTATGTTTCTTCATAGCACTTAGTTTTGATATGCTATTTATACTTTTGTTGATTTGTTCATTGGCTTCTCCTCCAATCATGAAACATAAACTCTGTGAGAACAAAAATTAAATCATTATAGTATCCTCAGTACTTACAAAAATAACAAATTCTTAGTAGACAGTCCATACCAGAAAGTCATATGGGGTCGCTTTCTAATAAAGACTTAGTCAAACCTAAAGTGATATAGGGACAACTTCTAAAGGAAAAAAAAATTCCTAAAAGCACCCATGATATTGACTTGATCAATTTTAAGTATAATGTTATATAATTATTTATACTCATATTTTGAATGAATTCTCTATAGCTTATTTAAAACTACAAAAATTCACTAATATAAATTTTTAAATAAATATTATTATATTTCAGTTGATAGAAAATATTGCTTTACTGAAATCAAATTATGTCCAATAGTATGAATATAGAACTATTCGCAATTACAGGTTGAGAGCATTTGGTTAACCGTACCACTATGTGTTTTGTGAAGACTCTTACTCTCACATCATTTTCTTGTTTAAATACTTTTTTTTTTTTTTTTTTGCTACCAGGGAGTGAACTTAGGGGCACTCAACATTGAGCCACATCCCCAGCCATTTTTTGTATTTTATTTAGAGACAGGGTCTCACTAAGGTGCTTAGTGCCTTGCTTTTGCTGAGACTGGCTTTGAACTTGCAATCCTCCTGCCTCAGCCTCCCAAGCTGCTGGGATCATAGGCGTGTGCCATTGAACAAGGCCTAAACACTTCATTCTTAAAACTCATTTGTACATAATTTGGAAATTCTCTTATTCTCCTATGTGAAGTTTAGAATTGGTGTATTGTGTGTCGGGTGTGTGTGTACATGTACATATACATGTGTATGTTTTATAAAAGCAAGAAACCTGATAGGAATGGCATTAAATTTATATCAAAGGATGACATCATTGTGATGTTAAGTTCTTCCATCATTCTCTGTTACTTATTTCTTCGTTTTTCTTATTAATTTTTAAAATACAGATTTATATCAATCTTATTAACATTTCCTAGTTAACATATACTTTGGGTGCTAGTATGAAAAAATTTCTTTTCTATTACTAAATTTTTATTTTAGCTTATTTTTCTTATCTCTGGACCCCTCACTTAATACTTTTGTTCTCTTAATAAGTTTAAATTGTTTAAATTTGTCCTAATATTGCCAATATTATTTAATTTTTTCTTTTATCTAGTATTTGTATAACTTATTTTATTTAGATAAATGACTCATTAAAATGCTAAATAATGTGGAATAATCATGACAGCTTCCTTGATTTGCATTATAGGTTAAAGGGGCATTCTAGTATATCTTCATAATATATGGTGTTTCTGGTTTGGAGTTAGATCTTTGGCATGCTTAGAATTTTTCTTCTATTCTTGTTTTTGTTTTTACCTAGAATGGCTGCTGTCTTTTATCAATTATTTTCCATACTCTGTTTCTATAATCATGTGATTTTGCTCTATAAATTTGTTAAAAAATGAATAATATTGATGTATCATTAATTATGATATATCTACTATTCCATGGAATATATCCTATTTTAAACAGAGTAGTCACAATTATAGTTCTAACACCTAAATGTACAGATATAGCACGGAGGTATCCTGGCTTAGCAGCAGTTTTGGCAACCTCAGCAGTTCCCCACATCCCTAAAGCCACTCCTCCCCTGCATTCTCTACCTTTCTGGAAAGATAACATCCTCTAGCCAGCCAGAACATTGAAATCATCTTAGATCCCTCTCTTTCCCTAACTCCCACATCCAATCTGTCCCCATGTTCTGCTGATTGCACTTCTGAAACATCTCTCAATTCCAGATCCCCCATCCATTGGCTTATTTTAAGCTCTCAATGTTTCTACCTCTTTGCCTATAGATGGTTGAATTTATGGTCTCTCTTACTGCTCCCACACCCTCAGATACCTTCTACACTTTAGCTAGAAACTAAGTATGACATTTTGTTTCTTAAATTCCTTCACTCTTTTCTAATATATAAGATTTGTGCAACCAGTGAATGTCGTAGGCACAGTAAGTGTGTTGGCATTCACTCCATACTCATCATGATCTCAAAGGCCCCCTTGCTGTTGCCCATGCCCTTCCAACCCCTTCACTAAGCAGCCTCCTGCCTATGTACTCCTTTCCATAAGCCCCTTCACCAGAACTTCTATACTTCCCTTAAAGAAATCTTTATTGATTACTGTTCTTAAAATAAATATTCTTCAACTAGACTATTAGTTTAGTCGTCTTCCCTCCCTTCTTCATTTCATCCTTGAATTCTCAGTACTTGGCAAAGTATATTATACAATGTCAAAATTCAACTATGCTTGGGCACATGTATGCAACTTTAGATGAACACCAACTGAATCTATCAACATAGATGCTGACTTGCAAGTTCAAATAAGTTTAGGCTGCAGGTCTAAATAAACAAATTGGAGCATATGGTGCATAGACCACTCCATATGGTGTGCCACACTAAAATAAAGACTTGGATTACCCAGTGAAGACACCCATGATAAGACAGTATTATAAACACCTTAACAGCAAAGACATGTAAATTCTCAGGATGTTTTAGATCAAGGAATGATAGCTGCAATAACTGAACTTGTTTAAACTAAAGAAAGGTAAGATATGGGAAACAGAATAATTAGTTACAACATTAGAGACCAGTTGAAGAGAGAGAAAAAGAAACACAATCATAGATCACAAATGAAAATTCAATTTATTCCTTAGGCAAGAGGAATTTATGAACATTCAACCAGATGACAGAATTCATAGTAATAAAATAGCTATAGTTCTTTAGCTATATCCCCAATATTTTTCAAAAGGGAGTCAATGGCAGTATTGAATGGAAGACCTTTTGCTTTAATATAATTATTCTGGGCATTTGCAGAATATTAGCACTTCAGACACCAACCCTCTGCAAAATAAAAATCAAGTAATAACTCTAGGTCATTGGAAAAAAAATAAAATGCCCTCACTTATTTACAAATGCTCTCAGTCAAGAATAATTGAAATGTAAACTATGTTTACTATGTGAATTGTGCATGATAGTTTGGGGTATTTAGTTTGTTTGGGTTTTTTGTTTTGTTTTTCTTTTTGGTGTTGCTGGGGATTAAACCCCCAGGGCCTCATGCATTCTAGGCAAGCTCTCTAGCCAGAACTACATACCCAGACCTGCATTATAGTTTTTAATATATATTTAATTCCCTCAGTAACCCCAAGCAAGATAGGAACTATCATTCATATATTATGATCAGATAATTAAAATTCTGCTTTTAGCAGATACACCTTCTTAATCTGATTGCCTGTTTATATGTCTGGTAGCAGAGCACGTTGGAATTTCTCTTTGTTTCCATGTTCTATTCAGAAAACTCAGACTGTTGTTTCTGAGATATTGATTCAGGTTTCACTCCTGAGCACTCAGTGGCCACCATTCACATTCAGGCCCCTGACTCCTGAGCTGAATTTGCCACCTGTGCTTTCTCTAGATCATTAATATGGTTTAGTTTCATGTTCTGGCAAATTGGTTTGCCCTCTCTTATTGTAATCAGTCTCACCCATGTAAAAATATGTGAAAACGTCCTCTTTACTAAAATAAGTCATATTATTTAAGTACAGAGAAATGAGGCAACTTGCCAAGGATAACGAAGTAAATAAAATGAGTCAAATCTATCCTAGAATGAAATCAATAAAATGAGGATAGGGAAAATGTTCATGGGTCATATGTAAATACATCCTGGAAAAATATCTTATAATTGTGATTGTTAAGTAGAAAGTGCCATAGCAATCCAGTATTTTGTTGCCACAAAATAATATTCCATTATGACAATAATCCTAAATTCTAAGCCATTGAGGAAGAGCAAGTTAGAAAATAATGAAATGGTTAAAAATCCATGAGATCGAATTAAAAATTCTACTTCATGACCGGTGAGTTATTCAACCTTTTACACCTCAATTTCTTGATTTGTAATGGAATAACTGTAGTATGTATTTCAAATGATAAGGCTTAAATGAATTAATACATAAAAAGTGCTTAGAATATTTTCTGGAACATTAAAAGTGTCTTATAAATGTTAGCTATGATGAGGATGATAATGAGAGAGTTGTATAATTCCAACCGTACCACTTATTATCTTAGAAAAGTCATTTTATTTTTTTAGATTTGATTCTTTGTCAGTAAACAATTATTTAGAAGAGCTAGTTTAGAAATTCTAGTTGTAGAAATGCAATTTCATCATGATTTTTTATTTTCCTAAATTTGAACTGAATTATATCTCACTGAAATATCAGAACAAGGGTACCTTTTAAACATTAAACAAACTCTGGGTTCTATCATTATTTTGTTGAAACCCAAGCAGCAGTTGTTTTTCATTGTTCTTTGAATTAATAGTTTCTGTTAACACGTTATGAAAATTGTTCATGGTTCAGTCTTTGTAGCTACTCATCCAGGGAACATAAAGTGCAGACTGGCTATTAGAAGCTCTGCTTAATAAAAAGGGGAGAGAATATAATGTTTGCAAGTACAATATATTCAGAGTTTGGGAATATTCAATTTGCTTATCTTCTAAGACACTTGCTCTTGTAATATCTATCTTATGTCTTAATATAAGGCAGCTTTCTCTGTAAAATCTACACTCTGATTGCTGCTTTTTATTCTGTCAACAGAGTCTTTGGGATCTTGTCTAATAAAACATACAAGAGTCTTTTTCCACTTCTATTCATTATCACTAAAAGCATTTTATTTGGTGATAACAGGTGTCTTCTCAATTTGTGAAATGATCGGAAATCTATGTTTTAAGTCACGCTTGTCAACCACCTGATCTTTCATTGGAGTAAGAAACGTATAACTCACAAATTCTGTTTTTTAAAATTAGCTCCATGAATTATTCTATTCATTATGAAATAATAAATTTTATGAAAGGGATAAATCTATATATAATTAGTTACCAAATTTGATAGATTCTTCTAGAGATTGCTGGCCATTCACTCATCAAAAGTTAATCTTTTCTATTATATTTAAGAACTGTACTAGGTGTGAGAATTTTTTTTTAATCAAGACAACACGGTTTCTGCCCTTGAAAGGATCATTGCCTGATGAAAGAGAGACAAAGAGAGAGAGAGAGAGAGAGAGAGAGAGAGAGAGAGAGAAAGAGGGAGAATTCTAAAAGAAAACTGCCTTTTGAAAGATTTAAGTATGAACTTGGAAGGGACTGGATCAAATATGCCTTAGAGAATGATCCTTTGGTGCAAAGGTACGTAAGTATGAGGTGGATGGAGGGAAGTATGAGGTGGATGGAGGGAAAGAAATGGAGTGGCAAAGAAATTAAGGCAAAAAGCTTTCACATGAAATGTAGTAAGCCTGAATTAAAGCAATAATAACGGAGACAAAATATGGGCACTTATAGATCATAAAGTTAATAAAATCTGCATTCAATAAGAGGGGGCAAAATATAAAAAAATGACTTGTAATGTTGTTAAACCAAAAATCAGGTAAATGATGGTGCCTATGACAAGTATGTGCATATACAGATACATTCATTATAGACACTACTAGGTGCTCACTAAGAATTTGTAAATGGAAGAAATGACTGAAAGAATGTGTGTTGACAAAAACACTAAAAAGAAAATGAAGTAAAAATAAAATCCCATGTTACTTAAGATTTATGATGGGATTATAAGTGGCTTCTGTGGATTATAAGTTTTTCTGTGCTGTAGTTTAATATTTCTAAATTTTAAATTACTTTTATAATCAGAAGAAAACATCACAAGTGGTTTAAATTCATAAAACTGGTTCATAATCTCCAGTTATGACTAAAATAAAGCTTATTTGTATATAAAGTGTCTTCAGAAAACAATTCATAGAAACAAAAAAATCCAAATATTGGAATAAAGTTCTCTTTGCTGTATACAAACATGATCTATTATTTCTAAAAAGTATTTCTTCATACTGTGACTCATTTCCATCATTAACTTTCAAGTACATATCCCTCCACTACAAAGTGTTTTCAAATATTAACAGCATATAAGATTACTTAAAGAGAATTATTTAATTAGAGGCATACCTGAAGGAAATTCAAATCTGTGCACATATGTGTTCTCTCTCTCTCTCTCTTTCTCTCTAATACACACACACCAAAAAAAATCATACACCAGCATCTGAGTCTATTTATACACATAGGTTGGTTCCTGAAATTAGAATCAGCAAATCTATATGTTTTATTATTATGAAATACTAAAAAAGTAGCAATTTAATACTTTTGACAATTTAAAGCAAAGGGAAATATAATGACAGGCTAACCAGAAAACACAGAAATGCATACAAGGTATAGCATATTAAATTATTTTCAAGAATGTAATGCTTTGTCATCAGCTCCTTATTGGCATAGTCAAGCTATAAATGTCTGAGTGAGTATTAAGAGATTGGACAACAGAGATCAATCCAAAATAAAGCAATAGAATTTAATAAAAGTTGGAATAGGAAAGAAATAAATTGAGGAATCCAAATATTCAGGAGTTTATCACAGAAAAGTATCAATTTACAATAATAGAAAACCAATAAAATCCTTAACCGTACAGCTTTTTACATTGCAAAGAACATTATCCATTTTCAATAAGGTTGCTTCAAATCAGAAGAACAAATGATTCCTAAGTGCTTACTGCTGTTTCTATAGATAGGAATGACAGTATGTCTATAAATCCTTTGAAAATTGATTTTGTGGACTTAGGTAAACTATTTATTCTTTTCTGTCAATATTTGGTCTAATTTATAATTTTTTTTATTATATTCATTATGTCTTTGGAATATTTTCCACACTATCTCCTCCAGCCATCTGAATCTCCTTCAGGACAAATATAAGAACTACTTTAGATCTAGACCCATAGAACCCAGCACAGAATAGGTGCTAAGTAAGTTTTGATTGAAAGAATGATATTAGTTTTGTAGTTCACATTTTGTCTTGTATGTTTTAAGAAGCATAGTCTTTAAATTTTCCACATTGTGGAATATAAATAATTATAGCCTCCATGTTTTGGCCTAATTGAGAGAGTGATTCCAGGGATGACAAATATCCAATATACAGGTTGCCATCTCCTTGTTTTATGCCCATGGCAGGCATCTTTAATTAATCATGGCATGTTCACTACAGAATTGGAATGGGCCTTCAGAATCCTTCTCATCACAGTGTCCCAGAGTGCCCCTGCTGAGCAATCAGAGTTGGCACAAAAATCTGCTCTTCCTGATCTTCTGAACACTTTCAAAGACCCTTTTCTTTAGAAACCCACTACTTTTCAAGATTTGCAAGTACAATTAATAAAACATATCCATTTTCCCCTGTATATTATTTCTCTAAAAACACTGTTACACCCCTTATATGTCCTCAAATTCTTCAGCAACACCATGGTAAATGAGGCTGCAATGATACTTCCTGTGGACTGCAATTAAATGTTCTCAATATTACAGGATTATCTATAGTCACTATTTTTAACCATAGGGCACAGATCCCATTAAAGAAAGTTGCTACTTTTATCTCTTAGGAGGATAAAGGGGAAGAGAAGAAATATAAATGCATGTGGATGAAGACACTTGAACTATCCCTCTGCTAGCAAGGCCTGCCAGGAAAGAAACTGCTAGCTTGGCTGTGCAAAGCAGGCCCCGCTGATTGATTTAGCAAGGAAGGAACCTTTGCATCCCTGTAGGTGTGGGATTATCCCCTCCCTGCTGCTCTGAAGCATCTGATCCACAGGCCAGCACAAAGAAACCCGAGTTCTTTAATTGAGGCAGTACCAGACAGAACAAGAAAGGCTGTATGTCAGAGCACACTGAGAAGACAAGGAAAATTACTTCTCCCTGCAAAGCTAGGATTTGTGAGTTCTGGAAGGGGGCCTGCAACAGCTCTCATAGTGGCACAGTCCCAGATCAGATTCTCAGGGCCTCCAACAAATGCAGAGCTATGTTTGGAGGTCAGGAAAATCCATATATCAACAGCTTGTCCACACCCCTTGCTGGTAGTGAGAACTAAGCATTGAGTCTGAGAGAATGCCAATGGCTGCCATTAGCTCCAGCTGGTTTAAAAGAAAAGAAAGAAAACAAAACAAACTGAAATTTTCCAAAATTCTATTTGCTCATAAATTCCACGTGGTCAGCAACACAAAAATCTTATTTGTGAAACCCTCCTATAACTAAAGTCCTGTTTGAAATTTATGCTTCATGTGGATTTTAAAGAACATTTTCTAAACATCACTTCTTCTCTATTAACTACAGAAGCCGCAGTTATTCTTCTGCAAGACAGATAAATGTATTGTTATGGTAGAGGGATGGTGGTTAGGATGCTAAAGGCTGGAACAATGGGTCACTAAGCATCCAAGTGCCTGAACAGAATATAAGAGAAGAAGGAAAGTTGAAACATCAGCTGCTATTACTAGAATTATGACCAATGCATTTGGGGATTTTGAAAAATTAGTCTATCATGCTAGGTACAGTTGGTCCTCTGTATCTACAAGTTTTACATCTACAGATTCAGCTAATTACAGATTGGAAATATTTAAAAAAAAAACGTCATCTCTATACTGAACATGGACATAATTTTTCTGCTCATTCTTTTCTAAGATATACAGTATAACAACTATATAACATTTATATTGTATTAGGTAGGTATTATAAGTAGTCTAGAGATGACTTAAAGTATATGGGAGGATGTATATAAGTCAAACACAAATACTAAGCCATTTTCTTCAAAAAACTTGAGCATTATTGGATTTTGGTAGCCACTTGCAGGGGTTCCTAGAACCAGTCAGTCCTCTATAGATACCAAGGGATGACTGTTCTAGAAAATAACAGTAATGATAAGAAAAACTCATGTTTTAGTCAGCTTTTTCGCTGCTGTGACTTAAAGACCTGACCCGACCAATTTTAGAGGAGGAAAATTTTTTTGAGGGCTCACAGTTCTAGAGGTCTTAGTCCATAGAAGGCTGGCTCCATTCCTCAGGGCTGGAGGTGAGGCAGGACATATGGCAGAAGAGTGTGGCAGAGAGAAGCAGCTCAAATCATGGGCCATCAGAAAGCAAAGAAAGACTCTACTCTCCAGATACAAAATATATACCCCATAACCACTCTCCCACTGATCCACTTCTTCCAGCCATACCCCACTTGCCTCCAGTTACCATGCAATTAATCCCACCCAAGGATTAATTAACTGATTATATTAAGGCTATGACCCAATCATTTCTCCTTCAAACTTTTTTTGCATTGTCTCACATGTGAAATTTTGGGGGATACCACATCTAAACCATAACAGTTGATATTTTCTGAGCTATTTTTTGTGCTAGATACTGTGCTTGGCACTTGTATGCTTATCCCTCTCAATTCTCATATCAGATTTAGGAATTTGATATTATTACCTTAACTTTATAAATCAAACAGCAAGGTTTATAGATGCTAAGAGACGCATTCAGTGCCACACTGCTAATAACCAGAAGGGCTAGGATCAAACATAAGCATATGTCCATACAGTCTGAAAATTTACCATATTTTCTTCAAGGGTCTTAAAAGTCAGAATGAATTCAAATTTATGTAGTTGAAAAATATGTAGATATAGTGCATTACTAGTGTTTTTTCTTCTGTCCAAGAAAAAAAGAATAATGCTGTCTATATATAACATTCCTTTTTTCTAGGGAGTGGGTTAATATCCATTTTTTAATGTTTAAGGGATTTCATCATAAAGAAAGTATATATGGAATAATCTTTAGCATCTCCTTGCTCAATTTAGGATGTTTTTCAATTCACAGGAAAGTTTGGGAATATGGGAAAAAGAGCACAATGTGGCCACATCTGTACATTGTCATCCAGATGCACCCATCTGTGATACATCAGGTAGTAAATTGCAAGGAGTTCAGAAAAACCCATGTGATGATTTGAGTCATGGATCACAATTAAGAATTTTAGCCTTTGTTATTGAAACTGATCTCAGAGGTGACTGAATTATGTCCTCAAAGGCTTCAAGGTCTCCAAAGAATTTTCTAGAATATGTCATAACATCTCTAATGATTTGAATGGAAGCACTTCTTTCCAGGAAACTGTGGCATGCAGAAATGATAACTGTTATATTCAAAATGAATAGGTAAGGCAATCAATACCTGGAAGATGATCTGAGTAGAGTGTGAGGGGGGGGAAAAAAAGACTAAAGGTCTGCAAAATCCAAACATAAAGTTAATAAAGTAAGCTTTTCTTTGATTTATACATGGAATTTTCATTTGTTATTTTAAAAGAAATTGGTAGGAAAAACCATTAGGCAGATACAAATTGAAGGACATTCTATAAAATGCTTAATGAGTACTACTAAAACTGTGAAAGTTATCAATACATGGAAAGCCTTAGAAACCATCCCAGTCTATGGAGATCAGAGAGACCTGGTAACTAAGTGTAATGTGGTATCTTGGGTAGGATCCTAGGACAGAAAAATGTGAATTAAGTAAAACCTAAGAAAACTCAAGTTAACTCTGAAGTTTGTTTAATAGTAATGTACTAATGTCAGTTTTTTAGTTATGTCAAGTGTACCATAGTTTTTTTAAGATGTTAACTATGCAGGAAACTGTGTGAAAGGTACATAGGAACTCACTTTCATATTCCTGAAATAAAGTTTAAGAAATCAAACTCACACACACATACAGAGCAGACCAAACAGTGCCTTTCCCAATGGCCACATATTAAATGTACATTCATCAGCAATTAGAATACTATCTGACATACCAAGGGCACTTCATAAAAATACTTACCAATAAACAAATGACCTGTTTGTTGTGTGTATGTTTGCTTTTTAAACAAAAACTTTTTATTTGAAAAAGTTTTAGATCACTTTTCCTAGTCTAAAAAAACAAAAAGCCCTCAGGCATTCCCTATTAAGACAATAGTTAACTCCATTTTCAAACTATATAAGTATGCTGCCTCTATTTGAGACAAAGACATCTTTCTGCTCAAATCTTCTTGGGGAAGAAGAGTGGGACCCTGATTTATGACTCAGTTTGTCATCCCCATGCCCCAGAGCTGAAATGCTCTTCTAACTCATTCTGCCTCTTCTAGGTTGAATTTGAACTCACCAGGTTCTATGAGTTATTTCTAAATATTTCTGTATTTTCCAGAAATCTTCCTTTTCCAAATTATTGTTCAACTCTTCAGTTCAATGTGTATATATAAAATTGCTTGTTGTGATTAATCTCATGTTGTATGCATATAATTCTGCTTCATATCAAAGAGTTTTATACAGTAAATATTTAGGGAAAGGATGGAAAAGAGGGAGAACAAAAGAGCACTAGAAAAATTGGGGGATGATCAGTATGTTCCTTCTTTTTTACTGTGATGATTTTTCTTTTTGGAGACATATGTGAATCTTATCAAAATTGTATGGGCAATTTATCATATATCAGTTATATAGTAATAAAGCTGTTTAGAATATCTGTGATTGACTATTTTACTTTCTAATTCATTTTCTCATAGTTTCATATAATTATTGTAACAGAACACAATATACATTTTATTCTGAGTTCTAGTCCAAATGTAAACCTCAATTTCAATTTTTGGAATATTATGTGAGTAATATGAGTGTTCTCTAATTTAAATAGTTTGAGACATATATTTTTATCTCATTGATCATTTAAGTACCAAAAACATTAAAAAGTCTTTGACTATTCATGTATCCTGGTAACTTTCAAAGGGGCTTCAGTTTGTCATGGGCTTATGGTATAATACCATTTCTGTGTCTTGGAGTAATCTCTTCATTTGGCTTCTCATAGTATCCTCAATAAATGTATCTAACCACTTTAACCTCACTTTCCAAATTACTAGCCCCCACTCAGCAGATTCTTTAATTTGGAGACAGCCATGACTTATCTAACTGTACAGTACCAAATTACTTGCAATTTATCAAGAACTGGCTGCATCTTGACACTTGCAAATTCCTTCTTAACCAGAACTTGTGACATTCATTTTGGCTCTGTACAGTTGGTTTGCAAGAGGCTCCAAACTCAGAATGAAGATAGCACAAAATGTGGCTTCAGAAAATACTGGGACTTAGTCACCTTAGCCAGTCTCTTTCTAGGTCCATTCTGCACATACTAGCTTCTGTCTTCTCCATTGTTCTACTCCTGACTCTTTTACATTTTTACCAATTTTTTCTGTCATGTTGGATGCAATGCTGTTTCATTAAACCTTAAACTATCTCCACTTTCTTACCCTGTTTCACTAACCTTGTCTACCATATTTGCCCTGGAATGTTTATTCATTTACTTTCATGTCATGCATAATCTCATCCACCCAAATCATTCATCATGATACTTAAATCTATACATATGCATTACCAAACACATCTTCCTTTTATACTTAACATATATTAAAATTGTCTTCTTATAGTGAGAAAAGCTTCAAAATAAAAGACTGAAATCTCTCTGAAACATGCTTCTTTCACCGACTAGCTATATTATCTAAGCTCTGGTTTTCTTATATTTCAGATGGCATTGTAAGAGTTAAATGAAATAATACAGGTAAAATATTTTGCAAATGATAAAATGCCATACAAATGCAAGACACTGCAAACATGCAAGGTGTATTTATTTTCAATCTAGATATATTTCTTTGAACTCTTTGAAAAATTAAGTAAAACATTCCATTTCTGGAACTAAAAACTATCAAACCTTTCTGAAAGCCTCACAGTAGTTTGGTGGATTATAAAACTGTAGACAAAAATTGCCTTTCTGAATACTGGAGCTTTGTAAGAGATGAAGCTAGGAAGATATAAAACACAAGCTCACTTCAATATGTAGAAGTGGGTAAAATTGAGGTACTAATCAAAATGTTTGAAGACTGTCATCCTTGTAAGAATAATGCCATGCTTAAGAGCCATGTGTTCAACATCTGCAAACCAAAAAGCAAATGAAAAATTCTATTAGCTTGTACCAGAAATGTGAATACTCAGCTGAAACTAAGACTATTGTGGGGGGTATAATTCAAAGTAATATCAGGATGGAAATGATGAGTGAGGAGAAAAGGTAAAAATTATTACATAAACACAATTTATTTTAGAAAAGCATATGAGCACATGCAAGGCAGCAAAATCTAAACTTTCTCTTGGTAATTGAATAGCAGAGTCAGCACAGGGTTTCAGAAGAAAATCAGAAACCAGACTAAACCAAACAAGTCTCATCTGTGAAATCTTTCCTGATTCCCTCAAGGCCAACTTAAGCACTTTATTCTTTATGCTCCAATTGGCCCTTGTATTTACCTCCATTGTAACTATTACCATAATGTATTATAACCATCTGCATATGTAGCAGCTTCTCCACAAGTGCCCTTCAGAAAAGCAGAAACCATGCTTTTTTTTTTTTTTTTTTCTTTCTCCAGTGCCTGGTATGTTTCCCAACACATTATGGTCAATAAATTTTTGTTAAATGATGAAGGAACTACATTTTGTTCAGTGATATAGCCAAATGATAAACCACTGATGCTTCTAAGGACAGCATATGAAGATACACTCATTTTAAAACATTTAAATGTTGCTGCATGGCTTATGGAAACAACTTCATTATTTGGTTGAAGCCCATTTTGTGTAGTACCATTTTAGATACATTTTTATGGGTCTCCCATTCAGAGAGTTATAATCTGGGCAAAATAATTCAAATAACTGATTTCTGATTCCAGTGAAACCAAAATCACAGATTAACTCTCATCCATGGCAGACAGCATCCACAGAAGGATAGGCAAATTGCACTCCACACGTCTCTATGGGAAAGCCACCCACTGGAGTAAATGTGAAGAGTTGTGTAATGCAATATACACAACTCACACAACAGTCAGAAAGCTTATTGATGATGAAAAAAAGCCTATTTTGCAGCCAAATGTTTATCCATATTCTCTCTGCAATTCTACGTATTTATGCCTTTGCTTTAGATATATATCATTAGAGCACTCCATTACAATGCCTATAAAAAAATGACACTGGCACACACCTTATAACTTTCTACCTCATAGGACTGTGAATAGATAGATAGTCCAGTAAAAATGGTTGGTCAGCCAGTTGAAGTAGAGAAATACATGAACAAAGTTGAGCTTTCTTTTATGTAGGATATCTCAGAGTTTCTAATATGTTAATACACATAAGAAAAAAGACATCATAAAAACATTGCATTACATAGTGTTGTCCAAATTTATTTTGCCCCCAGTTTTAATAAACATTTTGCAAGTTTAGTGGAAAATAGACCACACTTTGGAGAACACTACCCTAGAGCACAAGCATTTTATCTCCATTTGCCTTCAACTTCCACCTACTGACCAGAGATATGAAGATGTGACCAATGAAGATTTTTAAGCAGCCAAATGGCCACTAGTAAGTGTACCTAAATTTGGGAAAAACCACTACACATGTTAACCAAATTTCTTATTACAAAATATTACCATTCCCAGAAGTTAAATTTCTGGAGCTCATCTTTCACAGATCCCCAAATCTCCTCTCATAGCTATAAGCAGGTGTGCAAGATAGAAAAACAGACTCATTTTCAGTTCAGGATGAAGAATTTTATAGGTTCAGATATCTGATACTGTTAGCAAGGCTTCATGCCTATTGGACCTAAATTTTCCATATGGGTGCCAATAGGGATTAAAACAGTATTAAGATGTTTAAAATGCAAATAAATACCTAGAGACTTTTCTTCCCCAGAGTTTTCTTATGAGGGAATTCACAGAATCATGGAAGATTAGAATTGAAAGTAGTGTTACAGAGGTTATTTACCCATAGTTAAAGAGCTCATTAGTGGCAAAAATGGGGCTTAAATTCAGAGCGCTAATTCTTATTTTAGTGTTCTTCGTTCTACTCAAAACAACACTGCCTCTAGAAATCTATTCCAAACACCTCAACACCTCAAATCTATGCCTTCATCAGCCTTCATGTTCTCAAATTAAGAATAGCGAAAAAGAAGAGGAGAAAAGCATTTTGTTTTATCTCTTTTTAATGACAGTTTTAAAGACAGTTACTTGAAAATAAAGTAAAGGATTCCAAGACTTTGCTCAAATAAGAACCCCCCCGGAATCCAAAGTGGCAGCAGCATTAGCAGCCACAGCCGCAGCTGCTCTCACCTGGACTACCATGATAACCCTATAATCCATCTTGTGTCCTCTGAACCTGCAGAAAAAATGATCTTTATAAAAAGGAAAACTGACATTATTTTCCTTCTTTAAACCCTTCAATGACTCTCCTTTACTCTTTGGATTCATATCTCATAAGGCTTGTAACATTTTGTCCCTCCAATCCCATTTCTAGCTACTTCCTCCTATATGCCAGGATTCAATCATTCTAAATTTCAAAAAATTTCTCAGCCAAAGTCTTCATTCAGCAAACTCTTAATCAACAGGTTTGAAATCTCTTCTGGGATGCTTCCTCTGGCCTTCATTACTAAGCAGCCTTCTCTACCACTCTGCACTAGAGTTTACTTGAATCATTCCTTTCTAAGACTGTAAGCATCAGGAAGGGAGATACCTTACTATAGAAAAAATCCCCAGCCTACCTAACATAGTGTTAATTTAATAAGGAGCTGTGAACAGGAAATAAAAGGAAAAGAAAAGGAGGGTAAAATGGAGGAAGCCAGAAGAGAGATGAAAGAGAAAAGAAAGAATGGGAGGAAGAGTAGGAAACAATCCACTCTCTTTCCAAACACAACATCTTCAATATGATTAATTGTCTTTTATCTGTAATGGTTGGGGAAGATATATTCTGATAAATTCATTAAATTAGTTAAGATACAATTCTAGGTTTTAAAGAGTAGTGAGAAGAAGGCAAGCTGATAAAGAAATATAAGAAATGCAGTTGTATAGAAAACAGAACAAATCATATCAAGCAGATAACATAATGATATGCAAATAAATTTGACAGGTGCTTTAAAACATTGAGCAATATACACTTATGCACATAGTATTTGTCCTGGAAAGTCTAACACATTCCAAAACAAAGCAGCACTGCAAACCACTGGGTCATCTACTGCTCCATTAAAGCTTATATCAAAGGCACAATATTTCTGTAAGTTAGGAAGAAGTGATATTCATGTTTTGGCAGCAAAAGTGACTCCACAGTGTTGATAATAAATGGTTATTCCTGAAAAGAGAGGTCTGAGACCCTGTATATGTCTATAAGCAATAGACAGGACCTTAATTTTAAATGTCTCATGCTAGACATCTAAGAACACACACTGTAAAAGCACATACAGCTCAATTTATTTATCTTAGAAGGAAAGTGAGCCAGCTGGATCCTGCTGGGATTTGTACCTGAAAGTTACAGGAAAATTTGAAGTTCCCAAAAGTTCTTGAGATATACCAGTTTAGAAAAATAAGTTGAAAACTGCATTATTTTTGAGAGACCATTGGCTAAGCCAACAAAATTAAACTAAATGCTTTTATCACTGAGAAAATAAAAAGATATATATTTTTACTTACAATATACATATATTCTAATTTTAGATCTGCTATTTTTTATAATTGAAAATTTTTTTCTTCTAGATGTGGATATATCAATTCTCAAATAAGTAAATAACAGGAAAAAATTCAAAAAAGAGAGGGGGCAATTTTATGAACCAAGCTAAACTGCAGATTCTTATACCTGGAAGCAATCTCAAAAATAACTTAGTGCAAACTTCTCATTTAAAGGGTTAGAAAAACTGAAGCCAAGAGACACTAAATAACCTTAGCAAAGTCACACTAGGAAACCTTGGCATAGTGAGGACTAGAACTCTAATTCCCTGTTCAATAGCTAAATTTCTGAACATCAGATCATTCTAGTAAGCAGCCATATTTTTCTATTCAGCATTTTCTTTTTCAAAGCAAATGCAGCACATTCTATTTGAGCATGAAGATATCTAAAACCCCCAGATGGTTTCATATCAACTTCCTCCAAGGCAGATCATCCCCTTCCTGAATTTGTGCAGTAGATTATTTTTACTCAAAATGAAGAACTTTATTTATATCCATGTTATATTTTATCTTAGTGCTTTCAAATCATTGTTCTTGCCTTTTGAGATGAATCTGAATTTTGGATCTGCCATTCATGATGTTTTATACTCCTCCTCCCAGGTATTAATCACTGATGAACCTGAAGAGCATGACTTCTATGTCTCCATTCAGATCACAGTAAAGACAATGAATATGGAGAGCAGAACTGTTGCAGGAATTAAGACCTATATTTCATGTGACCATTCTAGTTGACACTGAACCCACCTGAAGAGATTTTTGTGCAACCTCATTTTTCTAGCTTGTTTTTAATTCTTATAATAAATATAACTTCTTTGACTACATGCAAATCCTTATAGAATAAACATTTTGAAAATAAAATATTGCATTTCTAACATGTTTTATGTGACAAATTACTTTTATAGGCAGTATGTCATCTGAAACTAAGAAAAGGTAAACACGTCAAGGCTTATTATTTCTGTTTTATAGATTAGGAAACTAAGTTTCAGAGAAGTTAATTGACTTACTCACCACCAGCTAGCTAGTGAGTATTGACAGAGTGTCCCCAGATATTTGTTCCAGAACTTTTTATGCTGTTTTCTTTGGATAGCATATGTAATTTCAAATATATGACTGAGATGAATTTCAGTGCATTATACTACAAAATCTCAAGTGAACCATATATCTAGTTTTCTGAACACCATCAGAGCCCAACAGGTAGAGAAATATCTACTAGATTTCCATGTGCTTTCTTAAGTTGAATTCTTTAGGATTTCACAAACCCTATTTGAAATACCATAAACTTACACATACCAAATCTGCATTTTCTATTTTGAATAGTGTTATACCTTGGGTTTTTCCCATAAATAGGACTTTGTGGTTAATAAAAAGATTTATATTGCCAGACCAAAAAGTTATTGGGAATACAACTTGCCAAAGACCAAAAATAGAGTGTATTGTTCTCTTATTCTTTAAATGCATATGAACTCAACTCCTTAGCAAATCTCCCTAGTTCACAGGTAGAAAATGCTAACAAAAATTCTAGGGGCTACAGCCAACCCTCAATTGTTTCTGCCCCTTAAAGTCAAACTAAATGACAGATTTTGTATCTAATATTGCATACTGGTAATATACTCCTATGCTACAGTTAGCTATTCTGTAGATAATTGGATGTCATTTTAAGTGTCAACTCCCACAGAGCTATAAAGACTACACACTTGTACACCCACATGTCCAGGGCCAGATATAATATCTTAAGGGTCTACTATGCCCTGACCATGCTGAATATACTAAGGGACACTAATAATAATGCCTCACACATATGTAGGATTTTAGACTTTACAAAACACTTTCATGGATATCATTGTAAACTTCAGACTAGCTAAATGAAGTAAATAATACAAATGCCATTATTTCCAGATGAGATAATTTCCAAATGGGAAAGAGATCCAGCACATTCAAGTGACCTGTCTCAGGTCACATAACTATTGATGAGCCAAGATATGTCTTAAACTAATCCTTTTTACTCAAACTTAGTGAAGAACATTACAACTTATTTGAAGATGTAACCTTACAGAAGGACGCTGGTAACATGAACCACCTATATTCAAATGCTGCAATCTAAGAACTCCGGAGAAAAGAAAAGCACATCCCAATTGAGTTCAACAGTATGGCAGACAAAGCCTCCTCCAACCATCAGAAAAATCTTTTAAATCTTTCACCCCCATATCACAGTTAAAACAAGGAAATATTTCAAGTGAACTTCTCATGCATTGAAAAGAATTCTTATTCTGTTGTGAAGAGTTTAAAAAAAAGGAACCACAGGTGCATTAAGTTCTACTCAAAGGAAATAAATACATTCTGTTCAAAGAAGGAGGAAAACACATTATTCAACTTGGTGAGTGATCTGGATGGCAGCAAAATGTGTGAATCATGAGGCCACAAACACTGCAATGAGGAAGCCACTGAGTTTCATCTGACATAACAGCAAATTGCCAAGGCTATAAAAACCTAGTATGAGAATAAAAAAAAATGACAAAGTGCATTATGACTCTGAACAATATCTTGACAGAAAATGGAGGACTCAGCAGGCTCCTGCACATTAAAAATCATGCCCCACATGATGTGGGCTGTACTCTCTGTGAGGAGAAATCACAGTCAAGCTAAATGTAGAACAGAAGAGAACAAAGAGCTAAGAAGCAGAAACTCACAATAGCAGATAATTCAAAGATGTTCTAGAGCAGTGGTTTCCCAAGAGTGCAATCCCTAGACCAGGTGCATCAATATCACCTGATAACTTGTTTTAGAAATGCAAATTATCAGGCCATATCAGGACTATGGAATCAGTTATTCCAGGACTGAGGCCCCAAAATCTCTGTTTGAAGAAGCTTTCCAGAGAATTCAGATGCTTAGCCCAGTTAAGAATATGATCATCCAGTTACCTACCATTATCCTGATGTCATTCGCCTTCTGGCAGTGCTTTCAGAACTCAAGCATTGGATGGTGAGTGGTGTGTCCCATCTGCTGTGAACCCTGTAAATAATACAGTTTTGACAAATCCCCACCTCCAGCCAGGTAGGTGCTAAAAATAGTAATTCCGTTTAGCATGTACCCTCTGAAAGCTTGATAAGAGCAATGGGACAGGTATGAGATAATTAATCATTCAATTATAGGCATCATGCAGTTAATTAAACATAGTTAATTTGTCCTCAATCATTTAGCCCTTAGAGCATTGATTATTATATTTTAGCATATATTAGTTTTATCTAGGAGGAAGGGCTTGCTAAAAGGGATTCCTGAGCCCTATTGAGGGTGAAGATGTAGAAAAAGGGTAGGGCCAGGAAATTTGCATTTCTAACAAGCTCCCAGGTGATGCTCATAATTCTGATCTAAGAACCACATGCTGAAAACTCTTGTTCTAAACAACATTTTTTAAATTCATGTTTTAGTTACACTGGGCCATGATGTGCTGGCAAAGGTTTAATAACTGCCTCTCAAGAAGAATAAAAGGCAAAGATATGTAGCATTTGCCAATTTTGTCGTGTAAATATTCTAATCATGATCCATATCAAACTACCAACATGATATCACTGAAGTCAGGGTCCAGGGAAGGTGTGTACAGTCCATGTTTGGTCACTAGCTCCAGTGCAACTGTACTTCACATTTCTTTGGCCTAGATAATGTGCAAATTAAATTCTGTAGTTTCCTAAAGTCGAAATTCCTGAGGCAAACAGATGTTCCATGTTACTGCTGCTTCCTTCTTTGGTGAGTCACTGACTCTCTGGCAGGGAGACATGTAAAGATCCATTTCTCACAATAAAACTTACACCATGTTTCCCCAAATGGAGACCCATCATCCTGAGTGTTCAACACTCAGGACTTGATTTGGGAATGGCCTTTGCAGCAGAGTGTCCACAAGAAAATGGAAAGAGAATAAAAGTAAATGGCAAAATATAAAAGCTATATTACTGGGCAAGTTGGACAATGAGGCTTCTAAAGTAAAATATAGGTGATTCAATCTAAGGAAGAGTTCAAACATCAAATGTGGTCAAGCCACTAAGCAGCACATAGCCAATAACTCAGTTCCAGTTCCTTTTTAAATATAGAATAAGTGCTCCTGGAGTGAAACACTCAAACTTTAAATAACATCCAATTAGAAAAGATTAAAGGGAAAGAACCATACTACTCTTTCCTTTCTCTTTGAACCTCTGCTAAACTACATATATTTTGGAAAAAATTCTTTGTTGCCTCCATGAAATCATAGCATCCTCCTCCATCCCCAGGCATCCTTTTTTTTTTAAAAAAAATGCAACCAACATTCACAGAGCTGTCCAATCCTACATTCTGGTAAGTAATCCTGACTCATACACCGAATAACCAGTGTATGAACAATCAAATTTTTTAAAAAAATTTTTTAGTTATATATGGGCACAATATCTTTATTTTGTTTATTTTTATTTGGTGCTGAGGATTGAACCCAGGGTCTCACACTTGAGAGGCGACTGCTCTACCACTGAGCCACAACTCCAACCCCATGAACAATCAAATTTTGACTGCAAAGGTAAATTTTCTGTAGGTCCTACTTGACTTATAACAGTACAAAATATTCCCTATCAGCATGCAGTGAAAGTATGACTCAAGACAAGAGTTGCCTCTAAAAGATTCCCTTTCTTCAACTCTACTTATCAAGAGACTTGCATTGATTCTCAGCCAAATTTACTGTTGAATAGGCAACATCTGAGAGTTTTACCAATAAGAATAAAGATCACAAGTCTTTTAGCTAAGGGCAATGTGACATACGATTAGAATTACAATTTTCACTATAAACTAATGAAAGCAGTTACTCTTGACCCACATTTTCATCTACTACTAGGGGACAAAGATAGCCAGTCCCCGTATCACTTGCTCACCCAATATTTCCCAAGCTTTCAGCCACCTCTTTCACCAAGTTGCCATTAGCAAGCAGTGACCCTCTGATGAATAGCTGAACCTACACAGAGTTCACTTGGAGTCATTCAGTACAGCTCTGTAATTCCACACTTGAAAAGACTCCCTTGTTGTTGGACTATAGCCAGAACAAAATTAAAGCATTTCCTATCCAATTTTGCCAATTGCAAGAACTCATTCACTTAAAGCTTGATGACAATGAGTTGATTCAATTGCCATTCAAGAAGAAGCAGTTTTGTAAAATGTTTCCTGTTAGCAGCCCACACTATGCTTCCATTCTCTCTGCCTCCCCCTTTCCCCAAAGATTTAGAAAAACAAAACCAAAAAACTAAACCCCGAGAACTTAGGTCTTTTGGTGGTCCCATTGAGGACAATCACTAGATTGCAATACATTACATGTCAAGTACGTATCATTGCAATTCTGAAAACTTACATGATCAAGGTCTATAAATATCCCTAACTCCCTGCTTCCACTTGTCCAAGATTCAGTTTATAGATTCCTCTTTACAGTTTTTACACTCACACCGAGTCTATCCTTTCTCTCATTCCAAATCCCAGTGACAATGCAGGTCTAAGTTTGAGGCAGTTTTTGCATTAATCCCCTCCACCATTATTCATTTCATCAGTGAAGGCAACAATGCATTTTTTAAAAAAACAACTATTGAGGAAATAAGGTATGAGTGATTTATTGAAATTTAGAGATTTAGGATAAAAATTGAAAGTTGCAATTCTTTTGTGATGCATGACTTACAAGAACATAAAGTAAGTCAAGAACCATGGATCAACAGAGGCAGTGAAGTCATTAATCACACAGCACTCAGCACAGTGAATAGGATAGTGATCCATTTGTCCTACACTTCAAAACACACTGAGTTAATGTTAGATGATGCATGTACAAGCCAGTTTGCTTTAATGTTTAGAACCTACAACTTAGCAATAAAGGATATCTATCATTAGTAGTACTATTATTATAATTATATTCCTTTGTCTCTAGAAGCTAATTCTATAAGAAAACTACCAATTCTTGGTGGCAAATAGGTTTCATTGACCAAAATAATTCTTCTGAAAGATAAATAGTGGATGCCTGAAGAGCTTTGTTGGGGCAGACGTTGAAGCCATGCCTTCATTCAGAAGGAGAAAATGTCTTTATCAATTAGAGATAACTAATGTAGGCATGGGTAGCAAATTTGTTCCATGTTTGCCAACCTCGCCCCAGTACCAAGTTGTAAAGTTTTCCAGGAAAGGAAATGTGAATGTGCACGTGCGTGAGCACTTGTAGGCAGGCATGTTTTACATTGCTGTAGTATCAATCCTTGGTGCACAGAACCAACTTGACGAAGTTTTGTTCAGATGAAGGCCTTGGTGTAGAATCGCCAAAACAAAACTGAATAAACACTAGACAAAATGTAGGCTCATGTTCTGGAACCAGATGGTGAAAGCATCTGTAACCTCAGATAAATCACTGAACTACCTCTATCCCTAGCTAGCACTTATAAGAAGTTGGAGAGGATGATCTCTAAGTCCATGTGCTGTTCTCAGCCTATCATGATTTCATTGTCTCCTTTTTATTATTATTTGGAGAAGACATTTGTGATTTATGTTATCAACATATGTCAATACACTCATACTGCAAAAATAAATAGGATCAAGAGTAAGCTCTGAAAGGCTGAAAGAGAGAGAAGTTTGATGTTTAAAATAATTGAAAACTATGAAATTATCAAAAAGAATGAACTATGATCATACCACAGGACCACAGAAGGTTTGAAATTAGAGGCCAAATCTTGGTTTGATTTTTAAGCCTGAGTCTTTCAAATTGATTTTCTTCATTCTGTGACAATTATCACTGACTACTACTGATCACTTTCTTGATGATGTTAAAGCTATGAGTTTATACTGGAAATTAGCAAAAGAGGAAAGGGGAAACTATCAGAAATGTCACTGGAAAAATAGATAATACCTAAAAGATAAAAAAGAAAGGAAGTAAAAATTTCTAGTTATCAGTTAACATATGACATGAATGTAAGTATTTTACAGAGAAGTCATAAAAGTATTCAGAATTACTAACCATGCAATACTAGTGAAATGCAATCTAATAAATGTCTTATCAAAGCAAAAAGACACAAAAACTCATAATAATAAAATTTTTCATCCATTCTGACTATCTAGGCTAGAATCCAAAATAATACTTAATGTCCCATAAAAAGTATACATAAACAACTGTTCCATGATATTCATACAGCAAGAAGTGTGAAATGTAAAATCACTTAGGATGACTCTTCAGATGTCAATCTTTTAATTTCCTCAAAAGTCTTAGAAAAGAACATTCAGGAAAGCACTAAGTGAAAAAGCAAAATGAAGGAACATATGGACAGAGAAATAACAAATTATAACAGGCACAAAATCTTGTTTTCTTATCTTAATATTTTGTGTACTTTATTCCTCAATGATGTGTTCATGGGCTTCTAAAGATACTAGCCCTAACCATGAATCTAGAGCTGCCCATTCCTAGTTATTTATATGATTTATTTTTTGGGAGGTCTTTTTAAAAGTTTTTAAAATTCTAATTTATTATATATGACAACAGAATGCATTACAATTCATATTACATATATGTGCATAGTATCTGATTTTGGGTGGTAGCTCCTTACCTATTAATTAATCTAGTAACGAAACCCCCATCAACTCATGTGAATGTGAAAGTTTTTTATATTGCTTCAAAAGCTAATTCCAAATAGGCATACGATAGCCATTCAGAAAGGCAAAGCTAAAGAAAGAATTGCTTGAACACTATTCGGACAGTAATACTAATGGAAAAAGAATTATCCCAGATCAGACTGGACTGACTGGATTAGATGGAATATTTTTCAATGGATATTTCCTTCGCTATTATGGATGATATTCTCAGGCTAATTCTGGTTTAACATTAAGAACTTCAGTGTGTGTGTGTGTGTGTGTGTGTGTGTGTGTGAGAGAGAGAGAGAGAGAGAGAGAGAGAGAGAGAGAGAGAGAGAGAGACTTTCTTGGGTTAAGAGCCCTTTCTCAGAACCACCTTGACACTATTTGCAAACTTCTATTAAACTGCATGTAATCCCTGGAACTTTGTTGAAACAGAGAAACAAAACATCTAGTCAATGTTGAATGAGTGAATAAAGTCTTGAATGTACTGTTTCAAATCTGTTGCAGAATAACAGTACCCTACTTTCATTCAATGCATGAATTAGAAATTCTAATGTATTTGCTTTCAATGTAGAATCGCCTAAGGTCCCTATATCAAAATAATAAAAACTATTATTTTTCTTTAAGTTTAAAATACATTTTCATTTTTATACATATTCTTTCTCCCTCATCTATGAAATGAGATAGAATAACTGATGTGAAAGGAAGGTTTCTTTCCAGTTCTATAATTCTGCAATACTATACAGTTTCCTGGTCTATCATACCTATTTAGAAAACCACATTATTTTGAAATATACTAATTTTAAATGGGGCACAATATTGACTGAGATAATCAAATCTACCTGATTGCTCTTTATTTCTTTGTTTCCTCTCTTTAAAAGGAGAGAAACATGGCTAGATAAATTAACCAAAAAATGAAAAGGGTTGAGGGCACTTCTACTCTCCTAAGAATACAAACTAGTCTTTAAGTGTTTTAGAAGTATCTATTTACTTACAAACAGTGTAATTGCATTACGTATAGGGTTGACACTATTCAGATGAGTATTTTGATGAGTTAATTAGAGATCATCCTTATCTATTAATTAAAACTCCATAAGGCACTGTCTGAGTAATTATAATAGTTGAAGTTATTATTTGTTCTTAAAGGGATTAAAACAAGTCTACATCAATTTAATTAGCTTTCTTTCCAACTCATTCAAATTAGTAATGTTTGACTATGTTTATGTTAACTTATATTAGGAAAGTAGCTGCACTGAATAAATTACAAGAATTTTGATAGATTATTCATTAAATCCAAATGTCAGGATTACAATAAAAGCCACATTAGGTAGGACACTCGTATTTCCAAGAGAGTTGGGATGGCTTAGTAAATCAGAGCACTTGTCACAATTAAGTTCATAATATACACATCCATTTATAGATGTATTTTGTTGAGTTGAAACATTCTGTATGTAACAGTGAGTAAAGAATTTCAAGCCAACAATCATACTGAGGGTTAACATGTGGTCATGTCTATAATAAATAGTATAATGTATGGGGAATACATAGAAATTACACTTTAAATTTACAATTAAGCATTTATATAAGCAAATATAAAGCATGATAATTGAACCACCCTCAAGAGATATATTAAAACATTTTCTATGAGGCTTAAAGGTAGGAAACACTATATCTCTTTGCCAGAAAAGAGGAAAAGAAACCAACTTTTAATTGCCATATGACAAGCTATTCTACAGAGTATCCTATGTGCTACTTTCTTAACCAACATATCAATCCTTCAAATAACACATTATTGTTGGAATTAGGAATATATTAAGACATAATACAGTGGGAAAAGTGACAAGAAAAAGGAGAAATGATTTGGTAATGATAGGTGGCAAGTATAAGGAATAGGTGTAAGAAATTATGAGGGAACCAATCCAAAATTTTTACTTATAAGGGACTATATTGACTAATGAAAGAAAACAGAGTCACATAGTACATAAAAGCAAACAACCCAGGTGGAAGCAAATTCATATGGCTATGTAACTGCAAAGCAAATTAATCCATGTGGCTATGTAACTGCAAAACAAGTCCAGGGGTTCTTAATTAGTTTTGCTGATTAAGGGCTGCAAGTGAGCATGATGATATATGAATATATGAAGTGTTGTGTGATTGATAAGAGTTCAAAAGCCATAGTTAGTAGAACTGGCAGCTGGAAGGGAAGATTGTTGCATTTTTATTATAAGTAGAACTTTTATGATATAGCTAAAAATATCAGAGATTTGTGCAATAGCTATTTCAGGCTGACTCTTTGGAAGTCCAGTGTGGAAAAGAGATGAACCCTCTATGTGAAAGATAAAAACATAGATTGAAGATACCCAAACATGGATATCTGAAAGCTGTCTGCCTTAAGAAATATTGATATGACTGATCCAAAAGAGGAAGGAAAAATTGTGTTTCATTCTTAAAGGCAGCAGTGGTTAATACTATAGCCAAAACAACACCTAATGAAAAAGAGGACAGTTAAATCTGAAGCCAAAACTCCTTTAGTGGCCAGATATTTCTGCATCTGGCAAAACAGAATAAAAGGAGTTTCCTATAAGGGAATTGTTCCCCAGAGATAGAGGTCAGAAAACCAATATCCTGTGTAGCCAAAAAGATATGGATACAGTCTGGCAGAGAAACAGAAAGCAAAGAATATGCTAGTTCATGGAGGGATTGAAAGGGCAAAAACTGACATTCTTACTACATAAGTGAGAAAACAAACCTCAGAGGGTTAAAGATCTCAAATCACATGTGATCAGTAAGTAGTTCTTATGATTCAAATTTAGATCTGTTCCACTCTAAAACCTGTTGTCTTTTCATTAACTGCCTCCTCCTTTGTGAAGCAAAGTTTGACATGAGCCACTGGAGAGCATTTTCATGGATGTAAATATATCAAGGAATAGAATCAGGAGCAAAAGATGAGACAGAAAATGTGAGACATTTCTGATAAATATATTTCTGTTTGTCAGGTGTGCACTATACTTCATGTGAATCATCACTTAAATAGAGGATGAGATTTAGTCATGAAATAGATTTCTTTGCTAGGAAAAGCAGATTTCTGAAGATGTAGGGAAAGGAAGTGATCACAAAGGTACAGAGATAGATGCATGACAGAGACAGCAGAAGAACTTCAAAGTGGGAATAGCATCTTGATTAGGCAGTATCACAGAAACCAAAGCAGAAGAGAATTTGAGTGTGTTTTAAATGCCTAACTTCATAGTCAGGAAATTACTTACTAATAGAGAAAGATATGACCCTTTTACTTCCCATTGTTCTTTTCAACCATCCAAGTCTCCAGGCAATTTGCTTCATTCCCTTCTCATTACATGGATCACTTCTAGAACGTTGATTTGGTGGGAAAGGAAATACATTATTTATCAGCATTGTAATTTTGAAATAGAAGCTAAAATATTTATTCTTACTAATGAAGGGTGAAAGGTAAAAGAACAACTTTTTGTTGTTTATTTGATAAATAACTGGCAGTAAACAAGACATTTATGTTGAAGAAAAATAATATCTCAGTTACAACTAGAGATCTCTGGATCCATAGAGCCTTACTTTGCCCCTTGTTAGAAAACACCAAGCTTGTATAGCTGGCTAGTAATATTTCCACCAGAAATTGGTTTGGATTAGACAAATTATTCTAATTAGATTAAACATCCTCTAAACAAAAATTTACTGTGTATCCTTGAATTTCACTACTTAAAAGAATTAAGGCTCTTAAGTTTAGTCTCAATCACTACCCTTATTATTTCTGAGTAGTTTATGTTTTTTTTTCCAAATAATATTCATTAGGAAACTCAATTATAGGGTATGGTTCTTTTCACTGTTCATTCTTAGTCTATACCTAAATAAAAGTACTATATCCTTTTCTTGCTGCAGTTTAACACCATTTATTTGGTAACAGACTAGCCTATTGATTTGTGAAGGCTTGTAAAATTAATGACTGGGAAATCCACTTGCTTCATGGTATTCAATGAATTCACCAGAGTTCCTTGGACCTTGTTTACAAATTATTGTCTTTATGTCACTTGCTTTTGCATACATGCAAAATTTCTTGTTTAAGTCACGAAAATTTAGTTCATATAAAGGGTTCCTTTTGAAATTTTTCTGTGATTGGTTAGCCTTTTGTGTAATCTTCAGAAAGATTTATACTGAGTAGTCAGTAGCCTAAGAGGTATGAAGAAATTGTTTCATGAATCAAGCCATGTGTGTCAGTGGGAACATTTTCATGCTGTTCCTTTTCATTACAGTACAGAGTTCATGATTTACAATGCAATTCTTCCTTCTCTCTGGTAGCAGAAAGGGGATTAAATTGATATTCTTTCACAAACACTTCTTTGCAATATTTGTTTAAGGATAACTCCCTACTATGTTTCTAACTTCTTGAACAGGCAAGATTCTCCTTAACAACTACATTTGTCTCATAATTGCTATAGTTTGAATATGGTCTAAATGTGTCCCCCAAGGTTTCACTAAGAGAGTGGAAAATTAATCCATTAAGAATGTTTAGAGGTGAGGTCTTTGAAATGTAATTAGGATTAAAGTCATTAAGGTGGAGCTCCCATATTGAATCCTGGTGGCTTTATACAAAGAGAGAGTGAGATGAAAAGACACAAGTATAGTCCTGCCTCTTGCCATGTAATGCCATCTACCACTTCAGGACTCTGTCAACAATAAGAACATCACCAAATGAGGTAACTTAACCTCACATCTCCAGAACCATGAGCCAAGAAAATTCTCTTTTCAAAGCTATTTTCTTTTATAACAGTCTGTAATAACACAAAATGAACTAATACAATAATAAACCTTGTTTCAAATGCTAAATATGTGTTGGATACTGGTGAAGACTAGACTGAGAGTAGAAAAAAAATTAACATATTATGTGGAACCAAAAAATTATGCAAGTCTAGATATCATAAATAATTTGCAATTAAAGAGGATAAATTGCTGTACACATTATAGTTCCCTGTGTAATTCATAAGAAAAGAGGATCCATATCAACAGCACAGAATTTTCTCTTTAGGAAATATGCCTTAAACTGGGCTTTGGTAAATGGGTAGTGTTGCCTTGGTATGGAGAATTAAGAGAGAACACTCTAAGCAATAAGAAAAAAAAAGAAATAACAAAAATGGGGACCATATAGCTTCAGCAGACATTTCTCCAAAGAATACATAAACATCCACCCCCCCAGATAAATAAAAGGATGCTCAATATCATTAATCATTAGGATGCAAATGAAAACCACAATGTGATATCATTTTATACCTGTTAGAATGGATAATATCAGGAAGACAAAAGACAAAAATTGTTGGTGAGGATATGAAGAAAAGGGAATTTTTCTCTACTCAGTGGAAATGTAAACCAATATGAATAACTTAAAACTTAAACATAGAATGACCATGTGATCAGGCAATCCTACTTCCAGGCACATATCCAAAGGAAATGAAATCATTATGTCAAAGAGAGACTTACATTTCTATGTTCATCGCAGTACTATTCATGAGAGCCAAAATGTGAAATTAATGTATCTGTTGACACTTGAACAGTAAATAGATTTTTTAAATTTGATATGTATGTATACACACAGTAGAATACTATTCAGCTTTTTTAAAAAGTAGGAAATCTTGCTATTTTCAACAACACAAACAGAGAATACTGAACTAAGTGAAATAAGTCAGGCACAAAAAAGAAATACTGCATGAGTTTACCTGTATGTGGAATCAAAAAAATGTCATTCTAATAAAAGCAGAGAGTGTAAGGTTGGTTGCCAGGAGCTGGTGATGGGGTGGGTGGGGAGAATTGGGAGTTGTTAATCAAAAGGCATAAAGTTTCAATTAAGCAAAATGGGTAAGTTCTGTACATCATGTGACTGTAATTACTAATAGTTAATAATAGCATACCCTTGAAATTGGCAAAGAGAATGGATCTTACATGTTCTCAAGACATTAAAATGATAACTACGTGAGATAATAGACTTGACTCTGATAATCATTTCACAATGTATACATATATCAAAGCATCAGATTATATACCATAAATCTCCATAATATTTATTTCTCAATTATATACCAGTAAAGCTAGAAAAAGAGAAGAAATACATTTATTTTCCAAGTGTTAATTTTATGACATTTTTACTAAGAGATTTCTTTATGTATTCTAGAATTTTACTTTTCAGGCTCCTCCACTCCACCCCTCAGTAGAGCTTCAGACCCAAGCCAGGTTACCTAATAGTCCTTTGTAGTCTCTGACTTGAAGTAACATTAGGAATATTACAAATCTGATTATAGAGTCAGGGAATGACTTGGTTGTAATCTGGTCTTGAATCCTCATTAATATGCTTTCTTTTGTCAGGGTCAGTACCTTATAATAAGCAGAATTTCCTGCTCAAATTTCAGAATTAGAAGTTCATTCATGAGTAACAGAATCTCATAGCAGCTTTTTCCTTCAAATAGTGAGACTGAATCTAGTGGACCATCTTGCATGGAATATTTTAGTTCCCTACAACCACAAGGGAGCCAGGTTCCAGGCTGGTTTCAGAAGGGTCATTGACTTCAGCCTTGCCCAACATTTTATGTTTGTTTTCTGTTTCTGGTCCATGGAGATGTTATTTTATTTTTGAAAGCAGCAATAAGTTTTTCTGTTTTATAACTTATATTTTCTGTATTGAAAACAGAGTGTTCTTGTCAAAGTATGAATGTACCTTGCCACATTACCTTGAAGTCTTTTCAGAACTGTGGCTATCATTTTGAGTGACATGAAGCTAGAAATAAAATTTTACAGGAAATATGGTGACCAGCCACAATTTTAATATAAACATTGAATATCTTAATTTATGTCAGTCAAACAAATACTCAATGATCTTCTACTATGGTAGAAGTGATATAAAGAATAAAAGCAGAGACTTTGTAGACAAACTGCTGCATTTGAATGCTAGCTTTGAAGGTTTGATCTTTAGTGAATTATTTTAACTCAAAGTACTTCAATTTCAACATTACTGAAATAATACCTGCCTCAGAAGTTTGTTGTGAAGAATATATCAGGATGTGTGAAATGCTTATTATAATGCCTAGTCTCATAAAATATATTTAAATGAGTTTTCTTGCTTCTTTACCATAGTGTAAAATGACAGGAGATTCTATAGGGGATAAAAAAGTAGTTCTGTACATATGTCCTGCATGCATGAGTTTCATTTTGATATGGTAAGAAAAATGATGTAATTAGAGAATAATAAAATCATTATGCCACATTGTTCCAAATAGCATTTTGTCAACTTTAAAATGTAAGAGGAATTCATAAAGAACTAGGAAAACTCACAAAATGTCTTGGAGAGAGGAGATTTTATCCATGTTAGATGGGAGAGATGAAGGGAAAGGATAGCCCCAACTAATGAAGCAGCACAAGGTGGAATTTAGGGGAAGAGATGGAAGTCATGTGTTAGGTGAAAAAGATGTGTTTGGAGAGGAACAGGCAGAGGATCTGTAATGAGGGAAATGCTG
This sequence comes from Callospermophilus lateralis, assembly GCF_048772815.1. Lineage (NCBI taxonomy): Eukaryota > Metazoa > Chordata > Mammalia > Rodentia > Sciuridae > Callospermophilus > Callospermophilus lateralis. The sequence continues at coordinate 39,640,356 of NC_135319.1, forward strand.
ATGGATTAGCATAGATAAGATCAAGCTAAGTATGTCTAAAAGCCAGGTGGAAGAGTTTAGACTTTGAGCAAATGAGTTTCAAGAGGGAGTTTACTAGGGCTTTAATATGATTTGTGTTATGTCCTCTGAATTTCATGTACTAGAAGCACAGCCCCCAGTGTGGCAGTGTTGCAGTGGTAGAAACTTGAAATGTGGGGCCTGATGGAAAGTGGTTAGGTCACTGGATGCATCATCTTCAGAAGGGATGAATGTAGTTCTCACAAGACTTTCATTAGTTCCTGTAAGAGTAGATTATTATCAAAAGAAAAAGCCCATTCCCTGAATCTCTCTGGCTTCTTGTCTTGCCATGTGATCTGTTTCATATACACTCCCACCATTTTAGTAGAGGTCAAATCAATGGGAACCTCAATCTTAAAATTTTAGTGTCCAAACTGTCAGCTAAATAAACCTCATTTCTTTATTATTCAGCCTCAAGAATTTTATTACAGCAATAGAAAATGGACTAATACAGAGGTACTTGCAGGTTCTTCTGTGGTGTAATTATAATATAGAATTGGTTTGGGGGGATGATTTTTTGAGGTAGTTACATATAATTTAATGGAATACAAACTTAATTTTATGCCCAAATTCAAGTATGATAGTATTTTTTGATTTTAAACAAAATGATCTAGGCAACCCTGTACGGTATATGGTGTTGGTAAAATGAGAGAAGAATGGGCTGAATCTTTCTGCTCTTCTGACAATGAAGGGCACATTCTCATCAGTTCTTATTTTCACTCATCAAAAAGGAGAAATACAAATTCAGAAATATAATATCATTTAAAGTCCATTTTGTATTATTACCAATGGGAATATCTCCTTCTTTCTCTGTGGACCTTAAGCATTGTTTAAAGAATGTTGCTTCTAAAACAAACACCAAATTCTTGCAGATAAAATGTACTTCATCTTATGAGCTTATAGAGAATTCACATCAGCCTAATAAAACAGAACATGTTGACATTGTTAAAGTTAATGTACAGGTAATTTAATACTTACTGAAGACATATTTGAAACTTAACTTATCAGAACAGCAGATATGTTAAAACACCTTGGACACCAAATAGATTTCGGATGTCCTTGAGGAGTATAAATACTGCAATATAAGTTCTGGAAAATCACCAAATGTAACTATAATGACAATGATACTATTAGAGCACCACAAAATTATTTTTGGATTTCATTTCATAACTGAATCATATTTTATTATTACCTTAAGATATTTATATCACACAATTGTGCATAAAATCCTCTGCCAGAGAATTTAGGAAAGAATGAATGAATTAGAAGGAAATAATGAAGCCATCTCCAAATTCCAGATGGATACAAAGCTAATTTGATCTTTAAGGTCCTGCCATCTGTTCTTTTTATTTATTTTAAGCATCAGACATTTACATACCTTCAAACAGAGAAGCCTAAAAGCAGATGTATTTATAAGGAATACTCATTCATGAGTAGAAAAATCCAAAAACATAATTTCTTTTGTAAATATTTCGTGAAGTCTAGTTACATGGTCAAGATGGGCAAAATTTTCCAGTAACAGAAATTATCGGCTGAGAAGACATTAGGCAATAAGAAGTTAGTGGGAAAAAATAAATAAATAAAAATGTAATAAATTCTGCAGTATGACTAAAAATGTGTTCTAGTTGTTTTGTTATCTTTATTCCCTATTTGGCAAGTTTGAATGAGATACTGAAATTTTTTGAGCCAATGTAATGAGTTGAATAGTGTCCCTCTAATTTTCATGGCAACCTGGAACTAATGGGACTTTATTTGGAAACAGTATCTTTGCAAATGTAATCAATCAAGGCAAGGGTACGAATGAGCTCATATTTGATTGGAATGGACCCTTGTAAGAGGGGAGGACATAAAGAAGATTCTGAAATCAGAGGAATTGAATTGTTGTAACTGCAAGTGAAGGAACAGTAAGATTTTCCAGAAACTTCAGAAGCTAGGAAGAAGAAAGGAAAGATATTTAGACCTGTCAGAAAAGCATGACTCTTAAAATACTTTAATTTTAGACTTCTGTCCTCCAAACTGAGAGAAAAAAAAATGTTGTTTTAAGCCACCAAGTTTGCAGTACTTTGTTATAATAGCCCAATAAAAGCAATAAAACTGGTAAAATTTGCTTGAAATCTTTTGAAAGCTTGAAATTTTAATTTTGGAAATGATTACACATGTATGAGAAAAAGTTATATTGTATAGAAATTTGAGGATATCAAATCTTTTGAGTTTGTGTGTGTACTGAGATACATAAATCAAACTTATGAGGAAAAATCACTTTAAAAATTTATATATGGTCATATTCCTAAACTATCCCAAATGTGTTTAGGTACTATTCTGACTAGAGAGCTAATCCAAAAGTAACTTTCTTTCCTGTATCTTTTTCCGTGTTTACTTTTGGATTAGCTCTCTAGTATTAGCTCTATAATGTATTTTAGAATGAATAACAGAAATAAAAAATATGATAATCAAATTCTTTAATATTTCCTTTTGTTCTAAATTTGTCATTTATTTCAGTTTATTACTTTTGAATCTGAAATTTAATTGAGATAATCTATATCTGACTGCATCTTTATCTTTGCTTTCAAAAATGTTGTGTGCCTTTGGAAAGCCAGAAGATAAGATTGTGAGGGTAAGAAGGGACAAAATCAATAGCTTTCATTTAATTCTCAAATTAAGAGTCAGCAAGTTTGAGATCCTTTCTAAAAATCTTTAAAATCTGGTATAGGTTAAAATGCTTTGTTTCTCTATGTGCCTAATTCATTCATCTACTAACCAATATGCACTACTGCATAGTCACATGATTTTTTTTCTTTGATCAGTTTCTTATACTATTGCACTTTGATTACTATTCTTAGATAATAAGGCAACCATTTTTTGTTCTTTTTATTGTGCTGAGTAAAATATGTGAGCTATGAAAAAAATAGTCTTAATTAAAACAAAGCTGAAAAGGGAAAACTTTATCAAGCTTGTCTTATTTGAAGGTGTTCAGACATTTGCTAAAATAAATCTTGATTTGGAATTTAATTTAATTTAATTTCAAGTGATCAAACTTGGAATCCTATTGTTTTCTTCTCTATCTCCAAGGGTAGCTTGATATTTCCTTCGGATTACTGAAAAGACACACATTGCCATCACAGCAATAATCATTCCGTCAAAAAGCACTTTATATGTCCAATTTAGTAATTTCAAATTGATATTTCCAAACTATTATACCCTTCTTTTTATGTTATCCCTCTCTACCAAAAACTTTGCATGGATTTAAAAGCTTCCATGAAAGAAATCCCTGACATATCATTCACCCTTGCAGAGATAGTTTTCAATTCATGACTCAAAATATCTTTTCCAATTTTCCCTCCTACTATTACCTATTCAAGCCCTACTCTTCATGAAATTTGTCTTATCTGTTCACAGTTCCTAAGACACATTATGAATACTGATACTTCTAGAATTTAGTCACTTCCATAAAAGCAGAAATACCCAAAACTCTTTGTATACATCAAAACCCTCCTCTCTTTAAGGGTTATTCTTTCCTGAACTCACAGCTCTTAAAATTTTATCCATTGTTAGCATTTAATCATATAGGGCTCATTAACAATTTGAAAAACCCTCTTTTATTACAAATTACAATAGATACTTCCACTGTCTACTTGTGTTTCCTTCCGTGCTTAAACAACTGGGCAAGTAAAATCTGGATCAGAGAGTGAGATGAAGGTTAGCTCAAAGATTGGTTAAAGGATGAGGATCCAAGTTGAGTTAGAGCTCAGGAACAGGGTATCAAGATGAAAATCAAATGTTTTCTTGTAAAGATATTTATTTTCGCTTTGGACTGGTTTGATCAAACATCATCCATGACAAAGGTAATTCAATTGACCGTATGAAACATATCATGCTTTGATTTCATATCATTTTATGATACCTTGTTATTTCTGAAATTATGTCATATGTTGTTTCTGAAATGTAATGACTAATACAAATATAAACTTGAATATAAACAATTTTATAGAAGGCTCTTTTTTGAACTTCTTTTATACCTCTCAGTATGGTGTTATGGGTTACTGTGAAAATATTTGTTATCAGGTCAGTCCTAGATTTTTAGGGTTTTAGAAAGTACATTATCTAAAAGAAAACAATATTGCATTTGGGAATATATAAGAATAAAACTTAAATGTCAAGGATTAAACTTTCAAAAGGCAAAAGGAACAAGAACAAAAAATTTTAACATTCTAGGATATTCTCTGTGAACTGATAGCAATAATTGTGTGGTATCACATACTTTTACGATGAAGAGATATATGCAAAACACTAGGGAGATGTGTGAATAATGTTAAAATGCATTAATCTGGCAGAATATACCACAGTATGGTTTTTTAAAATAGTTATTTCTTAGTTGTAGTTGGACACAATACCTTTATTTCATTTATTTATTTTTATATGGTGCTGAGGATCGAACCCAGGGTCTCACAAGTGTGAGGGAAGTGCTCTACCATTGAGCCACAACCCCAGCCCTACCATAGTATGTTTTTTAATGTGAATAACCAATAGTAAAATCAATCATTTCAATTTATCAACACTTGTAATAATAAGTGCATTTGGAAGTTTAGATATATATCTCATTTTTATATCAAAAGATACTCTGTTATTGGTAGTTTGTTTTTATAATTTTATTTAAATTTTTATCAAACCATGTTTTTGAGGTGCTACATTAGCAGTGATAGTTGTGTTGATTCATCTCATCATTCTTTGTAACATTTCAAAAATCCACCACTAGTGATAATTGTCTTAAGACAATTAAAAACAGTCTTTGTCTAATCCACTGAACTTCTATTCTTCTCTCCACCCGCCACATTATGTACACCACAAGAGTGGGATCCTAATTAGAATGAGTTATACTCCATGTATATAAAACATATATATGTCAAAATACACTCTAGTGACATGTATACCTAAAAAGAACAAATTAAATAAATAAACTAACAAATAAATAAAAGCAGTCTTGGACATATAGTTGATTTGAAGACAGGTTAGTCAACTGTGGTTCAGGGACACACCACCTGTTTTTGTATGGTCAATAAGTAAGGAATGTTTTTCACATTTTAAAGAGCTGAAATATCAAGACAAAAAGAATATTTCATTAAATGTGAACATTACATGTTATTCAAATATCACTGCACATACAGTTTTACTGGAACATAGCCAAGCTTATTTATCTACAGTCTGTGGCAGCTTTCTCACGGCGGGGGACTTGCAATAGAGAATGTATCACTCAAAAGCCATATTTAGTATTTGATCCTTTATACAAAAGGATTGAGAAAATGATTTTGCCTACTTCTTAGAAAAATGTATAAAACAAATAACCTTAGCAACATAGATTATGGATGTCAAAAAACTTTCTTCTATGTGCAATTAGATAATAACATGCTATGTTTAAGTTGTACATATCCTTTAAACACCCAAGCACATATTTGACTTAAAATTCATAACTTCAATAGCACTTATTTAAAACAAAAATTCTACAATATTTATTTCAATATAAATCGATACACAAGGCACCACATACCAGATGTGACCTGAAGCACAAAGACTCACTGGTTAGCAAAAAACCACCGGCCTATGTAATTTCTAACAGGTACAAAATGGTGATCTCTAAAGCAAATAGAATTAAATCACCCATTGTGGGAATCACAATGGTTTTCTAAATAAATGTTAAGACAAAAATTCTTCAGAACCACCAAGGACAGCCCAAGCAATGGTATTTTCATTTTTTTCTCTCCTTTACTGTAAGAGGCTATTTGAGCATTATTGCTCTTTGATACCAAGGAAAGTCCACAATTTCTGATAAACATGGTACATGCATTAGTGTTCCCTTAATAAATACAAGTTGTAGATATGCTATGTGGATTTTAAATGCATTGGAGATGAAATTCTGAGAAAATGAGAGTCCTAAATAAAAGACTGCTATTGTTAAATCATTTATGATTATACTACCACCCCAACCATCTCTCTCTCTCTCTCTCTCTCTCTCTCTCTCTCTCTCACACACACACACACACACACACACACACACATACACACACACACACACACACACATACACACACACACACACACACACACACACACACTTTTCTATTCTCTTTCTGGTTGCTAAGGTAAATGACCAGGAACAGACAAATGCCCTTCTTTTTTATTTATTGGTCACTTACTTCCTTGGCTTACACATAAAATCAAAGCATTTATTAAAAAGCTGACATATTTGAGGATCAAATCATTTCACACAAAATAGAAATATTTTTTTAAAAGAGGGATATATCTCATATTATGGGTATGATTGGGTTGTTTTGCTGTCCCAAGTACAAATTTTTTAGGTGACTCTAACCAAATTGCTTACTTTTTGTTCTTTTGTTGTACATTCATTTAGCAAATATGTTTTCAGTCTTTATGATGGACTACATACTGTGTGAAGTATTATACAGAACAAAAAGATGAATCCAGCATAACTGTGATCTCAAGGATTTCACAAACGAGTAGGAATATTAACCACATGTTCAAATAACTGTAAGGTAGAAAATAATGAGTGCACCTGAGAGAGGTCCAAATAATACTTTGGAAGGTCAGAGAAAGAAGAGATTACTTCCACTTGAAGATACAGAAGGGATTTATTGATGAGCTTGCATTTCAATTGTAACTTAAAGGATGGTTTAGAAGGGTAAATTAAATTGACTGGCAAGGACATTCCATAAACTAACAGAGTATGCAAATGTGGTACATATGTTTGGATGAAGTAGAAAATGTCATTTGTTTGCCCATAGCCTGTGATGTGTAAAGCAAAGCAAGTCGTTGCTATGTATAAAGACACAGCTTAAGACTAAGAAGGTAGTGTAGTTTTGGAAGGTAGCCTTGAATTCAGCTGAAAGTGAGCTAGAACCAGGACGCTAGTTTCGGACTATCTGGGGACAAATGGTAATTTATTTAACCTTTAAGTCTCAATATAAAAACAAAAAAAAAATGTTACCTGACTTGCATGGCCATTATGAAGATGAAAAATATATATGTCCATTTTCAAACACAATGTCTGGCACATTATAGATGCTTAACAATAGTAGCCATTATTGTTTCAATATTATATAACAAGCTAAGAATTCAGATAGCACTGTAAGAATTCACTGCATCCCTTCTGGGAAAGTACACAAAGTTACTGGTTTCTGAAACCAGGAAAATCAGGTGTTTGACCAGTGTTTTTTAATTAGGCTGTACTTTATAATCATTTAATTATAACTGGTAACATGACTAGAACTTACTCCTAAACAAATAAATTGGGATCTATATCTGAAGCCAGGACATAGTATTTTTAAAAGATCTCCAAAATTCCTAGAGCATAACCAGGGTTTAAAACTACTATTCTTAAGATGCATGGTGTTACAATTAACATTAAAAATACATCAAAATATATTTTTATTATGATAATTTGTTATTTCACTCTACTAGCAGACACCATATTTCTAGATGGCCTTTTTCTGCCATTCTCTCTTGTGAGCCCAAATCTGCAGGAGGGCCTGAGCATCTCTGCTCCAGGATGTGTTTGTGCCTCAGTCAGACTAAGTCCTTCCTATCCACTCCCTTTCACACCCTGGGGCTGAGCAGGTCCTGCTGTCACTCAACTAGCTGAAACCACACACAAGGTGAGGCAGGACAGCAGGGTCACACAAGGAGGTAATCGGGGTCTTTGGCAGGTACTACACCATACAGCACCCAGCAGGACCTGATATAATAAAGGCCAAATAAATATCTTTTGAACATGACTGATTCATGTTATCGCCAAAGTGCTGAGATGAAGAACGGTATAATTTAGATACTATGTAGCAATACTGTAAATATATTATTTTAATCCTTGTTTACTTTTCTAAAAACTATCACATGTGTCAAAAGAGTTAAATGTTCACATCATATTCATAAGAATAATTATAATGAGTAATCACCTACATCACAAAACTAATATATGCTAGGGTAAATTCAAGACTGATAACACATGTTTTTAATCTTATGACCAACAATATCAAAGCAATGTAGGCAACAACCCTTTTGAAAGACTGCATTCCAGATTGCCTTTATTCTAGATCCCATTCATGGAGATACTTTTAAAACACTTACTATGTTTCATTTCAATGGTTCTAACATCATTTTATGGAGTGATTAGTAAACCATTCTTATACTGTTAAATTGCTAATAATCTTAAAGAAAAACATAACTCCATATTCAAGAGTATGATAAGGCAATATTGAGGTATGCTGAGAGACAAGAGACTGAAGAAAGAGTGTTAAGGGAATCCTCAAGGGCCCATACTTTAGAATCTTCAATGATTTTAGAGATAAGCTGTGAGAATATCTCTCTCTCTCTCTCTCTCTCTCTCTCTCTCTCTCTCTCTCTCTCTCTCTTTCTCTCTCTCACACACACACACACACACAAAAAAAAAAAAAAAAAAAAAAAAAATCAGGAAATACCTTTCCTCCAAAAGTCCAGTAGTGAACAACTTCTGCTTCTTGTCAAAGCATTGACAAAATCTATTAAGAACACATTTTAATAGATTCCAACATAAAGGCCTGGAGTTTAAGGCTCTCATTATATCTCTGTGAATTGATAACACATCTAAGGGCCAACCTCATTCAAAAATATAACAAACAGATGGCAAATGCTGTAGTCAGCAGAAATAATGGGGGCATTAAAATGCTACCAGCAGTCTCCCTAATGGCTCTTGTTTTGACAGGTGTCTACTCAGGTGCTTGTGTTTTCTAAGCAATGTCTCTCTGTTTCTATGTATAAGCAGCCCTCACCTTTTTATGAGGATCTATGCCACCACGGTATTTACTATACATAAGACAATCACAACCATTAAACTGTCTCTAATCCTTTCCCCTTGTGGTTTTATAAATTATTTGTTTGCCCTGAGAGTACATGAAAATTTTATAGGCACAATCTAGGATTGCATCTATCCAGCTTTCCTCTCAAATAAATCTTCTATAAATATTCACACTCATATATACCTCAACATAGCCACATTGTGAGCCTTGTCTGTTGCTTTCACATAAACAATCCATGCCCACTAAAAGGATCACCTCATAGCTGAGAGAAGATAATGATCAGATTCTAATTCTCTCTGGTATACATTTCTCCTCTCTCATGAGGGAGGCAACAGATATCCTGTCAATGGGACCTTAGGGAATTCATTTCAGCCATATCTTCTTAAAATTTCATGCAAATTGTCTTTATAAACTTATTAATGTAATAAAATTTTGTTTTTGAGAGTGTTCTACATACAGAGACCATCATGAACAAAGGCAAGGTCACTGCCCTAAGGGAACTTGTATTCAAGAGAACAACAAATAAATATAAACTATGTCAGATAATGGCATGTACTATTAAGAAAACACATGAAGGGAGACAGAGTGTTGAGGACAGGAAATACCTGCTGAGAAAGGATGGTCAAGGTAGGCAGGACTGAGGAGAGGACATGGAACAGAGATTTAAAGGTGAAGAGGTGGTGAGTCAGGCCATTATTATAGGGAAAACCTTTCAGAGACAGGAAAAAGCAAGCAGAGAATCTGGAACAAGAGGCTAGAAGAGAATGAGAAGCAAGTCAGAGTGACCAGAGCAGAATGTGATGGGGGAGAGTAGTAAAGGTGACATTAGAAAGGTTTGGAGCTGGGATGGTCAGTTTCATGCTAAAGGAACTAAGCCACCAGACAGCAATATATTTAGTCAAACATTATTCTGGTGTTTCTGTGAAGGCTGAGATTAATATTCAAATCGGTAGACTGAGTAAAACAGATTGCCCTCTCTAATGTGGGTGGACCTTATCCAATCAGTTGAAGACCTAAATAGAAAAAAAAAGGCTGAACCTCCCCCAGTAAGGGAGAATGCTACCAGTTTGACTACCTTTGAACTAGGAGACTTGACTTTTTTCTTCCCCTTGACCTCGAACTGAAACAATTCTTCCTGGATCAGGAGACTTAGGAATGAAACTACACATCTATTCTCATTATTTTCAAGCATTCAGATTCCAAACCATAATGGGACTCCAGCTTGCAGACTCATCCTGCAGTTATTGAGACTGAGACTCCATAATGACAAGAGCCAATTCCATAGATTATATATATAATGTATGTATAAAATCCCCTATTTATATATAAATCCTATATATAATTGTACACATATTTGTAATTGCATATAAATTCCCTAATGGTTCTGTTTCTCTGGAGAACTCTAAAATGGAAACTTGGGAGTAATGTGGTCTCCTTACAATTTAAAAAAAGATCATCCCTACATATTATTGTGAGACTGCTGTTGGTAGGGATAGAATCAGGAAACTAGCAAAGAAGCTACTGCAATAATCAAGGCAAAAGAAAAAAAAATAGTGGCTTTTACCAGGGATTAAGTAGAGAGGGTCATGAGAAAAAGAGAGAATTGAGCCAATAGGACTGCTGACATAGGGCTGGAAAAGAAGTTAAAAATGACTTCCACACCTTTTGTCCTGAGTCTAAAACTAAGGATTAGATTTTCTAGCTTTGGAGAGGAGAAAAGCTTTGGAAGAGCAAGTTTGAGACAGAACTTGAGATTTCGATTTTAAAGCAATTTATTTTGAGAAGTGTATTTGACAAGGAAGTGGAGGGGTTGAATAAGAGAACCAATATATTAGTCATTCCTACATAAATAGGGTTTGATTTGTCTGTAATTAGTAAATAGCCAGGATTTAAATCCATGTGGCTAGAAGAGATCTCCTAGTGAGCTGGTGTAAATGTTGAAGATTTGTTCTGAAATGAGTGACCTCTCACAATTGGTGAGGATTATTTCATAATTAGCACCTAAAACAATATAATCTGCAATATAATTTAATAAATGTAGGGGTTAGATTGAGGTAATTAAGGGTTTCTCTATTTATTTTGTGGTAATTTCTACTGAAATGTTATTACTTCATCAGACACTTCACTCATTTCATGAGGCATGTTAACAGTATTCAAGTGTCTGATTAATATGCATACTACAATTTTTCTATGTGATTATTGTTTATAGATTATGTAACAGGCATCTCCACATTCTAATATGTACTGCAAAAATTATTTTGATAATTAAATTTTTAGACTTACTTATTTATCACTTGACTATAGGTAGTCACCCTATTTTTTATCTTGAGTCAAAATAATTTATTTTGGTTTCATATTCTATAAAAGTAATTCTATTTAGCAAAGTTGCAAATACTGAAATAGGAGTTACTGTTCTCTAATTCTGTTATAGAGTTCTCATTAACATGGAGATAGCGCTTAGTTATTTTATATAGAAGCAGATAAATTAAAGTTTCTTAATAAACATAGATAACTTCAAAATATAGATATATATCATCTTTATGCATCTGAAAGTACAATATAATATAGAGTATAAAATAACTTTAAAATATGAAATTTTTACAATTTACATATTTTATAGGTACAGCTTGATGAAAATTTTCTGCTTTTTCTTCTCAGAGGTTATATAGGCATATTTTAGGGATAAGTCTTAGAATAGTAGGAAGAGAATCAGACCAAGGGTCTGCCATTGCTCATATGACATTGAAGAATCAACCTCTCTCTTTTTTTTTTTTTTTTTGTACTAGAAATTGAACTCAGGGACACTCCACCACTGAGCCACAACCCCAGCCATATTTCGTATTTTTTATTTAGCAACAGGTGAGTTGCTTAGCACCTCACCATTGCTGAAGCTGGCTTTGAACTCTTGATCCTCTGGCCTCAGCCTCCTGAGCTACTGGGATTACAGATGTATGACACTATGCCCTGAAAAATCAACCTCTTAAGACATTCTTTTCCCTATTTATAAAAGGCAGATATTTGTGAATGCTATGATTTTTTTAAAGATGCATTTTACTGATTCGTTTTACATGTGTATATAATATTAGGATTGATTTTGACAGAATTATAAAAGCAAGGAATATACTTTGTTCTAAATCAGTCCCCAGTACTACCTCTTATCCTCTCCTCTTCCCTCCCCCTGTTCCCTTCCCTCCATTCTATTAAACCTCTGCTATTTACTTATAGGGTTTTTTATTAGTGCTTTGTGGGTATATATAATGGTGAAATTTACTATGTTATATTTATATATGTTCATAGGAAATGTAGGTCAGATTCATTCCACTCTTATTCCCTTATTTTGTCCTTCCTCCCTCCCCCCCTTAAATCCCTCTACTCCACTAATTTTTCTTCTATTTTTTAAAGTAATTTTAGTTGTAGATGGACACAGTGCCTTTATTTTTATTTATTTATTTTTATATGGTGCTGAGGATTGAACCCAGTGCCTCACCTGCACTACGTGACAACTCTACCCCTGAGCCACAACCTCAGTCCTTTTTTCTTCGATTTTGATGGAATTTCACCCTCCTTTTCTTCCCTTTATTTTTTTAACCCCTCATTTTGGACTTTTTTCTCTTTCACATATCAGGGCAAATACTCAACATTTGACTTCCTGGGAGTGGCTAATTTCACTTGAATAATAGTCTTTAGTTGTCTCCATGTACCAGAAAACGTCATGATTTCATTTTCTTCATGTCTGAGCAACACTTCATTGTGTGAATATGCCATATTTTCTTTGTCCATTCTTCTGTTGAAGATCACCTAGCTTGGTTCCAGAATGCTATGATTTTTAATAGAGTTGATGTGTGTGTGATTTTAATGTAACTCTGAAAGGAAGAATCATTTTATCACAGGAAAAATTTTATTGACCATATTTTATTCAAGTTACATAGTAGAATTATGATCAGGGCTACTATTTCTATCATCATGTGAAAAGGTACTAATGTATAGGTTCCATCATCTTGTCAAAAATAATAAGAGACAGTCTTCAACTGTAGTTTCTGGCATGTTATGACAAGGTTCACTAAGGTGTTTTGTCTTGCTGAATATTCTCAATTATTTTAAATAAATTTAATCAGTTACTTTGTGCATACAATTTTCATCTTTTCATAATTATACTTAATTATGTGAGCAAAATTTATGTAATTAAAAATTGCCATATGTAATTATATTATATAAAATCTATAAACATTGGAAAAATTATTAGAAGATGTATTCATAGAAGTCATTTCCTTTTTCACTTCCAGTTATCCATATTAGTGTTGATTTCAATAGTTTTCATTTGGATTCAAATTACTAGATGTCAAGGTGTTTATTCTTAACAAAAGTTCCCCATAAAGGTGATATATTATTAAAATTCATGATAAGTTAATGGATGCTATGTCATTCTACAACAAGAGGATATTCAGTGTAGCATGTATAATTTGGGGTTTCAGTGATCTGCTTTTGTTTTATCTCCTTCCCTTGTGAGATCTTTGAACACAGATTAGGTCTTCACCATTGTATTTCCCCTGAAGTTTAGAACAGTGCCGGGCATATAATCATAATTTCTTTCAATATTTGATACTTTATTTTTTTAAAAAAGTTCTTGTCTCCTCATCTATCATAATATGAACACAATAGATGTTAATTTAATAATATCTGGTTGAATATCTTGTTAAAATATTTATTTTACTTAGTTACATAAAACAAAAATATGATGCATAAAATATAAAAATTTGTTATTTACATATCTACCAAGAACTCACAATGAATATTAATTGTAGGTCATTAGCTGGAGGCCACAGTGTTAGAAATTTCCTGGCACTCTCACAGCAGAGCTATTTAATGGTAAGCTTTCATTTATAGCAAAATTATCCTAGCTCAAACACTTGTGAAAGAAAAACAAAAAGAATGGCTAAGAGGTGAAAAGTGAACACCATCATATGCATTTTCATTAGCTGCACCATGGACATTTTCTCTTTGAATAAACTTTATTTAAAATTATGCCGAGCATGTTGGCGCACACCTGTAATCTTAGTGGCTGAGGAGGCCCAGGCTGGTAGATCACTAGTTCAAAGCCAGCCTCAGCAAAAGCAAGGTGCTAAGCAACTCAGTGAGACCCTGCCTCTAAATAAAATACAAAATAGGGCTGGGGATGTGGCTCAGTAGCCCAGTGGCTCTGAGTCCAATCCCTGTACTGCCCCGGAGCCCCCCCAAAAATTATATGTGTATTGGATTTTGGTTATTAATGCTTCTCTGGGTTTCTGGAAATTCCACAGGGTAGATTTGCTTTTATTTTGTTTCTATTGAAGAATTCACAGGAAGTTAATGATTAATGCCATACCAATGACAAGGTTGAATTCCTTAACTGCTTATTGCTCTATCATTGGCAAGTGGTAAAAAAAGGCAATACTCAGGACTTTACAGAAAGGAGATAGGATAAACTATCTAAAGGATAAACTACAACTGCATTCACTCTCACATTCTATATGTCATTTCTGTGGGTGTAACTTTGGCTTCAGAAAATGAAGGCATAGAAAAGAGTGACTCCAGACATCTGCACTCCTATTCTCTATTTTCTGAGTTAGGTAGTTCTAGTCAAGACTAAAGTATAAAATATATTCTATGCCTAATCTCAAGCTTCATCATGCCATTAGGGAGAACACATTACAATTTATCAATGAACAAAATAAATAAAACACCCTGACCATGCAATAGAGTTGTGCTATATCTTTTGAAGTCAGTATTTTTTAGTAAGTAAATGTGAATTTACATTTCAAAAGAATAATTCTAATTCTCATTTTCTCTACATTTCTGCCACACAACAATTTCTCACTGTTGGAGATAAAGCCAAAACATTACCAAAAAGGTGTTTTAACTCAGAAAGAATTAGATGATGCCAATTATTTTGCTCTTCTTTTAAGTTTTTTAAAACATTTAGAATATGTATTCATTAAGGACTGGGTCTTCTTGATACACTGAAGATACTGAGAATTTATGATAATGATTACCATAAAAATTATCATTAGTAGGCAACTACAGGCAAACTGAACTACTATGGGCTCTGGTGTTGAGGCACTCAGAGTTTACACCCTCAGAACTTACTAGGAATACAGGCGAGACAAAATAGTATGCAAAGTACGTTGACACTACATGGCATTACAGAGAGAGAGAGAGAGAGAGAGAGAGAGAGAGAGAGAGAGAGAATGGATAATGAGCAGTTGTTTTTAAAATGCTGGGGAAAATGGAAAAACTTCCTGTGGGCCTTGTTTAGGGACAAAATAGAGGTTCAGAAATTGCAAATTCAGAAAACAAAAATGTCAAATGAATGTTTCTTAATAAAAAGATGGATGCAGTCAAGACAATCCAGATAGAATTGCAGTTTGACATATGACAAGTTCTGAGTTTTTACATAATATCAATTAACTCAACTGAAAAAAACCTCAAATCCTGTGTTAGGCCAATAAAACAATGAATATTTGTAGTCTGTATGACTTTATCTTTGTCTAGTCCTCAAATATCGGAGCAGAGATGAGAAGGTAAGAGAGGTTGTTTAAGTTAGATGGCTGTAATGAGACCACACATAGTTAAGTTAAAATAATAATTAGAAGACTAGTGAATGAGAGATTTAGTAGAGAAGATCAATTGAGGTCAGATTGGAGATCTTGTGGACATGAATAAAGACACTTCCTTTTGTTATGTAGGCTGTCTAGAGACAGAGCTCTGTGGGACAGAGATGTGATAGTTTTAAAGGGCATCTTCTGAATAAACTCAAACTTCTCTTTGTACTGGTATTAATGCTGTTTGGCAAGTTTAATTGCTAAGTGTAATCATAGCATCTTCAAAATTTTAGAGATGGAAGGAGTCAAATATTACTTATTAACCTCAAAGCAATATTGCTATGCTAGTATGTTTTTGTATCTTACATTGCCAATTAATCATAGAATATTGATTAAAAATCAAGATTATGCTAATAGTTTACAATACCATATTCACTTCAAACATATTACTGTCCAGTTAACATCTGATAATTACAACTAAAAATATCTAGAAAACTTTACTAGGATTCATTGTGGTGATTGCCCAAGTAAACAGTGTGCCACCCAGCTTGGCTAGGCAGCTAGACCATGTTCAAGCTGAGAATTTTTTTTAAACTTCATCATTATGAACATTTGGTGTCTCCTATAAACTGACAATCCAGTTTGTAAGAGATGCATTATGCAAATTAGGAAATTAGCAACAAACTACTTCTGATGCTAGTCATTACTATCTTCAGATTTGTAAAACCATAATAATGCAGTAAAATCTACCAACGGATGTTTTGTTACTGCTATTAATGAACAATATTTTATTGTAATGTTAAATGTACTGCAAAACTTGTAAATGTACAAAAGCATACATTTTTCCACATAATCAAATATAATTCAATTTCCCTGTCCCGTGAGAAAAACAAATAAAGACAAAATATGTTGTAAACAGATTCACTTGAGCTCTAACTTATCCCACTTATGAAACATTCAGTCAAATTCAGTATCACTTCAAGAGCTGTGAACCAATTTCATATTCTTCTGTTGAAAACTGAATAATTTTTAGTCTTCATAATATTGGTGAACAACCTAAGCTTTTGCCATGCTTTTTCTGTGCAATCTAATTTTAGCACCTCTCCTCTGTACATTGATTGTTCCTATTGTTATCTACATGCTCATGCCAAAATGCCACTCCAGAGGAAGCACATACACAAGAAGCCATTATCATAAATGCATAGTTCATTTTTCCCCCTTTGCTTCACACTTATTTATGCTCTTCATTGTAGGTCCCTTTGACCATCAGTCCCTCTGTCTAAATTCAACAACTGACATAAGTGTTTCTGTTTGGAACACCCTCATCAATGGTCCTTAAGAGTTTGTACTGAGCAAAACCCCATGATGTAAAAGCCTAGAGGAAACCAGATCACAAAGATGATGCAACATGGACAAAGGACAGAGCTGCTAAGTGACTTCCCACATTTTAAATGCTCTTTCTGAAATGTACTTTAGAACTACAGTTTTATGTTTGTTTATTTTGTCTTGATGACTTTATTCATGTGTTTGTTTATTATTTGTTTGTTTATTTACACAGCCCAAATAATTTTAGAAAAACATTGTCAGAAAGCACAGGGCCAAAGTGAGAAATACCCAATAAAGCTGATCTTTCTTTATTGAAAAAAGTCATACAAATACCAATAGAGCATATCATCAGATAACTCCACTCCCTGATTCAAGTTATTACTCTGTTTTATAAAAAGAAATTATTCAATAATATATTATTCTGATGTAAGTTCATATTGAGTTTGAAAACCGCATTTCACCCAAACTTGGTGTTTTGTGTTTTAGAAAATATATATTTTCTAAAACACACACACACACACACACACACACACACACACATATACATATATATAAAATTTATATGTATGTAATGTATATATGTATAATACATTTATAATAAATACAATAAAATTACATATGTATATATATATATATATATATAGAGAGAGAGAGAGAGAGAGAGAGAGAGAGAGAGAGAAACTCAAATCATTGAGTTTTTCTCTACAGAGAAAAACACTTTTCTCCAGATTGAGAAATTTCAAAACAACAGTCTAGGAAGCCTAGTAGATTTTAATTCCCCTAGTGAGATGTATTGTGAAATAGAGAATATAAAACTAGGATTCTTTCTTCAGTCTTGCTATTTAATATATCAGAAAGGACTGTGTTTCTCACACTCAAATAGAGGAATGTGCACACCCACATTTCTTTTATACTACATGAATATCTAGAAAGCTATTTGGACATTTGGCTTTTGAATAATCTTTTAATATCATCATTTAGAAAGTATTATAAAGATAACTGAAGAGAAATCATTATTACATCTGTACAAATGTTAGGGTAGTATTTTTTCAAATGCAGTAAGTTGAGGCTTTGTCACCATTTTAATTACTCTTAATGATTCCAAACTTTATTATATAATTCCTTTTTTTCTTCTATAATAATCCAAGAAAAAAATAAGTATTTAGACAAAAACGTTTCTTTCTTCTTTCTAATTTAATGACTTTACTTATCTATGCTGGTTAGTAAATTTATTATTGATTAGTAAATACCACAAGTCTGCCAAATTAAGAAAAAAGTACAAAGAACCACTTTTTGTCCAAATTTAGGACAAGCAATAAGTCAAACAGACTTCCCATTCTCACTTTTAGGCATGCAATTCACAGTTGTATAAACAAAAATGTGAGGAGGGCTTTCTTCCTGCAGTTTTAATTAGCCTAAGGTGCTCCTACAATGTTCAGAGCCTCCTGAAGTTTGGAATGCCTGAATACACATTTGTTCCTAAGGAGCTTTTATTTCAAAATCCTGGGGTTTTTCCCCCCAGGGAGAATCATGTTTTTCTACATTCCCATCAATCGATCTGCCCATAAATAGTCTCATTACATTATCTTGTGTGTGGAAAGAGAAAAATTAACTACCTTTTTTGGTAGTACCTAAGGAAGCATTTGATCTCTAACTAAGGGCACTTAAACTGACATCATTGCCTGGTCCTCTCACTTGTGAAATATTTTTATTTTACAACTAAAATTGCTAAAACTTTAGAAATTGCAATAAGAGTTTTGGACTCTAAAAGAAAAACAAAATATAGATTTTAAAGTATTCTATTTAAAATATATGAACTAAGAAATATACATACTTATTTTAAAATATTTATCAATGTTCCTTATGAAAGTCAGTTAGTTCAAGAGTGGATGCTTTACGCTTTCTGGTCACTATGCTTGATTAAAAAATATTTTTTTTAAAAAAAATAAGGTTCTCTTAACAAGATAAATAGACAGGCTAGGGATATAGCTTAGTTGGTAGAGTGCTTGCCTTGCATGCACAAGGCCCTCAGTTCAATCCCCAGCACCACAAAAATAAATAAATAGATAGACATAAATAATCTGAAAAACTAAAGCAAAGGATTTATCAAAGAAATAAATGGAATGGGATAGTTCTATTGTTGGGACAACAATGCTATATCTTCAACCTCTAAATTGAGTATTGGAGAACTAAAAAGTTCATTTCATGAACAACAAGAACCCAAAATTCCACTATCAGGAAAAAAGTAAAATAAAATAAATCCCAACTTTCTTTCTTATCAACTAGCTTTCTTGTTATAAATCTTGTCACTTAGCATCAGTAGTCATGGTATTCAAATCAATTGAGAATTCTTTTCTCCATGAAAACAAGATACACAATAATGAATTATTCTTTTGAATAATTATACTTGTAAAACATGCAGTATTAATAAACCAAAATATAAGTAGACAAAAATTCCTATTAAAATTGGGAGATAGATGGAAGAATCAACAAAATTAAGGGAATAGCTTATCACTGAAGTATATGCACTGTTTTGGAATCTTCATGCTTAACAACTACCAAAAGATAAATGTCAGGAAAGATAACTCATCCATAACTGGCATCTATTAAGGATTCCAAAATAATCATAAATGCCAGTCCTTAGAAAAATTAATTTTCTTTGACTATGTGACTATTACATCTTTTACATAATAAATTCCATACGAATATTTATTTCAGTTAAATTAGCCTACATTAACAAAAAATAAAACAAAAATATTAAACAAAAATATTCAATCAATAATTTTTTGGCACTACATTCACCCTTGAAACACTACCAGCCAAATTAGTTTTGTAGTATTATAAAAACATTAAATGATTTTAAAATAAAATTCTTCTGTGATATAATTTTTAAATGTCTGTTTACCACATGGGAATTTAACACCTACTTAAATTCTCAAGTCCTATCTTCACAATACTTATTTATTTGGAGACGCACTTTTCTTTTTTTGTTTTTGTTCTTCACATAAATTATCTCATTTAATCCATGATGTAGGTGCCATTGACCATATTTTATGTATGAAGAAACAAAAGTAACAGGGGTTAAAAACTTTCCCAATTTACACTGCTTTTAACTATAAACACTAAAACTCAAATTACAATCTTTCTCATTCTAGACCTCACATTCTTCATCTGTACTGCATATGATCTCTTGGATCTATATAATTTAATACATCGCTATTTTCTTTTTCAATCCATATTTTCCTCTCCATACTCACTTAATTTCTAGTCAAAATATCTGAATATAGATTTTGCTATGTCTCTTTCTTATTTGTAATATTTCCTCTTACTTCTCCCAGTCAGTAAGGCAGGTACCAATTCTTACGTCTCACCCTGATAAATTGAATCTGCCTTGTCTAGATCTATACTGCCCTCTTCCAATTATCTATGCATATGCTATTTCTCTCCCTTCTACATGGCTTCTTTATGGAAGGACAGATTAGTTTGGATCTCTCAAGAAGCAGATTCCAAAACAGGAGTGAAGATACAAAACTTCTGACAGGGTAGAAATGGCTGGGAGAGCTCTCAGATGCTTTCTGATATACAAACAGGGGGAAAAGTTGGGGTGGAAGCTTCCTAGACTTCACAGTCTAAAGAATATTTATTAAGACAGTTGGGGGTTCTCAAATCAAGTGAGGAAGTTCATGTGCCCCAGGGGCAAGTGTACATTAGAATATCTTCTAAGCTCAATCTTTGGTTGGAAGCAGCCCTTGGAGGGTATGGCAAGAGTACACAAAAGGCTATATATCTCAGAGCATAGCAACTGGCCATTTATGTCCTCCATAATAGGGGACCATTAGGCATATTCATATGGCTTCAAGAAAGAAAAATTCCCAGCTGGGCAACTTGAAAGCTTTGCCAGATTGGGAAAGTTATAGAATCTCTCTGGGTCATTTCTCAAGAATAGTACTTTTATAGAAAATAAATGTAATAAAATATGTGAAAGTACTTACTCTAGGGCCTATACAAATATAATTAATTGTTTGTATGTTCTGCAACATCAAGTACATAGTAGGTACTTAAAGGTATTTTTAAATTATTCTACGTATATATTACGTATACAAAAATATATGTAAGTAAAAACTTCTACCCCCTCACACATATTAATAAAAATTTCTTTCTATTTGTCTGTTTATAATGTTATTTATACTAAGTCTCATGTTTTATCTTTGAACCAAATTCATTCTGGTCTACACCAATCCATGTCATTTATTTTATTTCTACCACAAAAAAAGATACCTATAAGATGAAAGTACTAGACTGATAATCTTATGTCACTTAGAAACAAATACAAAATAATATTAATTTATTGATTTGCAGCATTCATTTATTCATTCATGTATGTACTCATTCAATAAATATGCAGTACTCTGTGCCAGGTTCTATTCAAAGGATGCAGAAACAGACGCTACTCCTGCTTTCATTCAGATCACATTTTAATAGGAAGAAAAACGTTAACCAAAGATGGCATAAATGAATGTGAAATGGCAGCTGTCACCGTGCTGTGAGGGACAAGTGCAGATTGTAATGAGAGCCTATCACAGGTAGACTGGAAATATCCAGGAGGTTGGAAACAACTTCCTAGGCAATGTGATGCTGATCCTTAATGATGAGGCATTTAGGAGGTAATGAGGATAGGAAAGGAACTTGAAAGCAGAGGAATGTCCTGGAACACAGGACTGTATAGTACATAGTACATTTATGGTATGGAGACACTGGAAGAAGTTTTATAGAGAAAGAAAAAAGAACAAGTTGAGAAGCTGGAGGAATTAGGGGCCATGAACATAATGCTTGAGGAACTCTCCCAAAGGGCCATGACTGAAAAATAAACCCAGATTCTATTCATGGATGCTCATCATACATTATCACTGTCTACTTTGCCATATTTGCTTTTAATCATTGATAAGAAAAATAAAGAAAGAAGTGGGGAGAGGGAGAAAGAGGGGGACAAAGAGGGAGAGAGACAGGGGTGGTAAAACCATTAGGAATAATGTCAGCCATTGTACATCATCCAGCAGTATTCAGATGGCACTAGAAATGTGACTGAGAACATCTAAAGAGTTTATTTTAAGTTTATTGTTGATTATATCTACTTATCCATCCAATATATGATTTTCTGATTTAACCACTGGACTACTGGTAGTCATTCAGTAATATGACAACGTAATCCCATCTCACAGAACAGAAGATTCATATGTCATTTAATCTACAAATATTCTCATTAGTGCCTTATTTTAGAGCCCGAGGCAAAGAACAGAAGTAATGCAATTATTGAGGAGAACAAGTGATAAAAATAAACAATCAACTACTAACTCAGAGACCATCATTGCTAAGACACCCTATGGATCAAAAGAGTCCTTGAAAGCATAAAATTGCATTCAGAATTCTATATATAGTATAAAACATCAGCTGTCTTTCAGTATCGTGTGCCCACAGATCTGTTTTGTGACTATTGGCTGATGTTTTAAATCCCCAAAGGTTACATCTGTCAGAACCAAGCTTTGTTTAAGATAAATTTACACTGTGCCTTCAGTGGTATTACCAAACAGGATATGTAATAACCATCAGCCTTTTTCTAGAAGAAAAAATGCAATATTTTCCTTACTCTTAGGGATTCAGGAAAAGATTTGGATACTGGCAAAGATGGACCATTTCTAAGAATTAATCCAATCCTAAAAATTCTACTCAGAAAACTTTTTGGAAAAAAAAATAAAGCTCAAAAAAGTAGTAAAAGTGAAAAATTAAGCATGGGTTAGGCTAAACAATGAAACAAAAATTTTAGTCAGATCATCAAATCCAGAAAAGTAAATAAAATTGAGAAAAAGAATTTGAGGGTATGCCTTTGTTTCCAATTTCATTTTTCAAAGCCTAGGAAAACAGATGTTATCTAAGAGTCACTAGGTATTTCTAGGAGGAACTATTTTCATTTTAAAATGTCTCTTGCCTACATAATATGCAACCCTTACTTAACCTAATTTTTCCAAAAAAGCATTAACATTACATAATGGAACATTCTTAACATTTAAGAATATAGTATGGGATATATCTTGTACACATTTATACCCATGCTTTATACCCAAAATTTAGAAAATGTTTGTCTTCAACACATTTGCAGCTGTGATAGACATCTGGGCCCTGACTACTAAGCCTTGGGGGATGGGGACAGTAGAGCAATCCTGAACTCAGCCTTAATAAGGTCGAACCTCCTCGGTAGTATTAAGAAAGAACACCATAGTTGCTGTCAGGTCAGAAGAAATACAAATGAGGGCAAGAAAGCAGAAGCAAGAGAATAGGAAGAAGAACAAGAAAAGGAAGAGGCAAGGAAGAAAAGTCACCAGGCACTGATTAGGAGGGAAATGGTAACATGCGGTTGTTCTGTGACATTTGAACTCTGGAAATTTAATCTTCTCTGCCTAAACCCATAGGTTCTCCAGGAACAATTTTGTTTGTTTTGTTTTGTTAAAGGCTAGCAGGAGGTACTTGGGAAACCCTGAGATACATGATTCAAAACGCACTCCTGCTCTTCACCCTTCCTCTGAAGATGCTCAGGACTAGGGAGCACAGTGACTGCCTGATTTTTTTGCCTGGGCATCACAGGGCAACCACTCCTCCCTCCTTTTACTCCTACTTCCTCCTTAACCAGCTTGTTCTGATAAAATAATCTCTATATCTTTTCGAATCTTGACCTCTGCCTAGATCTTAGCAAATTAGAATTTGGGGAACTGTCTTATAGCTTAGTTTTAGCAGGTCCTAATAAGGAGACTGAGCAAGCTCTAAAAAGTAATGCCAACCCCAGAAATTCTAAATGGATGGAGCAGGTAAGGTGGGGATATGACAGGAAAAAAAAAAAAAAAAAGAAAGAAAGAAAGAAAGAAACCAGGAAGCTGGAATTTGTTGTTGTTATTGTTGTTGTTCGGTCCCCCCCGCACCTCCCCCCCGCCAGAAAGCATAGTTTTTCACTTGAATTGTTTTCTTGGAGAGGACAAGGCAAGGGATTAAGTCCAGCTCTGAGTCCCAGTGCCTCTTTCACTTGTGTCTGCTGCCTTTTATCACTATCTCATGAACTGTCACCTATCAGTGCTTGCACTGCAGTCAGGACTAGTTAGAAGAGTAGAAAGATAGAAGCCTGATAAGATTCTCTCACTATATATCTGTGTGACTGCTTCTTACATTGCTCCTAGAGAGGCAAGAAGGAAATCTGCTTAAGAAGATAAATCCAGCTTTCCTATTTCAGGCCTCATGACCATTCTCAATTATTGACTCTTTGAACTCAGTTTAGAGTCAGTTCTCTTTATTCTCTATCCTATATTCTTGCCTTGATCTAGAAAAATAGGGAACTCCAACCTTAGATAAGTAATTTTAGATCCTACCAAAAATGCAAGAAAACGGATTTCATTTTTTGCACCAGAATTGAATCCACAGACTAAGAAAGTTTGTTTAGAATCCAGATTAGTGTGGATTTCTATTTAAAGCTTAGGAATTTTAAGTTAAAAGCTTAAATGTTAAAAAAAGTAGTGTAGTGTTTCCCCACTATAGAAATAAGTCGATTCAATGGTGGGTAAAGAAAATGTAGTAGAAGAAATTCTTGGAAGTTCCTGCCAGGCGCTAGATTTTCAAAATTCAGAACAGGAAAAGCAGAAGCTTAGATAAACTAAATAAGGAAAATATCACCACTCACCACTCCCATTGTCCCTTCATTTTATTTTCTCCTTTCTATGAACATGCATTTTGGACTTGGTATTGAATCCAATGTGCCACATATTTGTTCTGTGTACTTGCTGACATCTTTTGTCCCTTAAAACTCAGATCTATCTGTTAAATCTTTTAGAATACAATGGAGCTCCCACTCCTGCTCACAGAAGCCTCCACCCCCACTATTGAAACAAGGCATCACACTCATAAAAATGTATAAAACAGAACAGAGCATACAATTTCACAAGCTTCCCAGTAATTCAAAACGTTTGTAAATTCCATTTTTTCCACAGCATACTGCCAGTATTCTCAACAAATTAAATTCTCATTCAGCTGCTCTGCTAGGAAGCATAACAAAACAAGACTGGGCATGAACCAAAGTGTCTTCCTTTTATTACTTTTTCTTACCATCAATTTCAGTGTTCTAAATGGAGCTGCCCTCTGTCTGTCAATGGCCATTATGGTTTTACCTGATTCAAGGAGCAACATGGTCAAGTTGTCACATCACAACCTCCTCCCACAATTACCTGTCTCTCTCATAGCTGAGGCTGGCCCTGGAGTCATCACAGGCAATAGTTCCAACAGCCCCGTGCACCACATGGAGCAGGATCTTTCTTACCTGTGCATGGCTCTAACATGTGGGTTTTGCTCTGACACCTGTTTCCAAAATTCTTTTGGCCATCCAAAAGAATTTTGGATCTTCCTCTGTGAATCTACTCCTCCACCTGCCATTGTTTTTCAAAAGTCTCCAGGAAGATAAATAATGGAAACAGAGTTGTTGTTTTTTTAAATACTAATAAGGTAATATCTGTATTTTCTTAAATAACATAAGTGTTAATAGTAGGATGAAATTTTTTGAGCAATACCCCTCTATCCAGCATTGCACTAAGTTTCTTGGAGATTTTATGTCTTCTCATCTCAACAGTTCTATAAGGATGGTAGATATTTAATCATTTACAGAAACTAGTTCAGAGAAGCTGAATCCCCAAAAGTTCATAGACATAAATGATAAGTACTGAAATATGAACCTACAATTGTCTGGCTTCAAAGCCTTGCATTCATAACTGTATATAGCTGTTTCCTAATCATGGCATCAATATATTGATTTAAAATAGAATACAATACCAAACATTCCCTTTCAAAAACCATGAACTTTGCTGAGGCATTAATAAAGAGACTTTAAAGCGTCATTAACCAAAATAAAGTAAAAGCAAAAATACTATAAAGTCCCAAGAATTTCTCTTAAAACTATTGAGACACAGACCTCACGTTGCCAACATGATTAGAAATCAAAGTATAAATCTGGATAATGTTAATACCACAAGAAACCAGATGGATCATTCAGAATAAAGTGGGTGAATCATTTAAACATTCATTCATTCTTATCCATAAATCTTATACTAATCTTATACTTCTCCATAAATCAAATACTACTATTTGCTTAGGATATTTCTGTGACCTTTGGGATATGCAGGAATATAGCACCTCTCCTGAAAATGAACAAATAAAGAGTGAAGACAAATTCCCACCAAGAGTTAAGTAATAATATCAGTTAGTAGGTGATGCATGTGCCAGTTTAGTGACACAAATAATGGATGGGAAGGGAATACAACCAATAGAGCAATCACTAGTGGTCCTGAACTGGAAACACTTTGGGGATAGATAGAGGCAGAAGGAACAACACAAATAATGGTGCAGATATAGACCTGTGCAAGGCATGATGGGAGACCATGATTTTAAGGATGGAGTTGAAAATTTAAGTTCAGTGGCCATGTTGGAAATGCAGACTGATAAGTTCAGAAATGAAGCCTATAGACATATGCTAAGGAATTTAGGTAATATTTTAATCAGTCATGGGGATAGGAGTGTTAAAGATGTTCAGCACAGAGGTGATATGATGAAAGCAGTGTTTGAAGGAGATGACTCTGGCAGCAATGTTCAGAATGCACTATAGATGTCAGAGACCAAAGCAGGAAACCAGCCTGGAGACAACCACAAGTAATTGACCATAAGGTGGTGAAGCCCACGGGAAGGAAATGAAAAGAAATTAAAGTGCCAGTGTGCCAATGATAATGTGCAGTGTTGACCATGTTCTCTTTCATCCTCTTCTTCCTGAGCACACATTTCCCAATTAGTTCTGGACTGTGATCTGTAAGCAGAGGAGTATAAGTTCTTTAAGTCAGTCTCTCTCTCTCTCTCTCTCTCTCTCTCTCTCTCTCTCTTTCTCTTTCTCTGTCCTTCACTTCCTCTCCCTTTTTCTCTCTCTTTTCCCTGCTGCAGTGAATTAGAAGCCATGTGTTTCAATGACAGTGCCACAAAAGGGTGTATTCCCTGGTCACAGCTTGAAGAGATCTATACAGACGACCGACTTTACAGAGGACTTGTCTATGTTAAGCTACTGATGTTTCAGGGTTTGTTACTCAAACATAGCCTAATCTCTTCTTATTAATACAAAGGTAACTATGTCAGAATTAATAACTATGCTCAGGGACTTTGGTGCCTCTGGCCTTAGAAGCAAGACTAAAAATAGTTAGAGCAGAATTTGCCAGTGATTTAAATAATAGCACTAACACATATTTAGAAAACACTCACTGTATAATGAATGAAATGACATGTTATTTCTCCAATGGTATTTCATTGGAATAATTTTGGGTTTTTTAATCATGATATTATATGAAGTTATTGACAAAACAGAATTCCTTTCAATCACAGTAATTCAGTTCTTTATAATAGCAGTTTTCCTAAAAGGTCAAATTGTAAACTAGGAAGACTATACATGGCCCCAAAGTTACAGCCTTATCACTCTTAGGAAAGTACTGTCTTCTGACTATACAATAGTAGCAGAGGGAGGAGGCTCTAAGATTCCTTGTCTGTTTGTGCAGTAGAGGCAGCTATCTATGGACAGAACTGAATTAAGCAAGCAGCTTCATGCTGCCACTCAGTCCACATTCTATGTCAGTTATGTCAGGTGATATTAGGCAGCATCCTAGATTTCCCACTAGCAGATTTGTTCTCAAGCATTATAATTACCTGCTTCCTCTACCAATGGATGTTACTAGTCATGGAGTTTTCAAAAAAGTGTAAACAGGATAAAGACTTCACAAGAGACAGCATATATGAATCCAGTTCCAGCATTAATAAGATCATGGCTTGATATCCACACATGAAGGCAAGTAATCCAAGGTACATGATCTTCTAATATAGAGAAAGCAGAGGGTACAAAATAAATATGTAAAGTCTACAAATAATGATAAGCAATTTCTTTAGGCAAAAGTTAGCAGATCTGTGTCCTCTGGCCTGATATAGCAGAACACCTTGTGTACTGGGTTATTCTTAAAGAAGTGGGTAAATTAGCAAAAACTTAAGCTACAAGGGCTTCAGTTCCCGTTCTCAACTAAGGACTCACACGAGGCCCACAACCTTCTCTAGAACACTTCATCTATACTCCAGAACACTTCACCTGTGCCCATAAAAATAACAAAGAATGACTTTAGATTTTGGGCTGCATATCTTCTAATATGCTGTCCTCATTCTTGGTGCTTTGCAATGTTCTCCTAGAAAGGAGGGTGTAATGACACTAATCATCAATTATTTTTTGCAAATAAGAAGGCACCTGAAATGCCTCTAGCAGGATTAAAAGAACAGTGTATGATAACGCAATAGAATAAAGCAAAATAACTCACATGGAAACCAAATTCTTGATTTTGATTGTATCAGGACTGAACGTTAAACCAAACTGAGTCTTAGAACAATAATGAGCCAAGCTATAATTAAAAACTTTCAATTGCAAACTACATCGTGACTATGTCTGTACTTTAGACCATTATTTAGACTGAAATAATTCTGAAAGCCCTCATAAATGACCTTCTCAGTGTTGTGGAGTAATGCCAAATACCCATGCTGATTCCATGCTACATTAGGTCACTGGCATTTTCCAAGAGGACACCAACAGATTCTCCACATAGGACACGGATATGAAAATGCCCTATACATATCAAAATATTTAGCAGCAACATGCCACTTTGGATGGTATTTTAAATCAGCATCTTAGGGGTCTTTTGTGGAGGATAATAAAGGGGTGGAGACTTCATTACACTAATCCTGATCAGTCAGACCCAAAACGTACCTCATGTGGTTATAGAAACTATTTATTTTAATTTAAAATTAATTAACTTTGAGTTAGAATTGAAAGGGAGTGGTCCCATAGCTTTAATTGGAGACACTCAATACAACACAAAGACTGGCATCCCAGTGCTTTGGCCTTGAATTTCTGCCATCAAAACCATTAGTCAATTCAGAGACAGAGCTTGAACACTTGACTGCCTACACTCAGCCCCATCTGTTATATGCACTGTTGCCAATACATAGTCCAGTGTGCCAATGGCATTGCACATCGGTGGTTCTTACAGAGCATGCAGGATGCTACAGACTTCCACCAAAACAACATGGTGTCAACTCTCTTGCTGAAAGAAGATTCTATGTAAAAGCAACACTATGAATTTGCACTTGTTTATTTATTTCTTTTTGCTTTAAAATCAGGATATATGATCTCAGCACAAGGCAAAGTCTTGGATTTTAGCAAAGTAATAATAAAATTAAGCTCTTTGAATAACTGAGTCAAATGTATATGGAGAAAAATAAACCAATTTATCAAGGGGTAAATAAAACAAAAACAATTGATCAAAAGCATGGAAAGATAAAAATTAAGTAATTGTTTTTCCAACTATTTTAACTTGGGTCTAATTGATTTCATGACTGTTGTAGAAGGTAAAATTATCAGTCTAATTGGTGGTTTTCTACATGTTAGGAGTAACTGGGGATCCTTTTAAAATCACAGATGTGTAGACATCATCCAATTCCCAGATCAATTAAGCCAGACTCTCTAGAGTGGTACCAGGCATCAGGACTTTTTAAAACACCCCAGGTGATTCCAATGAATAACCATGTTTGAGAATCACTGACTAAACAAAAAGATAAGGTATCAGTTTGGGGAGCCCTGTTTCTTCTACCACTACTGATTCACAGTGTTGTAAGAAAGGAATAATATTTCTAAATAATCAATGTATGAGGAAAGACACCTTTTAAAAGTTGAAAAGTTCACCTGAGGTCACTCTGTTTATATATAGTAGAACAAGGGCTCAAAGTCTAGACCCTACACTTCTGTATTGACTGACATTGTCACTAAGACTGCAGCCTCCCAGATCACAAGGAATAGGCTGAGTAGGGAAGAAGATCCGTCTTGAGACTGAGGAAAGAGATGACAAAAGATGTTGCTTCACACTCAACTGCTACAGAAGTTCCTCCATTTAGAACTTCCTTTTAGTTATGCCAAGGTCTCCATAAGTTCCCAAATACAATGCCAGGGCTACAATGATAATTAGTGGTATTGCTATTATAGCCACCAATTATCACAGATATTTCCATACAAAACACTATGTTAGTTGCTATACATTCATGACCTCTACTCTGCATTACAGCCTGCAAAAGAAATTCAAAATTTCCATGTTAGAGTTGATGTACACAAAGTTTATAAAGGTTAAATGCACTTTCCCAAAGTCACAAAATTAGTAAATAGAACAAAAAAAGATATATGAAGTGACTATTTGCTCTTTAATATTAACTATGTTGCCTACAGGGTATTTTAGCACAACTACTTCCAATTATTAGTTTAGTTAGGGGTTGCATAATTAACTGAAGTCATAAGACATAAGAAAGTATAGAATGTCATGGTTTTAAAATATGTCTTCCACTTCTTTCATATTCCTCCCTTCAAAAATGAAACTTAATTTCTTCTCCCTTTGAGTGCGAGGTAGAGAAGTGGAGAAAGATGGCAACTGAATAAGATCCTCCAGCAGTGGTCCCACAGAGACACCAATTTGAACAGTTATTCATGCACCAAACTACCATCATAAAAGGTAAAAATAAAGCCAGGCAAGAAAACATCACATCTGGTTTTAGTATAATAATAAGAAAAGACAACATTGGAACAGTAGGAAGGAAAATCACCCATATGGACCTTCCCCCAAACCTAAGCAGCGTACAGTGAGATGTTTTCCCTTTAGGCAAAGAGTAAAAAAAGTTAAGTCCAGGCCCTAGATTGTAAACCCAGTAGTAGGACTACCACTGTGAAAATCAGTGCCTGGCAGAGTCCCCAGAACTTTTGTCCCTTTTGTAGGTAGGTACCCATGAACTTAGCATCTGCAACTACATAAGCCAAAAAGCTGAGGGTCTACCTTCTCACCCTCCCTCCAACCTTATGCAGCAAAAGAGAGAGCAAGACTCCATCCTTTGGGAAGTAGTTTACAAAAGCTAGAAGAGGACTTTGCTTGTAGGTCAGTTGCCAAGACTACCGCTGTGAGACCCAGCATCAGGCAGAAGATAAAAAATCTATATATCTATGCCAGAGCTTGTAGATGTAGCCTCCAGAACTTCCCTGCACCAAGCAGAGACTTGTTTACCAGTGGGACAGACTTGAGTTTTGGCCTGCATCATTGCCAGTCTTGGAACAGGCATGAGCACGACCTCCCCCTGACTGTGCAGGTCCCTGTGGTTGTGAGACATAGATAGAATTCAGCTTAGTATCCACCACCCGTCCCCAACCTCAAGCAACACAGCCATTTCTAAGCCAAAACTTGCAGAAGGAGCTCTAGACCTGCCCAGATACCTGGAAGACATATACCTGTGCTCTAATAGGACAGATTAAAATTTCCCACAGCATCACCACCATCTAGTTGTAGCATGAACTTAGGTGCACCCCAGGACTGTGTATCCAGTCAGCTTAACATCAGCCTTGGTGGCCAAGAGCTGCCTTCACTCATACTACCCAAACCTGCAACATAGTGTGGAGAAAGACTCCATTGATTGTGAGTAGAGCAGGATAGAAACAGGACTTTACCTTAGAACTCAGTTCCAGACTAGTGAAATCTAACAATGGGTAGATTCTATTCCTCATCCCCTGGCCTGCCCACAGATGGAACTGCTGCAAAAGTCCCAGGGTCAGGTAGAGACATGCTAGCCCATGTATGGGTTTCCCATGCTGGCCAGCATCACCTGTAGTTGGCTGCAGCCTCAGCAATAGATATCCCATAGCAGTGTGAGTCTTGGTTTTACCCAACTCCTATGCTGATCTCAGTGGTCTGAGCTCAGGATGTAACAGCACTATAATGTTGGTGACCACAGGATAGGAGCCAGAGACTGATCTTCCATAATAATTCTATCCAGAGTTGGATGGAATTCCAGTTTCTGACCACAAGCCTGTAATGCCAGATAAGGCATCTGGTACTGCCACCCCAGGTAGAAGCTTATGAGGACCCTTTTAAGGAACTCACCACTTCATGCTGAAAAACACACCAAGTACAAATTTAAGAACAGCCTGGGCTTGGGTCACCTTTTCGTGTTCAAGAAATGACCATACACCAATGGCAAAATCACATCAAATCTAGCCTTAGAATGTCACTTAGTGGTGAAATAACAGAAAATCTATAGGATCAGAGAAAATAAGCATCCTGCTTTGAAATTCTGGAAAGACAAACAAAACACAAACAAAACCAGATTACAAAATCTAGAATAAACATTAATTCAGTCAGTGACCATATGACTCCAATAAGCCTCAAAAACTTTCAGGGAACAATGACCTCACTTGATAGGCCAAAATAAGGTACCATATACTGATCATCTTGTAACCAGTATAGGTGCAGTCTTGAATAGAGAATTTAAAACAGCTGTTTTAAGGAAATGCAGCTTTAAGAGAACACTGAATACTGGATTTAGTGACTTCCTTCCAATGAGAAGAATATGGATGAAATGACAGTATATGACTTCCATGACCACTTGATAAAAGCCATCACTCATTTTGGGAAATGTCACTGCCCTATTAAAAGGACATTACAAGATCCTATGGAGATTCCCATGTGACAAGAAATCTAGGACTCCTACTAATAGCCATGTGAGTGAGCCATCTTGGAAACAGTTCTTCCAGCCCCAGACAAGCCTTCACTACAGCTTCATCAATGTCTTGATTACAACCTCATGAGAGACCCTAAGCCAGAAACACTGAGCTAAGCCACTCCCAAATTCCTGGCTCACAGAAACAATGAGATAATAAACATGCATAGTGTTAAGCCACTAAGATTTGCAGCGATCTTTTAACAGAGCAATAGATAACTAATACAGAGAAGTAAGAAACTAAGGGAGGAAGTAATATAGGGTCAAGATAATGGGATTCAATGATGCATTAGAATGAACAATCCTAAGCACACAGGGGATTCCAGGAGAGTCCTGGGGAACTGCATAAGTACATGTGTTGGTAAAAAAGAAAAGGCAAAGAGGGTCACAAACTATTTATAATAGCTTATTTTCAAAGGAAAGAAAGAAATACTGGTTTCAAGGTGAATTCATTTTCTCAGGTTATTACAGAGTTTGACAGCACTCCATGTGACATAGTAAAGGGCACCTAAGCACCTGAAGCAATAATGCGTCATCCAAAATCAAGTAATTTACTCACTGGCAAGATATGACTATATTTCACAGAGGGTCGAAAGACATCCCTTATTATGTGGAAATATAAAGCAGGAAAGTCAAAATCATTTGTAGCAAAGCTTGTGTTTCTGTAATAGGTATGATTCAGAAATAGTCCTCTTTGGAATAAGATATTCAAATATTGAAACAGTGGGACTTTTAAAGTCCTTTTGTTATTTTTACATACTTCAGTAATACACCTGATCAGAACATGGTGACATTAATGAGAACTGCATTAATCTAAGGCTAAGAATTACAGGTAATACCTCTTTACTTATTTACCTTAAGGCAAATTATTGTTTATATCTTAATAAGTAACTGTACTTACTACAAATACAGATGTTTGTGGTTCAGTTTAGACTTTCAGTTAGGGAATGTAAGATTTGAGAATCAAGCCCCCTCTGAATTCTATATACTGTGTTCTAATGAATCTGTTAGGGAAACATCGGGGGAGATAGCAGGATATACTGACTTTGTTCTTGCCGGTAAATCACCTCCCCAGGTAACTGTTCTTATAATAAAACTACCAGCTGGGTGGCAAGTCTCTATGCCAAGAAAAGGTTATATTTTAGCCCTCTTGTGCACTCAGTACAAATTTTTAAATCACAAGGAAGAGGAAAAAATAAAATAAACTCCTGGTGAATAAAGGATGAAAGAAGGTTTAAAAAAAAGGAAATAATCTGGGGAGATTCTTTATAATGCACCCTTTGCATTTCACTGAAGCTATGACGGTCTTGTGTTTCCTTAAGAAAATTAATTGGTCACACCAGTGACTGATAATCCAATTTCTGTTTGCCCAACTGGATAATAGAACTTTCTTCCCTTGATCATTTGTAATATATCCCCTTTCAAAAATGTACAGAATGTCTAGGTCAGGTCTTCCCAAAGGTTAAAAACAAAAAGAATGGTTCCCTTTTTGAGTTTTCTTATCACCACCATAACCTCACAGCCTCTAAACTGTTTTTTTCTGTGAACCAAAAACGAGAAAAGACAAGACAGAGTGGGTTGAAAGTTAGTTTGTACTGTAGAGGAGAAGAGAAATAATAATAATAATAAAAAGTTTTAGAAAGAGTGCCATGAGTTTTGTAGAATGTTTGAGGTTTTTTTAAAAAAAATATATGCTCCTATAGCTAGGGTCTTTAGCCCACTTATTTCAACAGTCCTGGTCCCTTACTATGATAAATCTAGCTTGACCTCAGAAAGAATTGACTCTGGATTAGTGTTACCTGTGACATCATCAGGTCAACCTGATGTTTGTTGGTTTTACAGTCAGTATCTTTACCCTGTCCCCAACCCCAATTGCCATGTTGATCACATCTCTGGTAGTGAGACCCTTCTGTTGAGTCTGCAGATATAAGGTATGCTGCCTGCATGCCATCTTCATCAACTATAGAGTGCTATTTCTCATTGTTACCTAGATTCTCCATCAACATGTTGAATCTTACCCTCATGATCACCCAATTCACTGTTTTGTAAATGAGCTATACAGGAAGGCTGGTATTCTCCCTTTCTGATGCCTCTCTTTCCACATAAACATCCTGTTTCCTTAACTCCAGTTCTTACTCATCTTAGACTGTCTTAGACTGCTCCAGTACATTGTTATTATGTCAGAACATATCTGCGGTACATTTCCTTAGTCAATATGAAACCATCAAATTAAATGTGTGGCTTCCCTTTCCAAGAGTATAAATAGGGAAAAGTTGTTTTATTCCTTAATGTCATCAAACTTCAAATTGATCATGAGGTAAATTTGTCTTTTAGTTTCAAACTAAAATTGAGTTGAAAATAGCAATGAAATTTATAAGGGCCATGCTGTATCTTCAAACACAAGGAGACCAATATCAAGGAGTTTCCCCACACCCTGAGAGCTGTCATTGCACTGGCTCTACTCTATATGCTCTACTCTTTGCTAGTTAACAGTTATGTTATACGCACAAAACAGGTCCAGATTGGCACTTCATAGCACATCACTAAGTGGGAAAGTAATCTGTAGAACTTAGTAAGATATAATTTAAAATTAATTGTTATTTGAAAAATAAAAGATGCTTCCTCTTTCAGTAACAATTCCCTCTTTGAGTACATAATTCTGTTTTAAAATTTTAAAAAAGGAATAGCCTACTATAACCTTATGCTAAAATAAAAGATCTAGCATTAGAGAGGAAGCAATGAAAATTCAACTTCATAATTTCTTTTGCTAAATCTTTGTGTAATTATTTTCTTACCTTCCATATAAGAGGGAATATCAACTTCAGAAAAAAAAAATTTCAATTTGTGAAAACTCCCCTTTAGTCCAGTAATATATCAGGGACCAATGTTACTGGTGATGAGAGACCAACAGCCCAAACAGGTAGGCAAATTATACTTGTTAGGGTCAAACTTTTGTTTATGGCTTCTGTCATCCCCCAAACCTCAGAGCTTCAATTCAGTGAATTCTTAACCAATGGGTTCACTCTGACCTACTATTTACTTATGTCTGGTACTATACAAAGTACTAGAAGTAGAGATACCAGGAGTATAGCCCAGGAAATGCATTCTCTGAGGTTGGGTGTGCTGCACAGATTTGAAAACAAAAAGAAGTCTTGAAAGGTAAGTGGAGAGTAGAGATCAAGTTAATATGAGATACGTTATTGGCAGAATAATGGCCTTGAATAGATGTTCACATCTTTAGAACCCATGAATCCATGCTACAACAGACAATGAGATACGGAAACTTTCCTGGATCACACAGGTAGGTCCATTTTGTCACATGGGCCCTTAAAAGTGGAAGGCCTTCCCAGCTTTTCCCAGAGAGAGATGTAACTAGAAGAAAGGTCAGAGAGATGACAACCTAAAATGGATAATCTGTCCTGTTGCTGGTTCTGAGATGTACTAAAATGGATAATCTGTCCTGTTGTTGGTTCTGAGATGTACTGGTTCATATTCAGGGGCGAGAGAGAAGCCTCAAAGAATGGCCCTGCTGAACACCAGGAAGGAAATAGAGACACAGGTCCTATAGCCTTATGGAACTGAATTCTTCCAAACCACAAAAGAAAAGAAGTGAGAGGAAGAGAGAAGACAAAAGAGATTATGATGCATTTAATGGTTTAAGGGTCAGTTAGAGAAAAAAAAGTACCAAAGAGGAGACCAGTAAAACAGATCCTGCCCTACAACGTCCAGAAAATGAAATATCTGACACCTTAATTCTATCTTAATGTTTATCATGGATTCTGGGCAATAGTGACATGTTAATGTAGGCCAATCATAAGAAATGTATGTTTCTAATAGGAGATGATAATGGGAGAGGCTATGCACGTATGGGTACAGGGCATATATGGAAAAATCTCTCTAACTTCCTCTAAATTTTGTTCTGAATCAAAACTAATCTGAGAAAATAAAGTCTATTAAAAAGAAAAAGAAGTGGATCCAAGATGGCTGGCCAGAGGGAGGTAGCATTCTGTATCATTTCGTGACCCAGGTCTCAACTAGTAGGAATACGGCTTTGCTGAGAGTGATAGAGGAGCCCTCCTCAGCTGATCCTGCGCAGAAATCAGGGCCACCATACCACTCAGGGCCCGGGCCTCAGTGTTAGAAAAGGACTCCTGACTACTTGCCCACACAAGTCTCCCGGTGCTTTAACGGGACCACCAGCATCAGCACAGGCACAGAATTCCCAGATGCCACTCCCAAGAAGGACACTCAGCCTCTACCCACACACTGGATTCCAGTTGCCACTCTGGTGTGGACCCCCAACTACCAACATGGGGCACCCCTAGTCACTTTCATCTTGGGTATCCTGCCTATACCTGGTGACATCACAGGCTCTAAAGAAAGCTGAAAACTGCAACACTGCACACCACAGAGCTCATCTCTGAACACACAACGCCATCACCCAGCTCCCCCAACCCAACCAGACACCCCCATCGCTGAAAGCAGCTGCCTCCATCTTGGGTCACCTTCATCATCATCTTTAGTTGGGGCAACTACCAGTTTGGAACACCGAATAGCCAAATACCCATAGTTTTCTAGTTCCCCACAATCCCCAGCAGCCACTAACTCAGCAGAGTGACTGACCAATACAAAACAGCCCTCCATGACAGGTGTGCAGCCACCATAGTGCAATACATAAGATCCCTGGAGGGAGAGGCTCCTGATTAGGAAGTAGAAAGGGAGTAGGTGAGGAAGATATACTTTAGAGACTAATTTAGAGGGCAGGAACTATGAGGTCTACAGGCAAGATGAGGAGATAAGACCCAGCATCCACATCACAGGAGCAGACCCCCAAAGAGATCCTTAAAATGCAGTCTCCCATAGGGACCAGCAGTGCCATACCTCACTCCAGGTCCCCTGCACCCAAGACCAACCCTCACACCCTGGTAACCCCCACCATCCTGGGGGCAGAGATACCAACTAAGACCAGACAGCCCCACCTATGGGATGAGAAGGGAAGCAGGAAAGATAATGATCTTCAAAACACTCTCCTTTCTGCCTTCAAGATATTTTTTTTCTTTCTTCTTCCTCTTTATTCTCCTGACCTCACATCCCCAACATATGTATAACCAAGTACTTTGCATGAATTAGGATATTGAGGACTGAGACAACTGAATAGTCTATGATAGCTGTGTTGTATATTCTTTTTTTTCTCTCCAATTTTCATTATTTTAATGTTTTTTAAAAAACTTTCTTAATATATATGTGTGTTTGTTTTATGTACACTATTGTCTTTCCTCTTACTTGTCTATCCAAAATTATTACCTCTCTTTTCTCCTGCTACTAACCTTCTTCTTTATATTTCTCTTTCATACTTCCTAAGATATAATAACTCGATATCCTCAACTCCTACCTACTTGGCATATTATGCTATTCCTAACCCCTGGTTCTTTGTCTACCATCAGAAACTGTAAACCCTTTTACAAACCTACTGATTATATTGTAGATTATAATTGAATTCACTATTTCTGTACATTGTGACCAAACTGTAAACATCTTAATAACAACTATTTGTTATTAGGCGGTATTTTGTTTATATTGGGATCTGTTAACAGTGTCCTTCACCTCAAAGGAGAAATACTGGAACCCTACAGAGGCACTATAATCCTATAGGGTAAAAAAAGGTAATGCTTGGGATCCACAGAGCTCAAAAAAAAAGACACACAAGCAACATGAAAAGACAAGGAAAGAAAGTGCCACAAACAAATCAAGATACCACATTATTAAAATCAATGGCCAGCACAGATGATGAAATTACAGAGAAAGAGTTCAGAATGTACATAATTAAAATATTCTGTGAATTAAAGGATGATATAATAGAGCAAATATAGGCAGCAAAAGATCATTTCAACAAGCACTACAAAAGCAAATACAGGAGCAAAATATTGCTACAATAGGGAGATAGAGGTTCTAAAGAAAAACCAAACAGAAATTATTGAACTGAAAGAAACAATAAACCAAATTAAAAGTTCAACTGAAAGTATCACCAACAGATTAGACCACTTGAAAGATAGGACCTCAGACAATGAAAACAAAATATAATCTTGAAAAGAATGTAGACCACACAGTGAAAATGGTAAGAAACCAGGAGCAGAACATTCAAGAAATATCAGATAGCATGAAAAGACCAAATTTAAGAGTTATTGGGATGGATGAAAGCATAAAGTTCCAAACTAAAGGAATGAGCAACCTATTTAATTAAATAATATCATAAAATTTTCCAAACATGAAGAATGAATTGTAAGACCAAATTCAAAGGCTTATAGGACACCAAATGTACAAAATCACAACAGATCCACACCAAGGCACAGTATTATTAAAATGCCTAAAAAATAGAATAAGGAGAGAATATAAAAAGCCAGAAGAGAAAAGAATCAGATTACATATAAGAGAAAACCAATTAGGTTATGTGCAGATTTTTCAACCCAGACCCCGTAACAACATATATTAAGCTCTGAAATATATTAAGATCCTGTAACAACATATATTAAACTCTGAAAGAAAATGGATTCCAACCAAAAATTTGGTATCCACCAAAAGCTTTAGATTTGATGATGAAATAAAAACCTTCCAAATTAAAAGAATTTACAGCTAGAAAACCTGAACATTGTTGGCAAAATATTCTATAAAGAGGAAATTAAAAAAAATAGTAATGAAAATCAGCAGAGGAAGATATTACACTGAAGGAAAAGCTAATTGAAGGAGAAACCAAGTCAAGTTAAATAACAACAAAAATAACAACAAAAATGGCTGGGAATACAAATCATGTCTCAATAATAACCCTGAATGTTAATGGACTAAACTCACCAATCAAAAGACATAGGCTAGCTGATTGGATCAAAAAAAAAAAACAGACCCAAAAGTATGTGGCCTCCAAGAGACTCATATAATAGGAAAAGACACATACAGACCACAGACTGAAGGTGAAGGGTCAGAGAAAATCATACCATTCACATGGACTGCAGAAGCAAGCAGGGGTTTCTATTCTCCTATCAAATAAAGTAGACATTAAGTTAAAGTTAATCAAAAGGGACAAAGAAGCACAATTCATACTGCTCAAGGGAACCATACACCAACAAAACATAAAGGTTTTTAATGTATATGCCTCAAACAATGGAGCATCTATGTGCTTCAAACAAACTCTTCTCAAGTTCAAGAGTCAAAATGACCACAACACAATAATTCTGGGTGACATTAACACAACCCTTTCACCACTGGATAGATCTTCCAAACAAAAGCTGAGCAAAGAAACCATAGAACTCAATAATACAATCAATAACTTAGACTTAACTGACATATATAGAATATTTCATCCTTTAACGACCAATTACACACTTTTTTCTCAGCAGCACTTGATCCTTTTCTAAAATATAAAATAGACCATATATTATGCCACAAAGCAACTCTTAGAAAATATAAAAAAGTAGAGATACTACCCTGCATTCTATCAGATCATAATGGAAATAAATTAGAAATCAATGATAATATAAAAAATAAAAACTACCCTAACACCTGGAGACTAAATATTATGCTACTGAATGAATAATTGGTTGCAAAAGACATGAAGGAGGAGATAGAAAAATTCTTAGAGGTAAACAAGAACACTGATACAACATATCGAAATCTCTGAGACACTATGAAGGTAGTACTAAGAGAAAAGTTCATTGCATGAAGTTCATTCCTTAAAAGAAAAAAAAAAAAGTCAACAAATAAATGACCTAATATTACATCTCAAAGCCCTAGAAAAAGAAGAACAAACCAACACCAAAAGCAGTAGAAGACAGAAAATAATTAAAATTAGAGTTGATATCAATGAAAATGAAACAAAAGAAACAATTGAAAATATTGACAAAACAAAAAGTTGGTGCTTCAAAAAAATAAATAAAATTGACAAACCCTTAGCCATGCTAACAAAAAGGAGAGAGAAAACTCAAATCACTACCATAGGTGATGAAAAAAGAAATATCACAACAGACACTACAGAAATACAGAAGATAATTAGAAATTATTTTGAAAACATGTACTTCAATAATATAGAGGATATTGAAGTCATCGACAAACTTCTAGAGGTATATGAGTTGTCCAAATTGAAATAGGATGATACACAATTTAAAGAGATCAATTTCAAGCAAGGAAATACAAGGCACAATCAGAAGCCTACCAACCAATAAAAGCCCCGGGCCAGATGGATATACAGCTGGGTTCTACAAGACCCTAGAAAGAAGAACTAGTACCTATATTCTACAAATTATTTCATGAAATAGAAAAAGAAGGAGCACTTCCAAACTTTTTCTATGAGGTCAGTATCACCCTGATTTGAAAACCAGACACATCAAAGAAAGAAAACTTTAGGTCAATATCACTAATGAACATAGATGGAAAAATTCTCCATAAAATTCTGGAAAATTGAATACAAAAACATATCAAAAAGATAGTGCACCATGATCAAGTGGGGGTTCATCCCAGGGATGCAAGGCTGGTTCAACATACAGAAATCAATAAACGTAATTCATCACGACAATAGGCTTAAAGATAAAAATCATATGATCATCTCACTAGATGCAGAAAAAGCATTCAACAAAGTACAGCACCCAAACATGTTCAAAACACTAGAAAAACTAGGGATAACAGGAATGTGTCTCAACATCATAAAAGCTATCTATGCTAAGTCCCAGGCCAACATCATTCTAAATGAAAAATTGAAAGCATTCTCTCTAAAAACTGGAACAAGACAAGGATGCCCTCTTTCACCACTTCTATTTAGCACTTCTTAGAACACTGGCCAGAGCAATTATACAGACAAAATAAATTAAAGGATATGGATAGGAAAAGAAGAATTCAAATTAGCACTATTTTTATACAATATGTTTCAATACCTAGAAGACCCAAAAAATGTCATCAGAAAACTTCTAGAACTAGTAAATGAATTGAGCAAAGTAGCAGGATACAAAATCAACACCCATAAATCAAAGGCATTTCTTTATATCAGTGACAAATCCTCTAAAAGGGAAATGAGGGAAACAACTCCACTTACAATAGCCTAAAAAAATAAATAAATAAAATAATCAACCTAAGAAGAGGTGAAAGACCTCTGCAATGAAAACTACAGAATGCTAAAGAAAGAAATTAAAGAAGACCTTATCCCTTGTTCTTGGATTGGTAGAATTAATATTGTAAAAATGACCATACTACCAAAAGCACTATACAGATTTAATGTAATTCGAATCAAAATCCCAATGACATTCCTCATAGAAATAGAAAAAGCAGTCATGAAATTCATCTGGAAAAATAAGAGACCCAGAACAGCCAAAGCAATCCTTATCAAAAAGAGTGAAGCAAGTGGCATCACTATATCAAACCTTAAACCATACTACAGAGCAATAGTAAAAAAAAAAAAAAAAATAGCATGGTATTGGCACCAAAATAGACTGGTAAACCAATGGTACAGAATGAAGGACACAGAGACTAACCCACATAATTACAGTTATCTTATGTTAGACAAAAGTGCCAAAAACAGTGGAGAAAAGATAGCCTCTTCAACAAATGGTGCTGGGAAAACTGGAAATCTATATGCAATAAAATGAAATTGTACCCCTATCTTTCACTATGCACAAAACTCAACTCAAAGTGGATCAAGGACCTAGGAATTAAACCAGAGACCTGCATCTATTTTAAGAAAAAGTAGGCCCAAATCTTCATCATGTGGGATTAGGCCCCAACTTCCTTAAAAAATACTCCTATAGTACAAGAATTTAAATCAAGAATTAATAAATGGGATAGATTCAATCTAAATAGCTTATTCTCAGCAAAAGAAACAATCAGTGAGGTGCACAGATAGCCTATGTCTTGGGAGCAAATTTTTAAAACTTACACATCAGGTAGAGCACTAATCTCTAGGGTACACAAAGAACTCAAAAAGCTCAATACCAAAAAAAAAAAAAAAATGAATAGCCCAATCAATAAATGAGGCAAGGAACTGAACATATACCTCTCAGAGATGATACAGAAACAATCAACAAATATATGAAAAAAAAATACTCAACATCTCTAGCAGTTACAGAAATGCAAATCAAAACTAAGATTTCATCTCACAAACAACAGTAAGTGTTGGCGAGGATGTGGGGAAAAAGGCACACTCATACACTGCTGGTGGGACTACAAAATTGGTGCAGCCAATCTGGAAAGCACTATGGAGATTCCTTGGAAAACTTGGAATGGAACTACCATTTGATTCAGCTATCCCACTCCTCGGTTTATACCCAAAGGATTTAAAAACAGCATACTACAGGGACACAGCCACAGCAATAATTATACCAGCACAATTCACAATAGCTAAACTGTAGAACCAACCTAGATGCCCCTCAGTAGATGAATGGATAAAGAAAAG
Source organism: Callospermophilus lateralis (assembly GCF_048772815.1). Taxonomy (NCBI): domain Eukaryota; kingdom Metazoa; phylum Chordata; class Mammalia; order Rodentia; family Sciuridae; genus Callospermophilus; species Callospermophilus lateralis. Next base: position 39,683,258 of record NC_135319.1, read on the forward strand.
GTGGTATATATACACAATGGAATATTACTCAGCAAAAAAAGTGAATAAAATCATGGTATTTGCAGGTAAATGGATAGAGTTGAAGAATATAATGGTAACTGAAGTTATCCCAATCCCCTAAAATCAAATGCAAATGTTTTCTCTGATATAAGGAGTCTGATTCATAGTGGGGTTGGGAGAGGGAGCATGGGAGGATTAGACAAACTCTAGATAGGACAAGGGGGTGGGAGGGAAAGGGAGGGGGCATGGGAGTAATAAAGATGGTGAAATGAGATAAATACATGTATGGAGACACAAATGCTTTTTATACACAACTAATGATATGAAAAATTGTGCTCTATATGTGTAATATGAATTTTAATGCATTCTGCTGTCATATTCAACAAATTATAATAAAAAATGATTACTCTGATTTCTAAATGTATTGTATCCATGGGGTAGTAGATATAAGTGAGAATAAGAAATAGCCAAATTTGAAATGAATTTTAGAGAAAGAACTATGAGACTTTGTGATAAATAAGATATACAGGTAAGTAAGAGTAAGAAATTAAGAATTACTTTTGTGTTTGGAACATGATAAAATTGAGCACATGATGATCTCATTTATAGAGACAGGGAAGTTTTGTAGAATCACAGTTTTGAATGATGGTTTGGAAATCAGTATTTTAATTTTGGACATATTTGGTTTGAAATGGCCTCAAGACATCTAAGTAGAGATGCACAGTAGATTGATATATGAATGAATCTTGATATTGGGCTTCAAACCTAGACAGGCTACATATATTGAGAGTTATCGATGTTCATATGACTTTAGGCCATGTAACTGAATGATATCACCTAAGTAGGAAGAGTAAGAGAGAACAGAGAAGACAAAAAGAGAGAAAGAGAAAAGAGGAGAGAGGAAGAGAGGAGACAATCTGAGGCTTTCAAAAATTAAAGGATCAACTAGAGAAAAACGGTACCAAAAAAGGAGACTATGAAAATATGCCTTTTAGTACATAATGTCTAAGAAGGGAATAGTGGTTCAAATAAGAAAGCAGGTAATTATATAAATACTGTTAAGAAATGGGGTAGGATTAAGGCAATGTAATGGCTGTTAGATTTGGTAGCATGGAGATCTTTGACAAGAACAATTGAATGGGACAAAACAGATTGGAAGTGGTTTAAAGAATGAATGATTGAAGTTGATGCAGAGAGATTAAACATCAAAAAGTAAAAAGATTATTATAGGGAAGACAGAGATGAGCAGATATGATTGAAGGAAGATGGAAGAAAGCTTTTGGGTTATCTTCTTTTTTAAGATGGGAGATTTTGAAGAACATTGTGTTTAGTCAGCTTTTCTAGTTGCTGTGACTATAAGATCTAACAAGAAAATTTAGAGGAGGAAAAGTTTATTTGGGGGCTCAAAGTTTCAAAGATCTCAGTCCATGGAAAACTGGCTCCAATCTTCTGGGCTTAAGGAGAGGCTGAACATCATGGTGGAAGCTTGTGATGGAGGAAAGTTGTTCAAGACATCACACTAGGAAGCAGAGAGAGACTAAGCTCGGTTCACCAAATATATACCCAAAAGGCACATCCCCCAATGACCTACCTCATCCACTCACATCCTACCAGCCTGTACTCAATTAATCCCTATCAGAGGATTAATTCACTCATTGGTTTAAGGCTTTTGCCATCCAATCCTTTCATCTCTAAATCTTCTTGCATTGTCTCACAATGAGCTTTTGGGTATTATCATATAAACCATAATAATTGGTATACAAATAGGAATGATTCAGTTTGAAGAGAAAGGTTAGTAACACAAGGAAGATGCCTGCCACTACTAATGGCCTGAAGTGAATTCCTTATGTGAAGGTATGAAATTCAGAGCACAAAGGAAAGGAGCAGAAGAAGGAGGAGAGCCATTTCCATGGCTTACCCACCTTGATCCTGGAAGAGATCTCTGGTCAGTCCCCACGCCCTTCTCTAATCTAAGGTACAAGTTAATATTAAAACCCATCTTTCATGGGGAGGATTTTATGAAAATTGAAGGGAGATGAGTAGAATAGAGGAAAGGGACCAGGTAAGGGAGGAAAAGAGGGAGAGGTGAAATAATGGGGAGTGATATTGGTCAAATTATATTTTATATTGTGTCCATACATGAATATGTAATAATAAATACCATTATTATACAACTATAATGTAGCAATAAAAATGTGAAAAATTAAAATAAAACCCATCTTTCTTCCATGGTCTTGTGGATGAAAGTATTACCATGCTGCCAATCCAAATCTTAGGACATGATTTGGGACTAGATCTGGGAATCTATTTATCCAAGTGGAACCAGTATTTCTGTTTGAACTTTTATTTCTTCATTATGAATTTCAAGATGCTAGCATTGAATTCATCACTATGAAGTTTTGAAGACACTCTCTTTCCAAAAAGAGATGGAAAGAAATGCTAGGTTATGCATTTCTTCAGAAGTCAGTCAAAGTCAGTTTAAATTTATGATAAATGAATGGGTCTGGTAGTTCCAATAAAGAATCTCTCATTATGGAAGCCCTAGTGCCAAAGAAGTCAAACTTTTACACAAATATCTAAAACAGAATTTTGAAGGGTATTTTGATCACACTATTAATCATTTTAAATATATTCCGAAAAACTTCAAACTTTGTCCTCACTGTAAGGATGATCAGTCAATATGTTTTCTCCTAAAAGTCTAACCTCTCTTTGTTGATGTCATGCAGCTGCTTCTGTACATTTTCCAAAATCTCCTTTGATTTCTTTTTCCTTGTTTAGATTTCAGAGAAAGATCCCACTTTCTGAGAGAGAGGAAGGTGGAAAGGGAGAGAATTTTGAAAGATTTTTTTTTAAATCACACAATGCTACAAAATATAGACTATCATTGCATATATGTAAAGCTTAGGCTAAGTCAATATGAACCATGCAAAATTATTATTCTATATAGGCTCTGGGCTATAAATTTCACATGCCTATATTCTAAAATTTTTCCAATCACAAGGCATTTTAAGAACAGATAAGAGGAAGAAAACGCTACACTCTATACCCAGAGACATAGGTGTTAATTTCTGTTCCTACCCTTGCCAAACTGGTAAACTTGTGTAAGTTATTGGACTTTTCTGGCCTATGATTTTATACATTGTACAACAACCACTAAAAAAAAGAATCAAAACTGAGTATTAAAATTGATGAAATTTTAAGGTATTTCTTTTTAAAACAGAACTAAGAGTAGTTCTTTTACATCTCTTAATTGAAAGATAAGAAACACTATTTAAGGAAGGAGAAGTAAAGCCGAGGATAACTAAAATGGCAACACAAGCAAGATGAAATTGCTGTTAAAATACTGATATTATAATTAGGGGCAATGTCAAAAAGCAATGTGTTCTTTTACCTTCATTATTTTGAATATGTGTCTCGTTTCCCAATGAACTGAAGAAATAAACTATGATTTTTAAAATTGATTATGTAGTGCAATTGCCTTCAGAAAAACCAATATAACTTAATTTTCATTAACAATATTATAAATTGCATTACTCTTTTTCAAAACATTCAAGGATACTTTTATTTATAAACCAATAGAAGAGAATTATAATGCATTTATATTATATCTGGACACTTTTAAAGGAGGAGGACTTTGTATTTGAAAGAAACAAAAAGAATTCAAAAATGATATTTTTTCCTTCTCAACTTTTTAAAATGAGGAAACCCAATATATCTGTGAAGCCAGAAATAGTGGCATCCAGGGTTAAACTGCTGTATTCACGATGCTAATTAGCTAACCATGACTGCATGTATAATGAAGATATTAAGCTTTCTCTAAGAACACTGCAACTTGAAATTCAAATAACTAACATTATGGGATAATTGGGAAATATGATTAACTGATTTAAACATTAAAGAAAATGCAGTACAATTCCCTTTCAAGAGGAAGAACAAATATATTCTATAGACAAATGCCAAAATCAGAATTAGCACATAGTCAAGAAAGGAGGTGACTAAGAGTACACGGGTAACCATTTTGAATAAATCACTTTAAAGCTAGTCATAGTGTGAATGAGGATAATTACATGGCTCTCAACCCTGCTCACGTTTTTTTTTTTTTTCTTTCCTCGTTCAATTGCAAATTCCCTTAACTGTCATGTTTAGTTGTCTGAGATGTTACTATACATGGTAACAGATGAATCTGCTTTTTCTGAGTTTTATAAATGATCTTAGCTCCTAATGCAAAGGCATTACCCTTAGGTTAGGAGAGGCTGGACCTTTGAGTGGTCACATGTAGTTATTTTATTGCAGAAAAACATTATAGAACTTTAAACAGAGACTTGAAATGATCTCAGAAACAGTTTGAAATGGAGAAAATAATCAACAAGTCCTATACCTTTTCATTGCTTGCTCTAATTATATGTTTACATAAAAGAGTAACTAAATAAACTATTTAACAGATGATTCCCAATGAGAAAGTGTATTTTAACATGAATGGCTAATTTGGGTCATCAGGATTCTTTTAGAATGATTCAAATAAACACATATAACCTCTCTAAAAACCAGGACATCAACAATCAAGATAATTTGATGAATTCAGTCTAATGCATGGATTAAGATACATACTTTAGAGAGGAGGTATCCAAGAGAATATTGAAGGCCACAAAATTTAAAAAGGAAACCAACTCTTTAAAAAAAATATATATATATGTATATATATATATATATTATATATATGTGTATATATAATATATATATATTCCTTGTAGTTGGACATAATACCTTTATTTTAATGTGGTGTTGAGGATCGAACCCAGGACCTCGCACATGCTAGCCAAGCATTCCTCTATGACTGAGCCACAACCCCAACTCTTATGGTCTAGATATGAGGTGACCCCCCTCCCCAAAAGCACATGTGTGTGACAATGCAAGAAAGTTTAGAGGTGAAATGATTAGGTTATGAGATCTTTAACCTAATCACTGCATTAATCTTTCTGATAGAAATTAACTGGGTGGAAACTATAGGAAGATAGATAAGGTGTGGCTGGAGGAGGTGGGTCATTGGCCTTGGGGGCACTTTGCATTATATATTTTCTCCCTAGTGAGCAAAGCTTAGTTTCCCTCTGCTTCTTGACTGTTGTGTTCTGAGCTGCTTTACTCCACAAAGTTTCCACCACATGTTTTGCCTCACCTCAGGCTCAGAGAATAGAGCTGGCTGTCTATGAAACTGTCAGCAACAAATAAACTTTTCCTCTTCTAAAATTATTCTTCTCAGGTGTATGGGTCACACTAACACAAAGATGACTAAAATACCTACTAAGCAGAATTACGAAAACCACCATGGAGAAATCATTACCAATCTGCCTAAGAAGAATTTATACTTATGTCAAGATACTTACGGTGACTTACATCTGCATTGCTAATACATGTTTGATGGTGATAAAAGCTAAGAAAATCAAGATTTCTAGGATAAGATGAAAAATTAAGTTTACTCCATCTAGGAAATTAATGGAAAAAAATAGGGAAACAGTGAACTAGAATTCATTGCAAGGTGAATGTTTTGGGAGCTGAATTAAATACCCAAATTATTTTACACTAGGACTATATCTTGCCCTTCTGACATCTAGATTTTACCTAAAATTTCATAACAGATCCAGACCAAGATCAAGGAGGACCTCTGCCAGAAAACAGTAGAAAAGTTTGGCAAGTTTCTTGCAACTGAAGCATTATGTTCCTCATCTCTATATTCTTTGCATTTCGTGCTATGGTAAAAGCAATAGCTATTCAATATATGTAGTTTAAAAAATTTATGTGCTGAGTATCAGTACAAAGTAGTTTTGCAGAATAAATCATCACAAAAAGAAAAGAAATTATTAAATGTTCCCTAAAATTATATCTGGAATAACATATTATATATACAAATAAAACAAGAATCACAATTGGGTGCTTAGTTTATCTGTGAATATATTAAGTGCTGCCACATATTCTCAAAACAATCTGAGAGGTAATATCTATATATTGATTTTTAAAATAAGAGAACCAAGTTCAAGACATGGTTAATAATATGAGCAGTTTTATAGGTAAAGGACATTGAAAAGAACTAATCACTGGGAGGAATACCAGAAACCAGATTTTATCCACTTTTCTAAATTATCAAAATTCTCAAGAACTCTGATTTTCTGTGTTACTTTTAAGTTTTTCTTTCTTATGTCTTTTATTAGTATTTAGTCCATTTTACAGTCTTTCCTACCTTTTATCTGTCCCTAAAATATAGAAAATATTACACAATATCTGACTTAAGTTAAGCTTGTTTCTTCATTGTTAAGATTTTAAAAAATTAATTTAATAGACACAAGAAAGGACATGGAGACATATAAAACAAGAAAAAGTTACTATATTATGAACAAAAGACTTTGTAATCTGAAGTTAAAAAATAATAAAAAATAAAACAATTTAGAAATGATCTACTTACATAATAATAATGGAAAAATTAGTTCTATTTTGTCTCCATATTTGTGTGGATTCATATTTAGTTAAGAATTGCTTTCCTGATATTGATCACTTTGATTCCACTTCAAATTTTAAGCATTTTTTAAAGCACAACAATCTCAACAAAGAAAAAAAAAGACACAGGACTTAGCAGTTTTTGCTTTTATATATAATTGAAACCAATTAACTATGACATCAAATCAAAAAATCTTGTTTCTTTTGAAGCGAGTCTTTGTAAATACTGTACTTTACGTATGTTGAGTAGTAGGATTTTCATTTATGAGTAGAAAATGATCCGAGCATTAGGAAAATATTGAAAAATGAAATTTACAGTAAAACTGGAAGTAGTACATTAAGTAGCTATATTTTTATATAAGTGTGTCATCTGTAAGAACTGTGAAGGAAACAAAAATTAAATGAAAATGAGCTGTTTAGGTGTAAAATCTTCTCACACTCCAAAGTAAATTCAGCCTAAAATCTTTCACTTATTTTGGGACTTAGAAAGTCAAAACTGAATATGATCCCAGCAGAATGACTCTGGTTATTTTGGATCTCAAAGGCCCAGAAGCTATGTTCCAATTCTCAGTTTATTATGTCAAGCAGAAGTCATGAATTATTTATCACAAATCACCTGTGTTGCTATATTTTGCAAAACTTCCTCATCTGTCAGTCATTGGGTATCAATGGATTGAAAATGACTGCCTTAAAGAATTTTTGTGAAACTAGGTGTGGTTGTTCATGCTTGTAATCCCAGCAACTTGGGAGACTGAGGCAGGAGGATCACAAGTTCAAGACCAGCCTCCACAACTTAGCAAGGCTCTCAGCAATTTAGTGAGACCCTTTTGCAAAAATTAAAAAAAATAAAAATTGCTGGGGATGTAGCTCTGTGGTCAAGTGCCTCTGAATTAAATCCCCAGAACTAACTAACTAAATAAATAAACAAAAGAAATTTTATGAAAATTCTTCAAAATTTTATGAAATACATAAAACTGTATTATCAATAAACTCAAATTTGTCCACTAAGTGGGGAAAATGTTAATTACTAGAAACTTCTTAATATAGTTGATCAAAAATTTTCCTTAACTGTATTATTTCCTTCTACTTGCTTATTATCTATGCTCCAAGAGAGGAAGGCAGTGTGCCATTATCATTAAGAGTGCACACCCAGAGGGCTGGGGATATAGCTCAGTTGGTAGAGTGCTTGCCTCACATATACAAACCCCTGGGTTCAATCCCCAGCCACACCAAAAAAAAAAAGTGCACACCCTGGAGTTGGAATGCATGGATGTGAATCCAGCCCTACTATTCACTAGCTATAATATATAGGCATAATCATTTACAAAACAATAATGGTTCAAGTGATTCCTTTTAAAGAATTAATGAAGACAATACATATAAAGCACTAGAAAAGCACTAGAGCTGTACTTTCCTAACCTCTATATAAATAATAGTTGCCAAAAACAACAGCAGACAAAAGGAAGAAATTTAACACAAGATTCAATACTTATTTTAAAATTCATATGTAAGTTCTACACAAAATGCCATGACTTTTTGGTGTTTTAGAATAGAATGTATATATATATTTTTTTTCTAGCTCTAAATGACATGACTCTATTATATAAGCTAATGGACCCTATAAAACACAATTCATATTTTTGTTTCTTTGAAATTTGTATACTAGATGCATAAATTGAGGGATTAGCTAGTTGTATGTTAGTGTTTGTTTATACTGATAAGAGTACTTTATTAAAAGCTGCAAATTATGTAGCATATCTAATAGGCTAAGTTCTGATATTTAAAAATGAGTGATATCATATCAACCATTATTCACTTATTAATTTGGCAAACAACTGAATGCAAGACCATTTTCCTGAAATCTAAGTCTAGACTCAACAACCTAAGGTGCTTTCCTTTCGCGGATACTAAGAATCTTCCAGTCAACACTCAAACTTAAATTTAAGACCTATTACCTTAAACTCCTAAAAGAACACATGGGGGAAACCTTCATGACATTGGGCTTGGCAATGATCTCTCAGACATGACACCAAACACACAAGCAACAAAGGCAAAATTAGATGAGTGGAACTACATCATACTAACAAGCTTCTGCACGGCAAAAGAAACAATGAACAGAGTAAAAAGGCAGTTGACAATATGGGAGAAAATATTTGTAAATCATAGATCAAATAAGGAAGTAAACCCCAATATATATGAGGAAATTCTAGATTTCTGCTGTCATTTATTTAAAAAAAAAAACAATAAAAAATAAAAAATTTGAAAACAAATAAATAAATAAATGAAGTTTGTCTACGTGGCATTAATTGTTGACAGTGAGTCTTGACAGTGGGTACCATACCATTAAGTTATTATCTCTACTTTTGTATATGTTTTTAAAATTACACACTAGAATTCTAAACATTAAAAATATTAAATAGAATTAGACAAAAACCCTGTTGAGGTTTTGATGATGTTGTTTTGAATTTTTACACAGATTAATTTCAGCTACTCAGTCTTCTGACTTAAAAACTAGTATCTTTATGCAACCTTTCAGTAATACTTTTATTATCATTGTAACTTTTGTTTCTATTTTCTTGGAATAGACCATGCACATTTGTTATAATTTATATTTTGAAAAACAATTCAGTTGTATTAATTTATAAGTTTTTTATATTTTATTACTAATCAATTTGAAAAGAATTAGGGAGAAATTGCTATTGCATGTTTATTTGTAATTTTCCTGGTAACTATGTCTTTCTGGTCCTAATTTTCAGTTAGGTCTCTCAGATATTTCAGGTAGACAATCCACTATCTACAAATGATTATATTTCTCCTCTCTTTAAAATATTATGTGTTGTGGGATATACTGAAAGGATTGATAAGTTTTAGTTCTTTCCTGAGATACTTTATTTGAAGGCCTTTTCATCTTAAAGCAAACAAAAACTTGAATTATGTTTCTGCCAAAGTTAGAGCTCTCAATATTCCACGTTGGGGACTCTTGGATTAATGAATCTGTTGAGTTTGCACAATGATTAAAGTTCTCAATTCACCCTACCATCAATTATATTTTAGAGAACACCACAAGATGCCCTGACAGATCTCAAAATATTTGTGCCACAACCACCAGAAGATTAGATAAGAGAAGCTTCCTTTGTTCTCTTTCAGGCTGATTAAATAAATTAATTAAATTAAAAGGAACCAAGACTTTCCCTTGTCATGAAGTAGAAGTTGGGAAGGCTATCAGGGAAACTGACCAAAAAACCTGAAGCCAATCTCAAAGCATCAGCATGCGTTTTCTTACCATAAGGATTGCATTTTATATAGAGTTTCATTATTATTCCAGAAGACATTATCTTGGCTTGACTAATAGCACATCTGGGAATTTAAAGACTTGGCTAGAAGCTCTATTTCATGGCCTCAAATTGATTCTGATATTGAAAAGTCTAAAGGAAGTTAGTGCATGCCACATACCAGGCTATTGGTATAACTGCCTGGGACACCTAATTTTCCCAGGGGAAAAGACCAAAAAGTTGTGTCAGGGATCCACATTGATTTTGCATTATGAGATAAAAAGATAAAAAAAAAAAAGCTTTTTACTTTCGGGAGACTACATCTCAGTGAGTTCAAGTGCTTTTGCTTTTACCTCAAGCCTCTGAGGTGACAATATGACTCCAAGCCAGTTTCTTGCGTTTGCAAGCTGCCAGACACAATTATTTCTGACAACAGGTCCACATTTGTCTCAGTCAAGCTACAGTACTTGTGGACAAGGACCTTATCCAAGCTGTCACCGTTGTACTTTGTCTATTTTAATGAATGTTCAGGATGAAAGGATGGTGCAGACTACCAAAAACACCTTGAAGTGGAGTTTTGAAGATACCAACCAATGATTCTTGCTTGACTTTTCATTGTCCAATGTGTTCTATGAGTTTACTAAGAGGTGCTGGTCGTGCTGAATACCTATTAGTTTGTTTCATAATTTGTCTAAACTGTCTCTACTGACAATAAGTTGACAATCTATGAAATTAAAGAATATTCTAGCAGTAGCTGGATTTATTAATGGTTAAATATATTAAAAATTCATATTTGAACGGCTTATTTTTAATACAGTGGGTTTTCTTAGCTGGGACTTGGTTCTTTCCCTGTAAGGTAAGTTTGGATAATGCCTTCTCTATGAAGTCAAAAGGAATTCTGTGATAGTACTTTATTAACATTTAACAAGTCTTTAATGGGATACTAGACTATAAATGCAAGGGGTATAGTAATATATCTTAATTCCACTTCTAGCACCCAGAATTGGAACTGGCACAAAAGAGGCATCCAGGGCCAGAATACAAACAGTGTTTTAGGTGAAGCTTCTTTAAGCTAAATTCTGAAGCCAGGCTTCTTGATGCTGTACTATTAGCAAGCTTTTATTTATTTTATTTTTAGGTCTTCAGATATTCAAGTAAGGTCCTCAATGAAAACCCACTTAGGACACTTGAGATAGCACCATGGGTAAGAAACAGAGGAATAAATATCTTCAAATAAGGAGTTTGTCCCCAAATTGCCCAAGCACACATTGACAAACACCCCAGATAAGGAACTGTTTTCTGTGGATATGAAATCATTTTCTTCAGACACAAATGCAAGTGCACTCAGAGAAGAATTTTTCAGGTTGTCAGGAAATAAAAGAGCAATAAAAATCCATCTGCAACACCTCTTAGCCAAATAGAGAATGCAAATAGTGAAAAGTAAACCAGTGCTCTGGCTAAGCAACCCAAAGCTTGACTGTTCTTCCCACTTAGTTCATACTTTCCCTTTACACTTGATTGTATCTTGGGTAACACAGATTTATGAATCATATTCAGGTATTCTTTCCAAGGGGTGTTAATTATGACACAGCCATTAGAAGTATCTTCCTCTGAATCATCTTGATATTTTCCCTTTAACAAACACATCTTGAGTATGTATAATGTGTTAAGGGTAAAAATTGAGAATTGAATGAGATTCCATGATCCCTGAATTTAAGGAATATTCTACTGTGAAAAATACATATAAACATTACAATATAATGTATTGTATATAGTATATAAGAAATGTACACATGTGAGGAAAGCACCAAAAGTCCTATGAAGAATATAATTATTGAGATAAATCTTTTAAAAGATTTCACCAGATAGAAACTTGGGGAAAACTATTCTAATAATAGAGGACAACAGCACACGTAATGACTCAAGGTCTGCTAGAACATGGCTTGCTCAGGGAATGATGAATATTTCAGTGTGAGTGTGTTGTAGGTTGCATATCATATTGGATAGTGAGTGAAAGTAATGACAAACAGGCAGAGCTGGTCCAGTAGTGAAGTATCCACTGCCTTTCAATGGCCCCAACCTATAGCATCAGTAAATCTTACACAACATGATCCTGCAATTTCACCACTACCTTCCACCCTCCATGACAACTGATTGAACTCAGGATGTAGCTCCTCCAAGAACAACCAACTCACAAGCTACATGGGAGGTTGTATGATTTTTAAAAAATTGATTTTCTTCTCTAGAACTTTAAACTGAAAAGTTTCAAAAGAATGAGCTAATTTGAAGTGAAGCTAAAAGAGTCATGAAGTAATGTGTAGGCATTGAAGATATGTCAAACTAACTCTGTAGGAAACAAAAATCATGCATAAGCTAGAGCTTTGAGGCAGAACAGAGGTGAGCACAAGACAAGCTACACAAATGGAGGTTAGCAGAGTGGCAGAGCCCTGGAATGAAACTATAGTTGCTTTCCTAATAAGGCTCTACTTTGTAAGAGGTCTAAGTGGCATTATCTCACCACACAATGAATCAAATCAGAAAAACTTTGTGTATCATAGGGATGAGTATGCTAGTTAAATAGAGGCCACAGTGAGCCATTCATGGTATTTAAGTAGCACATTAATGTAACCAAATTTGTGATAGTGTTTTCGGGAGAGGGTAAGACATTCTGGAGTTGACTTTTGAGCCACTGCACTGAAGAATCACCAAATCTCAAAAGAGAAGGGAGCAATATTTATTTTCTCTTTAACTGGTCCATAGAAATGGAATAACTTGCTATTTTAAAAGATTATATTAGCCATGTGGGAGAGAGACTAGATGTATATACTGAATATCAGCAATTTCTTTCTTTTTTAGAGACAATAATTCACATGCTTCACTGACTTAGTAAACCTGAATTATTTAACATCTATAAAAACTATTATATAAACTGAATTTACAATGGTATGAGGAATTTAAAAGAATTATTTTGCCCACTGTAAGAATGCAATGCATCAAATTCAAGTTAATGAAAAAGTTGTAGAGTTGCCAAAATACTAATGGGGATTACCTCTGAATGCTGAGACCACGATATCTATGCTTTATAGTAAATATATATTATTATTATAATGGAAGGGAAAACAACTTAAAGAATAGCTTGATTTAAGATGCTTTCATTTCCTTGTTATCAAAAAAAAAAAGAAAAACAGATTTTTAAATTTCTTGTTGTCTGACTAAATCTACAAGAGGCTACAGAAAAGTTATCTATAATTTCAACTACTGCTTTTTTACATAGTACAAAGATTTTTATTTGGCTTTAAAGAAGACAGCAGTTATAAGAAATAGACTAGTGTTAAAGGATCTGGGTTCCATTCAAAGTTTCTATTTTTGTGTCATATTTCAAATGAGCCAGTGACTTTGTCTCTATGGGCTTCAGTTTTCTGATCTGTAAAATGTGGCTTGGACAAAATAATCTCAAAATCCTTGACAATTTTGTGAGACTCTTAAGCCTTTATATCACTATTACTTGGTATTACTACAGTATTTTCCAAAGTTTAACTTGCAAATCTTGTAAGCCACTTGAAATTATGTAAAACCTCTCAAGAGTTTCTGAAGTATCCCCAGAAAATATACAAAGATTTATAGTCATAATTAATGGACTGAACATGTGATCATATGTTTAATTATTTTGGTTTCTCTATGCAAAAGCCTAAAGTATCTCAGAAGGAAAACACCAAGATTGAAAATTATATACATTGAATCAAAAATAACTAAATACTACAAAGAGGAAAAAGAGAATAAAAGTAAGCTGTTGCCTTTAAAAGAAAGTCTCATCTCAAATATAGCCAATGAATAGAAAAATTTTTTTCTATGGCTATGTGATATCTATTAACAGTTTTTTAAATAGAGGCCTACACTGGGTTATTAGAAGACACAAACTTGGATCATAAATAAATGGTTATCTATTTGAAATACTAAATTTGTTTGTAAAACTCTAGATCCCAGAGAGGTAAAACATACACACAGATATATAACCAGTTCAGGTTTTTCTAAATTTTTACTATTAGATATCAATACAAATTCAAAAGTAGTAAAATTGTACATTTTTCAATCTGAAAATTCTAAAGTATTAATAATAATAATTGAAAACAAATTTTGATACAAAAATACATGCAGATTTCAATTCAAGGTATAGTTGGTTTTAAGAAAATACTTATACAAAACTCTATTACCCTTATTATATTATGAAAGTACAAATTCATTCTTCCAAAGAAATATTGGGCTCCAATGGATTAAGTACATTGACAGATATTGGAATATTTAAATTTGAAAACAGTCTTAATCAATACAAAATATGAAAACTGAAAATTTAGCTCACAATAAATACAATGGACTGAAAAATCATCCTATTTCCACCAAATATATTTCCTTCAAATCCATAACTAAAATATAGCACACAAAAAATGCAAGATTGCTAAAACAGTTTTTTCTAGTAATTTTGGGGGCTGCTCACTTTCAGAAATGAATAGGTTGGTCTAGATGAAAAGAAGAATGTGAGAGAAACCTCACAAAAGTGATGATCAAAGTTTACAAGTAACTGCACAAATGGGGAAGCATTTTCGTCACAACCCACAGAAGAATAAGTGAAATAATGGTGGTTACCCATATTGAACAAAACAGCTAACAAGACTGTAAGAACAATATCTATTAGTTCCTTCTGATTTAAAAGATGGCATCAAGAAATGTCTACACGGTCAAAGATCTTATAATGATACTTTGGAAGAAATGGATAACAAAAAAGAGCAGCCCCACATTTTTTCCAATTAAAGACCTTTCCTCCCATTTCTGTCTTGGAACTGCAATCCTAGATTATTTGGCACCTTTTCCAATATCTTGCCCTCACCCCCCTGTCATCACCTGAAATCCATCATGAGAAATTTGTATCTGAAACGGGACAGATTGATTGCCCACTTTTATTGCCTCTTACACTTAAAACTCATGTAAGGATAAATAAATACAAATGAGGATGACGAGGAGACAAGATGGATGAACAATTTCCTCAAAATCTTTGAAACCATACAATACACAGTAAATAAGTAGAATCAAGTGCTTACTAAAGGGGGACTCTTCATTGAGCTGCAAAAGTCCTGAGAAGCACTAAGAATAAGGGTACTGGTTTAAAGTCTTTATGGTGACTGGTCAACTGCCAGACTTCCATCTTTGTCCCAGGAAACCAAAAGACTACTCTTTCCTTCTACCATAGCAAAGGAGTTTATTGCCTGGGAAAATCAAACTTGAGAAGCTAGGCCCAATCCAAGTAGGAATAGCAGTCAGACTTGGGTTTAACCACAAGAGAGTGAAATAAGCATGTATGAATAATCCTGGGGTCTTCATTACATCCTCTGCCTTATCCTCAGAACACTGGCAGCAGGTACATAAGTCCCAAGCAGGAGGTTGGCCATTTTCTCTACTGGAACATAAAATAGGTCAAAATGAACTCTGAGAAATTTCCTCCCAGGAGGTTTACCTCTGAGAAAATGGGAACATTGAAACAAGCAGGATACTACTCCAAAACTCCAAATAACATCCTCAGAGTGAGAAAAGATGTCACATCTATATTAATAACATAGGATTCTATGAGGAAGGGACAAAAATAGAAGCAAAACAAGCTCCTGGAGCTAACAAATATGATCACCTAAATTGGGAGAAGGTAGAGGTCAGTAGTTCACTTCTCTAAAAGTCACATAATGAATATTGTAAACTTGCAGAACTCAGAGCCTCAGCTCTGCCACTGTAGCACTGCTTGACCCAGCAGCACCATTGCTAGATTGGTAGTGGTGCCATAGTTTGTTGATATCTGATCTAAAATTTTAGTATATAAAATATTGCAGCACAAATCTGAGAAATCGCCCTAACAGTAAGATTAAAAGATAAGATGAGGGGCTGGGATTGTGGCTCAGCGGTAGAGCGCTAGCCTAGCACGGGTGGGACCCGGGTTCGATTCTCAGCACCACATAAAAAAAATAAATAAATAAAGGCATTGCGTTGCATCCATTTAAAAAAAAGATTCTCTCTCACTTAAAAAAAAAAAAAAAAAAAAAGATAACGTGAGGGGGAAAATAGGGAAGAAAAGCCAAAGAATTGATCTAAGAAATCTAAAATCTGAACTGTAGAATTCCAGAAAGAAAACAACAAAATACGGAGAGGTGTTCTTTTTTTTAAGTAAAATAAGTTTTTATAGAACTTTATAGAGTTTTTATAGACACAAGACTCCAGATTTAAAAGGTCCACTGGATAACCAACAATGAATGGATAAAGATATAAACCAAAGTACATACTTGTATAATTTTCAAATATCCAAGAACAGAAGGCATAATAAAAACCTCCAGAGAGAATATATCAGATTATACTTTACAAAGGTCTGGGAATCATAATAGAGTCTGATTCTCAACACCAAGAGTGGTGTGAGAAGACAGCAGGGCATTGTCTCAAACATTCTGAGGAAAAATATATATATATATATATTTGCAACCCAAACTTTTATGTGCAATCAGTAATGGCAAACTAAAAGAAAATTCAGGTATGAAATCTTTATTTCACATACATCTTTTCTTAGGGATCTATCAGTAAGAGTGGTTCAAAAAATTGAATAGTAACTAAGCAACTTTCTGGATCCAGAAACTAAAGATGCCAGACTGAAGAATGGTGAAGGGAAGTACTTGGGTAACAGCTATGATTTGCTATTGTAGCATAAAAATAAAGGGCTGCAAGGGGACAGAATTTTCTGCATTGCTTGAGTATCTAGAAAATTTAGGCAGACCAACCTGTTAAAATGCTGAAACAAACAACTAGCATCAGGTATAAAATTACGCGAATTTTTTAAAACTATACAATGTAAAATAGGAAGAGGAAGAGAAAATAGGAACAACTCTTAATTTCCAGAAAAATGAAAGTTGAATGAGAATGGAAACATAATCCAGTATCCTACTTGACCCAGCAGCATCATTGCTTACACAGTCCTCATAAAGTTTTGTTTTGGTTTGTTTTGTGTTGTTTTTAAATCAATGGTTCTTTCTGGTTATACATGATAGCGGAATCCATTTTGATATAATTATACAAGCATGAAACATATCAAATATATCTTATACTAGTTAGAGTTCCATTCTTATGGATGTGCATGGTGGTGGGATTCACTGTTTTATATATATATATATATATATATATATATATATATATATATATATATGTACATGGGAGAATTGTATCTGATTCATTTCACTGTCTTTACTTTGCTTATCCCTCCTTCCTTCCCTCCATTCCCCATTGTCTACTGCACTTCTATTCTTCCCCTCATCCCCTCCCTATTGTGGATTAGCTTTTACACATCAGAGAAAACATTTGACTTTTGGATTTGGGGGACTGGCTCACTTCGCTTAGCATGATAGTCTCCAGATCCATCCATTTGCTAGCAAATGTCATAAAGTCATTCTTATTTATGGTTGAGTAATACTCTACTGTGTGTGTGTGTGTGTATATATATGACATTTTTTTTATCCATTCATCTGTTTTCTATTGCTAATATATTTAATACTGTCCTAATAATAACATATGAACATGGGAATCAGGAATAGTGTATTATAACACCAAGAAATTGAAATATTAATACAATTTATAAATATTAGGAGAAGGATGTAGTAGCTAAAATAGTGACTGGTTCTGAAAAAAGTAATTGGTAAAGAAGCTGGGAAAGAACAAGGATGAATGTTTCCAATACAAGTGCTTTCTTTATTTGCTTCTTAAACTATGTGTGTAAAATTCAGTTTTCTATGGATTCCTTAATATTTTCTGACTTAACTATCAAATAGCAATACACTGAAAAAGCGAAAACTGTAAGCTATCATCAGCTATTACATTAAGACTCATTTGTTTGTAAGTGGGAAAACGTCTAAAAAGAACCCGGTCATTACAGGTACCTGGAAACAAACTACTTGAAATGAAAGAAAATCAGTGAGGGAGAGGTAAGAAGGTACTTGGTGGGGGAAAAGTTTCTCTTTTTATTTTATGAGTGAATCTCCAGTTTGAACATCAGGCTTATTGCATGAGGCCTGTAACAGTCTTTGGGGTGGGGGTCACATCTGATGGAGCAAATATTCCTGTACCCTAACAAGAAAACTGAATCTAAGAAAGTCAACCTTGTGCAATTCTCAGAGTAATGTTTTTATTCTTTAGATTCTTTGTATTCTAAATTTCTTTAAATTTTTCTTTAAAATTTCCTCAAATGTTGTTTAAACTTTCAAATGTGTTCTTTGTTCCAAAAAGATAATATCTTCACTTTGGGAATGAAATGTTGGGAGGGTGGGCAGTGGAATTCTGAAGTCACCATAAAGGTATTGGTGGTTGTAACAAAAAAAGAAATACAGATATGATCTCTGCCCTTGGTTTCTAGAAGAGTCTAGCATATTCTTATAATTTTCTGAGTGTTAGGACTGCTGGGAGCATTTTTTGTTCTAATGAGATACCTCTTGGTGGGCTCCTGGACAAATTCAGGATGAGGGCTAGTCATAGGAAAGATCAAACCATGAAGAAGCTTGGAACTTCCAACTCAAACCACATCCTCTGTGTAGGGAAGAAGAGCCTGAGAATGAGCAAATAATGAAATCTACATGATAAAGCCTCCAAAAAAAAATCCCTCAAGTTTGGAGAAATTCTAGGTTGGTAAACACAATCATGTGACAGGAAGGTGGTACATCCCAATTCCATGGTGACAGACACTCCTGTACTTGGGACCATTCTGGACCTCATCCTATTTTCTCTTCCTCTGGCTCTTCATACAAATCCTTTATCATACACTTTAAAAATAAACTTGTAAACATAAGTTCTCTCTCTTCTGCAAGCCATCATGGCAAATTTCAAACATGAGTGGGGGCTCCTGGGAACCCCCAATTGATAGCAAAGTCAGACAGAAACTGGTTAACCTGGTAATACCTACTTCAGTTGGCATCTGAAGTGAGGGACAGTTTTATGGAACTGAGGCAATAACCCGTGTAGTCTGCATTAATCCCAGGTAGTTATTGTCTTACTTGAGTTGTAAGACACCCAGTGGATGTCCAGAGAATTGGAGCATTGGTTAGCCTGGGGGTGGGAGGAGTAGGGGGAACAAAACAAGTATTTCAGAGCACCTTTTTAGTGGTGACCAACAAAAATATCAAAGAAAGATCATATCATGTAAGTTGCTTCCTACTTGCTTATAACTAACAAGTCCTCAGAAAGGGATTCGCTAATCTTCCTATCAAACTGTCATTACTCTTATCCTTATTATTATTCTTCATAGTTCTTATTGCTCATCGGCATTGTAGTATAGCTATGTTTAGTTTTACTATCTCATTAAATAGAATGCAAGTCCTCTGGTGTAGCATTTGTCTTATTCACTAGTGTATTGCCAGCACCAAGCAGTATAAGATCTTAATATATATTCATTGAGCAAATAAATGTATTAGTAACCTAGTAACAGAAAAAGAAATTTTACTTTGATTAAGGAATTGTAGCATTTACTTCCAGGGACTAAGTCAATTTTTATTCAGATCACAATTTTGCCACATGGGGGCTCTGCTGTTAGCCACAAAAATCTCTCAAGCATTCCCCCACATTCTCCTGAGACCTTTTAAATCCAGGGATAGCCACAGCTACAAAATATTAACAAAACAAAGAAGGATTCTTTAGCTCAGCTTAAATGAGTCCTGATATAGCCTGATATATTTTAGTTTAGTATAACAAAGCAGAGGGTCCTTTTCTGTGCGATTACATTGCAAACCTAGGAAGGATTTTTTACCTCTTAGAAGGTTAGTATCTCTTAAGTATGTCGCCCAAATTTTTTAAAACATCAAACATCTTGTTTCAGAAACACAAATAGAACTACCCTGTGGAATACAAGCCTCTTTACCAAAATCAAGATTTCTATTATCTTTCCCCACCTGGTGGCTGGGGAATTTAATTCTTAATGCTGATATACTTGCCAGGGAGTTAAATTTTAAAATATACTAGTATAGCCAGCTGAAACAATCATATGCAATGAATTAAACATAGAATGCAAAATTTTATTCAAAAATTCTCATTACTTCAAAATATATGTGAGATGAATATAACAAAGTGTTTATTACTATGTCTTTTAAACAACATTGACTTTACATTCAAAGTACAGCCATCCACACAAAGTAAAGCATCAAATATTAAGATATGAATTTGGTTAAGAGGCTTTTATAGTTACTCTGAAAATCCTTTTTTTCTACAGTGAGAAATGATAAGAAATTTGGAAATATACATAGGACTATAAATTTTACAGTGTAACTCCAGTGCCACATGTTCTTTTATGGAATTTGTTCTAAATGAAAAGCTAGAAAAGTGATTTCTCTCAATATAAATGACTACAGATGAATTCTAATTGCTGTTCTCTTGATAGGGATTTTTTGAGCCTCTGTTGCAAGAATATCTCTATATCAATTCACAAATTAACAGATTTGTTCAGCAATGAACAACATCAAATAATTTTTACTTTTGTTGACTATAGGCAAAAAAGACAAGTGTGATAAAACGTACAGAAATTATAGCAATGCAAATTTTAAAACAATACTGATTCATGGCACCTAATTATTTCATGTTCCCAAACTTGTCATTTGACCCATCACTGAATTCCCTTTGTTATGATTTGGATATGAAGTATCCCCACAAAACTCATGTTAATGCAGGAATGTTTAGAGGGGAAGTGATTAGATTATGAAAACTATAATCTTATTAGTGTGTTAATGGAATTGATGAGTTAATAATTTAAATGACTTACTAGATGGTAACTGTAGGCAGGTAGGGTGCAGCTGAAGAAAGTAGGTCACTGGCAGTGTGCCCTTGGAGATTATATTTTGTCCATGGCTCCTCATGCTCCTTTTCTCATTCTCCTGGACCCCCTCTCACTTTCTGTCTGTCGGTCTGCCTGTCTGCTTCCTAGCTGCCATGAACTGACAGCTTTTCTATGCCACACCTTCTGCCATGATGTTCTTCCTCATCTCAGACCAGAGGAATGGAGTTGGTTGACCATGGATTAATGGACTGAACCTCAGAAACTATGAGTCCAAAATAAACTTTTCCTTCTCTAAGTTGCTCATGTCATGTATTTTAGTCACAGTGACCAAAAGCTGACTAACCCTGTTAATATAAGTGACACAAAATAGAAATATATATTACCCTTCACACTTTTACATCCCATTTTACTCAAAAAGTCTTCAAATCTCAAATGATTACCAAGAGCAAATAGTATCCATTTGGGCTGGATATTCTCCTACATGAATGAATGAATTCTTGCTCAACATATTTGCCATTAAAATTGACTCTTTGCAAGTTAAATGATATGATGGACAAACAACCAAATGCAGAGCATGAAACAAGCTGTAGTCTAAATGACCTAATATCTAAAAAATTATAATAATAATACCATTAAAAAACAAAAAGAGATGTATGGGCTTTGTTTAGGTCCTGATTCAAATAAATCAACTTTAAGGACTTACTTTTAATTTTGTTAGTATTTATGCTAGATGGTCAAATTTAATTGAGAAATGCATACTGATGTGAAGATTTACTTTTTAGATACTCCAGAAAGAAAACAGTATGTGCATGTATCTGGGAAAGGATGTGAGGGAAGAGATGAAAAAAAAAATCAGCAAAATATTTATAACAGTTGAATTTTATGTTTTTATACTGTTCTTTCTACTTCTGTTTATGTTTCTAAATTTCCACAAAAGAATGAAAAATAAAGAAAAGAATTTATTTCCATGAAGTCATACAGTTTTTAGTCTTCAGAAGTCTGTCAATAAGGACTATATTCTGAGAGTTTTTTAGATATCCCTATGTTAAAATTCAGTTTGAGAATACCTCTGAAGGAAATGACAGTGAGGAACACAATCAAACCTAACCTAAGAATATGGATTGTAAATGTCAACTTCAAGTGAGGTGGGGAGGGGGGAGGTGTTAGATAATCTTATAAGGTCTCATTCATTTGATATTTTCTCTTTCCAGAAAGATACTGAAAGACCATTTCAATGGTCTGACCTGGAATATTCTTCACCCATTTATCTCAGTCAGAGATGTTCACTCATAACCATATGCAACCAGACAGGGTTTTTAATGGAGCCCTTGAAGCAAGCAGATGGAAATCAAGGCTATTTCAGAGAAGTGTTAGTGCTCTGATGAAGATCCTAATATAATAT
Organism: Callospermophilus lateralis; assembly: GCF_048772815.1. Taxonomy (NCBI): domain Eukaryota; kingdom Metazoa; phylum Chordata; class Mammalia; order Rodentia; family Sciuridae; genus Callospermophilus; species Callospermophilus lateralis. The sequence goes on from NC_135319.1 coordinate 39,705,246, forward strand.
AATTACAAATATAGAAATGCTTATGAGTATTATATCCATCCATAAATAGGAAATCCTATTCCAACAACCCAATTTTATGATAGGGTCACAAACATTAAACTCTTTACAATACCTAGATCAAATGCATTTATTGGTGAAAGCAATTTATAAGTTAAAACCGAACTTCAATGATATGAGCTATATAATAAATGGTTGTAGTTCAATCCCAAGCACCAACAAAAACATAAGCAAACAAATGAACAAATAATTGTGGTATTAAAATCTTATAAGAAAGAGAATACTAAGGACTTTTTAAATAATAAATGTGATTCATCCTTAGTTGTGTTGGTGATCCTTGATGTGTATTCATTCCAGTATAGTCTCATTACCAGAGAACATAAATAGAGTAAAAAAAAAAAATTTTTTTCACAGGTACTCTGATTGCAGAAATGTTTTGTAGCACATTATAGTTTACAGTGTACCTACATATAAATTATGGAAATTATTCCTAAATAAAACCCTTAAAGATTCATAGGTCAGTTTTTATGAGTTTCAGTTTGCAGATGAGTACACTGTTACTCTGAGAAGATTGGCTAGAGTCAGTTTCATATTCTAAAATGTCAATTTAACATTTAAAAAGTTGAATTATAATATTCAATAATTGACTTACAACATTCAATAAAGAATAGACTCTTGGGGCTGGGGATGTGGCTCAAGTGGCAGCACGCTCACCTGGCATGCATGGGGTGCTGGTTCGATCCTCAACACCACATAAAAATAAAATAAATATGTTGTGTCCACGGAAAACTAAAAAATAAATATTAAAAAATTCTCTCTCTCTCTCTCTCTCTCTCTCTCTCTAAAAAAAGGAATAGACTCTTTAAGTTATTGTAGAAAGTTATTTTGTATTCACCAAACTTATTTTCTAGAATGCTTAACCAAATATTTCCACGTCTAAGCCACAATGGTGATGTACACCTGTAATTCCAATGACTCAGGCCACTGAGGCAGGAGGATCACAAGTTCAATGCCAGCATCGGTAATTTAGCAAGACTCTGTCTCAAAATTTAAAAAATAAAAAGGACTGGGGATGTAGCTCAGAACTAAACTAAACTAAGTTCAATCCCCAGTACCAAAACAAATAGTCAAACAAAGAAGCAAAAAAGGAGGAAAAAAATTTTCTCATATCTAGTCACTATGTAATTTCTCAGTTTCCAATTTTTATCAAAGCTTTTAGCTTCATCATCTTTCAAGGCTATATGCAAAGATGTTAACCCTATCTAAGCCATCTGAACAAAAACTCAAGTTGCTATTGTATAGGGCTAATTTTGCTAATAGTTTTATCACTTTCTGTTTCAAAAAAAAACTTTTTAAAATATATAAAACTATGACATAATGTTTTGAGGCCTAATATAAAAAAGATGTTTTCAAAAATTAAAGTCTTATAAAATTGAATAACAGAGCCAAATCCAAAAAAAAAAAATTTCAAATGTATTGAACTCTATCTTTTTCAAACTTGACCTATGGAAAGAGTTGCTTTTGCCACCTTCCAGTTACTTAGCCCATAAAACTAGGAGTAATCTTTAATTTCTCTGTTTCTCCTGTATCTTCACTTCTAGTCCTTTAGAAAAATCCTGTTAATTTTATCTAGATATATCCAGAATCTAATCACTTCTCACTACTTTCACTGCTACCACACTGGTCCAAGTATTACTGTCTCTCTTCTCTATTGGAACAATACTCTCTTAATGGCTTCCCTACATCCATCTATTCTTGCCCCCTTTTTAAGTCTATTTCAACAATAGCAAAAGTGATCATCTTAGTCAATTTGGGTTGATATCACAAAAATACTATTTACTGGGTGGTTTAAACAATAAGTAATTATTTATCATATTTACAGAGACTTGAAAGTCCAAGATCAACATGTAGGAAGATCCAGTGTCCAAAGACTAAACCTGATTTCTAGCTTGCAGTGGGCTGTCTTTTCCTTTATCCTCACATGTTGAAAGCAGAGAGAGAGAAAACACACTCTTTCATGTCTTTTCTTATCCTTATGATTCCACTAACCCATCCCTAGGGTTCCAACCTCCTGACTTGACTGCCTCACAAAGGCCATATCTCCAAATACCATCACATTGGAAATTAGGGTTTTAATATATGAATTTGGGAAGAATGAAAATATTCCATTCATAGCAGTGATCATTTTAATAGATAAACTTGATTACATCTTTATTCTGCACAAAATCTCAAATTGTCTACCCATTTTCTCCAGAATAAAGTCAATATTCTTACAATGGCATAAAAAGCCCTCCATGACCTGATACTTAAGACTGCTCTGACTTCATCTCTAATTACTCTACTGCTTGCTCTCTCCAGTCTAGTGAGACTCACTAACCTTCCTGTTATTAATTGAACAGATGATTTGTTTATAACTTAGGACTTTGCATGCCCATTCCATATATAATTTAAGTCTAACAAGCTGTTCTCCTTCAAAAATTTGCTTTAGTCACTTTTTTTTTCTTGGCGGGTGGGGGTGTGTGTGGAGGGCTGGGCGGTTACCAGAGATTGAACTCAGGGGCACTCAACCACTGAGTCACATCCCCAGTCCTATTTTGTATTTTAATTAGAGACAGAGTCTCACCAAGTTGCCTTGCCCTTGCTGAGGCTGGCTTTGAACTTGAAATCCTCCTGCCTCAGCATCTCAAGCTGCTAGGATTACAGGCATGTGCTACCTTGCCTACCTTAAGTCATTTTCTTATTGGAGCTAACCATTCTATTTATAAATCCACCCACCTCTTTCTTATACTCTCAGTCTAATTATTTTTACCCAATGGTATATACTTCCCATTAATATACAATTTTTAAATTTTTATTGTGTATTTTACTGATTTAGAATGTCAGTTTTACAAAGGTATAGAACTTAATTTTATTTACTTATTTGTGGTTTTGGAGATCAAACCCCTAGGCAAGCACTCTACCACTGAGCTACATCCCCAACCTAGCATAGACCTTAATTTTATACAGTGATGTATTTCAAATGTTTGGAATAATGTCTAGTACATAACGGGTATTCAGATTATATATCTGTTAAGTAGATGAAATCTCTGAGGCCATCCACAAAAGATATCAGTATATTCCATTTTTTATCCCATTTTTTTAACTTTATATTTGGCAATTTGGTTTCATAATAGATTGAAATTTAGGATTATATACTTATTTAGACATCTAATCTGAACACAATATTTTAGCTATTCAAAATAGTACTATAAGTGCAATAAAAACGTGTTTAGATAGATGATACCATGTATTTTTAATTGTTTTGTTTTTAGTTTTTTGAGACAGAGTCTTGCTAAATACTGAGATTGGCCTCAAATTTGCAATCCTCCTTCATCAACCTCCTGAGTACCTGGGATTACAACTGTACATGTATGTGCCATTGCATCCAGATTTTTTCATTTTTTGGATACCAGGGATTGAACCCAGAGGCGCTTAATTAATGAGCCACATCCCCAGCCCTTTGTTATATTTTATGTAGAGACAAGGTCTTACTAAGTTGCTTAGAACCTCACTAAGTTGCTGAGGCTGGCTGTGAACTCACCATCCTCCTTCCTCAGCCTCCCAGACAGCTGAGATTACAGGCATGCACCACCACCAGCCCACTGCATCCAGCTTTGATGCTATGTTTTATGATTGTATAAATCATTAAGGCCCTAGATTCACTGGGGAAATTTAACTTGTCAGGTAGTTTATGGCTTTCCTCTATATGTGATGTTAAGTGCAAAAGAAGTTGTTAAATACATAGTAAAATTTTGCTTCTGTTGAAAGGCAAGACAGAAATAATCAGCTTACTGTAGTCAACAAATAAAAGGAAGATAAACTTTAAAAATCATACTAGAAAATTACTTAACCCTTTTAGAACATGAGTTAATTTGGGGTTAGATTTTTTTTTCTTTCTTTCTTTTGAGAGACTACTTTAGATCTTTGGAGTAATTTCTGCAGCTTTAAGTATTTAGTATGGCTTAGAATTGTGTCATTTCATTTTTGTATTTCTCTACTAGCCTCATTGATAATATCTTTAGGCACTTTGTTAGTTTGAACCTGGACAGACCTGGTAAGTCTGATACCCACTTCAGGATTAGCACCAAGGCAGGGTCAAACAAAGTGCCTAGAGGCCAACCCAACCCAAGAATGGTGACTGATTATTGTCAAGACAAAGACCAGTTCAATATTAAGAGGCAATATCAATTATAAGACCAAAAGGGTGAGCCTGAAGTCAAAACTATGAAGCAAGACAAGATTAGGAGTCAAGGTACCAGACAAATGCCCAAAAACTAAGAGCAAAGTGTATAACACAATAGAGAATGTTATTTACCATAAGTAATTCAAGAAGGTTTGTCCCAGAAAAAGCAAAGTAAGAGAAATACATTCTTAGGGACTCCTCTATACTCTTACCACTAGAAGGTACAAAAAACAATAAGTACAATGTTGAGGGGTCCTCCAGCCATCCTAGCACAGCTCTCGGCAGCTATTAGACAAGACACATGTCTCAGTGACTGCTTCTCTTTGAGAAGCAAGGAGAGTAAGGAGAAAAATCAGTCTTTAAAGAATCCAAAATATTACAGAGAACTTAAAAATAAATATGATTTCTTTTAGTCTTCTCTGAAAGAAATAAGTTGTGAAGCCCTATTTGGGAGTTCGATGATAGAGGCTCAACATTACCTTTCTGTACTGTGCCATAGAATAGCCAAAGGCATATTTACTGTTTCCATGAAATTTATAGTTTAACTATAAAGATATGTCTCCAAGGAAAGTGAAGATCACCTGCTAATCTTCTAAGTTTTAGCGCTTTAGAATTTCTTGACTTTCACACACCATCTTTTTATTTTCTCCAAAACTGTTTCCAATTTCACCAGTGAAGGAAATCTACTGGGCTCAGTAACATGTATGTAAGTTTAATATTACATTACTAGTTTAAAGAACATCTCTTGAACTTGGAAACTCCCACATAATAATGCACATATTTGACAAATATCTATTGAACATCTATGATGTACCAAGTGCTGCTGTGAGTATTAGAGAAAATGAAGTAGAAAAGGTGTTTTTGTCCTTGCGGTACTTACACTTGAGTATCATGAGTTTGTATACCCTCTCTTCCTACTAGGAGAAAACTTATTATTTTTTAATCTTTTCTTTGCAGTAAGTTTCTTAAACCTACCTGTCCCTCGAAGATTGTTGATTTAAAAAAAAAAAAAAAAAAAAAAAAAAAAAAAAAAAACACCTCTTTCATTTCCCTTAATCAGAATCTTAAGGAACAGATTAGGAAATCTGTTTCAACAAGCTCTCCGGGTGCTTTAGATGCATTTGAGACTATTGCCCTATTAATAGCATACTACCTGAGGAATTGCAGTTTTCATTTGTCTACATGTATAGCTCCCCTTTTGGTTATCATGACTACCGTTTATCAAACTTCTCATCTTTGGAGAAAATGAAAGCTCCCCTAATTGGCTTCCAGCCAATTCACCTAAAATATGGTATTTTTATAAAATACCATTTATTTTTAACTAAAATTGTTATAATTATGGAATAGATGTTAACCATGTCCTGCTTTTAAGTAGAAAAGGTTCAAACATTAATTATTACTTATGATCCATAGAACCAAAAGATTCATTTTAACATTAGAGTTGAAATGTCAGAGACATGGGAATTTTTCTCATCAAAAGCAAGACATTGATCCTTGGAAATCTATTGTATACAATATAAACAATATTTGCTAAAGTAGTTCTTTGTGAGTTGTTGACTGTCAGTATAGTTGATATTTAATACTAAACAATATGCAATGCCCAAAACTACAATAAGGTTAGTATTTGTGAAATAGTTATCACAGGGATTTTTATGTACTTAAACTCTATTCTAAGGACTATACACATATTTGGTGACTTGATCTTCAAAACTTGTCTATGAATTGTGATTTGGTTACCATGCCCATTTTACAGATGAAAAACTGAGACATTGAGAATATAAATAGTCTGTTTAGATTTATATGGCTGATAAACTATAATCAGGATTAGAATCTTAGTGCCAAAATCTGTACTCTAATTAATCAATAGACTAACCTGTTCCTCCTTAGTTTTTATAATATGTTTTTAGGAACCTCAGACCAAAGAAGTTTACATAGTCCTTTCTAGAAAACAAGAATGTTGATTACAACTTCCTTTTCCCCATTATTCTGTCTTATTTTCACTTGATTCATGTTCTAAAATGACCATAACAACGTTGATGAACAGGATCATCTAGTGGCTAGTGAATCAAGCATAAGACTAACTTGATTCTGAATTTCAGCTGTACCATTTGCTCGCTTTAAGGCCTTGAGCAAGTGACCTCTTCAAGTCCTAGTTTCTTCACCTTCCAAATGAAGGTTATAATGGGACCTACATCATATAATGTTGAAAGAACAAGTAAGATGGCCCATTTAAGATACTTAGAATGTATTCAATAAATATTATAAGTGTAATAAATAGCAGCATCAATAAACTATGAGCCAAATGATGTCTTGATTCTTATATTAGCAATAAACATGGTTCATTTTTCTTTTAATTAAAAATATCACAGCAACAAAAACAACAAACAAAACTATAAGCCATTAAACCAGTCTTTTGTAGGGAAAACCAGAAAGGCCATTTGATTCATTCATTCATATGTCATTAGTCATCTCCTCTGTTTCAAAATGCATGTGTTTTAGCATCCTGAGACACCTTGCATAACATAATCACTGTGACTCCAAGAGGTCAAGTGGGCATGCAGTTAATGTTGCTCTGTGAAAAGCTCAATAATTCATTTTATAAATTTCAGTTCAAAGCCTATGTTGAGGTTAAGAAAAATTGACATTCGGTCTGTGAACTTAATGTCAAGCTCAGAAAAACTCTGGGCTGCACATGTTTAGTGATTAAGCAGACGCAGACAATAAAGACGTTGCCAAATTGTAAAACAAGACTTGGAAATCACAGAAAATGTTGCTAGTTATTGATTATGGTGACCATTCAGTTCTTATTGAGCCACCCAAAAGAATCATTCATTTTCCAGCAGAGAGCCTGCTCATTTGCAAGATAAAAGAGAGACATTTCTGCACATGCCCATAATGTTCTTCACCACTGGGGGCAGCTTTACATAAGACTGCATTCACTGAAACCAAAGCAACAGTCCGAGCAGCTTTCAGAATGACAGTCTGCAGAAGTGAGCTGAGCGTGTGCGCTGTACGGGGCTCTCCTGTCTTGTGGGCTCCTTCGTAGCTCTGTGGCTGAACTGGGTGCTCACCACGGGAACTGCTGGGCTATGGAATACAGATGTGGCAGCTCAGGTAGCCCCACATTGCCTGGAGGAATACATCAAGCTTTCTGATAAGAAGAAATTGTAGAAGCCAGTTCTGTAATCCCCCCCAGAGGAAAAAAAAAAAAAAAAAAACTGTAAAGATGCAAAAACGTAATATCCATGAAGATCCTATTACCTAGGAAGATTTTGATGTTTTGCTGCGAATGCGGTGTTGGGATTTATTTGTTCTTGGAGTGTTCTGCGTGGCTGGCAAAGAATTATGTTCCAAAATCGGTCCATCTCCCAAGGGGTCCAATTTTTCTTCCTGGGTGTCAGCGAGCCCTGACTCACTACAGTGCAGCTGACAGGGGCTGTCATGCAAGTGGCCCCCTAAGCCAAAGCAAAGGACCTAAGGACGACCTTTGAACAATACAAAGGATGGGTATGTTTTGTCATTTTTCTTCTTTCCTTCTTTAAAAAAAAAAATCCTCTAGTATATGTAATAATTCTGTCTTAATTATGTTAGAGATTACCTTGTTCTGCTCTAAGACTAAAGATTCAATTGCTTAGTGGACACATTTCTTGCTTAACTATTTAAAACAAAAAACACAATCTCTTTCAATTGCAAAGAGATGATATTTAATGTTAAATGTTGTTATCTAGATTTGAATTTCTGAAAATGAAAATACATGCCTATTTTTTGCTTGATTAAAAAAATGAATTCTTTTTTGGGGGGATAACTTTTCTAAGTTGTTTTTATTTCCAGGTTTCAATGTAATTAGGCTACTGAGCGGATCAGCTGTAGCACTGGTTATAGCCCCCACTGTCTTACTGACAATGCTTTCTTCTGCTGAACGAGGATGCCCTAAGGGCTGTAGGTGTGAAGGCAAAATGGTATATTGTGAATCTCAGAAATTACAGGAGATACCCTCAAGTATATCTGCTGGTTGCTTAGGTTTGTCCCTTCGCTATAACAGCCTTCAAAAACTTAAGTATAATCAATTTAAAGGGCTTAACCAGCTCACCTGGCTATACCTTGACCATAACCATATCAGCAATATTGACGAGAATGCTTTTAATGGAATACGCAGACTCAAAGAGTTGATCCTGAGTTCCAACAGAATCTCCTATTTTCTTAACAATACCTTCAGACCTGTGACCAATTTACGGAACTTGGATCTGTCCTATAATCAGCTGCATTCTCTGGGATCTGAACAGTTTCGAGGCTTGCGGAAGCTGCTCAGTTTACACTTACGGTCTAACTCCCTGAGAACCATCCCTGTGCGAATATTCCAAGACTGCCGCAACCTGGAACTTTTGGACCTGGGATATAACAGGATCCGAAGTTTAGCCAGAAATGTCTTTGCTGGCATGATCAGACTCAAAGAACTTCACCTGGAGCACAATCAATTTTCCAAGCTCAACCTGGCCCTTTTCCCAAGGTTGGTGAGCCTTCAGAACCTTTATTTGCAGTGGAATAAAATCAGTGTCATAGGACAGACCATGTCCTGGACCTGGAGCTCATTACAAAGGCTTGATCTGTCAGGCAATGAGATCGAAGCTTTCAGTGGACCTAGTGTTTTCCAGTGTGTCCCAAATCTGCAGCGCCTCAACCTGGATTCCAACAAGCTCACATTTATTGGTCAAGAGATTTTGGATTCTTGGATATCACTCAATGACATCAGTCTTGCCGGGAATATATGGGAATGCAGCAGAAATATTTGTTCCCTGGTAAACTGGCTGAAAAGTTTTAAAGGTCTGAGGGAGAATACAATAATCTGTGCCAGTCCCAAAGAGCTGCAAGGAGTAAACGTGATCGATGCAGTGAAGAACTACAGCATCTGTGGCAAAAGCACCACGGAGAGGTTTGATCTGGCCAGGGCTCTCCCCAAACCAACGTTTAAGCCCAAGCTCCCCAGACCGAAGCATGAGAGCAAGCCCCCTCTGCCCCCCACGGTGGGAGCGACAGAACCCGGCCCAGAGACCGATGCTGACACGGAGCACATCTCTTTCCATAAAATCATCGCAGGGAGCGTGGCCCTTTTCCTGTCCGTGCTCGTCATCCTGCTTGTTATCTACGTGTCATGGAAGCGGTACCCTGCAAGCATGAAACAGCTGCAGCAGCGCTCCCTCATGCGAAGGCACAGGAAAAAGAAAAGGCAGTCACTAAAGCAAATGACTCCCAGCACCCAGGAATTTTATGTAGATTATAAACCCACCAACACGGAAACCAGCGAGATGCTGCTGAACGGGACAGGACCCTGCACCTATAACAAATCAGGCTCCAGGGAGTGTGAGGTATGAACCATTGTGATAAAAAAACGCTCTTAAAAGCTGGGAAATAAGTGGTGCTTTATTGAACTCCGGTGACTATAAAGGCAACACGGTACCCTCCCCTCCCCTCCCCTCCCCTCTCCCTCTCACTGTGCTGGCAAGGTCCTTCCCTGTTCTGAGTGCATTCATAATACTGGTCATTTTCCTCTCATACATAATCAACCCATTGAAATTTAAATACCACAATCAATGTGAAGCTTGAACTCTGGTTTAATATAATGCCTATTGTATAAGACCCTTTATTGATTCCATTAACGTTGCATTTGTTTTCAGGAAGAAAAAAAAAACTTCTTTCATAAGTAATCTCCCACATCTGATGTATGCTCCATCTGGGAGGATCAAATCTGTAGCTCTAGAAGGTTTGCAGTTTGTTGGCAAATCAAAGAAAAAGATGAATAATCTCAGGTACTCAGAGCCTGAACCGATTCTAGGAGATGACTTGATTATAGAAACATTTTAGAGACAGACAGAGCCATTAAAATAATGCCTGCCTTAAAAAGAAAATTGCAGGAAACTATCAAAAGATGGTGCTGGGTTAAAGCAGCACCATGAACAGTTTCCAGAGATATCTAAGTTACAATAAGGCAAGCACAAGGGAGAAGTGTTGAAGGGTTAAAATACTGCAAGTAGTCACTGCAAAATGTGAGAAGATGATTAAAACACAAAGTTTTAGACTTTGGGGCTTATCTCTGAAACCCATCCCTGTAAAAGCAGACAAGAGGTTTCACTGTAAGTTTCTTCTACAGACATGTGTATTTCCTAAATAAGTTGATTAAATAGCCAAAAAAATTAAATAGGCATATTTGAGGATATAGATTTCTTCCTGGCTTCTCACATGAGGGAGTTTTCAGAGATAAGATTTGCAAATGGGAAGCAGTCTTGCTATGTGCTTGTGGCTGGGACCTCATCAGAATTTCTCTCCAGCTTTTTATCAGAATTTCTCTCCAGCTTTTTCAAAGACCCCAATGTAGTTAATGGAATCATTAGCTCCTTGCTGTTCTTCTGTTCAGGATTTGTCAGAGTGTCCTGTAGTGTTTCATGATGTGTCCTGCACACACCAGTCCTCCCTAATGACTGACACTTCATTCGGATGTGTAAAAGAGAACATATTCCAAAAGACATGCATTCTACCAACAGCCTCATTAAAAATGAGGACTATGATAACACCTTAATAAATGTATAAAATAAATTTTCAGGGGGAAAAGACCAACACTATGATATTTCTCTTTTGCTTTGCTGTTGTTGACATTATTGTGTCCCTGTGTTCATCTGTATTGTAAACTCATCCATCAGTACAATTCTGTACAGACCCTGTTGGCAATCTGCAAGCTACATGCATGTTTTTATGTCATTGGTGAAAGTTTATTGACTGCAGCACAAATATCATAGCCTCTGTATTTAAGTAACATGAACTACAGTCCATTGAGATTCAGAAAAAAAGATCTTTAGCCTATATTCTCTTTTGTCTTCCAAAATGAACAGTTTTATTATAGGAGCAAAAATTAGGAATTACTACACTGAGGCTGTTTCATTTAATTTGACTCGCCAAGCCTTACGTATTTAACCATGTCCCTGTTCTTTCAAAACAGAATTGCTGCATCAAAAAAGAAAAAAGTGAATGGCTATTTTTACCAACATTTTTATATAGTTTGGTGATTTTTTCATAGGATGAGAGGAAAGATCTGGGCAAGTCACCATGAAATATAATTGCAAGGAAGAAAAATTATTAAAATCATGCTTTTATAAGCAATAAAGAAAAAAAATGCCAAAATAGATTTCTCTAGGTTCTTTGAGTTTGGCTAAACCTTAAAATAAATACCAGTTCAGAAAAGCATCTTAGTCACAATGTTTACCCATAAATAATTGTTGAGTATATAATAATGACAAATAGTCATATATTCCCAATTGATTAATAATGCAGATACTTCCTTACAGTAATATGAACTGGATGACTGATCTTACTGTGATGTTTTTCACTAAAGTTGTAATTTTACATTTTTTATAAAGTGTCAGTAAATACATATTCCATCTGAAAAAAGAAATTTTCTTTGGTCAGCCTCATTTTTATCTGTACTAAAGATGATTGTATTAATTAAATGCAGTGTTAAAGTGGAAAAAAAGCCCATTTTTATTCTTTGACTTGAACTTTCCCTCATTTGTGATGGATACCAAATATGTTTAGGCAAGGTATAGTTATATTTTTTTAATTCTTTCAAATTATTGATTCTGTGGTGCTACTAGTATATACAAAATGTTTGCTGTATTAAAAAGTATTTCTAAATTTTAAAGCCACTTGGTATGTAAATTGTGATTTAACATTAAATGAATGACCAACATTTTGAAGGCTGGTCATTTTTTAATGCCTAACTTTACTTATAAATATACTAGATAAGAAAACAGAATTTCTTTGAAGGTAAAACATGTATTTGGAACATGAAATTACAAGAAAAGTTCTTTCTCACCCCCTGCCCCAACTCAGAAATGAAGCTTCTCTAATTCTCAGTATCTGCCAGGAACAAACATAAAAATCTAGTAGGTTAGACAATTATTACTTCACTATTGTTAAATTTAACAAAACTGGATGGCAAATATTATCCTGATTAGAAGTTGTTTCCCTCACCTGTACTCTATGGCACTTTCTGTACTACATGCCATAAATCTATTTTCATAAGTATTTGAAACTCACTGCCTGTTAGAGAAATATAATTGATATTCATTTTTTCTAGTGCAAATTTACATGAAATATCTGATCTCAGTCAGGTGACAACAGTGAAACAACCTAACCTGTTGAACTCTGTAACAGAGATGGATCAATGCAGAGTGGATTCAAAACAGAAAGAAAATGGAGTTTAGTGTCTTTGAACAGCATGTGGGTTTTTTCCATTTTTATTAGCCTCAGTATGCACAGTGGTACTGCAGCGTGGAGGAAATAGTCCCAGTGCTACAGTATTCTAAGCAATACCAATGCAAGATATATTCATTTTCAATGAGTTTGTATTTTCCAAGGATGTTAATATTACATCTTTTCAAAGAATTTAAACTATTTTTTACTTGATTTGGTGAGTCAACTACCTAAGTAGACACAGGCAATAAACCGTATTTCTGTGGAGTAGCAATGACCTCTAGTGGCTGATTGGAATAACCACAGCCATTCAAACACATTTTAGCTTTTAATTCTGAATCTCTTTATAAACGTTGTTTACAACGTGTACTTTTGATCTGTTCATCAGATTTGAATTTCACTTAGTTCATTCTCCTGGGAAATACAGCTATTGTGTAATTTTTTATATATTACTTAGTGACATTTTTAATAATGCTAGGAAGTAGGCCATAAAACAGGTGCTGAGGGACTAGAAGTAGGTGCCAAAGATGCAAAGCAAATAGTAATACAATAAAAATTGATAAGAAATATTTTAAAGTGTTTATATGCATCGAAATTGGTCAAATAGTCTGCTAGTTTAATTAAGTGTGTTAATCCATTGGCAGGACATTGAAACACATATTGTAATTAAGGTTGGGGAAAATAAATTTCAGTATTTAATATTAAAAGAATCAGCATCAGTTACTTACTGGTCAGAAGATATAAGAGCTATCAAGGGAGAGGGGCCTCCCCTTTTTTTGCTTTAGAACTCTCCAGTTTGCTGACCGTGCCAGTGACCCATGCTTTGCCCCGTGCTTTCTTCCTCCCTCCCTCTTTGCAGCCAGCTGAACACTGGTTCTATTAGGCTCTTTGACAATGATGTTACAGTCTAGGAGGTGATGATTCATGGATAATGAAATTATACTCTCCTTCTGGGGAAGGATAATGCAGAGTCAGATTCATGAATTTGGCAAGGGTTTTTAGGATGCTGTAGGTGCACAGAATATCTTCCCTTCCTTTGACATTTACCAAGATGAGAACTCAAATAGTTTATTCAAAGTGAGGATTAGACTAGCATCAGAAACAAGCATCAGGCCATGAAGCTTAAGACAAAATAAGTTCCAGATGTGACAAGTGAAATTGAGCCATGAGAAATGAAAAATTCAGAAACTGTGTGGGTTCTTTTATCCTCTTTCTCCCTGGGTTCTCATTAGAAACTAGATCTGAAGCAAAACCATGGAGCTTCCTATTCTTGTGATCTGTTTGCTACCTACATTAAAAATCAGAGGCAGATGGGACAGACTATGAGAATGAAAAATAATATCAGTAAATGTGAATGACAAACGTTACAAGAGTAATGGAATGGATGGACCTTAAATAGTGCTTATTAAATAACTGTTGAAAATTAACTCTAAAAATACACAGGTGAAAGTGTTTTCCCAATCATAAGAGTCTATGTAATTTTTCCAGCTGCCAAAACCATTGGTAATTTTGGATAGTTGGTAAATTACAATACAGATATTGCAGAAAAAATATAAATAAAAAGTAATTCTATTTCATTGAGGAAAATAATCATGGTCATGTCTTGTAGAAGAATATGGACCTCAGAAATTAAGAGGTAAATTCAAACTTCTCAGACACTTGTTAAATATCTTTTTGACAATGAGTCAAAAAAGAAATCAATAACTCTATGTTACAGAAGCCCATAACTATGAATCTAGAACTTGTCTTTCATCTTTGGTTTCCATATGGACACAGATTCTTCCATCTTATGTTATCTGAGTGTTGCATTTTATCAATAGTGATCCCAGTGAATGGTAGATATAAGGACATAAACCAGAGAACAAAGAAAAAAACTTCTCAAATTAAACCCATATGCCAGTGGTGTCCCAAAATCTGGTCAGGATAGCCAGGGCTTTCCATCAAGCAGAAGTTTGTGCCCTCTCTAGTATCACTGTTTTCAGTTCTTGTTGACATTTACTATATAATTGCTTACATGACAATATGACATCATTATTGAACAGAAAGGTAATTGCTCCCATACATGTTGTATGGAATTAGCACACATTTCAGATATCAATCACATGATGTTATCTCTCTGTTGTTTTTCTCCCACACCTACCTCCCAAGACCTCCTAGTATAGAAACTACTATTGACTTTGTCAATTACAATCATTGAAAATTACTGAAGTTTTCAAAAAGCATAAAGTAGAACAGTGTTCTTTTATAAATAACGTTTTACTTATGCAAATTAAATACTTAACTCATCAAAAATGACCCATGTAATTACAAATCTCTCTTCATTGGATGTAAACTAGTATTTCCAAGTAAGAAGTAACAGGTGTACTTCCAACATTCTTATAATTTAAGTAGACACAAACTATTTCTCTTTGAAAGTTGAGTTTCTATGACATCTCAGGAAAGCATAGAGAGAATGCTAGTTTTTTCAGGAGAAGAAACATTTGTGAATTTTATGCTGTTTAAACTTCAGGTGGTGATGGATGGATGTTCTTGAGTTAGGATTCCTGAACATGTGAGAAGCATTCCAGGAACACACAGACAACAGAAATATCTGGGCAACAAGCAGAGACGATCAATTTTACTATATTTTCTAACAACAAAACTTCCATGCACAATAGTAATCCATTTTATGGCAGAAGGGAGAATGAGTTTCTATTTTATACTTTTCAGCAAATTTTGTAATGAAAATTAATAACTTCTTGACAATTGTCTACTTTCTTATTATTTTTAGGAAATCCTGCTCCTCCTGAGAAAAGTTTCCATTATTTCTTTCCTCCCCCTCTTACATTGTTTTTCTCTTTATATGAAAGATATCTCTACTTCCTATAGCTCAAAAAAGTCTTCCTCATATAAATCAACACAAGTTATCATTTCACTCAAAGTGGGAGCATATCTTCAATATACTTGCAACAAATATTAGAACATGAAACAAATTCAAAACTGGCTGATCCTTCTCTCTCTCTCTCTTTTTTTTTTTTAATCTACAGCCTGCTAAACACCTGCACAGTATCTTTTGTTTATCAAGGAGGAAAAAAGAGATATAGTTGAATTGCCAGTATGGCAAATATTAATGCTGATTATTTTCTACTTTAATTAACTACCTCCTAAAAAATAAAGTAGAGGACTTTATGCAAATATGCAACAGTATTTCACCAGTCAAAAACAATAAACAGAATTTTGTTTTCTCAGAGATAAAATCCAAAATTTTGGGCCTCACATATGAAATAAAATGGCAGACATTACATTTAGAAAAAGTATTTTTTGTTAAAGCTTCATCACACTATATCTATAGTATAAAATACATTTTGCCATCAAAGAGATAAACACTTCAATTTAATATAAATCCTTATTCAGCACTCTTGATGCTGAAACTTATTTATGATGTGGAGGCATATGTACTATTGGGGGTCTTCATGGCTTCAAATAGGTGGATTCATATATAGATAAAATAATTTCTATTCACTAATATTCATCTGTTATACTTCCTAAAGAAAGGAAGCATGACCTTTGATTCCATCAACTAGAATCTCACTAGAACATAAAAAAAACTTACAGCAAAAAATAAATAAATAAACGTGTAGTATATCTCATAATGATATTGAAGAAATGGAGTGGCTTTAAAAACTCTCATAAACCTGCAATAAGATTGCAACACTCAGGCTGGGGCTGTAGCTCAGTGATACAGCACCTGCCTTGCATGTGTGAGGCACTGGGTTCGATCCTCAGCACCACATAAAAGTAAATAAATAAAGATATTTTTTAAAAATTATAACAGTGAGAATTCTCTAAAATTATAACAGAAATAGTTACAACATTGACAACTCTCAGATCAATTTATGAAATGTTTTGTTCAATTTATACAAAATTTTAAGTGAAAAAGTATAAATACTTGGTTTGGAATTACAATATATCCAGTAGAAGGTCAGATAACAATGATTTGTGATTAAAACAGATTATTTAAGGGTCTATGCAATCTGCATAGGCCATTTTACATAAATATTTTTGAGTTTTTCATCAAGCTAGTCATGTGGTAGATTATGCCTAGAAACAATACATATCATGTAACTATCCATATTTTATTACTCATTTGTATATATGTGTGTAATTGATTCCTTATTATTTACCAGACATTTAGACAATCTCACAATTTGATAAGAAGTATTTAGTATCTTTCATAGCTCAGATAGTTTTTTCTTGTTAATGTAAGAACAAATTTCTCACATTGAATCAGTCTTCCTACAAGTTCCACCCATTAATCCCACAGCTTTCCACTTCTTTATAGGTTTTCCTAAAGTAATCCACACCCCATTCAAACAACAAATCTCTACCCAAATTATACATCTCCTGATGCCCTCAGGAAATAATCTCTAATTAGTTTTAGGACAGTTCTCTCCTAGCTAAGTGCTAATCTGCCAGTCCAATGCTCTTCCCAGCCTGTCGCACTCACTCCAGCCCACCTCATTCCATTAAAAGTAGCATGTACTTAGTCCTATGGACTTTTATGGGGAGGAATGAGTAGTAAAATGTAAACATCTACATATATTTTTATAGGCTTTATCCTTTTTATGGTCTAATATACAGAAATGTGTGAGGTCTTTATTAGTAGGCTAAAATACAAAATTATCAATTAAAAATGAAAGGTCAAGGTAGGTTTTTAAAATAGTCTTAAGTTCATATTACATATTTCTTAATATTAAAAATAAGTACAAATTATGCATGCCCTGTGTTTCACTTCTTTAAAGTTGATTTACCCTCCAACTTTGCCCTAAAATCTTTTTTTGTCTTTTTATTTGTACAGTAAATAAAATACAGTAGAATGTGTTTTGACATATCATTCATATATAAAATCTAACTTCCCATTTTTTTGTGGTTATCCATTTTGTGGAGCCCTCATATTCTTGATTGAGTTTCCTATTCCTCTCATTTTCTCATAGTTCCAATAGGCAGAGGTTTCTGATGTTGTGTGGTTTGGGAGTGATTGGATGGATGCACTAGGTTCATCTCTAGAGGACAATATAGTGGAGTCTAGGATCTCTGCCTCTGTCTTCTCAGTCTCCCATTCCCATGCCTCTTCCCCCTTTAGAAGGATTATCTACACTGAAATCCCTCCATCTATTCATATCTGGGGCTCTTTTGCTTCCTTATGCTTTACCATATGTGTGTTCCCAATTCTAGGGTGGTATTATTGTCCCTTGCAAGGGCACTTACATTTACAGACAGAGAAAATCCTTTAGCTAAAGGTAAGAAAATCATATTCAGAGTAGGCATAAACAGAGCAACAGAGAACAAGGTTAGGAAAAGTGCTTATGGGAACAAGTGGCTTTGTAAGCCTTTCTAAGTTCATCCTACATAAATTTCTCTAAATTTTTCTCAAGCATGAAGTTGGGCCTTCCCAAAAGGAACAAAGGCAGACCACAAACTCTATTTGAAAAATTACTTCAGTGAATTACCTTTATACATTGGATTTCTCCTTGGTTTTTTTCTTCATGGAGAGACAGCTTTGTATACTATAAAAAACTTGGGCTATGGATCCTGGAAGACATACTTTAAAATTTGGTTCTGAGACTTAAAAATTTGAAGACATTGAGTCCCAGCCTCTTAATTATAAAAAAGAATATGTAGAATAATGAAATCATCACATGATAGTTGTAAGAGGGCAAAGAATCAGCAGCTTAAACCTCTTGTATGCTTTTTTCTAGATACATTTCACATATTATTTAATTTGATAAGAAAGATCCTATGAAGATGAAATGAGACAATGTAGATAAAAATCCCATAGTACAGAGTTAAGCACATAATAGTAATTTTCTTCTTGCCCTCACTATCTCAAGTTTCTAAGTACCACATATATTTTAATAATCATATTCCACTATCTATTTTCATTTACAATGACAAGTTGATTCCTGGTAGACTCAAGAAAAAGAATCCAAATTACCATAAGTTCAGGGAAATCTGGGCACATGGTTAATACTGGAGAATCAAATCAAAGTCCTAAACCTCCCAATGAAGCCTAATGACATCCTCACCTTTACTTCCATACCATGCTCCCTGTTCTAACTCTAACCAGTTCTCACTTTCCTACCTCTGTGCTTTTGCTGAAGCAGTTTCCTCTGTGAGAAATATCTTCTTCCCTTCCAAGTTCTCCTGTCAATTTCTGAGCATTTTTTTCATACATCCAATTCAAAGTCTACTCACTTCTCAGGTCTTCTTAATCTTGCCCTTTGCTCTTTTCAATGCTATTTCATACCTCTACTACAGGCTGCCTTGCGCTTGGGTTACTAATGTGTCTGTAATCCCTTTGGAGGAAACAGACCATTTCTTCTTTTCTTTTCCCAGTGTTGATGGGCACAGTCTTTTATTCATAGTAGTTGTTTGTTGAATTTATTTTCTGGTCATTATGATAAAGCTATTGTTGCAAACAATCTAAAGTAAATATCCCAATTTAATGAAAACTTAAGGCTGTCAGCTTCATGTTTATTTATATAGTCAATATATACATTTTTGTTTTTATTTTATATATACTTTACTATTACATACAATATTCTCACTTATCACTTAGGTGACTTCAAATGTTATTCTTACAAAAATACAGTTCAAGGGAATCATCTTCTAATTTAAATTGCTTCTTTGTTGTGAATAATTTACTAATGGTTTTCCTATGATGGTTACCAAAACTATGAACATTTTAGGGAGTATATTAAAAGGATGAAGACCTAAGAAAGATTGTGAGACAAAGAAATTATTTTAATATTAATATGCCTTAGTGTTAGTGGGGGTGAGGTGTCAACTTTTGTTGTAAAAGCCATATATGTTTATATATATATATATATAAATTTTTTGATATTAGGGATTGAACTGAAGGGTGCTTACCACTGAGCTATACCACCATTTTCTTTATTTTTAATTTCATTTTGAGACTGAGTCTCACCAAGTTGCTAAGTATCTTGGTTAATCACTGAGGCTGACCTCCAACTTGTAATCCTCCTGCTTCAGCCTCTGGAGTCTCTGGGATTACATGTGTGTGCTATCATGTCCAGCAAAACCATATATTCTTAATCTCTTTTTGCCCATCTGAATGTCTCCTTATTTATCCCCAATTCTGCAAAGTTTCTGTTTTAGATATGTTCCTAGGCCTCACCTTTTTACTGCCTTCCCCTATCACAGAGACTAGGCCAGAGGTCTTTGGTTTTCCAATTATACACATTTCCAAAGAAACTATTCTACTGGAGCCTTCAAACATCAAATACTCAGAAACTGACAAGTAATGATGCTCATCATTTTTTTTTAATCTTAAACATCAATTATGTTGAAGGCAGGTTTGATCACATGGATTTGAAGCATCTCCTCAAGGCCGAGTCTTTCCTTTTCTCTATTCTGTTCATTCCCTTTATCCTTTTCACTGAATTTCTTCATCCCTCTCCTATCTGTACTGAGTTTTCTTTCAACTTTTCTCTCTACCAAACTCTTACTTATAAATTAATCTACACAACTTGAATACGCACTGTCATACTGGATTAAAAAGAAAATACCAATGGTTTTTAATCTTTTAGAAAAGCAATAATTGAAATGAGATAGTTCTAATAATTTTATGAAAAACAGAGTTAAAAATTTCTGTTTGTATTCAACAGCTTTGGTTGGGCCTATAAGTGAAAAACTGTAATTTTGCAAATTGCAATATAATTTCCAAAATAGAAATGACATAATCCCTACTATATTTTTAAGTTGCATTTTAATTATGATTTATAACATAGAACAGATTTGAAGACCATCTGATTTTTTTTTTTTCCCATAAAGTATTGCTCAGGCTCTGGACCATGCATGGTAAACTTTTACCATCAAAAAGCATATTAATTCTTTAAACAGGTAATTTTTTAAACAGGTAATAGGGAAAATGAAGTGAAATTCTTTAATCTGACAAACTAATAGTTATAACGATTTCTGAGAACTGTACAGTGTATTTTCTTATCTTCTATTTAAAGTTCCAAGCTAATTTAATTGTACTTTTAACAATCTTCCAAGAGCTACATTCCTCAGCAACTCTCTTGGTTATCCATTCTAGGGTTTCACTACAGTAACCATTTCATTCCTTACATATATGTCCCTCTTGCTACTTAAGAGATACCCAGTGACTATTAAATATTTTTCAGTTCTTTTCCATTTTATTTAATTATTCATTTTTTAAATTCCATTCCTATTAAAGAGGAAGAAGTAAAAGAAGTTGTTGGGTTTTGTATCTGCTTTTATTTTTAGTACTAGAATCTGTTTGGACTACCTCAGGTAGAGAGCCCACACATAGTTTGAATAGATGAAAAACCATTGTTCTAAATTTGCATTAATGTAGATTTAAAATGTTTGCATAGAATGTCTGATGACAGTTGAATAAAAGAACAGGGTGGTTAACTAACCTAAAACTAATTACAGAAGCAAGTTTCTGGCAGGATGTGTTCAATAGCTTTAGCATGATACCCTTAAATCACATTTCCAGAGGTCAAATTTGCACATAACTCCTTGAAGCACATCTCCTCATATTCAACTCAGTTTTAAGGTCCAGCAGTGTGTTGTGCAAAAAGTAATCAATGGTTAAATTATTCCCATTTTGTTGGCTCAGCTCACAGTGGTCCACTGATAAATTTAAAAGAAAAAAAAAAAACCTATCTGATCTTCAATTTGTATTTCAACTCAACCCAAGTGCAGATGCCATCTCTGGTAATATGACAAAACAGATTTAGGTTTCTAAATGTTGCTGTGTATTCCAGTATCAGCATGTGTCCTGCAGTGACTATACTGTAGCTCAGTTGTTGTGAAAAAATATGCAACTGAGTTTGCTGGAGAATCATTTTAGAGTTAATTAGACCTTCTCCACCTGTAATTTAAGAAAAAAGAAAAAGCCCAACACTCTTAAAGACCATGGGGGAAAGGCAGTTTAAGAAATAGAAGTCCTCTGTTTATCCAGGGAGGTACTTTAACAAGGCAGACAGCTACACCACAGTAGAGAGACAACATTTCCTCAGCTGATTCAGTTAATTAAAATGCACAGTTACAACAGACTTTCTTAGAGCCTGCAGCTGAATGACCCAAGTCTCCATTTTACTCCAGTGTCACACAGAACATGAAGAGGCAAACATACTGCCCAAACACAATTTGACTCACTAAAATCCAGCACTATAAACACCAAATACATTTCTCAGGCACATTTTAAAAGACGTATTATCAAGATTTATGACATAAGGGTAGAAATAATTTGCAGCTAGGCACCTCCACGAGAATATCCTTCGTTCTTCTCAAAGTAGTTTGATGCAAAATTTACAAATAAATCTTAAGAATAGAGTCCACTTTGAATTCAGGGATCTTCAACTCTTTCCTTTCAAATATATAGAATTTGAACCTGACAAACAGCCCGGCTGTTGCCAGAATTTATGAGTGATATGAAAAATCAAAGGCCACAAAAGCTATTTGTCAAATAAACTGCAGAACGCAATTTCAGTCTGCAGGGCTCATTTGCAGAACTCATGATGAGCATGGGAGGAGGGGACGCTAACAGCTGCAGCCTTGACCGCACTGCCCATGCCAGCCAGAATTCAAGCTGCGTGAGCTGAGTGTGGCTGAAAGAGGGGATCGACAAATCGACAGATGAAAAAGAAAGAAAGAAAGCAAAAAGACAAAAGAAGTTCTTATATCCAAGTTTTTACTTAATCAGTACATCAGCATAACTAGTTTAAGATAGATGAGACCTGTAGGGTTTTAATGGTATTCAAATTAAATGCATTCATGGAAGACTACTTTTATTTCCTGGTTTAAGGGACAGATCACAGAAACTGAATCAATTAAACCTGGAGTTAAGCCTGGGGTGCAGGCCTAGTTATCCTAGCAGCATGATTGATACGGCTTCAGTGTTCTCATCTGTAAAATGGCACTTCACATCCCAGGGCAATTTTGAAAACATACAGAGATAACATGTGCTTATGGGCACAGCAGGTACTTAATAAATGTTGTCTCGCTTTCCCTAGACATTTTTATACTGCAGCAAGTTGCATTGAATGGCCAA
The DNA here is from genome assembly GCF_048772815.1 of Callospermophilus lateralis. Taxonomy (NCBI): domain Eukaryota; kingdom Metazoa; phylum Chordata; class Mammalia; order Rodentia; family Sciuridae; genus Callospermophilus; species Callospermophilus lateralis. The sequence continues at coordinate 39,727,790 of NC_135319.1, forward strand.
GGGAAGTTCTCACATTAAGCATTTAAATTGTCAATTCTGCAATCTATTGGTAATGATTAAATGTCCATAGTGCTTCAATTATCAATCGTTAAATCAAATCCAAAAAGATCTACCAGAAACTTGGAAACCCTGTGTTAATACACTTAAATAGACTTGTATTAAGTAGTATTCTGTGATAGTTTTGCTTAGCACCAAAAGAAAAATTCTGATGTTAGTACTATCTTTTTCTAATAATTCAATATCATTTTCATTTCATAAATATCACCTGAAGAGCTGGCTCCATCATCTCCTTTTTTTTTTTTTTTTTAGGTTTATAAATAAGTGTTTATTTGCCCTGCTATTCGATAATCATTTATGAAGCACATCATATGCTGAACATACTAAGAAACATTGAAGAAAGCCATCTAACACTATGTTAAGTTCACATATTTAACTGGAGACCCATTACATGGGAATATAATTGTTTATAGAAGGTATTTTGTTTTAAAATGTTGCCCTAAAGTTTGTCTGTCTTGCTCCTCCTGATTCCCCACCACTTTCTCTTTATTTTTTTTTTTAACATAAAACATGGACATATGTCATCTTTCCTTACTCAGTGCTCAAGAGAACATGCTATTGCCATTCTAGTACATCCAATGCCCTGTATAACTTAGGACACAATTCATTTCTAGTGTAAAAACAATTTAGACAATTGGATAAAAGATCACAATAGTTATTTTTTAATCTCAATTGAGTCTGTGAAATGATAGTTAAATTATGCAAAAGCAAATTATCCAAAGAGTTACAAAAGAAAAAAATCTGATAGGCATTTATTGGGCATCCATTTTGTGCAGGCACAGAAGCTGGTCTTTTTCCTCAAGGCAAAAAAAAAAAAAAAAAAAGAATGTAATAGAGGTTAAAGAGTAATATTTGAAGCTTGGAGTCCTATCACTACTAAAGTCACCAAGTTTTTTTGACTGGTCTTGGAAATTCATTTCAGAAAGCACTGTATTTTCTCAAGAGAAAAATTTGATATGTGTCCTTCACTGGAGACATGATAATAATTAGTTCTTTTTAAAGATTTTGAAAGCAGAAATGAAAAGAGCTAAAAGAGTTTCTAAATGACACAAGATCTGTGAAATGGTAGATATTTAACACAAACCTCTTAGAACTGTTATGTGGATTCATTAGTTAATTAGTTAGTTAATGACTTTGAAGTGTTAAATCTTATTAGAATGTTTCTTTACACTTTAACACATGTGCGAGAGAAATTACTCTGAAATTAGAAACTGACTATACCATTCAAGGATATTGGGTCTATTTGTGGCATACCTTCAAATATTCTTTCCTGTTCTGATTTTTTTTTTTTTCAGGACAACTCCCAAGAAGCCTGTCTAGACTACATTCCCAGCCTCTTTTATTTTTCAGTGTTGGCAATGGCTTCCATTTAACACTGAACATAGCCTTGAGAAACCCTCAGGGTTAGGTATGTTGCTTAATAATATAAAGGATTTTTTAAATAACAGCATTAAGCTACTTAAACATACTACTCAAATGCAGCTTTGTACTTTTGTACAAAAGGGAAGACGAATAGTCTGTTGGGTAAAACTAAGAGAAAAGGGGAAGACAATGGAAGCCAAAGGGTGAATACCTTGCTCTTTGGAAACAGTGATCAATTTCTCTCCTGCATGGTGGGAAGTTGAGAAAGGATGGTGGAAGTTATTTTTATATAAACTAGGTTATTATTATATATTCTAATATGTGGAAGATGTATCTAAAATTTATGCAAAAACTTATTATTGACATATAATATGCAGAGAAAAGTACACGTATCATCAATGTATAGCTCCATGAATAACTGAGCACACTGGTGTCTTCTGTTCCCAGATCAAGAAATAACATTAGCAACATTCTAACCCCCTCTGGTTCTTCCAGTGACCAGCTTCATCCCCAAGGTAACCACTACTGTTACCTCTGATAGCATAGGGGAGCTTTAAGTATTGTGGCACTTTTATATAAATGGGATCATAGAGTATGTACGCCATTTTGAGTCTCACCTCTTACTGATTGAACATTGTTTTATAAGATCTTATGAGATATTCATAAGGATAGTTGTACATCTAACCCCTTGTAATCTCTGCCCCTATCCCTACCCACACACAACGAAATTAATCATTTTGTAATTTAAAGAGTGGATTCCTGTATTAGAACGTTTTTGATGAACCTCTATCTCATGCATTCTACAGGGATTGCTGGGGGAAATGTCCTCCAGTCTTTACTTTTTTATTCATTTTTTGTACCAGTGAATATAATGCGATAAATCTGACCACCTACAGAGTCAGCCCTAAGGAAAAGAATGAGGTAATCATCCTTTTTAGTAGTCCTTGTTTTCAGGCCCAAATTCTCCACTGATTTATCCTCTGTGGTTTGTCTCTGGTCTTCATCACCCAGAAAAGCCAGTTCTACTCAAGGGGTCATAAAATAAAATAAGAAGAAGGAAAAGAGAGGGAGAGGGGAGGGGAGAGGAGGGAGAGGAGAGAGGGAGAGGAAGAAAGAAAGAGATTGGTAGGTAGATAGACCCATTGGGTAAACTACTTCACACCAAGGTGTTAATGCCTAAATCATTAGCTCTCCAAGGTATGGCCTCAGGAAAGTGTTATAATACAGAGGACCAATTACTCTCTGATTACTCTCTAATGAGGTAGAGCTACATTTATTGACATGCTTTGAGGTCCCTCTACATTGAAGGACTCTAAGAAACAAATTCATGGCTCTCAGTGCTGTTTTTACTATTTTAAAGTTTTTAAAACAATTTCACTATATTACAAAGTAATCTCTTTATGATGGCCCATGGGGGAAGGGGAAATAGTTCTGTTTCTTCTAAACAATTTTATTTTAAAATATGTTATTCAGGCAACTGACCCTGTCTCTTTCCAGATCTCCCTCTCTATATCTCTTTCCTGCTAAAAATATCAAAAGTATCAGAAGTAAATGGTTCTAAAAAGTGTTCAGGACTTCATAATTTACATATTTGGTCTACCTCCCTTACTCCGGTTTCATTTCTTTTGTGTTGTTGTTCTCTGTTCAAATATATTTGCCCTTTAGGGAAAAAATCCTGATAAATTTAGGCAGGACACAAATTCAATGTGATAGACTATTTCTTAAGGGAAAATTCCAGTCCTTGGCAATAGGTCAAGCTGATTAAGTGGAGGAATATACATTTCTGTCAGGGGGCTCTTCAAGAAGTTATGGAAATATGGCCCATTGGTAGGCTGTGACCAGAGAGATTGGAGGAGCTGATATTTGAGTCACTGTTTGATGTGGTACCTTACACAAAGAAGGTTTTTAAAAAGCTGTGCTGAATGCATTGACCAAAGATATTTCCCTTCAAGCACAGTGGACAAAATGGGAGAACATCTAAGAAAAATCAAGATCAAGAACAGTGTAAAAGACAAATGTGAGAAAATATGAAATTGCATTTTCAAGAAAGTAAGGCCATTAGTACATTTGTTATGTGATATATTATGACTTCTGGCCCATTCATATTCTGATTTTCAAGTCTTTTGATTAGAGTTCTACTTAGGAAGAATTGAATAATGTATTATTTATCTAAGTCATTGATTTATGGAGCTTAACCATAAGATACAACACAGTTCATTTTCTTTCTAATATGTGTATCTATAGGAAGACAACCACAAAGACAAAGGGATGTTCCAGCATTGATAGGTAACCTGCCCCACATAAACAGTGACACAAACTGACAATATTGAAGAGATTGAATGATAGTAATCTATTTGCTCTCTTCATTTCTAAATTTTACTTTTAAAATGAAATAAAATACATTTTTTAGAAACTCAGTAATAATAAATCTTACCACAAAATGTTCCAATACATACTCCAGTAAAATGTCCTTTTCTGTGTAACAGGAAGGAGAAAGTGTCAAATGTGGATGTGAATCATTTAATTAAGCTCTGTAGTATTATATTACTTTTTAGATCAAAGGAGTAATTCCAACTTAAATAAATTAAAGATGTGGGGTTTTTTGTTTTGTCTTGTTTTTGCTTTTCTGTTAAAGCTATTTGATTATAAGACTCTGCAAAAATCATGAAATTAGTTTTGTAAAAATATGAACAAGTTTATTATTAGAGATCAGCAAGAAATTATAATTCATATTGATGATATTCCTAAGGTATTGAACGGAGACATTCAGCAGTGTCACAGAAGGCAGTCAGATTTATGTAATTGATATTTATTCAAACATATTTTGTGAAATCTAAAACATTCATTGAGAAAGTTTTATTTGTGGAAATACCAAGGTAAATACTTTTTAAAAATCATGAAGGCCAATATAAAAATTAAAATCTATTTAGATCAAAAACTTCTACTCAGTAATGACTGTAGTATGATTGGAGTACCACTGTGCATATTTCAAATTCTCATAATATATGAAAATTAAATTTGGTTTGTTTATGCTTGGCAAACACAGGCAGGCTTGCTGGACCCTGGCAGCCTCCACCTTCATAGGACTTGTGTGTCCAGTGTAAACATAAAAAAGATATTTCCCTCAAATATTTTGTCATTCTAACAATGCATGCCAAGAGGACTAAATTCTGAAACTACAGAATGGAAAAGCATTTTACTAGATTTTTGAGTGGTTGAGAATCATGAGCCCAAAGCCAAATATCTCCCCATGATTTACTGTAATCTGGGCTCAACTTGTTGTTTCTGTTTCCCCTGTGCAATTACCCTTAATACCAATATGCTCCAACAAAACTTCAATTTATCATTCTTTAAACATCTCCCTAGGAGTTTGTCTCAAATTTGCGCACTTCTTCTACCTGAAACATTCCTTTTGCCAATTGCATCTATTTTATGAATAAATCCAATTCTTGAACTAATTTCTGATTATTATAGCTGGATTTCCCCCATCCAATTCCAATCTTTATTTATTTATCAATCAACATCATCATCATTTTATTTATATGGCCATTACCATTTTTTAACATTACATATTTATTTGTGTCTATATAAGATTTTCCATTCAGGAAAATTTTACAGGGAAGAAACATGTTTTATACAACTTTTCCAGTATTTCAAACATGCTTAAGGAAGAGTTTGAGATAAAGTATACATTTAATAAATGTCTGTTTAATAAGCTAAAGTGTGAATATATAAATGTTCCAGATTGCACTAGAACTCTATTATGTTGAAAAAGATCCCTATCCGCTCATGCTTGCCAAAATATTCATAAGAGATTAGGGTTCATACCATAAAACATTTCACTTCATATATTTCACACATTTTCAAGAAATGTTTATCATCTCTCAGGTATGTGAATGGCCATGTAAGGAAGAAGATGTTTTGGAAATACAAAAGCATCATCCTACAAATTATAAAATCATTCTTAAATTATAAACAATCTTAGTAGTCACATGTGAAACATTTATCAAGTTGCTATCATTAAATCCCTATTTTTAAAGAAACATGAGATCTCACTTTGGAAGAATCCAAATGATAGGCATAGAGAGAGTTTTTAGAGATTTTCCTTTTGTGCAGTGAGTTGTGTCTTAGCCCATTTAATAGGTAAAAAATTGAGGTAGAGTCACACAAAGCCAGAATTTAAATCCTGAGCAATATGACTCATCACCTTTCTTGTAGCCACTGCACAATAATTTCCTCTGAATAGATGTCATACCTATTTAAATACAAGTCCTTTTGCCCTGCTGCAATAAGTCAGTTTTTTTCTATAATATTCTCTTAAAAAAAAAGAAAAGAAAATACTATGCTGAAGGCACTATGATTAAATGCTTCCCCTAACATATTTCTAACAATAGCTCTACAAGAAAGGTACTGCTTACTCATTTCACAGATAGGGAAACTGAGGCATAGAAGCTTTCAGTAATGCACTCAAGATGATACATTAGTAAAGGAAGGAAATGGAACATTAATTCAAATCTTCTGCTCCTGAATCTGAGTTCTTTTTTTGGTTTTTGTTCTTTTTTTACTAATCCTTAAATGTGATTCTTTTCCCCCCAAAAAGAAACAGAATTATGTGAAATTCTCACTGTTCCAAATATTGATCCTAGCATGGGAAGCACTTAACTCTACAGTACACTAACACTCTATGTGTCAGAAAATGGTGGTGTGTGGAGGAGGGTGAATTTAGAGGTAGGCTCATCTCACCTGGCCTGACAAAGCTGTTTACATTTTTCAGAGAGTCCATCTTCAAGCCCAGTCCTAAAATGAGAGTGAACCTTGATTTTTTAATGGACAGGCGACCCTGTCCCAGAGCCATTTAGATAAATAAAGTGCACTTCAGAGAAGCAGCTAGTGCCCTTGATGAATTGGGCTGGCTTGCCTCTCCTTCCAGATCCATGACTGTCAGTAGCTAAGCATAATATGAGAAACAAGTCAGTATTTTACAGCATGCTGGGCCCATTTTTGTCCCCAATATTTTTAATCATATGACGGGTGCAAAAATCACTTCAGCCACCACTGAAAGGGTGCACAGCAGCTATCACACAGCCACACAGAGGCAGAAGTGTTTGCTAAAATCCAAAGTGAAAAGAATACTTATTGTAATTGAAACTATGCAGGGGACAAACTTTTCCGGATACAAGTAAGAGTTCTGAGGATTTGAAGAGAGACAGATGTCACTTTTGTACTCAGGCTAAGTCACTACCTTTAAACAGCTCATGAGGAGGAAAAAAAAAAAAAAAGAAAAGACATAAGCAACACATCTGTAGCAGCCAAAGGTGAATCTTTCTTTTGGGTGTGCCCTTTAAGTCTTATCCAGGATGACTGGCCCTGAAGCCAGATTCAGATTCACAATTTCATCTATTTTTACCCTTCCCATCTGTTGCTTATCTACTTTGTTTTATCTTTTTTGTTTGTTTGGCTGTTTTTGAGGGTTATTTAAGGAAGGTCAAGTGTGACCTAGCACTAATACAAGAGGAATTTCTTTCCAATATGGGGAATTCAGTACATTGAGTGTTGTTCTCCTGGGGGGAAAACAAACAAAGAATATTTATTTGCTCTTGTAGTTGAAACAGAAAAGTCAAGAATTGCCAGAAGTTCATAGCAAGGAAATAACCTGAGATCGGTGTTCCTCTGAATTGTGGCTGGCTCAGCTCTCCTATTCTGTAAGGACATTTGTTTTTCTTTATGAAATCTCTGAGTCTCTGAAATATAGAATTGTCAAATCCTACTCTCTGTTTTCAAATGATGTTTATGTACAGATCATGAGAGACTTATGGATTCACCAAACCAAACACCTTTATTCAGTTCTTTTTATGCCAGACTAAAGACTGTTGATTTCAAGGTTAAACATCTAATATATAATGAAGTCATCTGAAAATAATAGAAAAGTGGCATCTTGCTCTGTGGTCTCAGTAAATGGATTATTCACTAACAATAAATTAATAAACACTGAGTGGCTTATTCTAAAAAGACTAATAATAGGCATTGCAGGGAGATATGAAAATATAAGCTTAAAGTCAAATGGAGAAGATAAATTGTACTGCTATGGAATGATATAAAAAGCGAATATTTAATGTTCATGATGTAGTAATCATTACTATATATTACAAGGTAAAGTTGCTAGGTAATATCAAATAGGACTATTTAGTGTAAACATAGGAAAAACATGGAGGGCTTCCTAAAGTAGGTGTTTTGAGAAAATTGATGTATGGGAAAGTTGGGTAGAGAAAATAGAGAACATTTTAGGAAAAGAAAATGTAGAATAGAAGTCCCAAGAGTGGAGATTTGCAGTATATTAGTTTTATGAGATTAGTTTGATTAATTGAACTAGATTAATCAGAATATCATGAGTAATGTAACAAGTAACAGTGTATGCATATGTTTGTATATTCAGTAATGATGTACTTTTTATGAATAATAGGCAATACTGAAAGACACATCAATTAATTCTAAGTTGATATTACCACAATCCTATGAATTTAAGATTCTCTATAAATCCATTATTTTAAAATCATCTGACTGGGGCTGGGGTTGTCGCTCAGTGGTGGAACACCTATCACTGGGTTTGATTCTCAGCACCACATAAAGTAAAAAAAATAAAGTTACCATATCCAGTATAACTTAAAAAAACAAGTATAAACATTTTTTAAAAAAATCATCTGACTTGTAATCATCATGATCGTACCTATTGTTTATAGCCAGGGACTCTCCTGCTTAGTCAATGTATATGTACTATTAGTTGTTAAATATTTTGAAAATTGTCCCTTTTATAAGAGATCACATAATTTCAATAATTTTTTAAAAAGCCTGATACAAAAAAAAGTTCTCTTCCAGTTATTTAACTAGAGTGGCTAGCCAGCAATGGGGAGATATTGCTGTTCAGAATGTAGTGTATTATTTAAAATACTTCTTTAGAAGATACCTAAGTAGTCTTCAGAAGCCTGGAACCATTAATATAATTTCCACTTAACATCTCTACCAACTACTGGAGAAAATAGCCCACTGAGAAACAACTCCAAATACAAGGAGAAGACAATAAGCAAAACCTAAGGGAACTTCTTATTCAGTTCTGACCTTGGTATCTTAAATATAAACTTGACCCAGTTATATTTCCATGATAAGTTGATAACTCAGCTCTGAAATTTTCATGAATTCTCTGAAATACAGATTAATCCAGAACACAATTTTTTACTAGCACAGGAAAGTTATTGTTATGAAGAAGGACATCACTAATTGTCTTTGAATGTGTTCTTACCAACAATCCAAGTTATTAAAATCAAAAATAATCCCCTAAAGACTCACTGCCAGTCATCTGAAATGAGAGTTGAAAATGAATACATGAATCAAGGAGGTTTATTTTAGGATCTTCCATATTTTGATCAAATGCTGATGATTACATTGCATTTTCTTCTGCACTTTCCCAACAAAGAATAAGTCACCCCATCATGCTCTTCCAAAATGACTTTTACTGGAGCACCATGGTTAGTTATGACTCACAGATACTTTTTAAGATAGATACAAACTTCAAAGATACATTACCTTGTAAAAATAATAAAGGAAATGAAAATATTGCTTAGAGAAATTCTTCTGTTTCCCCACATAATTTTATCTTTGAAACTTAAAACAGGTATTTCTGACATGTAGATATTGTCATCCTTAGATAACATTAGACCATATAAGTTCTATTCTTTAAAAGTTGACCATATGTTTTTGTAGGCTTTATTTAAAACCATTGTTAAAAACATAAGGTCCAGGGCTGGGGTTGTGGCTCAGCGGGAGAGCTCTCGCCTAGCATATTCTAGGCCCTGGGTTGGACCCTCAGCAAAACATATAAATAAATAAAGGTATTGTGTCCAACTACAACTAAAAAATAAATATTAAAAAAAATTAGGTTCCAGAGACAGATTAATGGGTTCAAATTTCCACCAAAGGACTGTAACCTTGAATAAATAAGCACTCTGAGACTCTGTTTTATCTGCTATAAAGTCACAATAATAATAAAAGCCAACTCAGAATGTTGTTAAGAATATAAGAGAGATTTTGAGATATAAAGTGGTTAGAACAAATGGTTATATACCATCTAAGCACTACTATATAGTAAGTGCTCATAGAGTATTAGCTATTATTTTCTTTTTCTGTGTGTGTATATATAATAAACTTTACTCTAAAACACTAGCCAAATATAAAAATTTAGACTTCTGCTATTCAATAATTTAAATTCCATTCAAACAAAATTTTCATTTAAATACATTATCCAACAATAACCTTGAAAAATATGGAGTTTTCTTGATGCATTTTGGCACCTGTTATTATGAATTGAGTAGCCATATATCAGTTGATAATAGAAAAATATGATCATGTTGTTAACAATATATTTAAAATTTGTCCTAAATTTGCCTTGAGTTAAAATAATTTTTAAATCCAGATTGCTGCCTCATAAGATCCTTCTGCAGGACTCCTCTGTGATGGCAGTGGGGAAAAAAAGGAACATAAAAACAGCTAAAATAATGCAGCAATGCTGAGTCAAAGACAAGGCTACTAGGCACAGGACAGCAGGTTATGTCCTGCATCATTAATATAGATTATAGTTAATGAAAATCCTGTAGGGCCAACTGTATCCACCAGCCATGATCCAAGAGTGAGTGTAAACAAACTTGGTTTTAGTTAAAATCATGTCAAATTGTCAACAGGAGGTAAAGCAGTATACTGAAAATTATTTTTAGACATTTGGATTAAAATTCTAATGAGTATACTAATTAGCAATTACTATTTGTGTTATCTTATCCCAATTAGTTACCTCCTCTGAATCTATTTTCTCAAAGATCCTCTTTCCTATTGAATGGGAACAGAAATTTTCCTCACAAAGGTTGTACTGTATATTCTGTAGCAATTTTCTATGTGCTACCAGGCCTAAAAGTGTTAGCTGATTTCCTGAGAAATTATCACAGCCCAGGTAGACTCTCCCTAGAAGATTCAATTACTACTTTTTTTTGTTGCTAGGAACTTAACCCAGAGCTTTGCACATGTTCATTTTGTGTTGTTTTTTTTTTAACTTTTGAATTGTTCAAACATTTCTGCAAAGGGCTGATTATTAAAATTATTAAAAGAATTTGGCTAGGAACTGGATTAGAGAAAGATACTGGAATAGAAATCAGAATGGAATCTGGTCTAAGCAATGACATAAATGATGTGACTTGGTGTAGTTTTCTCACATATAAGATGGAAATTATAAGTTTTATCCTCAAATAGGAAAAGTATCAAGATAATAGATGTAAATATGCTTTGCAAAAATATGGAGCAGTTTGATATATAGTATTATCAAAGTCTTTCCAAATTTCTAATCATATAGTACATTATATACCTCAATTATATTAAGGCTTCTGCTAACTTCTGAAAAGTAAAAATCCTTTTTGTAGATGCTTTTGTTCTTTTTAAATCTTACTTTGAGTGTTGTTTCCCTAAAAAGATCCACCTTATTTTGAGTTATGTACTGTAGGAGACCGGGAAAAGATGTTTTATACACAGACTAAGAGAGAATAGGAAAAAATCATAACTGTTTTGTGATATCTTTTTATCATGTCTCTATATAATACCTCTCAATTAATCATTATTCACTATGTGGCAAGTCCTGTAGGCTCTATAGACATAGCGTCTTCTTCTCACTATCATCATATAATGTAGGTGATAAAATGTATCCCAAATAAAGATTCCAGTTTAGTGCAGTTAATCATCTTGCATAAATACATGTTCCTAGAAAGCTGGGGGAGCCAGGATTTAGGCACATGTCTTTTTGGCTCCAAAGTCTACATTCATTCCGGGTTTCCTCATTGCCTCTCCTTCCACTTGACAGAGAGTAGAATGCTCAATGGATGAATGGATGAAAGAATGGATGGACAGACAAGTGAATGACCTCTGGGACTTACAGAGCAAGATTGAGGCAGTCTAGCTTAGGCTCTATCACAAATTAAAAATCAACCTCCATTGTTCTTCCTTGTCTATAATTTGAAAACCTGAGGTTACAAAAATTTCTCAGCTTCTGGTATGAACATCACCTTTTCTCCATTATTTCTGTTTCCACAAATGATGAGGTATTTCAAATCCTTGAACCCCAGGCAGAGTTTGGTAATTCTAACCATGGGGCAGTACTCTGCAGAAAGGGGTCCTCAAATCTAACTCTGAGAGTTTCTGAATGAATTCTACAGAAGCTGCCAAAACTATAAAGACATCTGACCCACAGAATTTGGTTTTGTTTTTTAGGCATTTTACAAATTTATCTGTCAGCTAGAGGAAAGAACCTTCTTGTTAACCTTCTTATCTTCTGGAAGTCGATGGGTGCATCTCCCCCAAAGAGTTCCCTTTTGTCTAATTTATATGAACACAATGTATATAACAGCGACTGTCTTGTGAAACTCTAGGATGTGTCAGACTCAGAAAATGCTTGTGAAGTTGCAAAGGTTTGGGAGCAAGAGAGAATTCTTCCCAGTGAAGGAGATTGCTAAATTGAGTTTAAAGAATGAGTAGGTGTTGTCTGCTATCTTTTTAGCAGTATGGACCCCACAAAACCAACTGATATACAGATTTAACTGACTTTGCAGAGTTTGGGCTGAGAGTATTTGCAATTTATTGTCATTCAGGCACAAAATAAAAACCAATTATTTTATTTCTACTTCTTAGTAAGAGAAAGGTGAACTCTGTAGGCACCTGGTAAAAGTTGCCAGTTTTCCTCCAGTGAAATGTTCTCTGCAAGATTCAACAGTCAACATGCATAACGCTGTCATTTCAGAGTAAAATTAATTCCTCTTATTATTTTTACCTGTTGCTCTGCTTCCATGCAGAGCAAATCTCAGTACTCTGGCTGTGTTTAAAATAGATGCATCTTTATTTTTTCCAAAGTGGTTACTTAACTGCCTTCAAGTGAATTCAGTCATGATAAATCACACTCTAAGTGGATTCTGGAAACTAACCTAGTGACAGGATCTTTGACAGGATCTACAGTAATCACTGTCCTGTTTACTTCTAACCCTTAGGAGTTCCACTCGAGAGTTCCTCTCTCCTAATGGATAAAGGGAGTTTAAAAGCTTTTTGAGGAAATTGTGTAGTGAGAATCATCCAGGGGTCTCTAATGGCTTTGCCTTAGGGGAAAAATATGTAGTGGTGCTAAAATTAAGGAATATGAAGGATTACTAGAAAGGAAAAAGTGAAAAGAAGATATAATGATACCTTTCTCTGTGGAGATTAAATTCACGTTATGTATCAGTAACATATCATCTTGTAAAAACATCTCCTGGTAAGCAACAGGGAATAGCAGGAAGATCTCACTTATGAGCTACATGGCCAACAGGAACCCAGTTTTATCAAGGAACCAATATCTCCCCATACCCTCCAAAAAAGGATCATCAAATAATAAGAAGTGAGATGTAAACTTTCATTAACATTTTATCTTAAATTTACTATTTACTCATCTATTAAAACAAAGAATATGTTCCTCCCAAGGTAAAAATGAAAAGCAAGTAATACTTTGAAAAAAAATACATCCAAAAGATTTATAGATGTTAATTCTATCCTTAAAGAATGAGGTTGTAAGGCTTTTCACTTGGGCATAGTGGAAAGGGGATTCAAATGGAGTAGGGAGAATTGAGCTCTAGTCCCAGCACTGATGCGTACTAGAGCTGTGCCACTCTGGGTTCTGACAGCAGGAAACAGATGACACTATCAAAAGGAGAGACTCAAGAAAGTTAAGGCAATGAATCTGTGCAAAAATGGGGGCAGAGTTAAGGGGAGCCAGCAATAATGGTAAAATAGCAGGATGTCATTTCCACCCTAAGACAAGGGAAAAAAAATTGCCAGAACTTCTGAAAATGAGTCTCCAGGAGATGGTCACCAACAATGCAGCCAATAGTAACATAAACATGGAGGGAACTAGAGAAATCACAATCCTTTCCTCTCTCTTCCTGCAGTCTGGATTGATATACATGAATCCCCAATATAGCCAAATCCAATCAAAAGCCACAAGAAGACAAGGACACTTGAGCATTCCACAAATTTGAGCCTCCATGGCTTGAAGAAAGATGAAAAGGGAAGGGGGCATAGGACCACAGACAGGGTCAGCAGCAGGTTTCAAATGCACCAACTCTGCAATATTTATTTTTTATTCTTAGTGGTCTTCAGCACTTTCTTTTAGATAATCTAGAATCTAAGCCAGATAATCTTAGAGGTTTATTTAATCTCTAGTAAATTTATGAAGACTAAATAAAAAACAAAGGAGGAAAATACATGTTCTAATTGGCACTACTGATTTACTTGAAACAGGCAGATTTAAAAACTTTTTTTTTTTAATTTGTTAACAAACCATAGGTCTTTTTTTCTGTACCTGCTCTCTTGAAAGAAAAATTGTCAGTGCCTCAAGGTTATTTAGAAAAGCTCCTGAAAGCTATTAATAGAAAGCAGATTTAAACCCAGTCTCTAAATGGCTTAACTTTGTGTACTATAGGTCTTCCCTTGTAGAAAAATTTATAAAAGCTTTTTTTTTTAAAGGCATATAGTTCAGATTATTAGCTATCTCTTTGTCACAAACATGCAGCTGTTTTCAAAATCTGCATAGTTCCCAAGTGAAAGAATACAATAAGCGAGTAAGCAAATCCTGCCATTTTATTAAATACTTTGAGAAAACAAAAGCAAAACAAGCTTTCACTCAGCTGGAACCAGAATATAATCCCCAGAGCAATAACACATGTTAAAATTCCAGCACCAGAGCCAAATTTGACAAAAGAACCCTCTCTATCCTACAACCTCTAGGGCAAACTAACCCTAATTGTGATCCCACACTCATACCCTCCAAACATGGGTATACAAACAAGGATGAAAGGAATTAAGGTGGGGAGACCTAAGGTCAAAAGGAGTAGCAAAAGTGACACAGTCAAAAGGAGTGACTCAAGAAAGTTAAGGCGATGAATCTGTGCAAAAGCGAGGGCAGAGTTAAAGGGAGGCAGCAAGGATGGTGAAATAGCAGGATGTCATTTTCACCCTAACACAAGGGGAAAAAAAATTGTCAGAATTTCTGAAAATGAGCCTCTAGGAGATGGTTATTAACAATGCAGCCACTAGTTATATAAACATGAAGGGAACTAGAGAAATCAGAATCCTTCCCGCTCTCTTCCTGCAGTCTAATTTATATACATGAATCCCCAATATAGCCAAATCCAATCAGAAGCCGCAAGAAGACAAGGACACTTGAGCATTCCACAAATTGAGCCAAATTTGGTTCAAGATGCACTTTTAAGATATAGTATTGAAGAAATGGGAGACTGTTGAAAGTTCCCTTTGTAGGTCAGATATCATTTAACTTGTCTAAGTAGTTATACTTCTATGTTAGAGCAGGGAGAGTTTATAAACAAATTACCACCACGGCTTCTCAACAGAACCTTCCCAATTACACACAGACACACTGCACAGGCTCTGCTGACAACTGATATCCACGGGGTAGATGTTAAAAAATAATGACAATCACTGTGTTCAGCCTGCTGCTATTACACCCACAGATTCAGGGTAAAGGCTTACACAGCAGAAGTTGGCTCAGTGTCCTAATGCAGTGGATCCATCTTTTTAACAATCTTTTATTCTCTTCAAAACCTCTTCCTCTTTATACAAGTCCATGTTCTCAAATCTTCAGGGAAAATGGCAGGGGAAAATTTAGGGGAAAATTCCAGAGCATCTGATGGTTTGTATTGATGCCAAGATAGGATTTCTAGTTTCATTCCTGTTTGAGTCTTCATGAGTAATAGAAATAATAAAATATTTATTTTATTAAAGGGAGTCTGTATTATCATGTTTTTCCTAAATTCTTAATGTAACTTTCTTTCTTCCTAGCTTCACTCTTTTCTCTGTACAGTCTGAAAATCAAGACACTTGCTGACAGAGAGTGTTCTTTGCTCTTTCTTAGCCCAATCTTCTTCCATCAAAATAATTTGGCAAGTCCCCAATCTTAGATTAAGCCCTTCATATTGACACTCCTATGTCTAAGTTTCTTAGTTGGCAATATCTCAAATAACACATCCTGCCACAAGTCTATTCTACACTGAGTTTGTAATTGTTTCCTTCCAGAAGTGTCTTTACGCCAAGTAGGTGAGCTTCCTGAGGGGATACTCTGGCTGTGTGGAAATCTTTTTATTCATTTCTAACAAAGTCCCTGGACATGTTGCCTGTTCTCCTCAAGCTCTCAGCCTTTTCTCTCTATAGATAATTATTTTTCAGTAAAGTAATTACAATAAAACCATTTTCATAATGAAAGTGTTTAAAATTTAAAATATAGCAGCTCAATGTTAGTTTTATTACATTAACATAAAAATGATCACAAATCTTCCACAAAAATCATGGGATACTTCTGCATTTTGATATAACATCCAAGTCTGCTCCATTTTGATTTATAAGCTTTGTCACAGATCTAGCGTCAGACCAGATGTTGTATAAAAAAATACCAGCAGAGTTTGATTATAGTTTTCAGTCTTCCTATTTCTAACTGTAGAGCAAAACAGAAGTAGTTAAGAAACTTCAAAAAGTTTTAGAACATAGCACTAATTGCTAATTGGAATTATCTTTTCTCACATAATATGTAGCATAAAAATACAAGTTAATCATTTATAAATGCCTATAAGAGAAAAGAGAAAGAAATAGATTTAACTAAATCAAAATATTATGAACATTCCCTATCTTTGACATTCTGGAAATTTTAGCAGGTTTATTTCATTTTGAAAGCATCTCTACACAGCACAACATCCCAAACCAAAATTTTAAGGTACAAGTACAGGATCTATGGACTATATGGCAGAAAGAATCTTTTGTTTTTAATTTCATTTTGTGGGAAGCTTTAGAAAAGGAGGTGTGACAGGTTTAAGAATAATGGTTAGAAATACTAGCAAAAGAAAGAGTCTAGAAACCTTGATAGTAACCCTAAGGCAGGCATAGTTAAGAGCCTAAGAGCTTTATCCTAAGGATTATTAATCCTGTGGACTCTCTCAGAACAATATTTTCAAATGTATAAAGTTAAAATACATAGGATTATAAATAACTTCAATCAATTTGTCATAATTTCTCAATACTAAAAACACAAATTTGTAATCGAGTAATACATGTGCTATTTAGTGAAAGGTTCAACAGCAAGATCTTGCAGAAGGTCCAATATCATATCAAAAAAATAATAAGCATAGAAATTATCTTTAAAACTAGCTGTGATAATTGCAGTGTTATGATAATATTGGTGATTTTTATTATCTATGATATTTCCAATTTATCTCTTTCTCTCTCTTTAACTCACTCTAAAGGCTTTTAAAGGCTTTTCTCTCATAATTTCACTGAAACTGCTCCTATAAGGTTTTCAATAATCTCTGTTACTAAAACTAATGTCAGTTCTCAATCTTCATCATATTTGACCTGCCAGCATTATTTGACAAAGTTAGTCATACCCTTCAGCAAGTCTTCATTCAAATGCTCTGCTCAGTAAGACTTCTGTGATACCCCTATTTCCAATGCTTTTTATTTTTCTCCTTATTTACTGTTTTCCAAAGCAATTATTACCATTTTGTATTCACTTGTTTGTTTTTCTGTGTTGCCCAAAAAAGCATTCCATAAAGGCAGGGATTTTTTTGTCTTTTATGTTCACTGAACATAACCCCCAGTTCCTGGCATAAAACCAGTTTAATAAATAGTTGTTGCTGAATGAATAAGAGTTCTTTAGAATATTATCTTCTGTGAAGTCTAGCACATCTATCCATTGCAATAAGAAGCACACAGGGTTCTACTTGCCAAAATCATATCAAACATATCTATAAATCAACCTAGATGATTTTAAATGCTATACTTGAAGTGAAACAAAGGTAGGGCCTAGTATTTGCTACAAAAATTCTGTAAGCACTAACTAGGAGCTGACAACTACATGGTACAATGCCTTCATGGAGAGATGCTGTGTTATATCATGAAAAAAACAAAAGAGTTTTGATACAAACAGACATAGATTTGGTTTTGAAACAGAGGAGAACTCCACCTCTGCCATTTGTGATTTATGTAATATGAGGAAATTATTCACTTCTCTAAACCTCAATAGTTTGTCTATAATATGAAATATGTCACTATGTGCTGAATATATTTTAAATGAAATTATATGTTCAAAGTTCCAGGGCACTTGAAAAAAGTGTTCCTTGCATCAATCCTCTCTAAATACTCACTAGTTTCCAAGTAGACGTGAATGAAAATAGGGAACTCAAAAATGATCAGAGAAATGTGAAAATAAAACAGGAAGTACTGAGTTCAGATGAAATGTCAGTCACCCAGGGATTGGTCAGACAACTAGAATGAACCTGGGCATCTTACTAATGACTATACACAATGAAAAGGTACTTTTTTTTCTTATCTAGTATTTCTTCACAGAATCCTCTCATAAAATAGTTGTATAATAAGTTTTAATAGTATTTTTAAAAAACTCATGAAAATATCCACCACTATAATTCTATAACCATGATGGTTAGAGTTTACAGACAATATTATTGAGTTCACTCCAATTCTGACAGTCCATACCAAAATATTTAGGTCTCTTTTAGAGGTGTGGATGGTATCTAGAAAACCATTCTAAAAATAAAAGGAGGCCAAGACTATACTCATAAAAAAGAGCAGGTGAGAGATATTAACCTAGAAGGTGTGTGGCAAAGGAAAATTCGAAAGCTAGGTGGAACTTGGGCTAGAAAAGGAAGTTGCCCCAATCTCTCCAGAGGAATTACTGTCCAAGAGTTTTTATCAGTACATAAACATTGATTTTGAGCCATAATAATTTCAAAGGAAAAGACTATCATATTAATTAGGGCTTCATTTGAAACATTATTTCTTTCTTCTCAGGCATGAATAAGGTATGAAAAATCTCAGGTTAAAGAACAGATTTTTTTTGTTGTTCTTCCACTTTCCAATCAATCTTGATTTTCTGATTGCTGGGAGAAAAGACTCATAAGCAGTGTGTTTTTCATAAATCATTGTACACTGTTTATCTCATACTTTAAATTTTGTACTTTTTAAAAATTGAAATAAAAGTACTGTTCTTAAAAATAAATTTAACAGAAAGAATTACATGTTGGATAGAAAATTTAAAGCTATTAAAATTTAAAAAGTAAGATAACTACAATAAGATTATTATATTCCTCTCTTGATAAAGCAAACAAAAAATATTTCCTAAGATTTCCTGCCTGTACTCTACTGGCTGCTACTTTATGTGTGTCAACTATGGATCAGGCTCTGTTGTCCCATGCCAGAGAGGCAAGTGGGAGTCCTGAGTGGAGGCAGACAATCTCCTGGATTTAGACACTAATCTCCTCTAGGTTGTATCAGACAGCTACTTTTGTATAATGAAACCAAATTAAATATTTCCCTAGAGAACATGAGGGTTCCCAAAATCTCTAACTAACTTCAGAATAGAGGGAAAGATTATTTACTGGTTGACATTCCAAAACCAAATTATAACAAGCCTCTTCACAACATTAATTCTCTCCTCCTCTCATCTTTTCTTCCTTATTTCCAAGTTCTGCCAAAGATTGCATATGTTTCAAATGATGCATGATACAGGGGGGTAGAATACTACTTTCAGCTTGAATATCTTTTCTTTCTGTGTTATGTGTAATTAATCATTTTATAAAGTATTCCTTTTATGATTATAAAATATTTTTGAAAGAAATGTATCCTTCTTTGCAGTTTGCAAAACCTATAGGTTGCTTTACAATCATTGTGTAAGTACAGGTTAGTGGCATGAATATATTATAGCTCAGTACCATAAGAGCAATTCATGGCATTATAATGAGAACTCAAGATATAAGTCTTTTGTCTTCTTTGACAAATTACTTTAGATGCCTTTACCCCAGTTTCCTCATTTGTAAAACTGGAGTAACCATATTTTTTATATCATGGTATTGTTGTGAGAAAAATGCAGCATCTGGTACAATCCTTCAAAAATATTAGCTATTATAATAATTGGTGTTGGTATAATAAAAAAATTTACTGTATTTATAAACTATGTAACAATTCTCTAATTCACATTAAAATTTAGTGAAAAACAAGTTACTTTTAAATATCAATTAATTTTTTTAAGTAAAGAAAGTCTTATTACCATTCTCAATATACAGATTTAATATCATATAATTAATCTTTAAGAAGTTAATATGAGAAAATGAAAAATAAATTTATTTGGATGTTATTATTTTTTGAAAGAATGAAATTTCAGTTATTGCTTGCACCTTCTCCATGTACCTTTGAGCAATACACAAATGATAAAAGCATATGAGGCAGGATGATGTAAAACTGCCCATTAAAAATTACTTTCCAGAAAAATATAACTGATATCTTTTTTAATTTATCAAGAAATTTTAAAATGAATATCTAAGAATGAAGTCTTAAAACTATTCTGAAGCAATCCATAAATGTGCCAGTGAGAAAAACACCCTCGTAGTTGATTTAAATTAGCATTAATTTGACATAATACTTGCAAACAGTACTACTTAAAGAACAGTAGATGTAATATATTCTGTTAAAAAGTTAATTCTACAGAAATAAGTTGCTAATAAGTTCTTAGAAGAGAGGTAGTTATTATAATACTGAATAGTAATGAATGTACTACTGAATAGTAAAGGATTTAGAAAGTAAGAAATATTGGGTTCTGCTTCAGAACATGTATCTAAATAAATATGATAGCTATGACATATCTAATGCATATACACATATACATAAGTTTGATATTAAGAGGAGTAGACTAAAAAGAGATCCAATCAATTTAAGTTAGGAAAAAATACATAATCCTGTTTAGGAAAGAGGAAATAGAGAAGTTCATGAAGAAAGTTAACAAATCTGAAAATAAAGTGGCTAAAAGAGACTGGATCCCAGAGTTTTTTACAAAAATGGAAAGATTGTGTCCCCCAGTGCCAAAGACATTGAAAACTTATTCATTTAAAAATAAATGAATGAATAACTATGAACTTGTGTATACAGTACCATATATGGTCTAAAAGGTATACTTTTAATAGGTGAAATTTAAGCATATGTTTTATTTTATTAGTTATTTTAAAATAATATCCATTTATTTATTTCTCATTGCAAGTTAGAATTCTAAAATGCTCACTGTAGAATATTTTTAAAATATCAAGAATGAATAAGAAAATGTAGATATAGCCTTAATAGAAAGATAAAACACTCCAGCAAATATCCCTATATTTAAACATAGGCATTTATATTCATGAACTTGGAATCACATTGTATTATCAATCTTACATCTCATTTTTATAACTTATCATTATATTTTGAACATTTCTGTGTCATTAAAACTTCTTCAAAATCATGAGTTTAATGGCTTCATATTATTCTATAAAATGAATGTGCAATAATTGAATTATTATGCTATTGATGCACATTTTAATAAAGTATAATACCAAAAAATTTGAGGGAGAAAATTTTAAGTGGCTTTATCCATAAAATTTTTATTCTATATTTCCTTAGGATATATTTCTATAATGCCAAATTGCTGTATAGAGAGACAGGTTTAGCATTTTTGATCTATAGTCCATGATGTTTTATAATTTGTGGCATAACTGCTCTCAGAAGTTAGGAAAATGCTTATATCATGATACTTAAAATCTAGACTATTAAGATCTCTTTTATAGTTTGACAAGTCAAACTGATCATTCAAATTTCAGTGCTTGTGACATTGAATATATTTAAATGTTTATTAGCAATTTGTATTTTTATTGTGTGAGCTGTCTTACACTAAAAGAGGGAATTGCCTCTTGCAAAACTCATAGGTTTATGACCATGGATACTCTCTACATTCCCATAACATGGACAGTGTTATTGTGGGTGCTCTGTAACTCCTTCTACTAGAAACATCTACCTAAGAAACTGCTGGGAGCCATCAGCCAAGTAGGTATGACAATCTCCTTGCCAGCTTACTCCCATGCTGTCTAGTGGAAGGACTTCTGAAAGGTGACCTTGCTCAAGGACCAGGGCAGGATCCGTGTTTAGGGTGTTCCCCCTTTAGAATAGGGCGGTTTAGCATAATAGGAGATTAGGGTGTTTCCCCTTTAGAATAGGGCAGTTTAGCATAATAGGAGATTAGGGTGTTCCCCCTTTAGAATAGGGCGTATCCTGCTGCTGAGTTCCTCTTGAGTGCTTAGGGTCAGACAGTATATTTGGGAGACAGAAGCCCATGCGGAGAGGATTTGGGCAGAGGTGGATTTGGGCAGAGAACGTGGATTCCCCCAGAACGTGTTTGTAGACTGCCGGTGTGAGATCGGGAATAAAGAATTACTGTTTGAATCTACAAGCTGTGTGGAGGCTCGTGATTTGTGCCCAGCCAGAGACTGCGGCAAGAAACATGATATATTTTGAATGCAAGAGTAATAGTAGTGATCTACCTCAAAGATTCCTTCCAAAACATGATTATTACAAAGTACTTCAAGACTAGAATCACTTTGAATGGAAGTCCAGGCTAATTCTATAGAATAATGAGTTACAGATATCTCAACAACTCCAAAATTATTATAACCTGAAATATATCTCTGAAGCTTTCATAGATGGTCATATTTTTAAACGCACTCTCAAAAATTACATACTATGAATTATATGAAGTTTAGGAGTCCCAAATTTACTGCATCAGAGGTGGTAAGTAGGTAAGCTTATTGTCTATCAGTCAAAAATATACCTTATAGGGGTTGTGGTTATTTGCAAATTTTTTAATTTTTTTTAATTTGTTTTAATTAGTTATACATGTTAGTATAATGCATTTATGTACTTTGATGTATCATAGATAGATGGGATATAATTTCTCATTTTTATGAGTGTACATGTTGCAGAATCATATTGGTCATGTAGTCGTATATATATATACCTACAGTAATAATGTCTGTTTCATTCTACAATCTTTCCTATCCCCACATCCCTTTCTCTCTCCTCTCATCATTTCCCTCTACCTAATCTGAGGTAAAACTATTCTTCCCTAGTGCCCCCACCACCTTATAGTGAAATAGCTTTCGCATATTAGAGAAAACATTTGGCCTTTGGTTTTGTGGGATTGGCTTATTTCACTGATATTCTCCAACTCCAACCATTTACTGGCAAATGCCATAATTTCACTCTTCTTTAAAGCTGAGTAATATTCTATTGCATATATATGCCACTTTTTCTTTATCCATTCATCTATCGAGGTTCATCTAGGTTGGTTCCATAGTCTAGATATTGTGAGTTGAATTGCTATACACATTGATGTGGCTGTATCCCTGTAGTATGCTATTTTTAAGTCCTTTGGGTAAAAACCAAGGAGTGGGATAGCTGGGTCAAATGGTGGCTCCATTCCCAATTTCCTGAGGAATCTCTGTACTGCTTTCAATAGTGGTTGCACCAATTTGCAGTCCCACCACCAGTGTATGAGTATACCATTTTCACCACATCCTCACCAACATTTATTGTTGCCTGTATTCTTGGTGATTGCCATTCTCACAGGAGTGAAATGAAATCTTAGAGTAGTTTTGATTTGCATTTCTCTAAGGGCTAGAGATGTTGAATACTTTTTCATATAATTGTTGATCAACTATATTTCTTATTCTGTGAAGTGTCTGTTCAGTTCCTTAGCCCATTTATTGATTGGGTTATTTGTTTCTTTTTTTTTGAGGGGGTGTTAAGTTTTTGGAGTTCTTTATATATATCCTAGAGATTAATGCTTTATCAGAGGTGCATGTGGTAAAGATTTTCTCCCAATCTGTAGGTTCTCTCCTCATTTTATTAATTGTTTGCTTTGCTGAGAAGAAGCTTTTTTAATTTGAATCCATCCCATTTATTGATTCTTGATTTTAATTCTTATGCTTTAGGAGTCTTATTTAAGGAAGTCAGATCCTAGACTGACATGGTGAAGACTTGGGACTATTTTTTTATTCTATTAGGCACAGGGTCCCTGTTCTAGTGCCTAAGCCTTTGATGCACTTTGAGTTGGTTTTTGTGCAGGGTAAGAGATAGAGGTTTAATTTCATTTGGCTACATATGGATTTCCAGTTTTGCCAGCACCATTTGTTGAATAGGCTATCTTTTCTCCAGTGAATGTTTTTGGCACCCTTGTCTAGTATGAGATAACTGTATTTATGTGGGTTTGTCTCTGTGTCCTCTATTCTGTACCATTGGTCTACAAGTCTATTTTGGTGCCAATACCATGCCCTTTTTGTTACTATAGCTCTGTAACATAGGGTTTTGTTATTGTTGTTGTGTTGAGAGCCATTTGTTTGTTTTGTTTTCACAGTTATTCTCCTATACTTCAGACCTTCTCCCACTCAAAGTTGCTATATTTTTTTTGTAGGGGGGCCTCTGTTAGGGTGATTTTTAGTGGCAACTTATTTTCATATAAAATTATAGTAGTGCCAAAATAATAAAGTTTCAAAGCATTAACAGTAGAAACTTAGAAATGACTGTGTCCTGAAATGCCTTTTAAATATAAACCAGAAAATCTATATATAAAAGATGACATTATTTTGACAAAGCAGAAGAATGGTATCTTGGAAAGTCAAAGTCTGTCCTTTGTGTGTCTCCAGGCAGAAACTTTTCAAGAGATAACAAATAATGGGCTAAATGATGTTTGAATTCTACCTGAAAGGAGACAGATCCAATCTCTGTATATGTATTCCTTCCTCTTGACAGTCCTTCATTTCTTTATCTTAAAAAGATAAGATCTCAGGAAGTCAAGCAAGAAAGTTCCCTCAACCAAATGAGATAAAACAGTTTACCTATTAATTTTGCCAAGATTCCAGGTGGGCATTTTTTTTCCTTTTACTTCTTCATCTCATGCAAATTTATATGCATGTCTCTGAGTGTTTACATTATTTGTCTCCTCCTGGCCTTTTCTTCTTTTCCATGATCTTAATGAAAAAAATATGAAGATTTCTAAATTGAACTTTAAATACATGAGGCACAGTAAAAAAGTACAGGCAGCAGAGTGCTTACATTCCAAATCAAATGGGCTGAGCATGGTGGCATGTGTCTGTAATCCCAAAGACTCAGGAGACCAAGACAGAAGGATCAGAACTTATAAAAGCCCTAAGCAACTTAGCAAGACCTTGTCTCAAAGTAAAAATAATTTAAAAAAAATGTTGGTGTGACTCCATGGTTAAGTGCCCCACGATTCAATCTCCAGTACCAAAAGAAAAAAAAAATCTCAATAAATGGCAATTGGCATCATCATAACTGGGTTGATACAACAGATGAGGGTGTAAACTATTCTCCACTGAGTTTTCAGGTAAGCTCTGGTCTTTGTGCACTTCCAATAGAAAATATACCATCAACATGATTTATTTTAATTACAAGGGACCTTGTCATCTCTACTAATAAATTTACATCAATTTTTTTCTTCTGATATTTCTTACTCTTGGTGAACATTTTTTATCTGCAAAGTCAGAACATGTTCTATGTTCTTTTGTTTTAAAACACTCCCATGCACATTAGTATATTTCATTCTGCCAATATTTGTTTTAGGAACTGGAAATTAAATGAAGTTCTTTTCCTCTGTTTAACCCTATGGCTGTTCAAAATTTCCTTATAATCTTTAAAGTGATGGTCATCATAAGTCTTGCACTTTACATACCACTGAGTTTTTAAGCTTTGCTTAGTATTGCATAAACTTCTCCTATGTTGAACTATCACTCTCTCAAATTTGACAATATATCATAAGTTTATTGTAGTTTCCCAGTTCCACTTGGATAAACAAATATTTATTTCTCTTACAGGTTGAACTTCTTCCCCTTCTTTGTTATTCTTCTTCAGAGTTTAACTCCTTCCTTAACCACATGACATGAGCCATTCAAAATTTCTTGTAATATACACATCATAAAATATATTTTATTAACTTAAAATACTAAATATTTTCTTCCTATTTTCAGCAAGAATAACATTTTTTGTTCATCTCCCTTAGAAAATAGTACACTTTGACATTTACAAGCCAAAACTGTTTTATTACTTCTTTTATGTGATAAAAACTTATTTCATAAATTACTTTTTCTAAGCAAGACATTAAATAAGCAAACTTATAATGTTTAAAGCTTTGTATTTATATTAAAGGTCCTGTTTCATAGACATGGAAAGATAGGATACATAAATATAGGAGAAAGAAATAAGAACATTTTAGAAAAGTCAGCAATAGAAATTCAATCAACTACAAGTAGTTTTGAATCATGTTAAAAATAACATGCTATAAAGGTAAATTATTTGAGGATTGTTAGAAGATTTTTTTAAAGTATTATTCTATCTATTCATCTATTTAAGGGCATCTAGGTTGGTTCCGCAGTTTAGCTATTGTGAATTGTGCAGCTATAAACATTGAAATGTGGCATATATATATATACAATGAAATATTACCAATAAAAGAGAATAAAATCATGGCACTTGCAGGAAATGAATGGAGTTAGAGAAGATAATGCTAAGTGAAGTTAGACAATCCCCAAAAAACAAATGCCAAACGTTTTCTTTGATATAAGGAGACTGATTCATAGTGGGATAGGGAGCGGGAGCATGGGAGGAATAGAGGAACTCTAGATAAGGCAAAGGGGTTGGAGGGGAAGGGAGGGGACATGGGGTAATTAATAATGGTGGAATGTGATGATCATTACTATCCAAAGTACAAAGATCATTACTATCCAAAGACACGAATTGGTGTGAATATACTATGAATACAATCAGATATATAAAAAAATTGTGCTCTCTATATGTAAAAAAATACTCTAATTGATTTTGCATATTTATCTGTTCATCTACATATTCCTCAAAAAAATTTTTAAAACTTCTTTACAAACATCATAAATGTTAATTTTCAAGAGGAATAAATTGAAAATTAAAGTATCTTTAAACTTAAAAGCATTAATTTCACAGTAATCAAACTTCCAGTGACCAAGCAATTCTATGTAGAAGTTTTTAACTCTGTTTTTGTTTTTTTCCTTTGAGAAGAGGTCTCCCTAAGTTGCTAAGGTGGCCCTCAAACTTGCAAACCTCTTGCCTCAGCCTCCCCAGTCATTGGGATTACAGGTATACACTATCACACCCAAGTAACATCTGTTCTTTTCAATTTGTTTTAGGAACATTCTCATTTCTAATAAATCACATGTAATTTGTATCAAAATGATAAAATTCTCTTATGTGAATTAAATATGCTTCAAAATAATTTTGTTAGACACAAATTACTTACCTACTCCTTTACTTTTAATCAGCTGTATTGAAGTATAATTTTCATAAAACAAAATACACAGATTTAAAGAGAATGGTTTAAGGGTGGTTTTAACAACTGTAACACCTGTGTAACTACCAGAGAACCAATGATCCACCAAGATTAATTTTGCCTGTTTTTGGATTTAGTATGAATGGAAATCACTCAATGTAGTCCTTTGGAGTTGCTTTTCTTTCTTTCTTTTGCTCGGCACAATTTTAGGCCCAGTTCTGATACAGAGTGTCTGGTGACCTGGGCTAGAGAGTAAGTTCCTTAAGAAGAAGGTGTAATATAAAGAGCTGCAGAATAAGATGTAATTTTATCAAAATGGACTCTACTGTCATGTACAACTAAAAAGAATCAATCAAAACAAAGCTGAGTGATATTCCATCTTACATTCATAAACAGTATATTTGTTTCTGTTTTCACAATTTAGATTGCTTCTAGTTTTTACTACCATGAATTAAGCTACTCTAAACATTTATGTACAAGTCTTTCACCAACACATGCTTTTATTTCTCTTTTTATTTAGGATTGAACCTCTCAACCTATTTTCCAACATGATTGTAGTATTCTACAGACCCATCAGTAATATATCACTATTTCACTGGTTCATATCATATACAACAATTAATATGCATACTTTTGGTTTTCATTTTAGTCATTTTGGTGGTGTAAGGCAATATCCTTATTTTGATTTACTTTAGATTTCCTTATAACTAATGAAATTAAGCATCTTTTCATGTGTTTATCAAAATTTTTGAAATGGTTGTTGAAGATTTTTGCCCATATTTAACTGAATTGTTTTTTATCACATTAAATTCTAACAATTCTTAGTAATATGTATGTATTTTTAAGTAAAAATGTATTCCATTCCAGGTTAGCACAAGCTATAAATCAAGAGCTACAGGCACATTTCTGAAACATTGATATGCAGTTCTTAATAAAGGGGAGTTGAGTAATCTAGTATTTCAGACTCCACTGAAGCTTGTCATTTTCTAGTTGACCAGAGGATCATTATTTAGTACCATTTAAAGCATTCCATCTTTTAAGAAAGGCTTCATCAATCTAAGCAAATCATTGTATGATTCTATAATTGATAGCTGGTCCAAGAATTGATTTGTTTGCTAATGGGGAACACTTATAAAATGTATAGTTCTCATCTTCCTAATGAAGGTATTCACATATAATTATTATAATGCCATTCCAGGAAAGTAGTATGAACAACAAACATTGCGTTCCTCTGAAAAATATTAAAGTAAATTGCTAAGCATCATGTGTAAAGATGTATTTGACTTTGCTGTGATTTGATAAGATGTTCCTTGTTAAGAATAATGTCAAAGTCAGTACCTATTAGTGCAAGTAAAAAAGAAGCTGGGAAAATTGAACTTATATTAGGCTTTCTGTAAAAGCCTATTGAGTATTTGGCTGGATTCTGCAAAGAGGAATTAAGAATTGGAAAGAGATCTGTCTCTGAATTTGTTTTTGCATTCTTTGATTCTCTATGACTGTCAAGTACAGAGAGCTTGGCTTAGTGGTTTGTACATAGCTTTTCATGATTAATGATGGCTTTGTGCCAGTTCGTCTACAGGATTATCTGTTATTCATCAAATTTTGAGTTTAGGTCACCCTGTCTGTAAAGCAGATGGAGTCCTTCTACTAAATCCTCAAATTCTCCATTCTCTGTCTTGTATTTTTCTTCCATTTAGTGGTACTCTCTTTTTCTCTTCAGTTAACACATAATTTTTCACTTTTTCAGTCAGTCTATCAATGCCTACTCATAGGAAAATATATAAAATTCACTTATTCTAAAATATAAATGACAGACCAATAACTGCTTAACATGCTACTGAATTAAAAACATAAATTTTGCCTATTTCCCATCCAAACCCTTTATTTCCCTTTATATTGAACAAATCAGTAACATTCCCCAATAATAAGTCAGTTGGTCCACAAAAATGTGTTGAATACTTATCTTTTAAATGTTGATAATATTCTCTGAATAAAATAATTGAGGTACCTACCCTTATAAAACCTCACCTTAAGGAAAGATCTTTAAAAATAATTACAAATAGTGTTTCTAATGCTGCAAGGTAAGAACATGGTGTTGGATATAAATGGAGTTAGAATGTTAACTTAGGGGATTCAAGGAAGAGAGCCCAGTAAAAGAAATATTTCAGCTGAGACCTAAAGTTAAGCAATTGGTAAGACAAAATAAAGGACATCTAAAACAAACAAACAAAAAAGTACTTTCAAAAATCCTCCAAGTTTCGGGAATCACTCATTTCATTTGCCTCACTACCAGTTTTATTCTTTTCTTCATCACATTTTTCTATAGTTTACTATAAGAAATAACCTTATTACCAGTCTGCCCCACAAAATATCAAAATAACTCTTCATATAATATTACTGTAATGACATCATCCCTAACTAAAAATGTCTACGAAGCCCTCTCCCAGCCTCACCATGGTCAAATTCTCACATCTGACTCTTTGGTCCTCTTCAATCTGAATCAAATTTTTCTACTCTTATTTTTCATTACTTTCCTGCCCCACTGATGTGTTCACTTTCCACTGTATAAAACTTCATTCTTTGGACTGAGTATCTTTGTTCTTATCATTCATTTCATCCAAAATAACTCATTTAAATTTAAAATAGAAAGTGACTTATTGGCAAAATGCATAATGAGTCACAACCCTCTTAGCAGAAACCATACTTGTGTTTGTTTTATTTTTAAGACAGTGGTGTTTTTCCAAATAACTACTTTTATAGACTTATCATTTGGTTGCAGAAATGAACCAAAATTGATATTTCTAATATGGAAAAGTTTATTGGGCATTCCAGGTGAAATTCAATGTAGTTTCTATATACACATGCTTCCATGAGAGTTAACCAATGGTTAATAGTTCCATCACCTAAAATAATGATCTAGCATAAAATAGTAGGATAAATACATTAAGGTCTTGGTATAGCAAAATTTTTTTAAAGGATTTGAAATGTGTATAATATATAAATGTCTGTGATACAACCCTGAGCCTAAATTTAGCAATAAAATTTTAGAAACTACCAAAGTGTCTGTAGCTCAGAGAGAGAGAGAGAGAGAGAAAAAAAAAGAGTTCTTATTATTCAATGTCACATCTAGAATAGAAAACCAGAAGATTTTAAGCATTCCTACCTAAAAAACTTCCAAAAGTTTCTAAATCTATAGAAATAAACAGAATGATTTTTGTTTTATAGGAAAAATTTTTAAATAGCTATCTATTATTGTTAGATAAAGGAAACAATTTTTTTGCCATAGCAAATTGAGGAAGTAAGGTTCTTTCTGAATTATGTGTACAGATACTGTCTGTAAATCTTGTATTATATTCTATAGCTTTTTATGTTTAGATCACTTGAATTTTAATTTAGAAACTACATAGAATAGTTCATAAATATAAATTTCTTGCTCAATACTTATGAAACTAACACAAATTTTATAAAAACTGATACACAATAAAACCTTTATCCTAAAGGGTGAGATAACCAAGGTTCTGTATAGAAATCCATACTTTTGTATAACATTATGAGTGACATAAACTTGCATCCATATACACATGACATCAATGATATTTAAAAAAAAAAAGACCCTCAAGAATTTAGACAATGGGAATTTGTTATTCAATGGGTTTAAAGGTTCAGTTACACAAGATAATCCCAGAAAATCTGCTACACAACATTGTGTCTATAATTAGCAAGCATTAATTGTATATTTAAAAATTTTTTATGTCATGTTAAGCATTCTTAACCACAATTCTTAATGTAAGAGGAATGGGGAAAAAAGGCTGAAAAGAATAATTCTTAACAGCAAATAATTGTAATTCAGAAAATTTCAATTAATGTGTTTACTATACCTGTCATCATTTCACAAAATATCTTTACTTAATTAAATAAAATGTAGCATGAAATCAAGACTTGACCTACATAACCAATACCAATAGGGTTCTAAACTTATTGCTTACCTTGAATTGTTATGAACTCTATTTTATGTGAAGTGCACAAAGCCATTTGAAGGAAGCCATTACTGAATCTTCCTGACAAGTAATAACAAGCCACTTGTTAAATGTAGCACTAACAAATATTTATTGGTTAAAATGTTTATAATTGGGTTTTAGTTTTTTCAAAGTATTAGAGCATACCTACAGAA
Organism: Callospermophilus lateralis; assembly: GCF_048772815.1. Taxonomy (NCBI): domain Eukaryota; kingdom Metazoa; phylum Chordata; class Mammalia; order Rodentia; family Sciuridae; genus Callospermophilus; species Callospermophilus lateralis. Next base: position 39,758,677 of record NC_135319.1, read on the forward strand.
ATTTTCCACTTTTATATATGTAATCTACATACAGAGAATGAAAAACTTAGAATTTATGAGTTTCCAACATGAGATTTTATAGAAATTTTACAGATTTTACAGATTTTTTTTTAGATTTTACAGAAACAGGGAGGTCTAGTCCAGAATGCAGAATAAGACATTAACTTGCTGGTCTCTGTAAGCCTCTGCCACATGCTGGCCATGTGACCTAGAAGAGTTAATTACTCTATGCCTCAGTTGCCATATCCGTAGGATGGGAAGTAAAAGTAGCATTTATGATACAGAATTTTGGGGGAATGAATACAATAGTATAGGTAAAGTACAGAGAATATCGTTGGTCACACATTGAGTGCCCAATGATGTCGGCTATAATCTACCTTATCATCATTATTAGAAAACTGAAGATTTTTGTACTATTTTTTAATTTTTCCAAATCTTCTTCTGTGAAAAGAAAACCCTTTGAAATGGCACATTAATTTTCTAGATTTTGAAACACCAGACTAAAGAAGAAAAAAAAAATCTGTTTTGCGCTTTTTGTTTGTTTTTGCTTTGGTTTGCTCTCCTGAAGCACTGATGCAACAGCAGGCGGTTCCATCAGGCTTTTATTCTTCTGTACTCAAAAGAAGAGGAAGGAAAACAAAGTTAAACATTGGTAATAAAGGCATTTTCCTCTGAAGTTTGCAGAGGCCTAGAATGTGCCCCATCATCTTTAAGGCGCTAAATAGGTCCTCAGATAATTAGTCAAATCAGTCAATATTTCATTTCTGAACCAGGAAGGTAAACATAAGTTACAGGTGAAGGTCAGGAGGTTTGACTGACCCATAGTTGTCAACAATTCAGTAATGAAGTTGATTGCTAATTTAAAGGACACTGTCTTCTCCTAAGCCAGGTATGCCATAAGGCAGCAAAACAACAGTTTTAGGCAGCCAAACAATGGGGTGAGGAAGTGCTTAATGTTTGTTTGCTCTGTTAGCAAACTAATGGAGAAGTCACCTCTGGAGGAAAGAGAACTCTGTTACTACCACAGCTGTCACTGTCCTTCTCTGTTTTTCAAGCAGAAATCAGACATGAACAACAATCAAAATTATTGAAACCTTCCTACCTACCTGTGACTAAATGAGCCAAATGAACAGCAAAAAGCAGATGATCCCTCAGTTAATGAGATTCTCACAAGCCCACAATTCTGTGAAACAAAGTTTTGCCACCTCAGTGTTTACACCAAAATCATACCAACTGAATCTTCCAACTCAAAATAAAAAAACAGTTAATCTTATGAAGGTCTATTATAAGAGTAGTACCTTCAAGTCCAAGGATGTTCCAGATAGCCTTGAATTTTCTTGTAATTTGGGTTTGCTATGGTTCCTTGTACATGAAAACTCTACTCAGAATTGGTCATTTCAAGAATCCATAGTTTTTCTAACAGGTATTCCTAAATCAATAGAAGGACTGTAGTAGTAAGTCCTAAAGATGAATCATTATGTTTATAGATGTTTTTCTTTTACCTTCACTTATATCTCTAATTATTGTTCTGATTAGATGTCCTGCTTTAAAACTTCATCAGTTCATTCAAGCATCAGTCCTCTCGTATTCTGCAGTTTTCCTGAATTTTGAGTCCTTTTGGATTGCTACTGACCATATAAATTACATTCCCTCATTTCCATTTCTTTTTTGGCAGCTTGACCTCAATTTCTTTCTCCTCCTCCCCATTTTCAATATATCTCTATTGCAATTTTGGCCAACTACCATAGCATAACACTTTCTTCCTGTTGTAGCTAAATCTACATCTGCAGCTGTTTTTTAATATGGCATCTGTGGTTAATTTTTGGTATAATATTGCACATCTTGAACGACAGTAATGTCCGATGCTACTGCAATATTATGCAAGATTTCAGATGGATGGAACCTATTAACTCACTGTAAACTAATGCATTATGGATGTGGGATGGCACTGAACTGCAATATACAGTACCTGTATAGAGAAACTACAGGTACCTTCAGTCACTTAAGAGGTAAGGACATTGCATCGCTTCCCTCCTGCTGCAGTGTCCTATAATTTTACCACTTACTTGCACCCAAAGCAGCATCAAAAGGACAAAGAAGAGTTGAAATTCACATGAAGTTTCCAAAGGTTGCCTGTTTGGCTCAGCTAGCTGTCCATTTTTCTAGATTATGCAATTGCTTTGGGTGATTTTTGACAATATGAGAACAGTTCTCTCTATCTTGAATAATGAAAAAAGGGACTTCACACACCTAACATTAGATAGATGAAAACTCAGTGAAAAAGAATAAGCCAACCAATATGCTAGAGTAGACCAAAATCATGAAATAAATGTATTTGCATTCTGGTAGTTTGAGAGCAGATTTATTTAGAAGAGTGGCACTAAAGGGAATGAGCTATGTTAATGGTAGCCAATAACTGGATTTGGCTACTTACATGTTGAAAGAAAAACAAAGGCAATTGGAAGCATCATTTTGTACTGGAAAAGAGAAACAATCTTTGGCATCAAGCAGAATTCATTTCAAATACCAGCATTACATATCAATAGTTGAATGACTCAAGATAGTTAACTAACCTCCCTAAATCTCACTTTTCCCACCCATAACCAGGATTAAATTTATCTTACATATTTCTTGAAAAGATAATTTGATATAAAGCACTCAGGTTGATACCTACATTACTTTGGTTACTTCAGTTATTTAAATGTGGCATATGAATATAATTTATTGGGGGTTGTCAAGAGGAAGTATAAAATGTTGTCTTAAGAATGAAAGAGTAGGCTCTGAAATTTTAAAAATGCAATTAAAAGAGAAAAATATGTTCACCTTGTACAGTTATAAAAAATAGATTAAAAGAGATCAATGAATAGACAAGACCAGATGGCAAAGGACAATCTACGTAAGACAAGCTAAGGGAAAAAGGAAAAGTGGCAAATAGATTAAAATATAAAAAGACAGGTAAAAATGGAGGCTTGTCTTTCCAGTAAAATATTATGAAGACATTAGGGACCATGAGAAACAAGCTGAAGTCCTTCATCTGACCTGAGCAGGAAGAGAGACAGGGAGAAAGCATAAGACCCTAGGGAGACAACGCAAGCTACATTTTAAACAGTCTGTCTGCAGAGGGCTTGAGGCTTCCAGCTCTGACAGAGCCCTTGGCTCAGGCAACACTAAAGGAAGTGCACTAATGAGCAGAAGAACATGGTGCTGAGAGCAGCCACTGCAGAGCTTACTGGTCAGACAGGGGTTTTTCATTTCATAAATCAATTACAATGTGCTATGTTGATTTCACAAAGTCAGCAGGACTTAAAAAGTTAATGAGCAAAATATTTTTTATTATTTTTTAAAACACTGCAGAGTCTACAGCTTAGCATATTCGGCAGAAAGACAAATGGAAGCTCAGGCTGCAGCAGATATCATTGCATCCTAGCCCCCCTCTGTGTTCCTCATCTCAGCATCGGCAAAGAATCTGGAGCTGGCACAATACCCTGGTACACTATGCCAACAAAATTTCTTCCTGGTAACTGAAACAGGGGTAGCCCCAACTAATGTATCTGTGTTTAGGCACTAGTGAGTTTTGTACAGGTGCCCAGGCCCCTCCCGGTAAAACAGACAGGGAAGGAATGAGAACCTTCCCTTACCAAGGACATAGCGTATAGCAGTACTGCATCAGTGTTTGTGGCTCTTCATATGTACTTATAGCATTCTTCTGAACTGGAGTAACATGTAAACTGAAGTTTTTAATGAGATATTTATTTTGGACAACACAAAAAAGTGAGAATATTGCTGAGAGCTCTACTCTGCCAATCAACCACTGGCCTAAGGCCAAGAACAGCACAAATACATCACAGGTTGGGTGGAGGGGAAGCATGTATAGATAAGCCTTTCTCCACAGCAAAAAAAAAAAAAAAAAAAAAAGTCATTCTACACATTGTTTTTAGGAAAAATATATGAAGGGAGGAACTAAATAAATTTGGGTAATTAGTAGTAGAATACTATTAGTCACATATTGAGAGAAATAGACATACCAACATAATGTATCTTAATAAAAATGGAAGTTGCTTCAACTATGCACCTACACATTTTAGTTAGAACTCATTGCTTTTTATGGAAACAAGAAAACATCTAGGGAGAAAATCTTTCATTATGTCTTCCTATCAAAATCACAATATTGTTTACTCATTGACGTGAAATATGAGCAATTTTAAGGTTTCCTTTCATATATTTTCCCCATAAAATATTTTTCTTTTAATAACATTTGGCATATCAGAATAGTCTATCATTTTTTTTCTTAAAATATTCCATGTATTGGCTATTAGATTGGTTTTTAATTAACTCAGCTTTATTTATGAGAACATATTTAAGTTTCTTAATGAGCTCTGGGAAATAGCTATATGAGTTTCCTATTTTTATTAGTCCTTCCAGGATGTTGTTAGGAAACAGAGTCTATAATACCTAGAAAAATTTGATTTCAATTTACAAAGTACAAAATATGTATAGTAAGAATATTGACTTCCTTCACACTCCCACTTATCACTCTTCATTCTGAACCTCTGTGGATGTTCAGTGTACACACACATACACACATAAGAAAACCTCAGAGTCCATAGTGCTTTTGTATATATAGACAAGAAAAAAAAAAGGATAGAAATTACACAAGTAATCCATAGAGGATAAAGTGAGAGAGAGAAAGAGACAGCAACAGATAAGGAAGGAGGTAAGGAGAGCAATCCTGATATTTCAAATAATCAAAATCCAAAGATATGCACTAATGATGAAGGCATGAAGGAGAAGTACCTTCATCCATAAACTGTCTAAAGCATTAGGAACAGCATCATGGCTACATCCAAGCAAGACAACTCAATGGATATGCCCTCACTAAATAAAGTTTTCAGAATAACAGAACATAAAGATCACAGTATAATAAAGGAAAAAATGATCAATGAAAGAGAGGTTTGAATCCCGTTCCAGCTCTTTTACTACCAGGATTTGTAAAGTTAAGCAAGTTGTTTCATTATATAGGAGCATCAGGAAAAAATAGGAGTATGGTGTTCCTAGATAGTTATCAGGCCCAATATTCTATGCTTCTATAGAGAATGCTCCAGTTTCCTTAGAAGAATACCTTTACCTGTTCGAAGAAGCAGCTCCATGTTATAATGAACCTACAGCTGTATGCCTGGTGGGATGGATATCATCCCTTTATGGACTGAGCACAGGCAGAAAGAAAGACCGACCAATAAATAAAGATTTTAGAAAGTTGTAAGTGATCTCATTGGTAGATAAAGAACTTGATGTTTTATAAGAATACCATGATTCTTTAATATTTGAGTTCTCTTGCAAATGTATTTACACATATACACATATACATACACATAAATACACACCTACACACCTATATTATGATGATTACTTAGATTTATTTTTACAATCTTGTCTATCACAGATGTTAGTTAATTAGTATCAAAGTTAACTCCAGGAATAACTCTGTTAAACAGGTCTAATTAAGAAACAAACATACAAACAATATTTTTCAATCTCACTGGGAGCAAGATACTATGTTCATTAATTATGTAAACATTATGCCATTTATTAATTAGAAAGAAAAAGAGTAGCATCACTACTCTTGAATATGTAGCTGTATTAAATATAAATGAAAACAAGGTATAACACAATTTATGTCTTAACAGGTTTTCACTTTCCACCTTCTCATTTGCTGGTAAGTGAATATTTATAAGGAGTGTTTCTCATGAGCAATTTAACAATAAACAAACCCTGCTAAAATTTTATGGTTGGATGTACTGTAAAAATGTACTATTCTTGGGTTATATGATAATTAAAAGTTTAAAATAATAGTTAACATTTGAGCACTTCTTACATGCTAGGCTCCGTGCAACATCTCTCTGTATACATAATGTCATTTAATTCTTATAACCACCTTAAATGGCAAATGTTATTATTACCATAATTTTATAGTTTATAGTAATTGAAGTACATTAGATATCTGTCCCAGTGTCATATAGTAAGTGGCTGTTTTAAGTCTTGTCTCTTTACCGTAGAGAATGTTCTCAAGCATTCATTTCATCAGCAGATATTTATTGAGCACCCAACACATGCCAGGATCTATTCCAGGTTCTATCTGCTACCAAAACCACTTTTGAATCAAGATAATGTATTTACCAGAAATGAAAATACTTTAAGAAATAACAACATTCTTACAGAACATTATTTCACTTGTCAGATAGAGAACCAAGAATCCAGAAGATAGTTAATCAATCTTCTGGAAGGAGACCAAGAGACTAGAAAATATTATTCCAACTATGAGAATACAAGGAATTAGAGTGATAAATGGGAAAACAGGAGAACAAGAAGGAAAGTTTTGCAAAGTTAATTTTTTCTTGCATGGAGAAGGCAACTGAAATTAACTAAATGCAAAGATGAAAGACAAGGCAGTAACCAAAGATAATACTAAGGAAAATCTGTGTGTCTTAGGGGTTTTTTTTGGTTTCACAGACACAGGAAAGCAATGAAGATAAATTTTAAGATATAAACTGCTACATAAACTTAATCTCCAAATTACCTCTCAATAAGTTAATTGCTAAGAGCCATAGCCAAGCAAAAATGATGCATGGCATTTTTGGTTGTAAGGTGACGCCAGCAAGCCATTGAGATATATGATTATGTTAAGATTTGCATTCAAATGGATATTATACCCCTGCTGTCCACCTTGGCCTGCTATGGGACTCCTGGAGAGTTCCCATTGGTTGGGGAAGTGCGGTAGGAGGGAATTCCGGAGGAGGGATTTCCTGTTGGTATGGGTCCGGGAGAAGGCCGCGTGTGTGTGGGTCGGCATATTTCCTGGGAGCATACAGGGCATTGGCGGGAGTTTCAAAAATAAAATTTGTTCCTGTTTGAGTGGCTCGTGATTTTTGTGCCCAGCCAGACTGTGGCAGTTAATAGTTCCTTTCAATGTTGTAAAGGTAAATAGCAACTATGGCTTACAGAAGCCTTGCCCTGTTAATTACTTACATTCTTCATGCCTTTCCTATTATTATAATCCTTACGTGACTTAATAAAAAGTGCTAGAAATAGAGACTGGAAATGTGGCTCAAGCAGTAACGCGCTCGCCTGGCATGCGCGAGGCATTGGGTTCGATCCTCAGCACCACATAAAAATAAAATAAAGATGTTGTGTCCACTGAAAACTGAAAAATAAATATTAAAAAATTCTCTCTCTCTCTCTCTCTCTCTCTCTCTCTTCTCTCTCTTTAAAAAAAGTGTTAGAAATAAAGAAAAATTAAAATGTAAATAATTTATTTTTAGTAATTTCCTTTCATTCTGCACAAAACTCGTAAGTAAACAATTAGGTAAAGACACACCACACAAGATATTACTTTTTTTATTCTGATATGTTATACATATGATGGCAGAATGCAATTCATTTCATATTACATATTAGAGCACAATTTATAAAGACACTGGTTATACACAAAGTATTCCACACCATTCGTGTCTTATACATGTACTTCAGATAATGATGTCTAACTCATTCCACCATCATTCCAACCCCTTGTCTCTTCCTTTCCCCTCCCTCCCCTTTGCCCTATCTAAAGTTCCTCCATTCCTCCAATGCACCCCCCATCACCATTATGCGTCTGCAACAAGATATTACTTTTTTAAAAAAAAGTAATTTTATTTATTTATTTATTTTTATGTGGTGCTGAGGATCAAACCCAGGGCCTTGCAGGTGTGAGGCGAGCGCTCTACTGCTGAGCCATAACCCCAGCCCAAGATATTACTTTTTTACTGATAGATTTTTCTTGCTTTGTTTTTGAGCTTGTTTTTTAAGTACAACAAAGACATTAGTCTAGGTAGTATATCTAGTGCCTACTTATATCCCATCTGCATTTCTTATAGCCATCCCTTTTTATTGTACATGAGCCAAAATTTGTCAATTATACAGAGTTCATGCCTACCTTAGTTCCTTTATTTCAGATGTTCTTTTGCACTCAGATGTTCTTCCCTGATATTCTTATGGTTGCCTTCTGAAAGATTCATATTATCTACTAAATATTAGAGAGACCTTTCCTAAAAACATTTATCTATTATGAGTAGAGAATATGATATACTGAAATAGTTTCATTAATGAAAATATAGAATGTTATTTTTATTATCATAAAAGTTAAAGAAAAATTTATGATGTCAAATAAAATATAGTACTCCACCCTAAAAGAGCTAAGGGAGAGTGCTTACCAGCAAGGCAAGGAGCAATTCTTAAAACTCAGTGAAAATACATAAAAAGCATTACCCAACAGGAATATGGTCTTAGGTAGGAAAAAACACTGTCAATTGGTTGGGACTTGGCAGGGAGGATCTAGGTGAAGACATAGTGGCTCCTCACCCTTCTCTGGTTCTCAGATCTGCACATGGTTCCCATGGCCAAACATAAGGCAAATGACAGGGGTGCCCAATGACATAGTCCATAAAGATCAGCCTTCCAGAAAACAACAGGGGATAGAAGGACAGAGAGCAGATCAGGGGGGCAAATGGAAATAACAAGCTCACTACCCACTCTGTTGCTCTTGGTCATTTCCTACCTCATCACCTCCTTTTAATTCTTAGCATCGTATTCACAACCCTAATATTTTCTTTCTAATTTATGTATTGTTTCACTAAATATAAACTACAGATTTGTCTGGATAGGCCTATTAATTAGTATGTCCCAGTGTTGAAATCAGTGCCTATTTGCCTTAGGTACTTAATAAGATTTGTTGAATCAATAAGATAAGCAAGACTTCTATGATGAAAAAAAAAAAAAAAACATAACATTGAAAATCCTGTTAATTCTTGAGAAAATAATCTGTAGTTTATAGGAGAATTATATAGATGCTATCTCATTTTACATAATAAGAATTTTAGAATTAATCAGCTGTAGTCAACTACAAGTAATAAGTCAATTTTACAACTTCATAGCTATCAGGTTGACCACTTTGATTTATTATATCTATCACATGGAGATAATACTACCTGTTTCAGATTTAACATGGCAGTTAAATGATACATTTGATAGTCATTCATATCTTCATCCATTAATTTATTCATATAACAAATATTTTTTGAATACCTACTATGGCTTTATACTAAGCACTGAGATAGAGCAGTAAATAAAACAGCCCAAATTTACTGTCCTCATTAAGTTTGTATTTCAATAAGTCACCAGGGTCAGGTAGTCAGAATAGGTCTCACTAACATACCCAGAAGATGATCTGAACAGAAAGAAGAGCCAAGTGCAAAAAGCCTGATGTAGGGTCTTTCATCATTTCAGGGGACAGATGGGAGGTGACAGTATCTGGAGCAGTATACAGTGTGCACTTAGTGGGGACAAGACAGAACTAATATTGGATAGGAGTAGAGTATGTGGTGAGGACTCGGTATTTTCTCTGGTGATGCAGGCAGCTACAAAATGACACAGGACATGATCTGACTCACATTTTTATAGATGAGCAAAGAAAATTAGGCAGTTACAGAGGTATAGAATTAATTCACATAAGACACAGTAATATGAGAAGTTATCAGAGTCTGCAGCCCTATTTTTGAAGGTAGAGGTGAATTGATTTCCTTATGACAGAGTATGGGACTAAAGAATGAGAAAGGAGTCAAGGATGATGCTGAAGTTTGGGGTACGACCAATTGAAGGTGCTTAGGAGAGTTTCATTGTTTGTCTAATTTGTTTTCCACTTGACTCTTACCAAAGGGGGATTCACCTAGTTAATATTGACTGCATTGCCATGAAAATGCATCCAGTTACCATTACCTCACTGCCACAAATAATTGAGGAGACATCCGATCCTTAAACTTGGAGATGTTAACTTCAAAATACCAGTTTTTCATTCAAATACGTAACACTACACCTTAAACACAGAATACTGAACCTAGGGTAAGACACTGGCAAAATAAGTTTTAAAACTCCTCCAATTTCTGTGAATTTAGATCATAATAACTAAATTTGGATACATTTTGCAAAAATGAATTTTGATCCAGATTTAAGATTTAAGCAGTGGTTTTATATTTAATCTGTGCTAGATTAATTTATTTCTATTCAGAATGCTTGGGAAAAAATCAAGTTTTCATATTAATCAAATGATCTTTTTCATAAACATTTCTATCATATCAAACATAGGTTACTAAATTCTTTAGTGTGAATACAATGATGTACAATTAATATTGAGACTTTATTTAATAAAATTTAGTCTCTTCAATAATCCATTGTGCTTCTAAATGATAGAGAACTATAGCACAGTGAAGGATCCCAGCCTTTGAAGAAGGAAAAACTAAATTCAAATTTCCAGTTCCTTGCTAACTTTCTGGTACCATGGTCTTAGATCATGTTGCTTAGTCTTTTAGTTCAAGTATCTTTATTTATTTAAAAATGATTCCCAAAATAGTAAATCCTCACAGGATCATTAAGAATATTATATTCAAGCTTTTTATTTGTTTGAAATCATATCATTTGGAATTTATTGATTTAACATAGATTATGATTTTGATGTAAATCTACCAAAACAACCCTGAAGCCAATATGAAAATTTGCTCTTACATAGATATTCTCTAAATTCTATATCTTCTACTGCCACTCCAGAAACTCAGTAGTCTCTCTAAACTGTAAAACTTTGATCTCTGAGTATTGTGTATTTTTTTAATTTGATGCTCAATGTGACAATTTTATTTTGGAGGTAAATACATTTTTAGATCAGTATGAAGTACCTTTATAGTGTGATGAAGAAGCTGATATTTTCATTATGATTTAACATGTCAATCTTTCTAACTGCCAAAATGTATCAGTTCATTTTTAAGCCTTTAAAACATTGTGCAGACTGATAAGATTTCTTCTAAGAACTGGAAGCCAGAATAAGGCCACATTTAAAAAGAAAGGAAAATACTGTGAATTTTTCCTACTTATATTCTTTTCCTAATAAAAGATGCTTATGATTGCTGGATAATTACCAGCCACTTTGCTGGAACCCTGCTCTCTCCCTTGCTCACCCACAATGCACACTTAAATGACACCAGGTTGCATTCCTCACTCCACTCTACAAATTCACTTTCCTTTTCATTTCCTTACATATCAACTGGCTTTCTGAAGTTTGATCCTGACTTCTTTGTCTCACCTCTTAGAAACTTCCTTTCAACCTCTCCTTCATCAGTCTCTTTGTCTCTCATGGCAATCAAAAGTGTTTTATCTCTGAATTTCCTATACATTTTATCTGTTTAACTTTAGGGCTCTTGTCCAGCAGCTAGAAATGAAGACTCAGAGATTTGGAGTAAGAATTCTTTGAAAGTGATGCCAACATCAGATTTCTCATGACTGTCCCAGTGAGCCTAGCAGAGGGTAATCTAGGGACTTGATATGTAACTCCTGAATTAACTGTTATTTCAGAACAGTGTAAAGCTTTCACATTATAAATAGACATCAATTTATTCTCTAAAAGTCCACAGAAACAAGCATTATGGAAGCAGAAAACACATTGGACATGAAGTATAGTTTCAAACTTTACTTCCTGATTATATTTTAAGTGTAATAAAACCAGATTGCTTTACTGGCTAAATATGACTTTATCTCATTAATGGAATAAAGTGAGACTGCAGGTGACCTACTATGGTTAGACTGTCATATGTTTTGTCAGGTGTGGTTAGCCTGATACATCCATCAGCTCAAATGTCCATGTTAAGCTGACAAACAAAAGACGTGAGTAACTAGATGCAGTAGCACCCACCCACTAACTCAGGAGGCTGAGGAAGGAGGATGGCAAGTTCAGGACCAGCCTTAGCAACTTAGTCAGTCCCTAAGTAACTTATTGAGACCCTGTCTCAAAATGAAAAATAAAAAGGACTGGGGATGTGGTTCAGTGGTAAAACACTTGGGTTAAATCCCCAGTATACGCCCCCCCCCCAAAAAAGGAGTAAAAGGGAGCTGGAGTTGTGGCTCATTGGTAGAGTGCTTGCCTAGCACATGTGAGGTCCTGGGTTCGATCCTCAGCACCACATAAAAATAAAAAAAATAATAAATGTAAAAAAAGGAGTAAAAGGATTTCTATACATTTTGAAAGAACCTCTTGCATATAAGTATGAATAGTTTATCTATCATAACAGTTTTTATAGAGTTTCTATAAAATTTATTAAACTTAAAGGAGTTTACCTCTAGATTGATTTTTGAATGAATTTCCTTAGAAAATTGGCCTATTGGTCTGAGCCTATCCAAGAAACAGAGTTGAATACATTCATTACTCAATAGAATGTAAGGTCTCACAGAGCAGAAATTACATTATTTTCAATGACACTATGATTAAGCACAGCCCCTAATACATAATTAATATTTAGAAAATATCTGTTGAACTCAATTATTAAGAAAGTCTCTCAATACATTGGGTTACATATGCATTTTCAGAGGCATGTATATGATACAAAGAGATATAACAACAATCTCTGAATAAAACAGATGTCTGTAGAAAGCTCATCTCCATATGAGATGGGTTGAAAAAGTCTTCATATTCTTTATTAGTTTGTATCTCAAGCTTGTCAGCACATGTTCTTGAGCTTTTATCAGGTTCCCTACCTAGTTTAGTTCATGAACCAAATCAGGTTCTCTTCCTTGAAAAAAGCAATGAGGTGGGGCCAGTGGATTCTACTGCCTCCCAATATCTGTCATTCAACACTGTAGTGCTATTCAAGGAGGCTTAGAAACTACAGCTCTACCATTTGAGCTACCATACTTTTCCCCCTATTCTAAATAATCAGGTCATCCTTGTTTCTGTTTAAGTAAGAAAGAAGCAAACAGTTTCAACATATCCATTATTTCAAGGTCTTAAGGAATAAAGAATAAATTGTACAGTTGTTGAAAATATTTTCTTTATGGACTTTCTAGTGACCATTTTTCCCCAGAGTTCCAGGGACTATTTGTACATAGAAGATTTCTAGATTATTTTATACATGGATACCTGGAGATGATGGAAATAACTAGATATGATTTAATTCTAGTCCAGTGCCTACATTTTTTATTTGTTTTATTTTATTTTATTTTACTGGGGCTTGAACTCAGGGGTGCTTAACCCCTGAGCCTTCTTGCCAGCCCTTTTTATATTTTATTTAGAAACAAGGTCTCACTGAGTTGCTTAGGGTCTCCATAAGTTGCAGGGACTGGCTTTGAACTTTGAATTTTCCAGCCTCAGCCTCCTGAGCTGCTAAGATTACAGGTGTGCCTGGCTCCAATGCCTAAATTTAACATTTAAAGTAAGTGAGAAAAAAAATCAAATGCTATTCTAGATACCAGGTGTGGTGGTACAGGCCTACAATCCCAACAACTCCAGAGGATCCCAAGTTAGAGACCAGCTTCAGCAATTTAATGATACCCTTAGCAATTTAGAAAGACCCTGTCTCAAAAAATAAATAAATAAATAAAAAGGGCTGAAGTTGTAGTTCAGTGGCAAAGTACCCCTGGGATCTATCCCCAGTACAAAACAACAACAACAACAAGAAAATGCTGCAAGACTACTACTTAAGTACAAAACTAATCCTTCTACTCAGGATTAATAGCCAGGTGAGGACCAGATAAGTGTCCATTTCTCTATATCATGTATATTCTGGATGTGCATAGCAAAGGTAATATTGAACTTTTGAGATTCATTTGGGAAATCTGGATTTGTATATCTCACTACATGGTAATGTTTATAACTGAAACTACATAAACAAAATCCAACCTTTTCCAACATTGACATTCTATTTCACGAAGTGAAATTCCACTAGCATTATGGGCATCTTTATTATATCAGTACGTATAAACCATGTATCATCCATAGTTAATTTCCTCTGAATGGAAGGGCAAACATACCATCATTGTGCCTATGAACACTTAACAATTTGGGCAAAATCAAATGACATATATTGAACATTTTAGTGATGAAAATGCCTGTTAGTGACGCAAATGTATTTACTGGTGGTACAAGTCTTATGAGATACCCTCAGAAGAAACTTTTTAAGAAGTAGTTTCTGACTTTGAAGAACAGATATTTTAAAATACAATACTATGGTTTCATACATGAATAGCACTTTAGATTTCTTCTAACTTTTAAACATAGTGGATTAAAAATGTCATTATAACAAGTTTTCTAAACTTTCATCATTCAAATTAGTGTAATTTGAGGGAAGTTATTTGCTTTTAAATGATATGCATATTACTCATTGAGACACAGACTTCTAAGTGCCATTGTCCAGGAATGTTTTTACTCTTCTGATATAATATTTCCTTTAAGGAGAATTGATTCATTAATATCACTAGGCTATTTCAGAAACTTTTATTAATATTAATAACAGATACATAATTATGTTCTATGTCAATCTCCATTTATTTGAATTTTAAATTTGAATTTTATTTAAAAAACACTTATTTGAACATTGAATAATAAAATTAGCAAATAAATATAGATATTTCATGGACATAGAGAAAATAAAATATTCCATATGCCATTAATAATATCTGCCAGAACTCTGTGCTATGTTTCACAAACTATTTTCTGATTCCTTTGTGTATAATTGCAAAGATAATCTTAAATACTTTTATTTAATCAGTTCTTGTTATTTTGTAAAAGGTACTCTCCTCATTTCAGAGAAAAAAGTAATCTATTGACCACTTCTGTTGACCCATTAGCTTTCATACTTCCCTGTCAGTGTTTTGTCTTGGATCTTCTTCTTTCATTGTATATTTTGCATAGTTAATTTAATCTAGTCCCTGTCTTAGCATTTACTTTAATTATTTTGACTACCAAGCTTCTGTCTCCAGTCTAAATGACTCTTTTAAGCTGACGTGGAACTATAATTGCAATCTCTCTGGCATCTCTTGGTATCTCACTCTTATCTCAAACAAGACATGCTCCAAACTGAACTTGGCAACTCCATCACTGCCATCCTTCCTCTGTGTCTTAAGACAATCTGGCCAGAATTACCTTTTTACAATAACTAGGACACAAAGGCTCTTTCTCATTCACTGTTACAAGCTACTCTGCAGCAAACAGCCCAATATGTCTCCTTGGGTATTTCAAAAATTATAATATGGACTTCTTCAGCTTTACCAGATGTTTTCAAATTACCCTCCAAAGAATTAATATCAATTTATATTCCAGGCAGCACTGAATGAAAGTTTCATTTTCTGCACCTCCTAGATATCTGGTATTATCATGCTTTAATTTTTAACATTTAATGGCTATAAAATGCACTTTTATTATTGACTTAAACTTTATCCTTAATTACTGTTGAAGTTAAGTATCTTTTAAGAAATAAATTTATTTTTAACTGATATATAAAACCATAAAACATATCTTGTTATATGTTTATTTGTCCTTTGGTTTTCCTCTTCTGTAAATTACTTGTTGTTAACTTTGACCTATTTTCCATACTTTGAGGTTTTTATTTCTTTGATGCTATTATTATTATTATTATTATTATTATTATTATTATTATTATTTTAGTTTCTAAGAGTTCTTAACATTATCTGAATGAAAATGTTTTGTTAGTTCCAGTTCCATGCATTATAAACAACTCCCAGTTTCTGGCTTGCGTTTTAACGTTATGACAACCTTTTATCATATAGAAATTTAAATACTAATGTATTAAACTTCAATCTTTTCATTTAACCTTTAATGCCTTATTTGAAAAATCTGTTTAATCCAGAGTTACAGAAATATTTTCTTATGGCAGTTTTAACATTTTGTTAATCCCATGTAAGTCTTTAATAATTGTATTTATTTTTGTTTAAAATATGAAGCAGGAATCTAATTTTGATCTTTCCTTGTGAATATTTCTTTTTTCAATTTCCTTTTTCTTCCTTTTCCCAAATTTTTAATGCCTTTTTAGCTATACATTAAGGTCCTCATGAATGAGGGCTCTTTTAAGGTTCTCCATTCTCTTCAATTTGACTACTTGTCTATCCCTGTACGATTTTCACACTGCTTCAATTATTATAGCTTTATAGTATGTTTATACTACTGCTTTAGTTAAAAATTCACAACAAAACTTGTGAATTTTTGAGTGGGGCATATCATTATTTTTCATAATGTCATAAATGACAATATTCTATTCCCCATGGTATTGGCTCAGGCTCTTGCACAAAGAAGTGCAAAATAAGCTCATCCACCCATCAATATTTGTTACTGTTCATGTGGCAGCTCAGTTGGGTTTGTCAACCAGAAGCCTTAGTATTTTCCCACATTGGTCTCTCTATATGGTTTTTGGGCTTTGCAGAGCAAAGAAGCCAGGAAGAAATGTTCACAAAGCAAAGGTAGAAGTTGCAGGTATCACAAACCCCCTCCTCCAAAGTCTGTCTGCAATGTACTATGTTCTATCTGTCCAAATAAGTTCAAAAGAAGATTAAATGATTGAAACTCCTGATGGAAGAGTGGCAATATTGCATTACTAAAAAGCAGACGGGAAGGGGAATAGTGGTGTGACCATCTTTGGAAATAACAATCTACCACATACTGGCAAGGCAAATCTTACTTTCCCATTATATTTTTGAATAAATTTGGGTGTCATCTAGTCCAATTCCATCCCAAATTATTTTTAAATGGGAGTATGAAGTAAAGTTGCAAATAAAACTCCTTGAAGAAGTATTTATTGAGTGCCTTCCATATGATACCATTACTGATGTTTAAATGAACAAAGCAGAGAAAACCCCATATCTCAATGAGTTTATGTTTCAGATTGTGTAGAGAAAATAGAAATATTAGTTTTCATCTTATAATCACTGAACATATTTTGCTTTTAAAGTTTAATTAGGTCTTCTTTTATGTCCTTCACTGAGATGTTATAATTTCTTCTCACAGACTTGAGGCTCATCTTATTTACTCTTGAATAACTTCTTGTCTTGTTCCTGCTACTTGAACTAAGCTCCTAAAGGGCAAAAGTTATAACTGCTGTGTCTGGTACATTACCAGATATAGAAGGACAATGTAACTTGTCAAACAGACTGAATGAATAAAAGCACTCTGTAGTAAAAGTTCTAATTTTCCATGGAAAAATAAATTTGGAAATCTAAACCATGCCTGGCCAAACTATATGAACTAAGCAGCATTCACGTGGATTGCCATCATCATACACCTATGGAGAGCCCCCTGTATAAAAGCCAGTTAGTATTGTAGGGAAGAGATAAAACTGAGCTATTTTAATGATTGAAGAAAAGAAAAAATAAGGAAGAAAAATGTTCTTCACCATTTAATTGACATTTAAAGTAGTTAAAAATGTGTTTGCCTAGTCTTAGCTAATCGTACCTTTAATAACTTCAAGTTTTGCTTCTAAATTGGTTACAGTGTAAAACAAATTGGCCACTTAATAAAAGGGATAAAGCTCAGTGTGAATCTCTTTAAAAACAGAAATCTATGCACATTCCTATTTTCAGACCCTCAATTACCAAATATCTGCAATTTCTGGTTTTATAAGCATATTCATTCTAAAAATATGAAAAACTCAGCTGAAGTAATGTTATAACACCAAATGATATAAAAATAGTGTTAGGCACTGAGGAGATCTAAGATTCATGTTGCAATTCTTCACTCCCAAGAAAGGTATATTCGGACACAATACCACTCTGTCATCAAAATGCCATCAAAATCTTGACTTGCCATCAAATGGAATTTCTAAACATTCCAAGTTTTGATATATAGTTAAGGAATCAACTAATGACAATTTCTCTATATTTAATACTATTTATAGTACACAACCACAGATCTTTGTATATCGAAGAAATATCATGAGCAAGTTTTATGACACATCAATTCCCTGAGAAGCTTCACACATTATCTAAGTAATTTAAAATCTGCAGAATGTTGCAATATGAAATGTAGAACTAGGAAACCAGAATGGGAGGAATAGGAAATGTGGGCTCAGCTAACAAAATACGCCACACCACCAAGATGGAACTCCGCACAGGGTTCTCTTCCTGCCACTTCTGTTTTAGTATTCTAGGGTTCTCTTCTATTCATACCAAGTGCATGACGATGATTTCTAAATCTAGATTTCTAGCCCATGATCTTTCATTTGAGCAGCAAATCTGTTCCCGACTCCTCTGAAATATCACTGCTTGGAGACCACAGAAATACTGCAGTCTTAGCAATCCCAAACTGAATTCATGATTTCTACTTCATTTGCCCCCTCCTTTTATATTTCTGATCTCAGTGAATTGCAACAGCATCCTCTGAGGTCTGTATGATAGATCCTAAGTGTCATGGAATACATCTTTTTCTCTCTTATTTCCCACATCTAATCCATTACCAAGACCTAGAGTTTACACAGGATGTCTTCTTTAATATCACATTGACCAGTTTCCACTTCTTACTCATTGCTACAGCCTTGTTAAAGTCTTTATCATGTCCATCATGGACCATGGTAGCAGTCACCTAGCTGGACTCCCTGCTTCTAATTCTATATGTTTTTTAAAAAATATTTTTTAATTGTAGATGAACACAATATCTTTATTTATTTATTTTTATGTGGTGCTGAGGATTGAACCCAGTGGCTCATGTGTGCGAGGCAAGCACTTTACCACTGAGCCACAACTCCAGCCCTAATTGTGTCTCTTTTAAACCATTCTCCACACAGTCACCAGATGATTTATAAAGTGCAAAGAAAATTAAATTACTTAACTGTTTAATACCTTTCAAAGGTTACTAAAATTTTTATAGGATCAAGTTTCAAATCCAAGCATTATTTGAAGGGTCCTTTATGACCTGGCTCTGGTCTAGATCTCTAGCTTTTTCTTGATTCTCTCCTCACCTGCTACCTATAAATAAATTCTTAGTTTTGCTAACATTGATCTCTCTGCATGAAAGATCCCCTCCCCATCTTTAACCTAATAAACTCCTCACCATTCTCAATGTCTTAAGCAAGTATTATTGCCTCTATAAACATTTCTAGAATTTTATGAAGTTCTTATAATGTACTAGACATTGCACTCAGAGGTTTATTACATTATTGTATCAACATATTCAGTAAACATTTTCTTTTCACATTCTCTATAAAAATGCTTGTAAGTGAATCCAGTATGTTTTATTTTACCTATTAATATTTTCATTTTCTTTACTAGCCTAAAAACACATAGATTTTATCTTACTCTCTATTGCCTAAAATACTCCACTGCACATGTAGGTCTCAAAGTTCTTTTGTGAAGAAATTTCTGATGGCTCTAAAAAAATTGATATTATAAGTATATCTTAAATAATCTCATAACTACTTAGAGGTTCTTCCAGTACAAACAGAAATGTTCTCAGGTGTACTTTAAAATTTTTTATATGATTCTGGATCAAAGTAATTACCTACCTAACTAACAGTAGTTGTGCAACAAAAGCAAAGGAGCAACTCTGACTTTATGATATCAGTCTCAAAGATAAGCCAATTTAATAATGCATGTTTGAGTTAATAACATACACATTTATTTAAATTAATTTCAGCCTATTCAGATTTTTGACTTGGTCTCCTTATTGGAAAAAAGTATTTTCTAAAGGTACATCTAAAAATATTGTCTAAGGAAGCATTTGAAAATTTTACTCTAAAATTACCTTGTTAAACATAGTAATTCTAAACAATTCCTTTTGAGCTACAACTAGGAAATGTTCAAGCAATACAGCTGTTGAGAGGCTATGATTCAGCTTTGTATTATTATCATATGACATTAAATCAAGAGACTTAATACCTTGATGAAATGATAGTAGGAAAAGTTATAGATCCATTGATAAAATAGTCACAAATTTCCCAAAACTTTTAGATGTGGTGGCAAAAAGTAAGAGAAGATTATTTGCATAAAAACAGGTTCTTCATCTTTTCACAGAGTCAAATATTTCACAAGACAATGCTTTGTCTTATTTCAGCTTCCTAATAGTCTAATATTCCATAGTTATGGCCAATTTAGCCCATCGATTCACAGGCTAAGGTATAATAAAAATGAATATTACTAACATACAATCTAAGTATAAGGTACATGTTTATTACCAAATAACTAGAAACTCTTTCTTCTTTCATTTACCTTTATTAAATTATTTCAACTAGATTTGATTTTTAAGACCAGCACTCTAATTTTTGTGTCCCCTCAGCAACTAATAAAACTTAAAATTTCTGAAACTTAACTAGAATATTTTGAACCAAATTCTTTTCTGTTTATGATCTCAAATAAATCTTCTAGATTCTTGCCATTTAGGTAAATATATTCCTTATTTATAAAATGAATCACTATTTATATATATTGTTTTCAATAAATCAGGGTTCTTGAACATTCTTTTCCCTCTTTACTAGGAAACCATTTCCCTATTCTTTTGCATTATTTCCTGAGCAAGTTTGCCATCTACATACTTCATTAAATAATCTTATATCTCATTCCATCATAACAATCTCTAAGAGAATCCCTTCTCCAGCAGGGGAAGTCACCAAATTTGCTGCTACTTCCTATTCTTTTCTCAGTGGCTCAAAGAGGTATTCAATCACCCAAGCCTGAAATCTGCAGTTATCCATTCCATTTTCACACCCATAATTGGTCATTAAAACCTATTGATTCTTTCTCTTGAA
The DNA here is from genome assembly GCF_048772815.1 of Callospermophilus lateralis. Lineage (NCBI taxonomy): Eukaryota > Metazoa > Chordata > Mammalia > Rodentia > Sciuridae > Callospermophilus > Callospermophilus lateralis. Next base: position 39,779,268 of record NC_135319.1, read on the forward strand.
AATATTGAAAATCCATTTGTTCCTGTTCACATTCAGTACCACTGCTTCATCATTCATCAATTGGATTATTGTAGTGATTTTCTAATTGGACTCTCTACCCCTAGCCTCAGCTATATCCCCTCACTTCTCCACATTATTCCCATCCCAGTTCATTCTTCTATAAAAATATAATTATATTTCTAAAATTAAAAGGATGATGCCATTCGTCTGCATAAATCTTGCAGTATTAACAATAATCTACAGAATGCAAACCATAACCTTAATATGGCATATAAGCATGGCCTTTATGTATTTTATGTGACTTATGTTTCATCCATCTGCATATATGATCCCAGTCTGCAAATCTCTTACAATACACAAAAATATGTGCTTCCTTCCATGTGCTATAAGTACTTGGTAAACACTATTGTTTTAGTACTAATTCCAAAAAGAAAATATTTTAATTCAAAATGGAAGACAATGCTATTTTTTAAAAGAATAGAAAGTTATAGATATATAGCACAAAATAAAATATAACTATAATAAAAATATATCAATAATAAGAATAAAAAGGGATTAAAATGACTAAATTTGTAAAAGAAATTGAATTTTAAGTTGAATTTTTAAGTTCTTTGCAAAAAACACAACTAAAATACAATGACACACTACAGTTAAAAGGATGGAAAAAATATTGAATAAAAGACCGTCTATAGATATCAAAATCAAAGATGGTCCATTCACTTACACAAAATAATGTAATATTTGCATATATACTATCTTCATCCTCCTACCATCATCTTTAGATTACTTATAATACCTAATATCATGCAAATGACATACTGTCATACTGTATTTTGTATCCTTATACAAAGAAAGGTCTGTAACATGTTCAGTACAAATACAAATTTTTTTACAAATATTTTAAATTAATGGGTAATTGAATCCACAGATTTGGAAACCACAGATGAGGGGTGCAACTGGGCAACTGTAATATTTAAATATAGGTTTAAGATTTTTAAGTATGTTAAATATAAATGTGGGGCAAAATTAATACAATTGAAACAATATAGAAATACATAAATTCATAAGATTTAAAAATTAAAGATGTTCATACTACTTTTAATCAATTTAAAATGAAGGTTAGACCTACATATTTCATTTATCAAAACTTTTTCTTTCAAAATTATCATTTATTTTATTCTTTTCAAATTTCTCAGGTAAAAGACCTATAACTGAACTACAGTGTAAATTGACAAAATAACGGCCTTGTTTAATATACACTAGAATCTGAACTTATTGGCCTTCTGTATAACATTTTTAAGAGAAAAGTGAAGGCTCCTGAAAAATAATATAGAATCAGAGTACTTAGATAAATGAGCACATAATATATAAATTAATACCATCATCTTGTACTAATTTCACAGAAAAGTGTGATTTTTAGCTAGCATGGATCAGAATGTGATTAAGCAATAAGATCCATTTATCCAACTTCAATCACTACTGCCTCTCTTATCTGATGATAGAGGTGTTCAGGCAGCATCCCTTTTAGGTCATAAAAGAAATCCTATTAAATGTCAACCTATAAATGGTGCTTCTAGAAACATAAAAGCTGTATCTGGGTTAGTTTAGGATGAAATGGGGCTTAACTTAGCCAGAAAGTGGAAATGAATAATGTATATTTCATGTCTTCATGTAAATGATTCTCAATTTCACTATATTATATCATTTAAGCTTAGCTGGATTTCACATCACTGACAAAGAGATTACTTTACCATCAAATTTTCAGATTTAGATACTAACACTGGTTTTGTTTTCCTAAAATCTTTCTCTAGTAACAGAAATTTATTCAGAAATGGTAATTAAAAGTCATTGAAGGTCACTTGATTTGTTGTATTGACTTTATATCAGTGACCAGATTTTACCAGTCACTGGTCTGTCAACTTCAATACAAGGCATGCATTTATCTTACTAACAGTTCAATTTGTGGGATAGCTGTTTTTCACAATTAAAACTACCAAAGCTTCAATATACATGGAAATTATCATGACAGCATTCTTTCCACATTTCTAACAATTCTGGAAAACTATTACAGAAATATATAGAGATGATTACATCTGGTTATCTGAGGATGGCTTTTAAGATTGTGAGATAATCTCATGAAAAACATTTATATAAATCTTTAGATAAATTACAAGTGCTGAAGAAAAAAAAGAGGCTTTAGAACAAATTTACAAAACACTACTGTATAAATAATTGATGAGGAACAGAAGTAAGAGAGGGCTTATACTACTCTTACTAACAGAATGGATAAGACAGCTAATGAGGATAGCTGATGGAGAATTGGCACAAGGTTAACTGTAAGAGAAATAAAGCTAACATAATCATGGAGATGATGCTGTCTGCTACCTAGTTAATTCTATGACAGAAAAACACCACTTACACAAAATCTTCCCCTTGATTTTGGGGCCAGTTTAGTAGAAATAGAATTATAAAAAATGAGGTAGGAATCTTAAAGATCACCTCCTCTAAATCTTATATCTAAAAAGAAGCCATGACGTCATATAATTTATTCAAGAAATAGGAATCAGATCTGCTGCCTCCAATTACAGGGCTCTTTCCATTGAATTAATCTGAATTAGATGTGTGGATTCAATAGAAGCAATCTTGCTATAAAGTCAATTAGTATGAGAACAAGTCCTCTCCCACTCCCATCCCAACCCCCTGCCACTGACAATTACAATAAACTTCTATGGGAAATGCATTATGAGGAGTAGAGAAGAATGCCAGTGCAATTCTGTTAAAGCTAAAGCAATCTGAGAATTTAATTTTGGTATGTCTAGCCAAAGTCAATTACTCATGCACAACAGGCTGGAAAGTGACCAAGAGCTGACTCAGTAGATTTCAAACTCCTCTTTTGAATTAAACAACAAAAAAAAAATGGGGAGAGAAGATAGGAAGTAAAAAAAAAAAAAAAGGATATAAATTGAATAAATTAATAGCTGTACAGTGAAACAATGAAATCACAAAATGTGTATTCATCTAAAGAATACTAGGTAATCAGGGAAATTGATCTGAAACTGAAAGAAGGTATGACAGGAACTCAAGACCAGAGATAGTGGGATCAGAGGATTGTGGAAATGAGAATAGGTGCCATAGACATGTATGAAAATTCAGAGGTATCTAGACTTTTTCATCAGCTCAAAATAAAACTTTCTCACTTAAAAAATTTTTAATACATAAAGACCATTCAACATTACATACAGAAAAACATTCAAAAAACTAATTTTACAAAGGAAGTTACCACAGGACTCTTCCAGTAGATATTAATTATACAATTTGATTTATAAAACTATATTGTCAGGAACACATCCAGAACACACACACACACACACACACACACACACACACACATACTTTATTTTAAAGCATATGAAAACAATGGTAATGGTAATATAAAAAAAATCCACCCATTTTTACTAACTATCTCTCTCCCTTTTCTTTTGTCTTCTTCTTCCTTCCCCTATACCTCTCTCTCTCTCTCTCTCTCTCTCTCTCTCTCTCTCTCTCTCTCTCTCTCTCATAGCCTTCTCATCATCACTGATCATCTTATGAAATTTGCTCATTCCTATAGATACATTTGCTATAACCAGGCATTTCTCTTTCAATCAGGGCTTTACCATAGCTAGAAAATGGAAATTGGAGAAACAAAAGGTACAGAAAATACTGCTAGTCTTAGAATCAAAAGACCTAGGTTCTCAGGTGGTTAGTACCTAGGTAACTGACCATTCTCTAGCAATAGAAACTCTTAGTAGCTTAGTTTCTCCATCCTAAAAAAAGAGGTTGGATTGGGTCATCTCTAAGCTTTTTGACAGCTTGAAAGGAGCCAATGCATTAATTTGTCCTGTTTGAATTTTCCTCACATTCTCTTTGATAAGAAAACAAGAAGCTTTTGCAAAACAATAATTGTTTCTTATCTTAATCTTCAACATACATACCAAACTGCTTTACTGTTTGCCAAAGGCCCCAGTGGACAAATAACTTGAAAAATCTTCTAACTCAGAGCAGTACCACACATCTCAGGTCACTATTTACATTTTATTTTGATAGAAAGATTTTTATAAGTGAAAATGTTTTTAATGTTTAGCTGAAATAATTTAATGATATGAAAAGTAATGCTTTCTACAAGGCTGGATATCAGTTCAAGCAATGGATAAGAGCTACTTCTATTTGTAAAGTATCCAGAGTTGAAAAGCAGAAAACCAGTGGGGAGGGGAAAATTGCTTATTTATGGAAGTCTAACATTACATCTTCGACAAAAGCGACAAAGGTAAATTATCTCATAGCTGGGCTTAATGGCTCTAATGACCAGCTCAAAGTGAGCCATTTATCTAAGTATGCCTGCTTACTTGTTTGCAAAAATCAAGCTAACATAGTACTAAGTTACCATGTAAAAAAAACATTTATTTTTAAGTTTCAGAATCACTGACCATATTACACTAAGCTAAATAATATATTTAGTTTTTTGTATAGCATGTATTTGGTTATACATATCTTCATATAAGCAAAAATCAGTGTTCGAATAAATTGAAACTATGAAAGGATAAAAACAATATCATTATTCGTATAAACATAACAAAGTTTATGTTTTAAATATACTCTCCATAAGACCTGTGACTGCTGAGTAGAATATAATCATCAGTTGCAACATTGCTTTCATGCTAATTATGATACTGCTTATAATGCCATGGTTCTTCCAAAGGCCACTAGCATATGCAGTCTTTTAGCTGCAATACTCAAACATAATTACAATGCCCTTCTCAATTCAAACACTCTGCATCCTGCCACAATTACCTCATTCCACACTCAATTCCTGCAGAATCAGACTGTTCCAATTATTCAGCCATGATGCCTGTGCCTATGACTAATCTAAGATAAATCTGGAAAACAAACAAAATTAATGTCCATGCCTTCCTGTCCCTTTTAACCATTCCCCTCCTTTCTTTATTGGTTTCTCCTTTAAAACTAATGCTGAGTAATGAGGAATACTTCCAGCAAAAAAGAGTTTCACATGCTGCCATAAGTCTTCAAACAAGGCTCACATCAGTATTTCCCAAAGTTCATGCCAACTTCACTACTCTTGAAAGAAACTCTCAAAAAAAAAAATCAGACAAATGTAGGTTGGGGATAGAACCCAGGGGAATAGTGCATGGCCCTGGGTTTGAACCCCAGCACTGCAAGATAAAGAGACAGAGACAGACAGATGAAAAGTTCTAAGATCAACATTTGGGGGATACTTGGCATACTATGTTCCCAATGGATTCCCCAAATCTATTCACCTTTTAAAGGCTCTTAGAAGTCCTGTAGTAAAAAATACACACACACACACACACACACACATACACACACACACACACATAAACAATGTACACATATATAAAATCTATATTTAACCAATCCAAATTGGAAATTTATTTTACCATGAAACCTATTTCATAGCATTTTAACAATATATCTGATAACTAGTGGCAAATATCAGGCATTTATTTGCCCTTATGTAGAATTTAACTGCTGCAAATCTTTTTCCCTTAAACACTAGAATTTAACTAGTTAATTGAGCAATCAATACAAATTAAGAGGTTACTTTTAAATAGAATCATATGCTATCTCTATCAAAGAATGGTTGATTTTAACATTTATTTGCAAGGTATAAGCCAAAGTGCAGAATACTGTAGAAGTTTTATTTGTGAGATTGTACTGTGCACATGTGTTTTATGATGTGTGAGAAATATCACACATGAGAATTGGGACTCTGTGTACTCACAGTGGACATTGTGGAGCAATGATTACAAATACTAAATGAAGATAATATTTGCAGACATGTTAAACCATTTTTTCTCATTTGACAAAAATACAGTCAGTTATCTGCATTTTGATACAAATAGAAAATAAAAATAAAATTATAAAACCCCCTGCCTAGATCTGTCTGTACAGCCTTGGCTGTGTCTCAATTAGGTATTTGGCTCATGACTAATATGTACGTGATTGACTGGAGTCATTAAATTAAGAAGTCCTGAATTTTGATTTCTATTGAAAGGTTTCAGAGAGAGATTTTTGCTTTGCAAGTCTACTTATCAGTATTTTGTCTCATCATTTACATGATTTCTTCCTGTGTTTAAGCAAATCAAAACATGGACAAAAGGCATAAGCCAACTATTGATATTCATGTGCATCAAAGAATAAAATGATAGTTATGGGAATGAAAAAAGGTCAGAAAGCACAGGCGCCTTTAAACTGAAGTTGGAAACTCTACCCAAACACATTTTTTCTGGAACATTTTTGATGCATTTTGCTTCTGTTAAAGTAGTAGCATATGTAAGGAAGCCCCCCTTGCATGGTGTCTGACACTTCCTCTCTGTCAGCTTTTTATTCCCATATGGCTCTGCCCTCAGAAATGCTGATCACAGAACTTTTGAAACGCAAAATATTTGTAGGCAATCTTTTCAGTGGAAACTGGCATTATTGCCTGCAACCTCAATCCATTCTAACAGAGGACTACAAAACTAAGCCTACAGTAAGTCAAGACAACTGACAGTACTGTCAGGTAGCTAAAATCCTTAGTCTAACAAAACAATGCTTTTGAAAGACTCCTATGCTCACTGATGAATGCTTTTTAAACTCACAACATGTCAATTATTTGCAATCTCTTATTTTTATAAAATATTTGCTGGTTCTGGGAAAATTTGCAATTTTTTGATTCTGATTCTTTGCTTAAACAGAAATACAATTTTGTTTAGTCCTGAAAAGCCATCAGTACTTCCAGCCAAAGGGAAAATATCTCCAGTAAAATGCATTATTTTAAGAACAGATTCTGTTATTACCCTGTGTCATCCCAAAGAAACAAACAAAATGAGGAAGATTCTATTTGTTGTTATTTACTAGCCAAAACTTCAAGGTAGTTTTATAGAGATATTCACGAAAACAGAAAAGAGTACACAAACATGGTTTTGTTGTTTTTAACTACAATTTAATTGATATGCTTTCCCTTTGTTATTGATTCTTTTCCAGCAAAGATAAATGCTAATACTTTCTCTGAACAGTTCATTTAAAAAATGGTTTCTTGATTTTGTTTTAATGTTTTATGTTTTACTTTTTCATTGTATATAGATGATTCCCAAAACTAGACAAAGTTTCTGTTCAATAGAAAATGGTGGCACATGATCGAAACCTTATCCCTTACTACTTTTTCATGTCTTTAGCAATATCCTAATCAATGTAGAAGTGGCATAATTGAAGGACAAAAGGCACTTGGTCTAAATAGACATATTTAAATGACTTCCTCCAGCTAGGTATAAGTCATTTCCTTCATTGTATTTTTCCAACTTGAAATTACTTCTTTCTTTACCTGTTCATTGTTTCTCACTTCATGGGCTACAGGTTGTATGTAGGAGGGAATTCTGTACATCTAGTGATTATTAAGTGTTACTCCTAAAAGAAGGAATGAATAAGGGAAGAAAGGAGCAAGAGTGAGTATCTAATGGATTGAAAAAGTCTGTGGTCCCAAATAGCAATGAATATCTGAATGTACCAAGCAAAAGTAAAGATAACACCTTGCCTATTTAATCCATTTTTTTGTAAATAATTTATTTCTAAATGATTTAGTATACTTTTTCATATTTCAATTACTGTCATAGAATAACAGTAATTATGTACTACCTGTTGAACTGTACACTACCAGGTACTTTATAAACAACTTTACAAGCATCTTGTGGGGTAAGTGCTGCTATACCTCTTTAACACAGGGAAATGGGAGGCACACAGAAGTGAAGATACAGGTCACGAAGATAGAAAGTAGCAGAGCCAGGTTTTCAACTTTCTTCTGCCTGATCTTAAAGTTGTTCTCTTATCTGTATCACACCACTAAACTGTATTTGTTCAGTTTTCTCAACGATTGGTGTTTTATTGTGACTTGCTTTATAGCTATGGGTAAGAGTTTTCTTTATTTTTTAATATCTTTTTTTATGTCTTATGCACTTGCACAAAATTCATATATTTTGTAGCTTTCATTTTCTGGGGATGAATCCCCCAGATCTTTTTGTTTTCTTATAACTGCACTTTTTACACACTAACATAGAACTCTTAACTATTTGCCTTAGAAGATTTAGAGTTGTGTATTAGAAAGTTTACAAGCTATATACTTAGAGTTTAAACTCATTTTAGTCTTGAACAATTATAACGCCATCAGCATTCTGTAAGATTTAAAGTCTTTAATGGTAAAAAATATTAAAAATAAATTAAATATTCAAACATTTAAATAAATATTTAAAATACATTAAATATTCAAATATTTAAATATCTTTAAATATTCAAATTCTGCTTGATATATTTGTTCCCTTTATTTCTTCAAAATTATCATCTTAAAAATCATTTATTTTTTTATTAGTTTCTGTATTTTCAACAATTATGCCTGTGGGACTCCTGAACCAGACTTTATCCTCAAACTCCTCAGTGTCAGTTCCCCTTTAGCATCAATGCATTGAACTGAAATTAGAATGTGATTCACCGTAGATTTCCAAGGACTGAATAACCTAGGTATTTTTCCTCTTCCACTATTTGGATATTAAAATTAAAGTAGCTAACTTTAAAGTAGTTTCTTGATTACTTATTCTCTTTAACTAACCTATAGTTCACTTTTATCTGACTCTTTTAATACAAAATGTCCTTTAAAAGGTACATTTCTTGTGGAACTTTTTTTTAAATTTTTAATCATCAGATGTTTTTTGCTAATTACTAAACAGCCCTTTAAAGATATATTTCTTGTGGAATTAAAAAAAACTTTAAGTATAAAATATTTTTGCTAATTACTAAAATCATGAAATAAGATTTAACAAACAGGACTTTCACACTGTATGCAATCTAACCCCATTGAGACTTTAATTAGATCAAACTTGCAATTCAGATCCTAAAACCTGAAAATATGAAGAAAAGACCTTTCTTTGAAACCACTGTGTTTCCATGTAAAATTTATTCCTACCACTTGAAAATCCATAATTTATTACAAATAAATATGTCAGAAAGTTTCTACTCTGTGTTGAATTTATTTATAAAAATTAAGAATTTGATTTTTTAAAAATATCCTTACTTTAAAAAATTGAAATAATTCAAACAGTACATACAATATATAATATATTCATTCTAAAATATCTACCATTTCAGATTTTGATTCAAATATGCATAGAAGAATATATAGGAATAAAGATCAACAGGTAGTGAAGAACTATTTTGTGAAAATGGACACATACTACCCCTGCTATATTAAATATGTGCACTATGTTCAATGTAACTATACTCAATTTAGTCAAAGTACACAACTTTAAATAAAGTTAATGCATTTAATGAACTGAGATAAATATTTCTTAAGCCCTAAATTATATTAGTTATAGGAAGGCATGTATTTAAAACTTGGAGACATTACTTGACAAAATATGAGGAAAAGACTAAGTTATTAGTCTTTTCTCCTTTTACCAATCTGATATTTTTAGTTGTTATTTTCTTGTTTGTTTGCATCATTCCATTTTATTCAATAACCATAATGCCCTTGATTTTTAATTTTAGTTTTGAATTAACTGATTGAAATCTTCTCTGCAGTTTTTTATTTGGAATCTCTCTAAACTGAATTCTTTGTGTTTTTTTTTTTTTTTTTCACCTCTTGGAAGGCTGAACTTTCCTGTAGTTTGCTTTGTTTTAATAAAAGGAGGGATTATTCAGCTTTTGTTTTATTTTCTCAAAATTCTGTGGATAAGCTAAGCATTTCTTCTCATCTTGGCTGGCCTGGCATATGTCTGAGGTCATCTGGTGGCTTCGTAGGGGCTGGATAGTCTAGAACAGCCCATTTATGTGTCTGGCTCTTGAAAGCTGGTAGATCTAAGGGACCTCAGCTAGGACAGTAAACACAACCCTGCTCCATGTCATTTCTCGTCCTCCAGTAGGCTAACTCAGGCATATTCATGAAACTTGTGAGAAAAATGAGAGAGAAGACCCTAATGCATAAGCACTTTACAAGGCTTTCTTTCCATTGTGGTTATTTATATTTTCCTTATTTTTATTTTTCCTTTAATGAGGATTTATACAATTTTGCTGGATTTCTTACAGGCTCAAGAATGTGCATTTGTATTTAGATTGTATACATTTAAAAGAAAAAATCAGGTAGCTATAAAATCTTGGATTACATATTCTTGTCCTCAAAAGTTTTAGACATGCTGTGGTATTTAACATTTAATGAATCCTTGGAAAGAATAATTTCCTTCCCCTCTCCTTCACTGTTACTTTGTATTTCATGCTAGGACATATACATTAATTTGTTCATTATCTAATGTTTACTAACCCACCACAATAATACAATGTCCATAAAACCAGAGTTAGACTTTTATATCAGGAATTTCTCTTTAACTATTTTAAAATTCAGGTATACAAATAGTATGTTGAATTCCTTTTTATTTTTTTTCTATTTATATCATCTTTCCAGAATCAATATCATATGGTTAGATATTTAAATTAAATCTGGCAGCATCTTTTTAAGGTCTCTACATACCTAACTTTGTCGTCAGTTATGTTCATTCAATTTGCTGCTATTTTCACTGCTTCTAATATCTTCTATTTAAAACTTTTATCTCCCATTTTTCTCTTGATATGTATTACTTCTTTCATATGTTTTTCATTTAATTTCTACATTGATTCCCATAGATTATTTTGAAGGCTTTTAAATTTTAAAGTGTATTGCCTGTGTCATATCCATTATGATTTTTTCAGCCAGTGAGTTAAGTTTTATTCTCATTTCTCTAAGTTTCTTTGGGAAACATTTCTTGTGATTTTTCTTATATTGCTCTTGATTGTGTTATCTCTTTAGTTTTCCTTGTGATTATTACTCATAGTCAATTTGTACAGATTGAGAGAATGAACAGAAATAGTCTGCATTCTCTTGGTAGACTTTTTACTTTATTCCTATGTCATCAAATCTTTTATTTCTTTTTACCAAGTCACACCTCTCCGTGTTTAGTTCTATGTTAGGTTTGTATTTTCTAGGTCTCCTCTCTGCTTTTATCTCTGGCATTCTCTGGTTCTCAAATTTGGATATAAACAAGAACACTGTTATTTTAATGTATTTTTCTTCAGCTATCTCTCTCAGATGCCTCAAAGATTCACAGTTAATCCTCTGGTGTTCCTTTATGTATTGCTTCGCTCTGAGTCAGGGATCTTTCAACTTGCTTTTGGGGAACTTTTATCTACTGAGTACTATGGCATTATAAAGAAAATAAACAGATGCACACATGAACATACATATGAACGCACATGTACTAGGGAAGAAGAAGATTACATGTATCATTTTAAAATGTTGTTATTTTTTAAAGTTGCTACTATAGTCATGACAACTAACATGTTTCATAATTACATGAAGGCAAATATATCGCTTTCCCACATAAGTTAGAATAATCTTTGATATAGTAACAGAAAGCTCACAATGTTTAAACAAAAACTAATTTGTTACTAAAAAAAAAATTAGTACGTAGTGGCACCTAGTGTTGAATTGGTACATTAATGACATGAAGCCTAGTAAAACTCTAATTATTTTTGGCTTAACATCTCATGGCCCCAAGGTGGCTGCTATCCTACAGGCCTCAAACTTGTGCTTAGGGCAAGATAAGGAAGGATACTATCAGTCACAACTTTCTCTGCTAGAAAAACAGAAGCATTCCTACCTCCCCACCACCATATCACCTCCAGCAAATTTCTGCCCACATATCAATAGAGATTTTTTGGTGCTAAAATGTAAGCATGGAAAGGAGGAGAGGGTTGCGAATCAAACCCCAGATGCTGAGAACTCCTCAACAGAAAAAATTAGAGCTTATCTAACTTTGTATGTTCAGAACTTATCAGGATTCCACATATTTGTAGATCTTAAGTAAATATTTATTATACTTCTTTATGACTAACATTATTTATTGTTTTTTGAACCTAAGATTGATTTAATTAACATTTTCAAAAAAACATTTACCATGGATCTTGGACAACTATAGTAGGAAATTTAGAAATATGTATCTTTATGCTTTCATACTATTAAATTAAATTAAGATTCTAGTGATCAAAGATATCAATCTAGAACTTCATGTAATTAAAATTGTGTTAAAAGACTAAAATCTATGAAATACAAAATAAGTTTGGAGTGATGAAGAAGATGTGAGATTAGGCCCATATTTGACTATAAAATGCTTTTCTGAGTAACCCCTCCATTTATCTTTCCTGCATCATCTCTTACTCTACACTCAAGAACTAGTCTATTCTAATTTTAATGATAAATTACTCAGGAGTTTACATGTGAAGTAGAATACACTACTAATAATAAAATATTAGGAATTAAGCTGTAAAGTGCAGAGTACCAGAAACTACTTCATAATGCTGCTTTAGGTTTTATCATTAATATTTACAGAAACTTTGCATTCTATTACATAATATAAGCATGTTGGGTATACCATAAAATAGAATTTTCCTAAATGTTTTAGTAGAATTAAAATTTAAAGATGATGCACAAAATTCATCCTGAGTTTTGTTTGATAATGATGATGACAACAGACCTACATAGAAGGTTTACCTGTGCCAGGTGCTTTTCTAAGCACCTTACATATATGAATTCATTTAATCCTTATAACAACTCTTGGATTGTTAGGTACTACCATCACCTACACATACAGAAAAGGAAACTAAAGTAGAACTACAAGAGTTCATTTGCCCAAGGACCTGCATGTAGCATACAGCAAAGCTGGAATTCTGCCCCAGGTCATGTGATTCCAGAACCTGGGTTCTTCATTTGTTCATGAAACCCCAAAAGTTCTCATGCCTGGTTTGATGAAATGTTATCTCATATATCATTTCAAGACTCTAATATATGGATATTATTTTCTATATTTGATAATATGAAAAATAGAAGCTTAAAGAAATTATAATAACTTGCCCAAAATTACAAGAACAATAAATATGATTCAAAACTAACTTTGTTTTACTTTGAAATCTAAATTGTCTTTAAATATTTATTTTAATTGACACATAATAATTATATATTTATGGCTTACAACATGATATTTTAATACATATGTATAATGAGTAATGATCAAAATAGGGTAACTGGCATATTAATCTCTCAAACATTTATCATTTCTTTGAGTTAAAACCATTCAAATCCTCTTTACTATCTGGAAATATAGAGTTAATGATTTTTAACCATAGTAAAACTTCCAGATGTAAGTTATAACTTTCATATGTAAGTGAGAATACTTGGAATGAACAATTCCATATGTAAGTGAGAATATGTAGAAGTGGTCTTCTTGTGTCTGACTTATTAAAATTAATATAATGTCTCCAGACCCACTCATGTTGCCACATATGACAGAATTTGGTTCCTTTTAGAGCTGAACAATATTTTGTATGTTCCCTATTTTCTTAATCTATTCATTCATCAATGGACACATATGTTGATTCCATATCCTGTTTACTGTGGGTAGAGTTGCTTTAAACATGGGAGTTCAGAGTCTTCAGCATACTGATGTCCTATCCTTTGGAGATTGATACAGTAATGGAATTGCTGGTATTCAATAGCACAGTAGGGTAACCATAGTTAACAAAAATTTATTGTATAATTCAACAGTTAGAAGAAAGGATTTTGAATGCTGTCAATACAAGGAAATGATAAATACTGTAGGTGATGGATATACTAATTGCCTGAATTTTATTATGATACATTGCACACATTTATTGAAATAATAATATTGTGCTCCATAAACATGCACAATAATCATGTGTCCATTTAAAAATAATTAATAAATATAAAATAATAATAATACTTAACAGACATGCCATCAATGAAATATATTTTCTTATACACTGCCCAGTGCATAGTACTGACTCTGACAAATGGAGAAAGCCTCCAGTGAGTCATGTACCCCTATGTCACAAAGTATGAAGAATATCACAATTACAGAATTACAGATGTAAAGGGGATCATCTAGTTCAACCCATTTATTTTACAAGTAGGGAATTGAACCCCAAAGAAAATAGAAATACCACCTCCTCAGTGTCACCTCCTATATCCCACTCGGCAGGTCAGTCTTCTCTAAAATATCCTTTCTTCTTTCCCTTCAGATTGATTTTCAATTTTAAAATTCTGTGACATAGTATAAATTGTTATAGATAACAATTGGAAGGAAATTGTAAATATTCACCTTTATCATTTTAAAATGATGAAAGCCTTCAGTATTCCACAGCCTTTATTTTCCCCAAAGTCTTATTTCAAAAAGTATTATCACTGCTTGTCATCTTAGAAAATATAAAATCTACTTGCTAGAAAGGCATACAGCACAATATGTATCAAACTTGTCTCAAGGAACCCTAGGAAGACAAAAATTGTGACAATTTATTCCCAGCATCCTGAAGAGCCTTGTCTATTGTGTGTCTGCTTTTATTGATTGTCCTCTTCCTTGGAAAAAATGTAATCACTTAGGGCTTTGAGTTATTTCCACTTTCACATTAGCTTTGAATATACTCTTCTATAAAATGATGAAGATATTTGGTTATCTCAAGTTTGCAATTATGTACTAAATTTGATTCAAAGTGATCCTAAAATATATGACTAGAGTTTACTCTAATTTATTCTGCAGATAAAATAATATTATAGCTCCATGAACAGAAAGCAATTATTAATTAGTAGCAGAATGTGCCACTTACAATCTTTTTTTTTCCCTGGAACTTGAGATTGAACCTGGGGACACTTTGTCTCTGAGCTACATACCAAGTCTTCTTTCTTTCTTTCTTTCTTTCTTTCTTTCTTTCTTTCTTTATTTATTTATTTATTTAGAGACAGGGTCTTGCCAAGGGCTTCACTATGTTGCTGGGGTTTGCCTTGAACTTTCAATACCTGTTTAAGCCTCTCAAGATGCTGGGATTACAAGGCATGTGCCACCATACCTGGCTCAATCTTATTCTTTCATAATGAATATAATCAACATTTCTCAGTTTATTTTCTAGGAAAGAAGTCTTATAGGTTCTATGCACTGCAATGCCCATTAAGGAATGTTCTTTAAGTGATACTGTCATTGTGTTTATTATTTTACAATGATCCTAAATGAGATAGAAATGGCATAATCTTTCATTATTTTTCAATAAGAAAATTAACATTCAGAGAGGTTAGTTGAAAAGACCAAAGTCTGAATACTAATAGAGGTATGAACCTGACTCAAATTCAGATATATCATCTTACCTAATATCCTTTATACTACACTAAGTTGCTGTCCTTGTTTTAATACATATCTAAAACATTCAAAATTAGAGTTACTCTGTTTATTTCAATGAGTAATTTCTTCAAATTTTTTTATACATTTATGTTCTCCTTTCTTAAAATTTATTAATGCTCAAATAATTTTGAAATGCTTTAAACAACAACTGAAATCATTTCCAATAAACAAAGCAGAATCCTCAGATACACAGTGCCACTTCAAAATGTCACTTTTTACCTGCTGTGCAAAAAGTCATGTTAATACAATTTAATCCCAGATCACATCATGACTTCAGTAAACACAGTACTACACACACATTCCTACAGGTACAGCTATACCAGTTGAAGACCATATGTGAAAGTTATTTCCTTTTCTTATTACAAACACATTGAAATAATTTAAAACCTTATGAGTAATTTTGAGGAACAGTTAACTTTAGAAAAGGTATTATGATCATGGGTAGTTAACATGACTCAATATTATAACTGCAGATGCAATAAAAAATGAGTTTTTCCAGAGATTAAAGATACTCTAATATCCTGAAATACTTCTTTCCATATTCACTGATGATTTACATGGATTCTTAAGTCATTCCATGTAAACACAGGGAGGACACAGCCTCCCTTTCACAATGGTATGATCTTTTGCCTTTCCAACAGAAATGTTATTTTGGGTATAGAAAGGCAACTCAGAGCCCCCAAAGATCCTGCTAAATTTGGCTTTCCTAGCGGATGTTGCTTTATTATAATCCAGCAGCAGTTATGTCTCTAAAAATAAGTGATTAAGGATAGAGCAAAATGGGAATATAAAAGATTCTCTTTTCCCCTTAAACCAAAGAATTAAGATGCTTATTTTGTATTTTGGATCAATATAGGAGTCAATCTCCATCCTGTACTACTCATTTCACTAGAGAAAGAAATTGTTTTCCTAACATCCAATACTATGTATGCTTCAATGTTCAGATAAATACTGGTATTTTCTTAAATTTTTTGCCATACTAGGTTTACATATACCCTATATAAAGTTGATAAAAAGTGGTAACAGATTTACATGAGAATTGTAATTTATGTCATACTGTTTTGTTGAAGAGAAACTTAGCTTCTATTTATAGCTTTAATAAGCTATTGCATTCTCCCTAATTGTATAACATGTGGGGTTATGGGACATGAAAATTAAGAAATATCTTTATCTGGAAACCCCAGAGGGTATCTGTTTGTAATATACTTTCTTAAAATATGTTCTTCTAGAGAAAATTAGTTTTCAGATTAAAATATTAGGGGAAATTTACAGTTCCTACAATCTTTTTATTTTGTGATTCATCATCAAAATTTATAGTATATTAGCCAGAGATTTATAGTAATAACTAAAATAGATTTCTAAAGAGAAATGGAGGTAATGCTGTAATTTTTTAAACTAATGACTTATTTATTGAGATGATATACATTCTTATAGAAACATTATGTTCATGCAGACAAGTCTATAGGAAGTTTCCTTTGGGGTAATCAAAACTCCATTTATCAATAACTACCTGTAACACTAAGTAAACACCATTCCAGACATAGATTAATGATTATTAAGACACAAGGATGGACCAAAGAAATACATATATTATAAACCTTAATTTTAGGAAAAAATGAAACCAAGTCATATATGATATTTTAATGCTCAAATGTTAGATTTAATTTTCCTTGAATATGACTAAAAATATGGAAGTAAAAATTGAAAGAATTCCTGAATTTAGGTAAATGTCTCTTAAACATAAAGCATGCTTTCTTTTCTACAAGGGTACTCCAAACTAGAAAGAAACATTTAAAACTTTCAGAAGCTGGATTATTGTTACATATTCAACCTCAGGTAGTAGCTTCTAACCCTAAGCCATAAATACAAGAAAATCAGCTTACTGATGCTTCCTCCAATATTTTCTCCCCATCATTGACATAAATGTCTACATTATCACAGTTTATAACATATTTATTCTGAGACTATAATTTATTTGTATCCTATTTATAATTAGTTTCTGCTCATCAACTATTGTATAATCAGTTTTTCCATTCTTGAGCTGTTGATGTTGACTCTTCGTGTGTGTGTGTGTGTGTGTGTGTGTGTGTGTGTGAGATTGTAGCTCCAGGGCTCTGCAATGTCTAGGTCTTTACTTCAGAATGTCTCTCAGTTGATATTATCTTTGGCAGAAAATAAAGCTAGAGTCATATTCCCTTACTTCAGAACTAAAAAACTTGCTTCCTTGGATTCTGACATTATGTAGAAATTAAAAGACAACTTTTATTCTCCTTTATGTGTAGCTGGATTTTTCCTTAAATGTTCATGTGATTGAACCTGTCTTTATTCTTGGAGCTCAGAAAGTAGTACTAAAATATTTCTTTGTATCCATACTTCTATATAAAATTTTCCCAGAATATATCTTCAAATTTGAAGATTCAAATCAAATTTCCTCCTTTTTATTTTTATATTTTTATTAATTCATATTTTTCTGTTCTCCTTTCTCATTAATTATATACAAGTTGGCTCTTTTCTGTCTTCCAGACATTTCATCATTATAAAAACTTTATATTGTTCATATGCATTTCATTTTGCCAGATATTTTTCAAACTTAGTGCCTATGCTTCTGATTTTGTTTTCAGTCAAGTTTATTCTATTTGCATGGCTTCTAGAGTATATTTTAATCGTGACATATTTTTCATTTCCACTTTCATTGTTTCCCTGAACTCTGATAGGTTTTTTTGTTTGTTTGTTTCTTTTTATTGTTGTATGCATTTTGTCTTCTGTCTCATTTCAAAACTCTGCTTTTAGGAAACATTTTTCTTGTGCTATATGCTTTTGTAAGGTTTGTTGTTGTTGTTTGCTTGTTTTCCTCTCTGTATATAAAAGAGAAAATCATAGCTTTTATGTATAGATTCATCCATTGATCCCTTTGTAATCACTACTCGTTTTTGAATAAGTATCAATCAACCAAGTAGTACAACAGGAAGGCTAACAGGAATGGGGTGCCTGGAAATGTGCTGGGAAAGTTGGTAACTACTACTTCTGCTTACTGACTAAAATACATTCTTTTCAGTGTTTTTGTTTCCTTAACATTGAAAGTACTTTTTTCCTCAGATGTTTTTATTTAAGGAATGTACATAGATATGGACACTTTTTTCCACCTTCTCCTCTGACAGGCTGTCTGGGATTAAGAATCAATATTAGAGAATAGGATAAGGTGGTTGGTGAAATGTCCCTTTGAGGTTTTTCTTCCTGCCATGCTAGAATGACAGGTAGGGTCTCTATAAGGATATTGTCTATTTTTCTTATACCCCACCTAGAAGACAAGTTCTCTAATCAAAGACTCTTAAACATGTCATTCAATGAAAGGCATATACTGTTGTGATCTGAGGCAGCTAGTGTAATCTCTTAATGGACTTGATTGCCTAGGCAGAGACGTCAATATTTAGTATATAGACTTCATAATTTGTATTGAGATTATGGAAACTTGCCATGGAAAACACTTGGAGACAGTGTTTTCCTCCCACTCTTTACCTTCTTTGATATTTTGAGGGAATCTGGAAAGGAATAATGCCTATACAACAACATGTAAAACTAAAAGTATATGAATATTTTGTTTTTCATTTATTTATCATAAAATTATCTGATTATAAATAGGGGAATTCCAGTCACTGTGCATAAAACATCTCTACTCAGTACCTTCTGTGTTTAAGAAGAACCTTAGCATTTGGCTAAGTGCAGATGCCAATATGAAAATTAATGAGCCAAGACCTAGAATCTCATGGAGCTCACAGATTTATAGCTAATCATTGTACAGTATAATAAGTATTACATTAAAATGAATGAACAATCTTAAAAACATTCAATTTATTCTTTGTAATTTCCAATGTGTTTTCAGGTCTATTACACTACTATTCATTGAAGGCTAACTATGTTAAATCTAACAACATTACTTCAATTACCAACTTCAAATAAAGAAACGTGTCTGAAAGAGGTTAAGTTAGTTCCCCAAAACATGAAGGCATAGAAATTAACTTTTTAATTAGAGACCAGTATTCTTTTCTAGAACATCATGCTGACCTGGCCTGAAAGAAAGAATTGAGTTGATCATGTGGTACAAAAAGAAGTCCACTCTGGGGGCCATTATTGTTCCTCTGTATAGTTTACTGGGATCCACAACTATCTTCTGTGTACCACACTGGAAACCATGGATCATCCTCTAGTGATTGCACTGTGACCCATGGTTTGTTCTATGTAGTACACACTATGATTTACTCTCCTGGGGTTACAAAGACCCATATGGCTGTACCCAGGACACCACCTGGTTTTAATGTTTAGATATGGGTGTAGTCAGAAGTAGTTCCTTGTTACAGGATGATTAGTAGATTAACTCAAACTGTTGGCTAAATCTCATAGTTCAAAAAATATTGTATGCATGTATGTGCATATACATGTACATGTATATGTGTGTGTATACATAAAAGACAAACATATTTAAACTTAAAAATATCTAAATATTTTCCAATTATTTTACATAGGGCCAAGGTTAATGGTTTGCCCAATGTAAATGTTTGTGGGTGTGTGTGTTCTTTTATACTTTAAAATTAATTTTCATTAATGTTAAAGTATAAAAGAACATAAAGACACATGAAGCCAACTTCAGTAAATATCTGTTTTTCTACAATATACTTCTACTTTTTTAGTTTTCACCCACTCCTGATTTGAGTCTTGATTTCTGATTATTTTCACCCAGCCTCTTCTTTTTTGGGGGCAACTTCCCTTAAGTCTTAGCAACATATTCAATTTGGGCTAAAATTATACAAAAATCACATTTGTATTTTGCATTCCTAGATTTTATATAGTACTTAGGGACTTTAGATAACAAAAATAGGTGCAACTGTTATAAACATGTTTGGGAATAACTGAAACTTGAATAAATTTTCAAGTCAACTAGTGAAAACAGAAACAGACCTGTTGTAGTGGTTACATAGTGATTAAAACTGTGGCTCCAAAGCCAGACTGCCTGGATGTGAATTCTGATCCTACCACCACTAATTGCTTTCACCAGGCACAAGTTACTACACCTCTTTGTGCCTCCTTTTCTTCATATGAAAAATGAGAATGACAGTGGTTCTCTACCTTTGAGTCTTGTGAAGGTTAAAGGAGTTAATATATGCAAAACAGTCTTAAAACAGTCTGTGGAAGGTGTTGTTAACTGTTGTGTATAAATATTACATATTATTACTAGTTAGGTATTCATTGTACAAGGGATGTCAGTCAATGTGTTTTTCAAAGGGAACAGAAAACATTAGCTAATCTGGCAAGTAGGTTAAATGGAGACTGTTGAGAAGAGTTCTTATTTTCAGTGTGTGTTTGTTCACTAGTGTCTCTTAACTATCTCATAAATATCCTGAGGGAAGAAATTAGATCTGTTCCATTCACCATGCATACCTAATAAACACAGTGCTTACACTCACTAAATGTTTTCTGAGTAAATAAATGAATCAAGTTAAAATGCTGTAGGATGATAAAGTTTGGATAAAATATGTATTGCTTTATATTTAAAAAGTAGTCTTATCTCTTTTCTAATTTGATCCTCACAAAAACTTTACAGCATATTTAGTTATCACCATTTTATGAATAATAAATATTGAGTATAAAATGGTTAGGTTATTTTTCCAGGTCACACAATGAGTCATTGGTAGGCTTTGGCTTCAAAGTCAGGCTTCTCTATAAGCCTCACCTGTGTAATGTGATTTTCTCAATTCAAATAGTCCCTAAATAACCATTTGTGTCCATAAATTCCATTACTTCTCTTTGTCCTATTTGACTTTTAATGCTCCTTACTTTAAGTTCAAATCTTAAGCATCTGTTTATGAAGGAATGTCACTCTTCCACTCATGCCTAATTTTATCCATTGCTTTAACTCTATCATAAAAACAGCCAAGCATGAGATTAAGTGTGGTTTATGAAATACAAATGTCACTTGTTTAATTTTCTTTAAATACCTCACCTTTGATGCATTTAACAACTTAATAATGTTAATATCAATACTACTGCTTTACCTCACTATGTCAAGAAGCACAGTACTTTAGATTCTTTCAAGGTCACTTTATCTCAGTTCCAAATCATCAATAAAAACATTGAAAAATATGCTGTCAAAAGCAGTGACTGGACAGACTTATAGTATTGTATATTTAGCAGTTCAATGAAATTAAATGACTGGGACACCTCCATCTAAGCCAATCTTTAAAATATCATCCTATCAAATAAGTTAAGAAATGGCGTATGTGTGACGGGGTGGTGGTGGTTAAAATGTATTGTTAAGAGCAGAATGTTTCTTTGTATTTATAACCATTCCCAATAATATGCCCCTCGTATGCTCTTACTATCTTTTCTCATGAATGGTGACAGGAAAGTTCTAACATCCCAGTTATAAATGTTATATGGAGCTCATCTTAATTCATTTACAGGGCACATGATTTTTCCCCCTCTATAAGAGTAAAATTAACCTAAGTTAATTGAATTCAAGAAGTTCAACAAATATTTACTAAATTATGTTCTGTTTTTATTCATCATATTGGGCACTTTTAAGAATCAGAGATTCCTTAATGATAGACCCTTCTATCAGCTTAAAATGAAATGGAAAATTCAGATTTGGCCATAGAAATTATTTAAGAAGAAGAATTAGATAAGCACTAAAATAATAAACATAATTGAAACACAAACAAGATATTAATTTCAATGAAATGATTATATAAGCTTTAGGGATGATGTCACATTTGATAGTTTATTAGTAGGATTAGAACAGAAGACCTTTAAGTAAAGATACAAGAGTGACAAATGACAGAGAAGAAGAAAATAAAAGGCCTACAATTATAAGTGTTTGTCAGTATGGCTGGCACTTAGAATACTGGAGGAATTGTGGAAAAAAAAATGGTTAGAAGTCCAGTTAAGCTTGATTATGGAAAGTCTGGGTTATTAACTGAAAAAAAATTAGCCTTATTTGCTAGCTATCAGACAGGTATTAAAACAATTTCATGTTTTATTTTTGCAGTGGTATGATTATGTGAATTTTGTGACTATTACTCTGGCAGTAGGAGATAAAATGTTATTGGTGGTAATCAGTTAGACTATTGAAATAATTTAGACAAAAGTAATAAAATCATCAAAGGAAGTTCAATTAGTCAATACAACACTGTAAAAACATGTTAACCTTGTTAAATATTAAGCTAAGGCATGTACAGAACAAAGTACCATTCATACCCCATTTAAATTCACAAAAATTAATATATGTGTGTGTGTATTTATACACACTCATATACATATATATGTTAGGATATATAGAGAGTAAGGTATCTAATCAGTGCAAAAACTTGTAACAATAATTCTGGAAGGAAATTTGATTATACATTTTGAAACCACTCGAAACTTTTTGTATACTTTTACCCTTTAAGAAAAATCTGGAAATTTAAAGACAATTTATACAAAGGAATCACTGAAGTATTATTTTAAGTAGAAAAAAATATTAGGAACTTCCTAGATATCTAAGAAAAAGATAATATTTAAAAATTATAATGAAAATTGTATGGGCTCTTGTGTAACTATTAAAATTAAAATTATGAAAGCTTTGTAGTGATATGGAAATTGTAAAAGTGGAATGAAAATGTATCTATATTATGATTAAAATAAAAAATGTAAAATATATTGTAAAAGAATGGGAAGAGTACATATAAACTTAAGAAATGAAATACTGGGCCAGGGTTGTGGTTCAGTGGTAGAGCAGTTGTAGAGTAGTGGAGCAGTGAGGCACTGGGTTCAATCCCTGGCACCACATAAAAATAAAAACAATAAAATAAAAGTATTATGTTCATCTACAACTAAGAAAAAAGAAAAGAAAAGAAAAAGCAATGAAATACTATAAATTTTTCTCTTAAAATTACTGGAATTGTAAAACTGTATGCAATAAATAATTTTAAGTGTCAGTGGTTTGCTCAAGTAGGATAGTGACAGTCCAAACAAAAGAAAATACTATCAAGGAAAATATGGTATAAATAAACAGGAGTGAAATAGCAGAAGTTGGAAAGGATGAATAAAAAGAAAGATGCATATTTAGAGGGTGAAAGTCTGGTAGGATAATAAGAAAATTTAAACAAATTACGAATATTTATTCATGGCAATTAAAGCAAACACTTCTGTTTTTGATTGTTGTTATGGTGTCATAGTATTTCCTAGGTATTTGGAAATGAGATGTGTATGTGAACAAATATCAGTGCTACAACAAAAATCTTAGACTTTCCTGAGGTAAGTTGTATTTCAAGTCAAAAGAGTGAAAAATACACTAGCAAATTTTGGAACAAGAAGAGAAGACAACTTTGGAAAGAACATGGAAAAACACTTTCACATAGGGGATGGGAAACTTTAAGAGCCACAGAAGCATGTTGGGAATGAATAGTCAGTGTTACACATTCATATCAGTGTACTGTCATAGCAACTGAGAAAAAAAAATATTGTTTTTTTTCTCCCTTATGAAGAAAAGAGTTCATGTACATATATAGAAAAGTATAAGGCAAGAATTGGGAAAAGATCATAGCAGGTATTTCCTATGAGATCATCTTGACAAAGTAGTTTTTAGAGACTGGTAAAAAATAGATGAGTTTTCACAGATAATGAAAGAAGTAGTAAGAAGGTGGTGACTGTAAATTATGCCCTCATAAAGTGAATGTAGTAAGACTGTAGTACATAAATTCAATATACATAAACTAATACTATCATATACTGACCATAAACATAGTCATCCCCTGGTATCCATAGGGAATTTTTTTATTAGAGATTTATGATTATACATAGTAGTTGGGTTCATCCCAACAAAATTCATAGATGCATGAAAATTGATTTCAGTTCATAATCTCCCTTTTTCTCTCTCCCTTTTCCCTCCCATAGGGGATTTAAAATGTTCCAGGACACCCCAATCCATTGATGATCAAGTTCTTTGTATAATATGACAGTGTTTGTATGTAAACTAAATAACATACTCTAGCATACTTTAAATAATAGTTTACTTATAATACCTATGTAAATGCTATGTAAATAATTTTTATGATATACTCTTTTGGTAATAATGACAGACACAACTTTTTTCCAAATATTTTCAAGCCACAGTTGGTTGAATCCATTGATGCAGAACCTATAGACATAAAAAAGCCAATTGTAACTGGAAATTTAAAATCTACACTGAAAACATTCCCTGAGTGAAACTCAAGAAGATTAAAATAAACAGACAGGTATATAGCCATGTGCCTCACAACAATGTTTTAGTCAACAGTGGACTACATTAAGTGATGCTGTCTCCTAATAATATAATGGAACTGTCACCTCCATTATCACCTAGTATTTTCACTGCAGTTTTTCTGTTTAGATACACAAATACATTTTGCTACAATTACCTATGTTGTTGAGTACAGTAACATACTGTACAAGTTTGTAGTCTGAGATTGACAGTGTTTACTATATAATCTGGATAGGCAGTAGACGACACCACCTAGATTTGTGTAAGTACACTGTGATATTTGACGGATGAAATTGCCGAGCAACACATTTCTTAGAATGTGACCCCATCATCCATTGTGTGTGTGTGTGTGTGTGTGTGTGTGTGTGTGTTCGAGGATAAAAATACTCGATATTATAGAATGTCAATTTTCCCCAATTGAGCTATATATATTCAATTCAAATCCAATCAAAATCCTAGTAGACTTTTGTAGAAATTAACAAGAAAATCCTAATATTTATTTAGAAATATAAAGAACCAAGAATAGTAAAGTAATGAAAATGATGATATGGTAAAATTGAGATGGTATTAAGAACCTAATCTAAAATGAATAGGGTATGGTGAGAACCAGGAAATGCCCAGGGGCTGAGAGGATATGTGGAGAGAAGAGTATGATCACCCTCCATGCAAAGTTTCCTTCATGTCTCTGTTGTTTCCTAAAGTCAAGAACTTCAGGGAAGAAGCATCAAATTTCACCACACTAGCAATCTACAAAGTTTACTGATGGATCTTCTATAGGAAAACACTCACTGTATCTCTGAAAATCATTTCTACCTCTGAAAATCATTAAGTTAGAATATCTTCTATCTTAAAGGATCTATGATAATACAGGATTTTTCCACCTTGCATACACTGGCAAAAGCCTATTGTATCGGAAAAGCAGACTATCCTCTTCCCAGAAAGGTTTGAGATAAGTCTTAGAAAAGGTACTAAGTCCTTTCTCTACACTGTCATCAAAATTCACAGAGGGAATCAAGGTCAAGATCAATGTGTACTGATCCTATTTCAGACTTACTGATCTTCATAGAATGACATCAAAGAAAAATTATCTTTGAATTACTAAAACATGTTTGGGATTTTACATAATACAATATGCAAAAGAGTATGTTAGACTTCAAGATTAGGAAATAATTTTTAACAATTTTGCTATAGATTGTCTAACTTTAGGTAAAGTGATTTTATTACTATGAAATTTTTAGGCAATCAGGAGTTGGACTAGATAATTTCTAAGGTTAATTTGAGTTATTTCTCAGTTTCTAAAATGATAGTCTATATTAGTTTCTGCTTGAAGCTATAACAATTACCACAAATTTATTATTTTACCATTCCAGAAATCAGAAACTCAAAACTGGTCTGGGCTAACATCAAAGTATCGGCAGAACTGTGTCCTCCAGAGGTTCCAGGGAAAATTTTGTTTCTTGCTTTCCAGCTTCTAGAGGCCACCTACATTCTTTGACTTATAGCCCCTTCCTCCACCTTCAAATCTAGCAGGGTAGCATGTTCAAATCTTTCTCCTTTCTCACTGCTTCATTATCGGATTGTGTTTTCTGAGAGTCTGATCTTTCTGCTTGGTTCTTACATTTTCTCTCTTTGTGACCTTCTTGCCTCCCTCTTATATAGACTTTTGCAAGTACATCATCAAGCCCTTCTAGATCATTCAGCATAAGTTCCCTATTTCAAGATCCTTAATCATCTGCAAAGTCTTGTGTGCCACTTAAAATGACATATTTATGACTTCATGTGACCAGATTGTAAACCTTTGGGGAGGGGTTATTATTCAGCCTAGGAGCACATTAATATATCTTTCAAAGTCTTCACAGGTCTGAGTTATTGCTATAAAATATATTTTTACTAATGTTTAAAGAAATATAACAAAATTAACCAAATGATTTGTAACTAGCAAAGACATTATTACTTTGGGAAAACAGAGAACTGATTCATTGATCTTATCATTTCTCAGCTATGAGTACATTATTTATTTAGAAAGATCTTCCAGACACCCCTGCACATTCTTTAAAATATCATAACTATTGCTTTAAATAATTTCACTTACTCGAAAGTTACTCAAAGGCAATATTAATTAACAAAAGGGGTGCTTGATAACTTTTGAAACACAAAGTATGAACTCACATGAAGTATCATTCATCAATGATGCTGAAGGTAGTTACAAAGAAAGTTTACAATAAAGTTCTGAGTGATGACTGCATCATTGCAATAAATTTCTAGAAGTTCATGATGACAAGTTTTAGAAGGCAAGACTCATTCTATTAACTAAATTCTGGTATATTTGTGTTTTATTGGATAGCTTATAAGCATATTTTGTAAGGATATTTTTTAAAAAAATCTTCCCTCACAACTCAAAAATGTTTTACAGAGACAAATATCACATCAAACCTTTTACTTCTCCATATTTATTTTTTTCATGTACTTATTTTCTTATGAGTACAATGCTTGGAAAATTAGATAAGAGTATTAATTTTGCAAAAATTCCAAACTTCCTATATGATAAAATATGCAAGGGCTGAAGATATCTCAATTGGTAGTGTACTTACCTAGCATGCTCAGAGACCTGAGTTCAATCCTTAGTGCCACCAGAAAATAATAATAATAAAACATGCAAATTTAATTAGAAGGATGAAAACATACTCAGCATGTTGTCATTCGTAATGTAACTAGGAATAGTTCAGTTCCTGAATTGTGCTTTTAATTACTATAGCAAGAATACTTTTAAATCTATGTGACAAATTAAAATATTCTCTAAGGTACTATATTATACATAACAATAGGAAGATATTTTTCTTGGTTGAAAATCCAGATATGTTACAATGCCTATGAACACATTCTTAATTTCACTCAAATATCAATTACTATCTGGCAATCCAGATCCAAGAAGGTTTTTTGAAGATAAATGGATTAATATTTTGGAACATTTCCTAAATATACATACCATCAATAGAATCAGTAAATTATATTAAATACCATTTAAAATAAAACACAAAATATTTAAAACAAAACAAAAAAATGAGAACTAAAACAGTATTACACAAGTAATATGGAAAATAAAGCCATCCAGAAGCCAAGAGTGAAGACAAGAAGAATAAAGACAAACTATCACATAGCTCCTTAAACATCAGTGAAAATTACCTCTCAAAAAAGAGCAGTCTTCTGAATATTCATGTTTAAAGGAAAGGAGCTTAGAACTTAAGAGGAAACCAATATCTCCATAAAGAATTTCTTTCACTTTGAGCAGCCAGTGAAGAAATGGTATATTAATGCCCATCATTAATATACCATTTTAAACCTCCTCTATCAGGTCCTTAGATTTTCAGAGTGTTACTTGACATAGGAGAGAGCTGTGAAAAATGAAACTTTTCTCATGTTTTGACCAAAAAAGTTTAGAAACCTAAAATCTATAAAGCTTATTTTCCTCATATATCTCTTTCACTCTGAGCAGTTGTAATTTAGGATCACATTAAAACAGAGACCCTTCAAAACAGGATTCATGCCTTCTCTATTGTTCCATATAGGATCAAGTTAATTCTAGGCTCTCAGAAAATAAATGATAAAAAATCTCCTCTTATCTAAATCACACATAATTTCAAAAGACTCAGCCAAATTGAAAAGTCCCTAAAAGCATAGGTTTTTGCTTCCTACTTCTTTATATCTCTTATGACATCTCTAGAATTTTGCTGACAGAGCACGTGATTAATAAGGTTGGAAGGGAAGGAGTGAAAGGTAAGAAATCAAAAGGAATGAATTTTATTAAATTCATCGAGGAAAAGAAAGGCTCAGGGAAGAAGAGTCTCAGAGACAGAGAGGGAGGGAAAGAGGGAACTGAATGAGTCAACTAGATCTTTTTTATTTCTCTTGTGGAAGTTACTGAAAGTTTCACATCTGACATTCAACTGACATTCATCTGAAATTGGTATGCCTGGATTATTTTAATGACTCACTTAGAAAATATCAACTATAGATATTTCTGTCAATAATAGTGACTTGTCTTTTTCTCTTTTAGAACATTTTCATGTAATTATTCATAGATACCTCTGAGTTTGTCTGAGAAATACAAGATGTCTATTTAGAGTATTCCACAAAAACTACATTTTTTTTCTTTCAAAACTTTGAAATCCACACTAATAGACATTTGTTTTTTGCATCTGAATGATAAGAGCTGAAACTCATGTCATGATGGTGATGTACATTTGTATTTGTATAGTACTTTGTGATTTATAAAGCCCCCACCTGTATCTGCTCCCTTGACTCTCAAACCTGTGAAGCAGGTAAGGCCACTGGTCTGAACTGTATTTGACAGATGAAAAAAGATGAAGTTTAGAGGGAAATATCCAAGGTCACATTACTGGATTTTGGCAAAGCCAGAATTCATTCTCTTCTGATTCTAAGATGCTTCTGATCCTACTAATGATGAGTATATGCTGCACTCTGCTGAAGAATTTTATAAGGAGCCCAGTCTTTTCTTTTCCCTGGAGTTTTCCATTCATATTCACTCTTAGTTCTTCTGCTATTTTCATTTGTGTTGTGCCATTGTTATTGTTTTGTGATTTATGATAAATGCATTGGCACCAACAGAGAAATTAAATTTGGTTTTCATGACAACAGTTTTATTGATTGACTTGAAAGCTAGAAAATACATGTCATGAATGAGTTCTATAGGTTACCAGAAAGAAAGTTGGGATGACTTTTTTAGTTTGCTATTAAAAAATAAATTTTAATTTTTCTAAAAGCCTTAAATTTATCTATACTTAAGTATGGATACAGCATCAGATAATTCTACAAATCAAACTTTTAACTCCCTTAGTCTAAACTATCAAAAACTATCTGTATCTGAGATGGTTAGCCACTAACTTCATAGGGCTATTTAACTTTAACTAATGAAAATTAAAAATTCAGTTCCTCAACTATACTAGAAACCATGCTAATTAGTCACACATGGTTTGTGGACACTCTGTTGGACAATGCAGATGCAAAGCTCCACATCAATTGCTAAAAGTTCTAGTGGACAACATTTATCTACACAAACACATTCAAAATGCCTCAGAAAGGCACTGTCAAAATGCTTATGCCCTATACTTTGGACATTATGACAGGTAAACTTATTTTTTTTAATAAAAATAATCTCATAATCGCCACATAGAAGGTATATTTTCATCATCTAAAGACTCTGTTTTCAATGTTTAACTAAATTTTGAACAATACAAAATCTTGTCTTATAGTACCAGTGGGCGGTTTTCAAAAGAAATCAGACATGCACACATTGTATTTTAACAATTAGCACTCTTCTTTACAGGATGGAATTCTGTTAAATAATGTTTAATGTTAAGAAACATTTGAAGCTAGAGTTTTAAAGTAGCTCTACATATATTATGACTTACTTCAAACACTTTCAAAATTCCTCTCAATTACAAAATTCATAAAATATTTAGGTAGCTCAATACCTAAAAAAATGGAGACTCTTTGTGAATTAAGGAATTAGTCTTGGGCTATATATCCGTAGTGGTTATATATGTAAATACACATATATAAATACTAAAGTGACTGAAACAAGAGAATAACCAAGTAATTTTATAAATATTTTGTTAGAAATGGAATAAGTAAAAATATTAATTTACCTCTATTATTATTTTTCCATAAATATAATGAAGTTGAACTAGAAAAAGGGATAATTTAATCCCAATTATCCATAAAATGAGTGATTTAGCTGTTATACTTGACCTTTGATCATACCTTTTACACATCCTACTAAGTTTCTGTATTTTCATCTTAATCAAAAGTTTAAACTAGATGACTTCTAAAGTGACCTTAACTTATGAAATTCTATTAACACAGGTATAAATAGGACCCCAAGATTTATTTTAAAAATTGGTATATGCCAATAAATTATTTGTCTAAGTTCTTTCCTAGTAAAACAAAAAATTAATATCCAGGTTTTAAATTTTTCAGTGACAGAGAAGGAAAAACAGCAAGAAGTCAGGTGTTTTGCAGAAGATGACAGAAAAAAAATCAGATCTAACAATATAATTCTTTATATTCACTCCTAACTATATATTCCCTTTCCATACATTGTGCTTGATATAGATGTATTGAATTAACATCAAAATATAAACTATCTTTGAAGATTTTTCAAGGAAAATTATAATTTTGCTGATAACTTAATAAGGAAATACTCTAAAGTAAAGTAATAAAAGACTTCCAGAGACTACTTAGGACCTTTCAGAGGACATAATTAACAGCATTTCAGATAGGTTGTTATTGGAAATTAAGTGTCAGAGATTTGGAATATACTGGTCAACCTGGTAACAACTGTCAGAACTAGCAAACTAAAATATGGACTTTGAGAGGATTAGGACCTTAGTTTCTTATTAAGGATAATACAATTATTGTGATAATCATCCTAGAAGTGAGTGTGACTCACTCTCTGAATGCTACTATTATGTTACAAGATCACAGAATTATATAATGGGAAAGGAAGATCTGAGGGTTTTTGTTTTGTTTTTGTGTTTGAGAAGTCCCCCTTTACTACACCACAAAACATACTAAAAAAATTTCCTACTTATCCCTGTGTAATAACGGCATTTTAATTGCAGTATTTACCAATAGTAACAATTACTCTAACAATGGAATTCTATGACTCGGTGTTGTAGTAAAAACCATATTAATAGAATTATATAACTTGTCTGAGTTCTTTTTCAGTAAAATAAGGTACTTTCCATGAAATCCTCACCATCTCCCCATGAGGTTTGTGTCCATTTTGAATATGAGGAAACTGAGGACTAGAGAAAAATATGTTTTACCTATGGACGCACAAACAGCAAGTGATTACCAGTCAAGATTTTAGTCCTATTACTTTGACCCTGTAACTGGCACTGTTACATACTGGGCTACACTGCTTTTATTTTTTCTTTTGTGAATAATGGTGTGACATATGTAGAGGTAACTGATACCTGGAAAATTTGCCTACTTTCCTCAAAATCTCATTTTAATGTCTAATGAAATAATACTTGATAGATTGATTTCTGAAATATTAGTTCATTTTAAAAAGTTTAATAGAATAAAAGAGAAATATGTCTATGATTTGTAAAGCTCCTCTATTGTTAAGGAAAGCATATGAATCATGCAAAAATATCTACAGATATTTTTGCTTTTTCTGTTACTTCATACTTCTGGTATTAAGCATCAATATGTGCTATTGATGTTTTATCTATAGTTATAATTTATGCATTAAAATCCAAAGTCAGTTAGCAGACCATTATTCACATTGTGTAATACATAATTTTTAAGGCTCATTGATCCCTAATACTATGCAAAAGAAAAGGCTGTGCACAAATGTCTTAGGCATATAAACCAGAGAAAGTGATCTGCTTCACTTTTGATATATTCTCAGTTCAATCAGTTTACTTGTCAGACCACATTGAATCCTGGATACTTAGATACTAAGATCTAAGACTTTTAGCTGTTATGTTACAACAACCAAGCCTTTGGTACTCCAGAATGACCTTTCCTATTTAATTTTGAGTACACTGCAGAATTTTAAGTGATTTACGACAGCTGGCTCTTGAAATGTGTTTGAACTAAAGCACCTTGATTTTTACCTAGATTATTTTACAGTCTTTTCATCTATGCATAAAGTAACTGAGAGCTGTTTTTCCCAGGAGACTTCTATAAACATACAAATTTTAAAAGAAATATTTTAACAAAAATAAATGGAAAGAAAATTTAGAATGAGTTTAATTTTAGAGATATTTCTTTCAAAGATATATTCTTCAAGTCCTCTTGACTTTTGAGCTGTTTTAGAAATTAAAGTTCTATTCATATTGGGATTTCTCTCTGAGGAGTGTTTCATGTGAGAGTGTATTCCTGCTTTTAGAAGCATTAGGCCTTAGGTCTTAACCACATTTCCATTTGTGCAAATCTTCCATCACTGTAGCTTGTAACATAGTTACACAACACAAATGTTAATGATATTTCTCTCCTATCAATAGAGGTGTTTGAGGGTTTGCCCAAATTAGATTATCATCTGTTTATTAACCCTTGGTAAGAAAAATGTACCAGAAAATCAAAGCTCCTGTGCACCAACATATAATGTACATAAAAGTTCAGTGAAAATAGGCATATTTCACTTTTACTATGTATAACATAGATAGTGACTAATATGTGCCAGGCACGTTCTGGTTAGAGTCGATTAATTTTCCCAACAACCATATATGGTAGGTACTATTGTTATCCCCATTTAAAGATAATAAAACCGAGGCACAGACAGTTTAAATGAATTGACCAAGATCCTAAGTGGTGGGATTCAAACCCTAGTGATAGTATGCATCCAGAATATGCATAAA
The DNA here is from genome assembly GCF_048772815.1 of Callospermophilus lateralis. Lineage (NCBI taxonomy): Eukaryota > Metazoa > Chordata > Mammalia > Rodentia > Sciuridae > Callospermophilus > Callospermophilus lateralis. The sequence continues at coordinate 39,812,243 of NC_135319.1, forward strand.
TAACTTTTATTTTATACTACACACTGCTTCCTAAAAGGAAAAATAAGCTGACATACCATTAGACCTGCATCAAATCAGTGTTTTTAATTATGTACCAATGCCAGTGGGTCTATCCTTTATCTGTAAAGTCATGACTTCATGTGACTTCATGTCAACAAAGTCATGACTTCATGTCAACAAAGATCACTCTCTACCCACAGTGAAATGTACTCTAGCAATCACTTGCTAGACAATTACTTACTCATTTAACAAGTACAAACTGAATGCCTATTATATGCCTCACACTGTTCTACGTGATAAGGTTACTGTATTTAATACAAGATAGAACCAGGTTAACCTCAAGAAACAGATATTACTTCTATTACTTCTGTGTTGATTGATAATCTGTTGCATTTTCTAGTGCTTTTGCCTGATAGTAGCCTATGCCCTCCCTTTCTGGTTCCTAGGTATGGGCATCATTTCAATCACTCATCCTTCACTAATATGTTTTGATTATCTTTTGAACTCTTCCAACTCTATCACCCAAAGTCAGGACTTCATCAATAACCCACAATGAAGGTTATTTTAATGGCCATTTATTTTGTTCTCCCTACCTAATCTTTCTCTAAAGCACCTATGTAGCCACATCACCATGCCCCTGCTTAGACACACACACAAAAATGACTTCTAAAAAGGTTAAAATTTCTTCATGTAGTACCAAGTGCTCTTTGCAATCTGATCCCCAACTATCAGACCAATCTTTTCTCCTACCGTTTGCTACATATATACTCCAGTCTAATAAACAGGTCTGTTCGAAGTTCCCTGCTCACTGTTCGATCACATTAACATATCATTCAATAGAGACATTTCTCTTGGCATTCTTACTGCCTTAAATATTTCCACTGATGTCTGTATTAGGAAAGCTTGTAAAGCCCAGTCCAGATGCCACCTGCTTCAAGAAACTCTGAGGCATCCTCTGAATGCTGATAACTCCTTGTCCCCTCCCATGTGATACTCACTTGTATGGATTTAGCTATGCATATTTCATCTTACTGATAGCAGGAGTATACAATGTGTACAACATAATGCCTTGCTCATAGAGTGTCTATTAAATATTGCCTAAATAAAAAAAACCATGATTAAAAAGAAAAACTTCAGGCCATGAGTCTCTACATTTTTCAAACACATGGGTAGGTATCACATTATCATATCTGCTGTTGCAAAAATGTCATGTGGAGAATGGTTTAGAGTAAGCAAAACTGAAGCTAAAGAGTTTAGGATAAACATTTGCTAAATTTAAGATTGGGTTCCTTTGAGGTTTTTGTTGCTCTTGGTAGGTATTTTTTATTTGAAATTTGGAGGTCAAGGAGAACTTAAAGAATACCGAGTAAACTTCACTTGTTTCCTAGTATGAATCCGAAAATTCCAGTGGGAGTAGTTTTTATATGTAATTCCTAAGCTCCTATTGGAAGCTTTGACAAGAGAAGAGGCAATGTAAGAAAAAAGTAAAGAAAAAAAAAAAAGGCCAAATAGATCTTCTATCAATTCATCTCTCTCAATTACTCATAATTCTATTCAATGAAATTTGTATCAAATTAGGCTACACACCTGAGCCACATCAGCTGAGTCCACCACAGAAATGCTTTCACTATATTAAGCTTTAATACTATTCTTTCAGCTTTTATCAATTTGCTTTTAAAAATCTATAGTTGGGCATGGTATGACATGCCTATAATCCCAGCAGCTCAGGAGGCTGAGCCAGGAAGAATGCAAGTTCAAAGCCAGCATCAGCAACTTAGTGAGGCTCTAAGCAACTTAGTGAGACCCTGACTCAAAATTTTTAAAAAGCCTGGGGATGTGGCTTAGTCACTGTCTAAGTGCTCCCTTCAGTAGAAAAGAAAGAAAGAGAGGAAGGAAGGAAGGAAGGGAGGGAGGGAGGGAGGGAAGGAGGGAAGAAGTGGACAACAAATTTTACAAAGAAACTATTCAAATTATCTGTATTTCCTATTTAATCTTTGACAGAATTTTCTTGAAAATTTTGTTCTACTTTCTTCTTTTCTGAAACCTAGAACTAAGTAATTTCTCTTGCTGTTCTTTTTTGAAGAAAAGAAAGTTCAAAGAAAACTTTGATACAGAATTAGAGCACTCGCACATTAGTGGAGCAATCATGCTTACTTCTTTCTCCTCTTCAGTCATGACCTTATTTCTATTTTATTCATCTTATTACAGATATTCTTCACTGTAAATTTCTTTGTATAATTTGGGTGTTTTATATTTAAGAGCATTCTATTTGAAGAATAAATATAGAGGCTATACTTATTCACCGATTCCTTTATTCAATAAGTATTATGTGTTTTAAATTCTAGAGATAAAAGAGTGAATCAAAAGAATATATTACATAAGATAAAATCAAAATATATTATACTTCAGATATCAATAGTACTATGGAAAAAATAAAGTAGAAAAGAGGAGGGAAGGTTATAATTTAAAATAGGAGATGGCATCTGATAAAAGACCCAAAGAGAATAAGCCATTCAGTGAGGGAAGATACCCCAGGTAGAGGGTAAAAACATCAAGTGCAAAACCTCAAGGTCTTGGAGGTTTATGGGCCAGCAGGAGAGGAGATTGAACGGCTGGAGGGTAGTGAGGGAGGAAATGAAGTAGTTAATTGGATGAAGCTGTGGTAAGGTCTGCACTTGACTCATAAACAAGTAGAAAGATATTTACACATTTAAACTAATAGTTATTTGTGATTTTCCAAAGACATATATGTATTATTTATTTTAATGACATTATTAGCAAATAATGTATTTACCAATAAATGTTAGCAAAAATTGGTGCTTTAGAGATAATGCCTACTTTTATGGCATTATTTTTCTTCATTCATTTACATAGAAAAACCATATTTAGCTCCTTCAATGTACCAGTCATGGAAATGCAAAACAAAAATAATATATAGAAAAAGCAAAAATATGACCCATAACGTCAAATATCTTTGAAGTAGGAGAGACACTTATTAGTTATTAACAGAACTTTTCTTTATCTTTTAGGTAGGGGAAACTATATAAGATGGTTAGGAGAGAGATAATTACACCTGCATTTCAGTTAGAACAATGTGTAAAAGAGATGTGAATGAAGCATGATTGAATATATTTGAACTAGAAAGCTGTGAAAAATGATGAAAACCTGAACTAAGACATTAACAGAGGGTGAAGAACTAAGTAGAAAGTTATAATCCATTTTTAGAATGGAGTATTGATAGGACTTTATGACTAAATAGATGTGGGTGGTGTGAAAGTGGGAGGAATCAAAAATATCTGCCAGTTTTCTAACTTGAACAACTACATGGATTATGGTTACAGTTATTAAGTTCACCTTAGGACATCTTGAAACATAAACTATACTAAGTTGCTAGCTGATATTATGAAAATCCAGAGAGCGTGATAGATATTTTTAAAAAGGTCAAATGACAGAACTCCAGGGATACCAATATTTGAGTGGTGGGCAGAGAAAGAGTTACTCTTAAAGGAAATTTAAATGAATAGATAGAAAGGAAAACATTCACAGAAACCCTAAGGGATTTTATGTCTTATGATATTGTTGAAAATGTCTACTTATAGTGACAAAATCAATAGGATTAGTTAGCTTTGCTAACAGTATTTATATTAAGCATATAAGAATAAGTTTTCAGAGTAAATCATTAAATATATAGAGTTTTGAGATTACTTTAAATAATTCTGAGTTAAAAAGACATTACATGTATATTTTATTGTTGCTAATTTGTTATCCAAAAACAAAAATCTTCTAGAAACTAAAATATATTATGAAATTATTTCTTCCAATACTTTAAATGTAGTCACTTCGATGTGCTTTGAATATTTTAGTTGACTAAAACAAGTGACACATATCAATATAATTTCCTAGAGAGAGAGGCAGCAGTTCTACAAATAAATAAATAAATAAATAAATAAATCCCTGTCACAAAAAGATAAAATCTTGTGCCCAGCAATTAGAAAATCCCAGCCTACTGTGTCAGCTCTGAAAGCACAACTTATTTATGAAAATAATGTTAGTATACATTCTGAAATCATGGAGATTTAAATGGATTATAAAACTAATGTAAGCCCAATGATTTGCAGAACATAATGATTTGCAGAATAACTTTATTTATTCATATGTGGTGCTGAGGATGGAACCCAGATACATATAAATAGTATCTAGTATGTTTTTGTTATCACATCTTTCACTAAGTACTTGACAATCAAGAATTGCTTATGAAAATTCTGTATTATTTTATAAGGTGACAAAAAGTTTGAGAAGGTTAATTGTCTAAAATCATTAGCCAGTTCATTGTCAGAACTGAGGTTTCAATATGAGATATTTTTAATGTCTATGTTCTCTGATATTTAAAGACTTTAAAAGTAAATGTATTGGGAGGCAGGAGGATAGTGAGTTCAAAGTCCGTCTCAGCAACAGGGAGGACACTAAGCAACTCAGTGGGAAGGTGTCTCTAAATAAAATACAAAAAAGGGTTGGGGATGTGGCTCAGTGGTTGAGTGCCCCTGAGTTCAATCTCCAGTACTGGCCCCCCAAAAAAGTAGATGTATAAAATTGAATATCAGTATTTCTTTATATACTATGTAATGATTTAATACACGTAAATTTAGTAGAAAGGCAACAATTACCTAGGAAAGTCCTGATAACTTACATCATGAATCCTAAATATCCTGAAATTGAAAAGATGCAAAGTTGAATTAATTTTTCAGGTATAATCAAGAATTGAAATCTCAAAAAGTGGAAAATTCTGGATAGAAAGGATTCAAGAAGTTGCTAGATCAGCAGATATGTTCTCCTTCATTGTTGCGAAATTTCTACCTGTCATTTTCTGTCCAATAACACATTAACGAATGACTCACTGAGGTTATTATGAAACCATATGCTTAACTATTACCATACTTAACATTATAACCAAAATTACAACTTTGCAAATTATAACCAGAGGAAAATTACAGGTTATACCAACCTAGCAGATGTATAGGAGAGTATAGCAGCTGTTAGAAATCCTGAATATTATACCTTATGAAATTATATTTCCAGTTAATATAAATGCTAAAACAGGTTATTCATTCATAGAGTCTTGTATTAGAAAATCCTGCTCCTATAGGTACATGTTCACAACTTCAAATGAATTGTATATAGTAACTAAAAAATTATGTCTCTCTTCAACAAGAGTGAAGCATATTAATTATTAGAAGACTTTTAAAAAATATTAATTTTTTTTGTAGTTGTAGTTGGACACAATAACTTTATTTATTCATATGTGGTGCTGAGGATCGAACCCAGGGACTTGAACGTGTGAGGCGAGCGCTCTACCGCTGAGCCATAACCCCAGCCCCTAGAAGACTTTTTGACACATAATATTTGTTAGAAATAACTAGTAAGGAGTCCAGAAAAATTAACAATCATTTAAAAACACTGGTACAATGTAAACAGTCAAGTAAACCAGAATGAAGAATCTAAACCAGGTATGTGGTTGTAATCCCAATGGCTCTGGAGGCTAAGGCAGGAAAATTGAGAGTTCAAAGCCAGCCTCAACAATTTAGTGAGGCCCTGTCTTGAAAATAGGGATGGGGGATAGAGATATGCTTAAGTGCTTAAGCACCCCTGGGTTCAAACCCAAGTAACAATAAAAACAACAAAAAAAGAATCTATCCCAAAATAAACCTGGAAATCTTTTTTTTAATCTTTTTTTTGTATGTAAATCACATTTTTAAAATTTGTTTTAATTAGTAAACCTGGAAATCTTAAATGAGCAAGTAGTGGTTGGTCCACTGCTTCAGAAATAACTACTACTTTGTTTAAAAGATTATTGTTGATTATTAATATATTATATAAATGAATATACATATTCATTTATCCAGGACTATTAGAGATTAATTTGAATAACTGTGGTCTCAGTATGAAGAGCTGTGTCCTAGAACCTTCAAGTCAGCCATCACACACTTCTGTCATACTAGATGCCCAGGGATTGCCAGTGCCTCAGGAATGTCACCCTGTCCTCCATGTGCTATTGAAGCAGAGGGCTGGTAACACTCCTTGCCCATTCATCATTTTTTAAGTAGTATAATAAGTTCAGCCATCATTTTAACAGTGTATGTTATAACCATAGCATCATTCAGCCCTACCTCATGCCAAAAATGTGAATGTTAAATGAAGGGAAACAAGCTCTAAGAATGCCCTTTAATGTTCTGAGGACACAAGTGTTCTCTGTGAACTTGACATTTTCTTGGTCCACATCTGATCCTAAGGATTTCCCATAAGATGTTTTAAAGTCTGCATACATTTTCTTACAGATAAATAGCATAAAGTTTTGGGATGAAAAACCATTATTAGTAACTTGGTAAATACTGTGCTGTTCCCAGTTGATAATGGAAGCCAATGTACAAATGTCAAACATTATCAATGCAAGGTGTCCCACTTACCATCACAAATTCGATTTGGAAATACAATAAAAATGACAAGCCAGCAGTTTGTTTCTGTCCCTCTGTAACATTCACTTTCTCCCACCTGCCTCCCTTATTTTTATAGATTCTTCTGAAAACACCAGATAGATTTTTTTCCCAGATTGACTAAAGAAACTGTGTGTTGTCATCATTAAAATGATGACATTGATGGATGCAAACTTAAGACCCTTAATAAGTTTTAATAAATGTAGTGATAAAAGGATCAACCAAGATGGTAAGAAAAATGCATCCTGGAAGTTCAATGTAAAATTAGAAATCATGTTCTGTCATATAATATCCCACACAGTGTTAAATAAAAGCACACATTAATTCAATCTAGCAATGTTCATTGAACAACTGTGATGAAAAGGATGAGATGACCTAGATTGAGCCCTCAAGGAGCTTACAATCCTTTTGAAGAGAGAAATATATAAACCACAGAAGATAAATATTATAAAAATTTTATATGTTTTCACTTTTACTAGAAGTAGATCTTCTATAAACACAATTAAAGCACTTAAATCATATTAATTTGCACCATAGAGACACTCAAGGTGTGTTAGTTGGATGGTGAGAAGTGAATAGAAAATGACACTACACAATTATACAAGTCTGAAGGAAAACTAGGGAATTTAGCCAATAATGGTCCCTGAGTATGTTCTGCCAGAACAAATAGACAGCACAAAAGTGAATCAAAGATTTGTTGAGATGTGATGAGCTAGCACTTGAATGTGAGCCTACTTTATGGCAAGTTAAGTTTTGCTTTATGGCAAGTTAAGACTCCCCAGGCTGCCCAAGGAAACTTAATCTGTGTTGTTATTGTAAATAAAAGAAGTTCTTTTTTGGATTTCAACTTTATCTGAACATCCAGTAGTATTTATTGTTTACCTCTTCTACATACATCACCAAAATGTATATAGAAAAAGTAATCACCATCAATTCCTGTATGCTGAAAACTTTCTTCTGGTTCCCTCTTTCTGCATTCATGAAACAGTTTCCAGACAAAATTTAGAAAATAAGAATAGAAACTAAATGAATCATAAAACCTATGGAAATTAAATGCTAGTTGTATTGCCATTTTCAGACAAGAGCTTTTGACTATCTAATATCTCCAAGTGATTAAATTTACATATACCCATTCATTCAACAATTCTTTCAGTTCTCTCAATAACTGAGTTCATAATGTGTGATTTGACCTTGATGACTCATAGATAAATAACATAATATTGTACCCTCCTGAAGCTTAGAATCTACTAGGGAGAGAAAGACAACCAAAGAATCACAATAAAGTGCTAAAGCTAATAGAAGACCATGGAGATAAAATTGGAATGATTATTTCTCCCCATCAGCATCACGATCAGGTCATGGAGAAGATAATGTTTCTGTTGAAGGACAAAAAGTGTTTGTGAGGGGGACACAAGAAGATACCTTTTGTAAACACAGTAGTTAGATAAGGATGAAGGTGACTTTTAAGTACATGTGAAGCCACAAGAGATGTGGTAAGAGATAAGATTGAGAGACAAAAAGGCATATGTGCTAAAAAGAATTTAGACTATTTTAACCAACAGGAAGAAACTAGGAAAGGAGAACAAGAAAGCATTTTACAACAGAAATTCTAAAATACATAGTAGGAACATATTAAGACCAACAAATTGACTGTAGGGAGGTCAATTAGAGGATGATGGTAATAGTGCAGGTAAGAAGCAATGAGGTCCTGAACCAAATTGGGAAGCCCTATGATTAAGAATTGGAGAGGGCTGTTTTTAAGAAGGAAAATGGACAGAGCTATCAGTTGGACATGAGATATGAATGAAAACCATATTTGATGTCCATGTTCATGGCTTGAGAAAGCAATTCAATGGCATCGTCATCGGGAAGTAAAAGGAATATCATATGACTTAAGTTGAGTTTTCCATATCTTCTAGATTTTTAGTATGGAGTTCAGCTACAGAAATATTTAGAGGCATGGGTATATAAGACACAGTTATAGTGTGGCAGTGAACCAAATAGTTTCAAGAAGAACATGTAAAGTGAGAAAAGATGAAGAACAAGGCCCTGAGGAATACTCAGTACTGACAGGAGCTTGGAGGAGAAAAAAAGTCATGGAAGAGAAGGGAAAAAGAAAAGGACAAGTAGGCCAGAGGAAAGGAAGAATCAAGAAAACATCAAAGGAAAAGAAAAGTGGTCATCAAATTCAAGTGCTGTAAGGAAAAGAATAAGAATGACGTGTTGTTTTTTTTGTTGTTTTTGTTTTGTTTTTGATTCAGAAACAAAGAAGGCTGTAGCACCTGTTTTCAGTGGTTAGAGAATAAATTGGAGTTAAGACCCTTAGTTCCAAAGGAAATGTGTGTTGGGAGGTAGTTAAAGGAGAATGAGCTGTAGAGTTTAACTATACATCTTGGGACAAATTTGAATGTATTTGGCTGTAAGACATGATGAAGCCAAATAAACTGAAAATTGAGCATTTAGGTTCCCCTGTAGAGGAGCAACAACTGGTAGAGTAACAGAGAAGTGCAGGTAAAAGAAATCAGTCTTTTCATTAATAATTTATTTGTGCTTCATTCTTGCTGACAGTCAGTATGACTGGGTTTTATGTGTGCAAACTCAATAGTACAGGTTAATTGATAAAGAGTAGAAACTGCTTTCTCTGTTTACGTCCATGAAACCAACATTCTGTTTTGTACACAACTCCATATACTTTTGGTAATATATGTAAAAGAGGTAAACAATAAATAAATACATTCTATTTTGTAGGTAATTCTCCAAGTATGGAGACAATTGGGATTTTTAGTGCAAAAGTAATCTAAAGAGAAAGTTTTTTTCTTTTTCATTTAAAAACTGAGGAATATCTGAAGCGTAAGTCTGAATTATAATCTGAATTTTTCAAAGCAGTTAAAATATAAGAAAGAAAGCACTATTTTAATCTCTTTGACCTGTCTCACTTAACTTGTGAATTTTACAAGGGGAGAATTTTTTTTTTATGGCCTAAAACTCTATCCATTGTAGTTCTAAGTGCTCAATAGGCTGCAATGTACTTGTAGGCAAGTTCACATGCAAGAATATCAGAAATCCATTTGATCTTGCATAACTCACAGAATTTTCTTACTTTATTTTACAATTTAAAGGGAGGGGTTTTATTTAAAAAATATTTAACTATTGTTTATTTCTTATAGAATTTTTAAATCATCTAGCACTGTGATATTGGAATACAAAGCAGCACTAACTTGTCAAAAAAAAAAAAAAAGAAAAGAAAAGAAAAACCTGCTTTTAAGAAAAGGACAAATGGTGCCAAGTGTGGAAATGCATAGTGTGGCTTGGGAGGCTAGGGCAGGAGGATCAAAAATTCAAAGCTAGCCTCAACAACTTAGCAAGACCCTGTTTCAAAATAAAAAATAAAAAGGGCTTGGGATGTGGCTCAGTGAATAAGTGCCCCTGGGTTCAATCCCTAGTACAAAAAATAATAAAAAAAATAAGGACAAAAGGAGTCAAAATGTATTGTCTAAAGGTAAAAGGCAAAATGCAATATTTGAAAGATCATAAGTCTTTGATTCTATCTAGAAAGTTTCCCAAAGTCCCCACTGAGCTAATCTCTAAGTGATCATTATGAGAAATGATAGCTTTCTCTCTGGCCCAGAGTCATATTTTTTTCATATTCTTGGTTAACACAGCTTATATCACATTAACTTTGTAAAGTTAACATGAAAGCAGACTTCTGTTTCTAATGACTTACATCAATTTTATAAAAAGCCATCATGGGCTGTTATAAGGGAAAAGTAATAATAATAGCAATTTTGCTCAGTAAAAATCATGACTCAGCATAGTACAAAGGAATGATCATGGTCTTTAGAGAAAAAAAAGAAAAAGAATTGAATCTAATTCTCAGCAACCTCAGCTCTTTCACTTTGTATACAGTTTTATGAACTCAGATAAGTTTGTTATTTTCTCAGAGTCTCTATTTCTTCATTGAACAAACAAGTATAATTGGACTTACCTCACTAGAAAGCTATGAAAATTATGTATGATTTGAAAACCAAAGCACCTTTTCCAATGCCTGATCACATCTAGAAGATGCTCAATAAATGTTCAATTTCTCCTCTCCATTCCCCAAAGCACAGCTTTTAGAAAATTTGTCAGTTTCAAATATGTAAACACTAAATACATATGCTATATATATATATTATATATATTAATATATTATAATATATTAATATTTATATATATATATATATAATGCTAACTAGTTAACTCTTAGATGTAGTAAATATTGTGATATATTACCTTCCCTGGATTTAATGCCTCATTAGTTTTTCAAATCACTCTACCGACATTTATTATACTCCTACTTTGTGAAGGATTCCCAAGAATCCTTCCTTGACCACAAAGGGGTTGTGATCTACCTTTGAAAAACTGCAAGACATTGGAATTGGCAGGAACCTCAGAGATCAACAAATGTTCTCTTTTCTACAGAGAAGAAATAGCCCCAGACAGTTTCAATGACACATTCTATATTGATAGATACTGATAGTTCTAGTGAAGGCTTCCTGGCTACTTATCCAGTGATTTTTCCTTAAATCTGTTCCACTACATCTTATACTGTGTAAAGATTTACTGGTAAAAAAAAAATGCAGTTTTGAGTAGATCAGACTTTTTTTTTCTTTCCTCTAAACCATACCCACCTGCCATAATGTTGTATGCATCAAATTTCTATAATAGAAGTGTGCTATTACATAAAATAGAGAAAGAAATAGAACAAAATTTAGATTGTTTTATGTAACACAAGGATGAGGTTATTGTATATTAAGGTAAACAATTTAATCTCAGGATAGGGAACCTGGCCTCTGTTATCAACACAACCACCTCTATTTCATGTTAGAATATAGATCTATAAAAGAGCCAATAGGGCTTCAATTCAGAGACCCTGTTCATCTTCCTAACCTATTTTGTGCCCTTTCTCTCCTTAATTTACCATGCACTTTATATAACCTCATCTTAGAGTTTTGTTGCTACCATAAATCTGACAGGTTTCAAGTTTCAGCGTCCCAAAGTAGATGTAAAAAAATACGTTTTAACACTCAGTTATCTCTACTTTGAACTAACTTAGCTAGGGATTCTCAATATGTAGGACTTCCAATCTATACTAACTTTCATTTCCTCCAAGTTAAGACACACTAGCAGAGTCTCTTCCTAGAGGCAAAATGTAATACCTGGAAGGAGAAGGAACATGTTTTTCTTTCATCCCACTGGCCAATATCTTTTGCTATCAGCACCTAATTTTAGAGATATCTAAAAAGAGGAATTGGGGTGGGTGATCAGAGTCAAGAATCAAGCAAGAAGCTCAAGAGAATTATCAAACTAATGTAGTTTGGCAGAGACTCAAAACTGGGTTGATGACAATGGAAATGAGACATTGGATATGGAATCTAAACACCCTGGAAGTAGAAGTGGTTATGGAACAGGAAGAGGTCAAAATTGTGAGTGTGACCACATGTTATAACAGGGAGTAGTGTTAGAGGGTCAGCATCAGAGTCATAGAGTTCAACTCCCCATCTCCCGCAACCTACTAGTAATTCAATCCTACTGTCAGTTTCCTGAAATGTAAAATGGGTAAAATAATGTTTCTTAACTTGCTAGGGTCATTATAAGGAGTAAGTATTTTTAAAATGCTTACTATAATGTCTGAGCTTACTGAGTGCTCAATAAATCTTAGACAGTATCATCATTTAGTATTTAATGGGCTTTCTTAGGTGAGTAGATGAGAATCAAGAGTCCAAAGACAACTTGGGCACTATCTCCTTTTTTATTGACAACTTGAAGGAGGCAAGAAAGACAAGATTGTGTAAGGAAGAAATAATTACAAAATTAGGACAGAAGGAAGAAAAAGACTGGTCTGGTATTTATAAACATTGTATCACTGGGCGATACTGAGTTCAGAAACCTTGCCTGTATCTGACTTCTTGTTTCTGCTTGTGCAAAGATGGAATTTAGACAGAGGTCAATGGAAACAAAATGCTCATACGTATCTTCTTTTCTTTACAAGGACAGAATCTCTAGTACCATGTCTCTATTTCTTTCTTCTGAAACTTTTTAAAAACATTTGTGTGTATTATTAGATTAGTAGAGGCTCAAGATGGGTAAAATGCTTATAATGAAAGATATCAATCAATGAGATGAAAGAAAGCTCCTCTCATTTTAGTAATTGCTGGGATCCTAAGGAGACTTAGGTAGTGTCTATTCATTTAGAGTTAAGTTGACTCTAAGGAGAAAAGATAAAAAGCAAAAATAAACAAATTATAGTACTACAAATACTTAAAAGAACATAAAGAAGCCAGGTAAAATATCCCGTGCCTATAATCCCACTAGCTTGGGAGGCTGAAGCAGGAGGATCGAAAGTTCAAAGCCAGGCTTAGCAACTTTAGAGAGGCCTTCAGCAACTAAGTGAAATTGAAATGAATAACTGTGGGGGATGTGGCTCAGTGTTTAAGCACCCCAAGTTCAATCTCTATACCCAAAAAACAAAAACAAAACATAAAGGAAAGAAGTTGACCTGGAAATGCTTAAATATATTAATTTGTTTGAGAGAAAGCAAAAGTATTACTAAATATATTTAAGCTGCTTGGCACAAGGTGAAAAGAAGCAGAAAAATTTGCCCTTCTTATTTGGCTGCTTGTCTATTGAAATCCAGTTTTTGTATTTTTCCCTCTTCTCCATTTTGACCTCTATGACAATAAAAAGTGCAAAAATTTCAACAAGTTGCTAATAAGAGTTCCAAAATGTTCATGAAATAAATATCTATAAGCTCTCGAATGCTAAAATCAGCATAGAAGCTATTCTAATTGATTAATATTCCCTTTAATCCCATTCAAAGGTGACTTTCTTTTTATTCCTTCTCTCCATGATAACACCTTCTCCTCAAAATAAAAGCTTTGAACAATCTTCCACTATCGGGTCAGTGTCATCTGTTTAAAAAAAATAAATAAATAAGCCCTAACATTCCCAGATGTAGAAAGAAAATCTTAAAGTTTTCAGATGAGCTATCTAAAGCAGGAAAGCAATTATGAACAGGAAAATAATAGATTGTTGAGAAAAGTAAGGTATGTGCTTTTTCTAGAAATAAAATTTTAGAAATTTATTATCTTAAGCAACCATTTTTCTAATCAGGCTTATATGCTCTAGAGCAAAAAATAAAATAAAATAAAATAAAATAAAATAAAATAAAATACAGTGCCTGATTTTTTAAAAAAGAAACATGTTCCCTTCACTATCTTCTATTCCCTACCTATATTTATTCCCTGCCATTTCCAAGGAGAACAAACAACAGAAAACATAAGATTAACCAAGATGACACTACTCATGGAAAAGCATTTATATAAACAAGGAAGCAATTTTTCACATCTAAAATACAATCTATGTGATTTTGCATGTGATTTGTATCTAATAATATTATTTTAAATGTTTTTCTGAGTACATTATAGTGTTGCATTGCTGCAGTCTGGCTGGGCACAAAATCACAAGCCACTCACAGCTTTGTAGATTCAAACAGCAATTCTTTATTCCCAATCTCACACAGACACTCTACAATCACCTTCTGGGGAAATCCAGGTTCTCTCCCCAAATCCACCTCCTCTGCCTCCCAAATACTCTCTGAATCCCGGGAGAACTCAAGGGGAACTCAGGCAGCAGGATACGCCCTATTCCCAGCAGGAATAATCTTAAACCTGGAACCACCCTAAACCGGGATTGTCCTAAACTGGGAACGCCCTAAATCCAAGGAGAGCCTTAAACCCTGATCCGCCCTAAACCCAGATCTGCCCTGGTCCTTGAGCAAGGTCCCCTTACATGCAATGTCACTGCAAAATGTCTAAGGCAAGTCCTATTTCCACGAGTCCTTCCACTAAGCAACATGGGGTACGCTGGCAAGGAAATTGTCATACCTACTTGGCTAATGGCTCTCAGCATTGCATAACACAGGGGTTCATTTTGATATAACCATACATGCATGGAATATAATTTGCTCCACTTCAGTCCCCAGTACTTCTTCTTCCCCTATCCTTCTCGTTTCCCCTGCTCTCCTTTCCCTACTCTACTGACTTTCCTTCTGTTTGTTTATTATTTCGTTAATTGGTACTTTATAGATATACATAAAGGTATAATTCATTGTAGTGTATTCACATATGAACGTAGGATAATTTGGTCAATTTCATTCCACCTTTCTTCCCTCTTCCTATTCCTCCTCCTTCCTTATAGATCCCCTTTCCTTAACTGCACTGATTTCCCTTCTATTTTCATGGAGTTCCCCCATCTTCCTCTCATTTGCTCCAGCTTCCACATATGAGAAAAAATTCTGCTCTGCTCTTTCTGAATGTGTCTTATTCCACTTAACAAACCAAGATATGTAAATAGGTTTTCTGCAAGATGATCAATACCAAGGAAACCCCTCATTCTATATGTACTTAAAATCAATATAAAGAATGATTTTCATTCACTGAAAAGTACAAATGCAATAATAAGGCAATCTGGAAAAACAGAAGAAGTTCCTTAGCTCCCCAATATATCACAAATTACTAATCAAGCAAAAATTTTAAAATATCTTGAGGACAAATAACACATCAACATTCAAAGAATGAAAAATCAGTCATTCCTTTGAAAATTAGAGCAGTCTTTACTGTAAGAACTGCAGAATATCTTGTGCAGTTCTTATAATAAGTTTCCAGAATCAAATATCAAAAACAGTATATGACAACATGAACAGAGTAGACAACAGAAAATAGACAATAATTGAAAGTATTAATTCCAAGCATGGTATCATTTCATTAATAGTAATAAGGCACTTCCCTGTTTTTTTGGTAGCTTATTTTATTATGTTGTAAAGTATTTGTCCTCCTTTATCAAACCTTTATCATCCTGCTGAAGTTTTGCTCATATGACTAGTATACATAGTTATTATTTAATTCAAATTCCTTTTTAAATAGTAGAATATTTTGTATCAAAAATTATGATCATAAATGGAATTTTGTACCCTTCTTATCTTAAAAACAACCAATGAGAAGAATAATATTTATAGCTTGTGGTTTATGGAGCTTTAAGATGAGTAACCACCCTATGTAGAATAATGCTAGTCTACCAAATGAGGTGGCATCATTTAGAGAAAAAGAGGACAAAAAAAAAATGATGGAGGTAGAAACAGGAAATAGGGGCCACTTATTCCCACACTGATTATGTAAATTGCACCTGAAGAAGTAATAGGTCTCACAATTCAGCTATTGATAAGAGTGCAACAAAATTCCAATGACAAGGAAAGAGTGTCAAATCTTAACCCCATCACCCAATAAGCAGTTATTTATGAATAATGCACAAAATATAAATTGAATCTATAAGGTACACACAACTATCAGTATAATTATTTTATAATTAAAATATATCCTTGTCCCTAGGCATTTGTCTGTTTCCTACTAAGAAATTTACTTAGTTTATGAATAATTAATTCCACCAATGTCTAGATAATAATATTTCAAGGATTTATTTCACTGGGTTGTTTTCATATAGCAGAACAAAAAACTAAACAGCACATATTACTCTACATAAAAAAACTGCCTATTCAACCTCAATCTACATGAAAAAATAATTTAAACTGCACAGTTTTTATCAAATAGGACTTAACAGTGCATAGTTAAAAATTGGACTGCATGTTTAGCACAGTGATAAAGCATGTGCCTAGCATATGCAAGGCCCTGGATTCAATTCTCAGGACTGAAAAAAAGTATATGTAATACTTATAAAATATATGTATATATAATATTTAATAAGTGTTACATATACACACCTTTGTATTGAAGCATGTTATTATTCTCAGCATATACTTTTTTTCTTATTTAGAAATTCCTAAATGTGTTCAGAATTATGAGTAATATAACTTACCCTTAAATCCACTATTTAATACAATATCCATTTATCATATAAATTAGTATATTCTGATTTTAGCAACTCATTGAATGTGACTAAGCATGCACAAATTTCACATAATTTTAAAGAAATAAAATCAATATACATTTTCTCCCTCTGGTTTCCACTTCCCAGAGTCCTTGCACTAAGCTATGATGCTCTACTGCACATACTGCATGCAGAATGCATGCAGAACATGTCTGGAAGAATCTGCAATGCAGATAAGAAGGAAGCATTACCCTTTATTTGCATATCATACCAACACAGTAACTGATTTGCTAAATATCAACAATTTATATATTCTAAGCCTCCTCCCCTCCCTTTTTTGAATATTAGGCTTTTTTTTTCTTTTTGCAACTGAACTTTATAGAAAGTAAAATGTATCATGAGCTAAGCTGATGCAATTTGAAAATGAGTATCAGATTTCTCCAAATGACTTAATATTGGAAAAGGAAAAAAAAGTGCACCTTCAGTTTAGCTTGCAGAATAGACAGGGAGTTAAGCAGCAAGCTCTAACTCAGAGAATTAAATTTAGCCTGCCAGTTCCTACAGCGAAATGTAAGACCACCCTCCCTCAGTAGCTAGGGAGATATTGTTCTGCCTTCTCTCCAGGCTCTTTTGTACGCTAAGGCTGATGTGATTCCCCAGACTCATGTCCTGCATGGAATTTAAACTACTTTGGTGAGCAACAGCAAAAGGAATTTATTGACTTCCTCTCAGACTGAAACAGAAGTGACCACTTGCATCAAATTACCCACTTGAAATGTTGACTTATTAAAAATGGGGTAGGTTGTGATTGATGCTGATTTTTATTCAATGATTCCATCAATTCTGTTATTTTAATATTTTAAAATGTATATGCAAATTGTCATTTGGATTATTTACATGCCTACAACTATTCTTTATTTGCCTAGGTGACAGCGCAAATCGCACTATTTGCAAAGGTAGAGGAGTATTTCCCACAAATCAACCCCCACAATAACAACAAACATTTATTTATTGAACTCTCAGAACAGTTACAAAGAAATATAAGACACAATTTCTGTTTTCAAGAACATTACAACACAGGGAGATAACATATTTATGGATACAAATTAGCCAGTAAAAAGATGGGGGGCACAAGCAATGCCACAAAGCCAAAATCATAGTGGAGAAATTACACTCATAGGAATGGGATCTCATTACCAGGGTGACTTATTCTTAGAGTTTTCAGTCTATCTCTGTAAAATGTAGAAGTTGAACTAAACTATCTCTAAATGTTTTTCCCAGTCTAGCAGTCTCAAAAACATCTAATCTCTTGTACCTGCTCTTAAATGTCTTCACAAATTTACTCTATGGCTTATCTGTAGCAATCTAGGGAAAAGGGAAGTCAATGGCCACCAAAAGATATTTTATGTATTTTCTCTTATACACTTTAACAGTTCATCTACCAAAGAATGCCATCCAATTTCCTTATGCATCTGTACATAAGAGGAGTGAAGTTACAGGTATTGTGGTCTACAAATAATTTTTTTTACAAATAAATTTTAATGCAATTTTATTTGTAGTAAACACTGTAAGTCTAATGTTTAGATCAAGAAACAAGCTCACATTGTTATAAGCATTGAAGTTTTCTTGGTGTATCACACATCCTATCTAGGCATCTAACATTGCATTTGAGTTTTCGAAATATATGAAAAGGGATACACCAGCCAAATAGTCAATGTTTCCAATTCCTGAGATTTGGACTGCCAATCACTGTCTCCTCCTGCTTTGTGTAAATGGTCAAGGCCGGCTAACATAGAAGAACCCTACACGTTCATTCACTACTCTGTCTAAAAGCCCCAAGCAACCAATACCTTGCTATCTGTCCCCTCAACTCAATTAGGCTGGCCTCTCTTCATCCTAAAACCTTTTCGTCCAAGCTGTACTCTTGCAATTCTATAGCCCAAAACATCACAGCAGAGGGCACATGAGAACCAACAGAGAAAGCATCATCATAAATTTCTTTACTTCTTTACTAATAGATCCCTTTTCCCCAGTCTGTGGCATTATCCAAACTGTTTGATTATGTGCCCTAATGCTAAAGGCCTCTCCATTAAGAGGATAGAAAGAAAGTAGGAAGGGCAACAAAGGTGAGCTAACAACTAAATTATACAAGTAGTAAATGGCAGTATGAACTAGAATCTACATTTCAGGGCTCCCAGTACAGTGTTCCCCAGCTCCCCACCCCTCCCACATATACATTTTTTCTATCATCTGTAATTAAAAGTTATTCTTCCATAAAAATTTTAGTATTACATAAAACTAAAGTTATCATCTTGCTGAGCATAATGGTATATGCCTATAATCTCAGTGACTCTGGTGGGCAGGGGAGGTGGCAATTCAAGACAAGCCTGGGCAAATTAAGAAGACTGTAACTCAAAAAAACAAGAAAATAACAAAGTACAGGGTTTAGCTCAGCGGTAGAATGCCCCTGAGTTTGATCTCTAGAACTGATAAGTAAATACATAAATATTAATCATCTTTTCTTTATTAGCTACTTTTTAAAGAAGTTAGACGACTAGGTTTTTCTAGATATCACCAAACTTCACTTTTGAACAACAGGTATAATTTTACATTATGTATCAAAAGCCACCGAATTACTATTTTAATAATATTCAAATTGTATTTAATTATCATGCTTCTCAGGTTTTCATATAATAGTGTAATATGCCAGCCAACAAATTTTGCTACTGCAAAAAAAATTTTACAAATCCTTTCTAATATTTTTCTCTTGCCATTTAAAAAATGTTTTTATTAGTCCTAAATGCAAGTTTCATAAATTATAAATATAATGCAACAACAGTACATTTTTGACAAAACATTCACTTCAAAATTGTGTTCATTATACTTAATTGTGTATACTTATGTTTAAATTGACTATGTCTTTTCTTTTTCTTTCTTTCTTTTTTTTTTTTTTTTGGTATCAGGGATTAAACTCAGGGGCACTCAAACACTGAGCCACATCCTCAGCCATTTTTTGTATTTTATTTAGAGATAGGGTCTCACTGAGTTGCTTATCACTGACTATGTCTTTAAATTGTGAAGAAAAATAAATTTTAGGGCAAGTTACAAAATTTATTCCATGACAAATACAAAATGATACAGCTATGCCATCCTCTAACACATGAGGAATTTCGTAATAATTCTTTATAACACTAAAACAATTACTTTCTCATAATACTCTGTTTTCTAGGAACCATCTATCTCTTAGAATACCCAGGTTTATTCAATTTTCACACAAACAGTTGTAAAATAGGAAAAAAGACCAACTAAATACTATGCTGCAGTGTTTTCCAAATACATCCATTATAAAAAGTTTGTAGAAATACAATCGCATTTGGTTATTCTTTGAAAAACATGATTTGAATAACATGAGGCAGGATATAAGGAACTGAATTTTTAAAATATATGTCCACTAATTATTATTATCTGGCAAGATTAGAGAACATTTCTATAATATACTCATAGCCAAATGTAAGAATTTTAGATTACTTTTACCAGACTTGCTATCAGTCAGTATTCCACCAAAAATATCTTTTAAAAATTAAATAGTAATCTTCAAAGAGCAAAACAAGAGGAGAATAAAGGGTGGTATGCAAATGGGGGAGGACTTCAAAAGAACACTGTTGAAAGAATTGCAAGATGGAATTAACTTATGTTCCCACTGAAATTAAACTTTTAAAAACAAAACAAAATCTGGAGGCCACACATTTAAATGAACATGAATTTTTGAATGACATTGGCTAGAAAGTACTATCTAATGACTGTTTTTCAAATGGTCAAAGAGAATTTAGCTAACATTTCTTAATGACATTATGCTATCAATTCATCCTAGAAACTAACTCCTTCTCACATGGCTGAGTATCTCTAAAACAATCACCAGTTTCCTTAATTTTGTTTTTCTTTATAAATTCCAGACACTTAATATTTTCAGCTTCAAGAGTAAGCAGATGTACTAATGACCCTTTTGTAATTCTACATACCCACATAAGATGATATTGATAATTTCAAAGAATTTCAAGATCAGTAAAAGCAATTCCTAGTTACAACAAAATTTCATAATTGATAGTATATACTCCAATAATATCATTTTCCACCAAAGTTGAGGTATACAAATTTATTCAAGAACATCAGTAAAAAATATGTAGGATAAATGTATTGAAATTTAACAAAACAGAGATGTAACCTATAGATTACTTTAACACTAAATTTTCTTTTTTAAAAATATTTTTTTAGTTGTGGATGGACTTTTATGTATTTACTTATATGATGTGTTAAGAATCAAATCCAGTGCCTCACACATGTGAGGCAAGCACTCTGCCATTGAGCCACAACCCAGCCCCTAAAATTTTCTTATTGTGCAGAGTTAAGTGACTGATGAGGACAGCAAGATCATCAATGATCCACCAAGAAATCTGAAATGCTTCTTCAATCTCTGGCCTCCTGCCTTATTATAGCATAAATTCCTTCCCTCAAAACAATATACGTTCAATAAGTTCATTTTAAAGTAAATGATAAGTTACTAATACCTTGTAGTTTCTCTAATAGAAGAGGGCAATGCTTATATGACTAAATCCTTTCTTACTACTCTTCCTTCTGGGTTCAATAATATGAAGTATTCCCAGCTGGTGAGATGCAGAGAAATTATGTCACAGATAGATAGGATATCCTTTAAGAATAATGTCTGGCACCACTCACCCTTGTTTCCATTAAGTTGAAATGCTTTTCAATTCTCTGGTGGCTTTGGGGATAGGGATCTCTGTTCCTGGTGCCAGCCCAATAACCTGAACTGTGCATCGATTCTACATTTGAGTATTATAAGGTAGAGAGTATAACATTTTCTAAGAGATCCTTCTAGTGTGCTATAGGGACTGTATGGAATATGAAAAATGACTTTCAATATAATGTTAAGTCTAGAATACATTAAGTGCTTTAACTTACAAGAAAACTTTCAAAAATATTACTGACCTTGTTATAATGTGATTTTTTTACCAGGACATTACAATTTTTTTATCTTATCAAATAAGAAAAAGTGAATATCAAATAAGAAGAAGTGAAAATAGTGCATGTTTTGGAGCCAGCAAGCCTAAGTACAAATCACAGCTTCACCACTTCCTACCTGTATATCTTTAAGACAGTTGCACAAGCTCTTTGAGTCTCAAATATCCATACTATCCATATAAAATGCAGCACCCAGCATAGAATGTGTTTTTTTCTTCCATAGGTGTGATCATTAGTACAAGTATGAGAGCTGTTTACAGTTTTCCATAAAGTTTTCAAGGGAAAAATTTTTTACTTAAGGGCTATGGATATAACTCAGTTGGTAGAGTGCTTGCTTCACATGCACAAGGCCCTGCGTTCAATCCCCAGCACCACAAACAAACAAACAATAAAGCTTAAATTTCATGGGGAGAAAATTAAAAAAAGAATAGTTGAATTACAAATATGGGAAGCAAGAATGAACAGAAACACATACGGAACCTTTTATAGTTCCCATTAAAATATTAAGGGAATATTAATATTTATTCAATAATTATATTCAGAAAAATATTAAGAGAACAAAGAGGGATTGTTTTGACTAAAAGTAGTAAGATAATAAAAAGGAAGATTGCAGAGCTGGAAAGGAGACAAAGCCGTGAGCAGGCAAAGATGTTACAGAATTTTTCAGAGCAATAAAAATTTAACATGACACAAAATATAATCAATCCAATATTCTGAAGACAGACAATGCTTCAGAAAAGATGAGTGGGATATCACTTTCCATAGGCTTTGTTCTTTATATAATTTGCTGGTATTCTTTTTTTTTATTGGTTATTCAAAACATTACAAAAATTGCAGAATCACATCGGTTACACATCCACATTTTTACATAATACCATAATAGTAACTGGGAGTGAGGCCTAGGAATTTCAGATCTCAGAGCTAACAGTGAGCAGAAGAAGAGAGATGTAGGTCAAAGGTTCTTAAAAGTCATAAAGATATCAGGGGTATCTTAAGTGTTCCCAATAACTTCCTTATCACTAATGATAAACTGCCATTGTGAATAGCCACCACACAATACATGAATAAGGATTTAGTTATTGACAGGGGATTCTGGTCAAAGAGAAATAGTTTCAGTTTTATTTACATGTTTTTAACATATTAACATGTTTTTTCTCAAGGATACTGTACTCTCACCTTATCTCTTATGTTCTATTGCCACCATATGTATGTGTTATATTGTTGAGGGGAGGAGAGAAGAATGCTTATAAGGTATTGGAAAGAACATTGTCCTGTTTTTATGTCCTCTGAAAAAATAAAAGTTTAACCTCCCTATAGCCTAAAACAGGTACTGTCTCCAATGCATGGAGCAGATATCACAGTGTTGATTAACTTAGTCTCAAAAATGGCCCTAAAATATGGTCAATGTATAACTTGCAATTCAAGAACCCACTGGGACATAGTCAAGAGAAATGTATTTGGGATTTCTTTAATTTGGGTAGGGGGCTATCTTTCTATAGTTTGCAATTATTTTTGTATAAAATCATTGCTAGTTTTTCCCAGTGTAAGAACAGATTACAGAAATGTTCCTACCACCCACTTTTGTAGCTAATTTTGTGTTCACAATTTTGTATTCTTTTTCTGAATATAAATCCCCCTAATTGTATAAGTTTCAGGCCCCAGGCTACCAAGATCCACTCTTGATATATATCTGTGAAGCACCTCTGTAACTACAAATTTGAATAGCATCAAAGAAAATTCACAAATTTTCTAGAACATCCAATTACTAAGGATGAATATAAAAGCATTACAAATTAAGTGCTGGTAAAAATGAACAAAATGGAAATTTCTCCTCCCACACAAAAAAATATAATTTTTGATTAATGATTTTTAAGAAGTTTACATAAGCAAACCAATAAATAAATAAATAAATAATATACAATTTTTTACCAATACATTTTCTGCATAGTTGGAAAATAGAGCTCTGTTTATACATTATAAAATCTTAGAATTCAAATGATACAAATTACTTCATGAGAAATTATCTTCAGTTCAAAGGTATACAAAGCACATGAAACAAACACAAATGCATTCATTCATTCGATGCTAAAAGATATCCTAATGGTTTGCCCTAGAACAGTTCTTATAGCCAAGAGAATGCTTTCCACTGAAACTGTCCCATATTCTCACTCATTGTTTGCCTTGAAACTCTATAGTGAGTAAATATGTAACCTATACATTCCTATACATTGCTTGGTAATTAGCTAATATTAAAATGTAACAAGATTTTTCTTGGCTATATATGTATGAAATTATTTTTCCCATAAGCAAAAATACTGCTACTTGAAATCAATAAACATACAAACACACACATACACACACACCCCAGGCTAAATAATCTAGTAATTAGCTAAATCCTGGATAAATAATTAATAATTACAAATCATGTATATCTAACAAAGCAAAGTTAAATGGAATTATGTACACACTCCAGTGTCACCCCTTTTTTAGCTACTTGATATTATATACCTATTTAAATTCTCTCTCCTCAGCATTTCCATCTAGACAACAGGCTTAAGAAAACCTGTCTCACCAGGTAGTTGCTAGACTGAATGTGAATATGCATGTAAGGTTACTAGCATAACTAATAAGGAATTATTTTTACCAATTGCAAATGCTTATGACATTTCAGGAGATAACAATGATATGATTAGCCCAATTAATGTCAGCATTTGTATTTCTGTTATTATTAAGAATTAGCACTAACAATAACAAAATAATAACTATTAGACTGTCATGGTAATAAATTATGATTAAAGTAGGATATTCAAATATTTTATATGACAGATAACTATGATATGAATAAAACTGGTACAGAAGAATGAAACAAAAGACAAAGCTTGTCATTTGCTTGTATAATGGATCATCTCAGGAAGGTGCACATAAGGTTACATTAATATCAAGTGAAAGAGCAAGAATCATGTGGTGGCCTGGGAGAAAATGGATTTGCTCATGTTCCTGGGTACAAAGAGTGGGAACTGAATGAAAGTGATTATCTTTATTCTTTCTTGACAGCTTAATTAAGTTCTCTAATTAGTCACAGTCACTAAGCACTACATTATTAACTCTGCCTCTTGTTGGACTGGCTTCTTCTCTACTTGATAACTGGTTGGAAGAGTTAGCTAATGTAAACACTGTCTTTCAATTGCAAAGAATCTTTTTTTCCCACCTCTATTGGGGTATAATTGACAAGTGAAAACTTTATATATTCAGTGTGCACAATGTGATTTTTTGATATACAAATAAGCTGTGAAATGACTATCACAATCTAATTAACATATCCGTCACTTCACATAGTTAAAATTTGTATGTATATTTGGTAAGAATATTTAAGATCTACTCTCTGAGCATATTTCAAGTATACACTAAGTTACTTACTATAGCGACTGTGCTGTATATTAGGTTTCTAGAACTTATTTGTCTTACAAGTGCAAGTTTGTACCATTTGTCTAACATCTTTCTGTGTTCCTCACAGATTCCTCTACCCCTGGTAACCACCATTTTACTCTGTTTCTATATACTTGTCTTTTAAAAGTACTTTTAAATATAGGTGAAATCACACAATATTTTCCATTCTGTGTCTGGCTTATTTCACTTAATGTCCTTAGAGTTCATTCATTTTGTCACAAAAGAAGGCAGGATTACCTTCTTTTTTAAAGCTGAGAATATTAGCCCAGGAATACAAGGCTGGTTTACCTCAAGATGTGCTCTCAGTAAAGTTGTGAAGTTGATGAACCAGGCTTCAACCTCATTCTGATCACTATTCTACGGCCAAGACCTCACTGAGTTCATTTTTAGCTCTCTCCTCCACTATTTGAGTGTCTCATTATTCTTTTGAATAGTAATTCTTTCACACTGTCTCAGTCTTATTTTTCCATCCCTTAAGGAAAGTAACCACTAAACATTTAAGCCAGAGTGTAAGAGTCCATAATCCACTCCACAACAGATCTTTGACCAAGAGGACTTTAAAGAAAGCAATGCTTACATCACAGAAATCACTTTCTAATTTTAGAATTATAGACAGCAGGAAAGATAAGAAATCACTTGAAGCCCTTTTTATCAGATGAAAATCCAGGAAACTACAGTGTAATTAAGACCTTGTCATAGCCTTCCAATTAATCTTTACTTGTAAGACAATGTTGCTTAACTATTGTATCAAATGCAGTAACATTCAGGCCTGTTTCTAGTCATAGCACATCACAAAATACCCCCAAAACCACACTATGATAACCTATAAAGTCATTCTGGGATTATGCAGATAACACATTTATTCTTTATCTGTTGTAATATTTTCTTAAAATAAAATGTTTATTTTAGGCTTTTGTCAAATATAGTCTTTCATTCTTGCATTGGTCCTCACTAGAAATTTTTTTATAATTTTTTAATGTAACCACAGACACAATTTCTGTTTCTAAGTCACTACTTTCAAACAATAGCTGTAAAGAAAGAGTAAACAACATTTGAAGTAAATTACAGCATTTTAAAAGACATATTTGGACCAAACTTCATTTTACTCAGGACAGGGTGATTGGATCATGTGGTCTCTGAACTAAACTCCTCCTCAACAGGATACCATTCTCAGCATTCTCAGCCTCCACTATCCTGTAAGGCCCCCTTTTTGCTGTGTCTTGGCACAAAGAACACAAGATTAGGGAATATTCTAAGATATAAGTATGAAGGTTGACCACAGTATTTTTGCAAGTAGTGCAAGCTATTCTGTTTTTGCAAGGGTGAGTTCCAAGCTAACCTCCAATGATTCTTAGACACATGATCAATTTTCATGACCATGAAATGAAAATAGAAGTACAAAACCTGCCTTCTTCTCTGCTGTATCAAAGGATTTATAAACCATAAATCATTATATAAAAGCAAAAAACTATTTTTATCATGATTGAAATACTCATTCATCCTCCTTCAGTCTTTCAATTCTGTTAATGCTGCCTGCTGAGAGAAGGTTATTTCTCATGAAGCATTGATAAATAATATAATACATGCAAATAATTCCACTTAGTCTGAGAATCTAATCCTTTAGTCATAATTATTTTGGTCTACATTAAATCTAATTTAAGAATTTAGTGGCAAGGTAACATAACATACACTTTTCAAAATGACATGAAGAAACATACTCTACCTTCAAGTTGCTTATATTATAATAGTTATAAGATTAATGAATCAAATCACCACTTTACAATAAACATGGAATCTTGATGAATGCTCCAAATGAAATAATATCATGTTAAATAGTGAAGAAAAGCTTTAAAAATAATAATGATGTCTACTTTAGCAAGAACAAAATAATATTTTAAGACCAAGCAGTTTTAAGAAAATAGAAAGTGAAGAACTGAGAAATGTTGGCCAGGCACAGTGGCACATGCCTATAATCCCATTGGCTCTTGAGGCTGAGGCAGGAAAATCATGAGTTCAATGCCAACCTCAGCAACTGTGTGGTGCTTAGCAGCTCAGTGAGACCCTGTCTATAAACAGAATATAAATTAGGGCTGGGGATGTGGCTCAGAGACCTAGTGCCCCTGAGTTCAATAGCCCCGTCAAAAAATTGAGAAATGTTGGTTAATTGCAAAAAAAAAAAAAAAATGCAAGGGATATTTGAGTATAGGTAGGTTATAAGAGAAGCTCGATGCAAGAATGAATTTAGACCTAAGGTAATGTGAAATTGGGCCATGCAAAGGTTTTACTGAGGGTGATATATGAGCAATGAAAGATTATAATTAGTGCCATTTGGAGGATGGCTTCATCTTAAAGCATTTTAAAATAATCCCATACCACCCTTTTCTGTTTGTTTGTTTGTTTGTTTGTTGTTTTCTTCTGTTTTTATTCTATCCTTGAGAAAGTAACTGTTCTGGTCAAGCAATGGTTTCTCTGAATTTCCAAACTTTTTTCTTCAAGATTATTGACTCAAACTGAAGAAAATCTGAGCTCATATCAGGAACCTTTCAGTTTACTTATATATAACTGTCTCAAAATTAAGAGGTCATAGGCTGGATATAACTCAGTAGTAGAGCACTTGCCTAGCATGTACAAGGCCCTGGGTTCAATCCCCAGTGCCAGGGGAAGAAAAAAATCAAAATTAACAAGCCCTGACTTGACTTAATACTAATGTATATTTTTATAGACAATCTCATGTATGTCTTTATCTTTGCAATCAACATATGATAAATATTTTAAGTGCTACAAGAGACATGAAAAATAGAATATTTCTTAAAATTTTTCAGTTTTGTTAGGAAGTACTAAATTAGCACTAATACTTTTTTAAATAAAAAGTGTTAGTAAATATACTCAATTAATTGCCAAGTGACTAAATTGATGATATGATATATATATATGCAAATATGTTCCAGTACTGAAGTACTTTTATGAAATTTTAATATAGAGTCAAGTACATACGATTTTCACAAAAGATTCCAAATGTAGCAGAAATATTCCACTTGGTCTTCTACATTTCCCAGTTCCCTTGCAGTTGGGCAGCACCAAGTAACAAATTTAGTATAGACCACCAGTGGAGGGGCTGTGTGTTCATGCTAGTTTAAGGCAGCAAAAAGACCACGTGTGCTTGGCCAGTTTCTTTTCTTATGCCATAGGTTCTTTGCCTTTTCTTCCTCTGCTATGGCAAATCATTCCAGATAATATATCTAGAAAATTGTGGAGCCTCTGTCAGCCTTGGTCCTTGAGTGACTATGGAATAGTCATTTACAATTAGGTCCCTCATTTACAATTAGGACCCTAAATGGGGGTGTCCATATGACATGGACAATAAATAAACTAGTTGTATTAAGTCATTTACCTTGTGTTTTTAATTTTTATATTTTTAATGGGATACCATAGACTAGCTTGTCTCAACTAGTGCAACAAAATAAAGCCATGAAAATGAACAAAAGAAACCCTAACATGAACTGTCAAAATAATTTCAAAGACTCACCTACACCATGCATGATAGTCCAGAATAATTCTATCTGAATCTACTTAAAAATGGATTCTATTAAACCTGTGAAAACCTAAAGTCCTGAAGTAAATGGTTTGGGGAGAAGAAGGAGAGTGAAAAATAAGAGCTATAAGAAAGTTATCACCTTGTCTCCTCTATGGTACATGGCATATTAATCTCTACCAAGACTCAGAGAAGCTGAACTAAATGGAAAAATTTTATCTTTAGCTCTCCTAAACAATAGATAAGCATCCTTCTTTTGCTCCCTAAGTAGGACAATTGCATTAGTTACATATTTCTACACAAATATTTAATCCATATGATAACACCATTAGTTAAAAATTAGGAAAGTTTGTTTCATCAGCAATTTTTATTTGTGATAGCAAAGGTCTTTTACTATTGATTCCCTCCTCCCTTTTTATTTTTCTCTCGCCTTCTTTTTCCCAAAGCACTCAGAATTTAATATTTATCTTTTTTCAACATTATCCCTTGGAATGGAGATTATACTTCTTTAGCCCCTTCACTTGCATATCAAAAAGAATAGAAATGATTGATACCAGGAAAACTATTTTCATTTAAAATTGCAGCAGTGTTTAAGTAAAAGAAACATGAAATTTCAACAGAATTGATTCTTTGTACTTGCCTTCACATCTGTTCAACATAAAGTGTTAATGCAAGAGAAATAATATCTCAGTAGTGGTGTGCATATTCCAACATGTACCTTTGTTCCTAAGACTTTTGATGCATTCTTGTTTAATCCTTAATTGCAATTGATATCTTCATTAAAAACAAATTCCTCATTAGTAGATAGGCGGGTCAGTAGGAGAATATTTAAGATTATGGATAAGGAAACCAGTCTTTATTATGCAATGATGTTTTGGATTCATGCAGGGTTTTAAGAAATTGGTGCCACGTCTTAGAAAAATATATAATAAAATTTTATGCAGCATTTAAAAAAATCATCTTAGGAGATATCAACCCACACATTTTTTACTTTTTTCCAAAACCAGAATCTAACCCTTGGAAAAAACATTATAGAACTGATAGAAAGTAAAGAGAAAATGTATTTGGAATCCACTTATGGCAACCACTTTTTACATGCGTTATTGCATTTGGTCACATAACAAAGGTTGAGATAGATGGATGCTATATGTATCCTCATTTTGTAGATAAGGAAGTTAAAACCCATGGAGTAATTGATTACAGAGTCACACAAATAGTGAAAGTTATCCAAAGCCCATGTTTTTAACTATAACATACAGGACATCAACTCCTGTGGAGGGAGGAAGGAAGGAAGGAAGGGAGGGAGGGAGGGAGGGAGGGAGGGAGGGAGGGAGGGAGGGAGGAGCTGATTGAAGGTATCTTTTATTCTGTACACACTAGCAGTGGTATTCCTCAAAGCAATAATCTGCAGAGGACTGAAATTGATGCTGAATATCAATGATAGAATAACATATTTTAGCATTATCTCTTAAACATACAGAAGATTTTTAAAATAAATAGTCTTCTTACTTTGTTACTTTACTATCAATTCTTTCTTTTTGCAAAGTATGTATATAAGTATAGAACATTAAGGCAGGCAATTGAGAATGCAAAATATTAAAGAATGTAGGGAAATATGTTTAGGTGAGTGCAATAGAATGCCAAAATTCTGAATTGCTCATCCATTCAGCATTATCCCTACCCCTTCATAACATTTTCCATGCATTGCCTGGAAGCTATACTTACAGAAATTCTCACCAGCAGAGTTCCATATTTGCTTTTGCTAATGAGGAACATGTTCAAGAGATTTAGAAAGTAGAGAAGAAGAAAAAAATAATTTTACTCCAACAATGGCTGGCAGGCAGGTGTCAGATGTGAAGTTTGTGTGGGCTTCAGGCTTTCTGAAAATGACCAACTTCAGTGCTCAGGTAGCCAAGATCAGTAGCAGTTTCCTGTGATTTTTGCAGTTTTCTAGTCTGCTAAGAGCTAATGGGAGTTTTCTCTGGTAACTATCTCCTAGGCTTTCCAATGCTATGTAAGCACCTAATTTCCTGAAGTCAATTACTTCTGGCTTGAAATATTAATAGTGATTCCTATTTTCCCAACTAAATCCTGAAAAATGCAGTATGTCCAATAAGAACTCATTACCAGGCTCTCTGAAAGAATTATTTTAACACAAGTTTGCCCAGAAGGCAGCTAAAAAGTGTGGATGCTCTACACAGCACTATACAGTAAAAAGTGCTTCATAATAACTCTGATACAAATTACATATCCAGTCTTTAAAGCTACATTAAGTTTTATTTCTTCCATTATATGGTTTTGGGAAACAATAGTAGCTTTACAGGACAAAATTTGTAATCTTACTAAATAAAGTAGAAAATGATAAATATTTGCAGCTTGGAAAACTTAGGGGTCTCAATCAATGAATTAGATCCAGTAAGGCAAACAGTATGAGTACTCTAAGTTCCAGGAGAAAGGCAGGGTCAGGGATCACTTTAATTGGTAGGAACAGGCAAGTGACAGAGAAGCCAGCAAGTCTCAATGTAGGAAGGCTATCATTGTTAGGGAGATGTAAAGTGGCACCAGTAAAAGGATTATGACTAGTCAATGTCTGCCTGAGTTTTAAATTATGAATATGACATTGCTTTACCCACTGCACAATGTTCTTCTAAGAATAAATATCCAGGCACCTAATATGACTTTACAGTCAATGAATGTGGCCTACATTCTACATAAAATCTTACAAGGTTAGTGGCACTAGGAATTTCTATTGAAAGGTTGTTTGGACTAGAAGATATCTTAAGGTTTTGAGTCCTAACCATCTTAAAAATATAAAAAAATTCTAGATGGATCATGCTCGCAAACAGTCTAAAACACTGGAGTCCTCTAGAATAGAATTGATATGATGATATTTTTCTATCAATATATTACATGTATTATTAACAATATATATTAATGTGAATTTATTACTGTGCACACACATATTAATACACCAAAATAACAGCCTGAAATATGGAACTCTACAGTTACTTCCTTCTATGCACATATGCATTAGCAAAATCAGATACAGTACATTTGATATTTCAACATTTCATTTAATAGTTCACAACTTGGTAGCCTTTGGGTCATCTTCCCAAACATGTTTTCTATATTTTCCCTTTTTTCATGAGTATGATAAACACTTTTATTTTTTATCATTCTGACATCTGCCTTGTTAAAATTTCATATGATTATATCCTATAATCTCTAAAAAGCCATGTATTACTGAATCTACCTTGAATTCAAAGCTACACTATAAATTAGCATTCTAGTTAGGTTTAGTTTACTTTTCTATGAGATCCATATCCTTATAAAGTCTATAAATAAATATGCAAACATATTTATTGCTAGAACTAGTATGATTAAAATTGGAAATTTTATGAAATTAGGAAATTCAGAATGAATTTTTTTTTAAGAACTGGAAGATATTTAATTTCATATTAATTTTGTGTCATTCATATATTCTCAATTATTAGTCAACGTTTTCGTACAATTAAATATAGGAGCTTTATTGATTGTAATTATCTACAACATCTCTAATCAAACTATAGTAATTTTGGCT
Source organism: Callospermophilus lateralis (assembly GCF_048772815.1). Taxonomy (NCBI): domain Eukaryota; kingdom Metazoa; phylum Chordata; class Mammalia; order Rodentia; family Sciuridae; genus Callospermophilus; species Callospermophilus lateralis. The sequence goes on from NC_135319.1 coordinate 39,844,248, forward strand.
TGTTCCCCTTAGTCAGCAGTTTGTGTTTTAATTTCTGTTCATATCAATAAAGTAATTCACACAAGACAAGGAAATATATTTCTTAAGGTTTATTTAATTTACCTGGAGAATCAGGATTTCATTTATGATAAGATGTGTTTGAGAAGTTTATTAGAAGCTGTGTATAGAATTCTAGAGTTAAGTATGAAAGTTGATAGCAATTTAAATATTACTTTTGTTTTACATTCATAATATATTTTGACTTCCTTTAAATCACAGGGCAAGATGAATTCTCTGGAAAAATCATGTATACATATTCACACATAGCTTTCAGCCAAGAAAGAGGCAGGAATGACTTTCAATAAAGAAAAGGAATATAACTGCAAAAAAACCTACCATGGAGTTGTAACTGAGACATACAATTTCCAGTTTCCGAATTCCACCAATACCCATAACTCTACCTGGCAAGTCTCATAAAGCTCAAGTGAACATGTTACATCCACAAAACAAAACAATTACCATGATCCCATAACACAAGGTAGATGGTTCAAGGCATTACTGCCCCTTCTCATACTGAAAAATATGTAATAATTGTTTTGACTAGAAGGAAAGATAGGGAATGCATTTCAGAAGACAGTTTCTAATCCAAGTTGACTTTGTTTCAGCTTTAAGGCCTTAGCAAATCATTTGATCTCTGCTTCATCACCTGAAACTTGAAGTTAATAACCCCTATCTTAAAGTTGTGATGAGAATAAAAAAATATCATGAAAATGAGAGAGTTTTATACTTCATAAAGCAATTTAAGGACATTGATTGTTTCTCATTACTTTATATAAATGTAGAGATTATTCTAATCTTGTGGCCAAAAAAAAAAGAAAAGAAATATTGAAAAGTATTAAAGCAGATGGTATTAGCTACTTGTTAACCAAAGCTGCTCATTATCTTCTTGAGCTCACAGAAAGTTTGTATTTCCTAGCCTTCCTTCAGTTAGAAATGGCTATATGACTACATTCAAACATGAGATAAGTGATATGGCATATTTCTATTCTTGAACCATAGAAATCTCCCATGCCAGGTCCTTTATGCCCTTTCTCTATTCACGGGCAAACAAAACCAAGGTTCTAGAAGAAAGCTGAGCCAGAGGGGAAGGAGGCATATCTATGAATGACAAAGCAAAAGGGTACTTACTGACAAAGAATGCTAATTTTGGATTATTGGAATGCTGTATGAAAGTTCTCATGTACAACTTAGGTTAAACCAATGAGATCTGGAGTTTTTCTTTTATACGACTTAGTAGTGTCTTAACTAAACCAGGAATATTACAAAGTTAAATATCAAAAAAGTATCCCCATAAGCAGGCTGCTACTCATTAAAAAATGCCATCAAGAATACAGATAAATGTCACCTATAATTGCCATGTTTTGATGAAATATTATTAGTAATAATGATTCCTTATTTTTAGAAAATTGATGGTCTATGAGGATCTTTAGGGTTTGTGGAAAACTTTTAGTTCTCTCAACCATCCCAAGTTATCATGAGTAAGCTGAGTTTTAATACCACCACTGGTTCTCTTTTCACTGCAGCACATTGCTGATATTGTTGAAACCATGTATTCTCTAAGATATAGGGTTAACCATGAAATTCTTAGCAAAAAAAAGTATATCTTATATACATATACCAAGTCATTACAAGTCAAGTCTATACTTGTAATTGTTATAAGTACCCTTAAACCCTAAATCTCCAAATAATAAAAACCCCAAATGTGGTTTTCTCAACTTGAAACAAATATCATCCCTTTTCCTCCTTGACTTCTACTCTTTAATTTCTCATTTTGGAAATCTTTTATATGTGAATAAAAATATTAAATGTTATATAGTACCTAGGTAAATCTCTCTAGCTTACAATTAATAGAGGAAACTGCAAATAAATTATAAAATATTTTTAAAATATACCTTTAATTTCAACATGAAGGGGAATGGTAAAGTAACACAAGGAACCCCAGAGGGGAGGATTTCTTTAGACAGAGAGGTCTTTATTAATTTGACACTGACTAGAGCGTAAGTTAATATTGAGACAAGTAAAAGATGAAGGCAAGTAGAAAGTATGATTTTTTAGGAATTAAGAATTTTATCCACAAACCCTGTAGTCTGGACATGTAGAACAAGAAATTCATGTTAGTTATTACATGGCACAAATGATTAATGCTGTACATAAGATTTCTATAATACAGGAAAAATTAGGCCTCTAATTTTATTATTACATTAGGGAATAACTTGATTAAAAAAAAATAAAATCTACCAGGAGTTTCAAGTGTAAATTTGAGATTATAACCTCATGAATTTAAGAATTCCACTGACTTGATGTGAATCACATTGTACAACAAACTTGTTACTCATAAAATTGGAATTTAAAAACGTTATCCACATAAAAATGCTACAAGCAATAAGTCACAACACTATATAAGCAGAGTTAAGTGCTACCTAACAGTAAAATATCAAGATAAATTAAAGCCACTGAACTAGCAAGTGTAGATACAAATAGGCCAGACGTAAGGCTTGACAATAATGCCATAAAAATGCAAAGCAAGAGTAAAAGTAATATAATTTGTGGTATTCGAATTACTTAATTTATTGTCATATTTTGGGGCCTAAAAATGAGACTTATTTTTGAAATGAAACTTATAAGCAGTTTTTTTTCTTAGAGATATTCTGATTTAGTCCACTTAATTCAGATGGATCTGCATTCAAAAACCTCAATGGAATGTCTAAAATATATATGCTTAAAATACTAAATGAATGCCTTGTAAAACCAATAGCAAGAATTAAAATAACAGTTCCAATCCTTACCTATAATAATACTTATAATTGACACCAAATGTCTTCTATTCCAAATTTAGAATTTTCTTCCTACAAAAATTGTTACACATGTTCCTTCAGATAGTAGGTTTAAAGTAGCACCACATACTCTCTACTATGGACTAAATAACAAACAACCTCTTTAAAATAAATCCTGTCCCTTAATTTAATAGGGTGAAAATTCTGTTTTTATAGACTATTGTGTGCCACTGAATGGCACCCACTTTTGAATGAAGATGCTTTGAGAATATGTGTATGATATGAGTGCATAGTTTTTCCAGGAAATCATTACGCATTCCTGAATTGTGAATAAACACCACATAAGACACAAGCATTACAATATGCTTTAGCAAGCTACCTATCACAAAAGTGAAAATATTTTAAAGTATGTATGCAAAATTATATATTTGTCTGTATGTTTTGCAACCATTTGACAATAAATGAAATAATTCAATAATCCCTTGGATTGAATAATATTCTCTTAATAGTCATTGAGCAATAGTCCATATACTAAGCAAAAAAGTTGTAACTCCCTCTTGCCCAAATCATTTGATTATGTTCATTTGATTTCTTACAAATCGCTTCAAAGATAGTTGCTTGGTCCCTATAACATTTCCATAATTCATTTTAAGACCAATGATTTTTCACCAAATTTTGATGTGCCTCAGATAAGACACATGTGCATGAAACAAGTGCGTAATTATTACTTGAAAAATATGTAATTAAGATAATAGTTAAATCCAATACTTCCTAAACTTACTTAATGTAAAAAGAATCTCCTCACCCTTTTTCTAGAGACTATCTAGGTTAATGGCCAAGAGACAGTATTGTTAATGAGTTGTTAGGTGATTCAAAACAGGAAACTGAAAAAAAAAAAAAAAACAGATTCAGACTGAGTTCAATTCTCCTGTTCATTCATTCATGTAATCTCTCATTCATCATTTTATTCATTCAACCTAGGCCTATTTGTGTGCTGAATATAACAGGATAAATAAGACATACTCCCAGTCTCACAAATAAATGCAATGAAATGAGATAGATGCTTATTAGTTCTATTTCTGAACTGGGGGCACACAGAAAGGAGTTGTCAATTTTGGTTAAGAATTTGGATAAAGGTCACTTCTGGCTTCATAAAGAAAACCACTTTTAACCAAGTCTCAGATGAATACTTGTTCTCTAAGACAAGAACTGAAGAAGGAATACCCTAGTAAGAGCAGCCAATGCTGGCGTCATTGTTAGAAGGTATTGCCTGAAAATAAAATTAGAAGACAGATACTTTTGAAAACTATTTAGAAAAATAATGAGGCCCAAACTAAACTGAAAGAGTGGAAAACAGAATAGAGAAGAGGGGGAAAATATATAATGTAAAGAAAGAAGGATTTTTTAGATGCAGCAACGATTGGACTGGGATGAGGGAAAGAGAGGAAATAGAAGGGTTGAAAGCCCCCAATCTACATAAGACAGATGTAAAAAGTGACACAACAAGTTCTGGGAAAAGATAGAAGATAAGTTTGTGGGCTGGGGATGTGGCTCAAACGGGCGCGCTTGCCTGGCATGTGTGCGGCCCGGGTTCAATCCTCAACACCACATACAAAACAAAGATGTTTTGTCCGCCAATAACTAAAAAATAAATATTAAAATTCTCTCTCTCCCCCTGTCTCACTCTCTCTTTTTTTTTTTAAAAAAAAAAAAGAAGATGAGTTTGCACATGTTAAGTTAGAAAATGTACAGATGGATCTATTAAGGAGTTATGTAAGCCTAGAACCTTGGAGAGAGTTCTGAGATTTAGAAGCTGATAACAGGTGAATGCAGTGATGGATGACTTAGGAGTGGTTAAAATCATACGAAGAATCTTATGGTGCGAGAAGACTAAGTAAGAATAGAACTTTGGAGAGAATTTACATTTTAGGCATGATCAAAAAAAGAGAGAGAGAGAAAGAGAGAGAGAGAGAGAGAGAGAGAGAGAGAGAGAGAGAGAGAGAAGAGGAAGAGAGATATCAGGAAACCCAAGGGAAAAAAAAATCTGTAAAAATGTGTTTTCATCAGAACCTGACTCAAATACATCAATAAAAGACAAAAAAAAAAAAAAAATCCATCAGGTTTGCTATTGAGATGTAGATGGTTAAGGAATTGTGTGAATTTAAAAGGGAATAACAGGTAAACTGCCAACAGGAAAAGTAGGCTATTGTCTCAAACTAAATCAGTAAAAGGAAGAAGTATATAGATGGATGTTCAAATCATGTCTGTTTTTAAAAAATCAGGGAATCTCTAATTTGAAAGATTTTGAAATATCATCTGATTATGTATTATTTTACCCCAATGCAGAAATCCCTCCAAAAGTTTTCTTTACAGGTAATTATTCAACCCCTTCGCTTGAATATTTATGGGAATAAGAAACTTATTAACTCAAAAGATAGCTCATTATACTTGTTTTCAAAGTATCAGATATATATAGAAAAATACATACATCATGATGGTGAATATTCATAACACATCTGTGTAAACCATATCTAAACTAAGAAACAGATATTACAAGCAATACAGAAACCTACTCTGCCCCACCCAGCCCCTTAGAAGAGTAACCACTATACTGACTTTTAAATACATAGATTATTTCTATTTCTGAACTGTGTATAATCATTTAGTACATACCGTGTTGTGTTTGACCTCTTTCTTTCAATATTATGTGTGTGAGAGTCACTCTTCTTATATGTGGTTGATATTCACTCTATTCCTATAATTGTATAATGGTCCACTGTGTGACTATTCCAAATAATTTACTTTTTATTCCATTGATGGGTATTTCTTTTTTTTTTAAGAGACAGTGAGAGAGGGAGAGAGAGAGAGAGAGAGAGAGAGAGAGAGAGAGAGAGAGAGAGAGAATTTTAATATTTATTTTTTTTAGTTATCGGCGGACACAACATCTTTGTTTGTATGTGGTGCTGAGAATCGAACCCAGGCCGCACGCATGCCAGGCAAGCGCGCTACCGCTTGAGCCACATCCCCAGCCCGGGTATTTCTTTTTGGTAATATTAAAAGTGGAGTGCTTTGAACATTCTAATATATCTTTTGGCATACACACATTTATACACACAAACACATATTTTCCTGCATGCACACCTAGAAATAGGATTTGTGGGTTAAAGGATATGTATTGTAGATACTGCCAAAATTTTTCCAAAGAGGTTATTCCAGTTGTTTCAATTTATATACTTACAAGTAGATAAAAAGAATTCCAGTTTCTCTACATCCTTGACCAATATATAACATTTTCCTTCTCATTTTAGCCATTCTAGAGAATAATGGTATTATCAAGATTTGATTTATTTTTCATTAATATGGTGACCAATACAGCTGGATATATGTGTGTGTTTATACACACACACACACACACACACACACACATACACACACAATTTCAATATTCTCTTATGTAAATTGTCTGTGCAAGACTTTTGTCTATTTTTCCATTTTACTGCCCTTACTGTTTTGTTATATAATTCATTATATAATCTGTGTGTCACATGTGTCAAATATATGTATTGAGAATATCTTGGGGCTGGGGATGTGGCTCAAGTGGTAGCGCGCTCGCCTGGCATGCGTGCGGCCCGGGTTCGATTCTCCGCACCACGTACAAAGATGTGTCCGCCGATAACTAAAAAATAAATATTAAAAAAAAGTTCTCTCTCTCTCTCTCTCTCTCTCTCTCTCTCTCCTTTAAAAAAAAAAAAAAGAGAATATCTTCTCCCACTCTGTAAATCTCCTTTCATTCCCTTAATGGTGTATTTTGATGAACAAAAGTTCTTAGTTTTAGCATAAAGTCATTTATTTATTTGTTTGTTTGTTTATGGTTAGTGGGTTTTGAGTTCTGATTAAAAAAAAATTCTTGTCTACACAACTTTCTATTGGTTTCCTCTATTTTCCATTCTTCTAGTTGTTGTGTTCTGTATATTCTTTTTCTCTCATAACTTATCTTCTCTATACTAATCAATCAAATATCCATTTATTTCTTTCTATTAACATTTCAGCTATAGTTTTTTACTACTCTACCAGTGTTTAACCAAAGAATTACAGCATGCATTCTTTTAAAAAATTGTAGTTAACTCATATGAATTCTACAGATTAATGGATTTCTGGGACATTTCTATATGTGTATATATTGTGCTTCACAACATGCATTCTTGAATTGGTTCAATATAATGTAATTATTACTTTTACTTGTCTTCCCAATATTGTTAAGCCATATAAGTTTTAAATTTCCTTTGTGTTTTCTTGCTTTTTATGTTATTGATGTTATATATTGTTTGTTCCTTATGTATTTAAAGCATCCTAACTCATTGTTTAATATAGTTAAGGATCATTTATTTTCAACATATATTTACAATCTCCAGCATTTTTCAATAGCTTCAACATTTACATGATTTTCTCTTTATTATCGTTCTTCTACTTATATAAACTTCCTTTAGTATTCCTTTTTAGTGCAGACCTCATAGTGATGAATTTCTTCAGTTTTTGTTTTGTTCTTAAATTTGAGTTGTTTTGGGGCTTGGTTTAGGTTTGGGTATTTTTTTTCTTTTTGATCAGAAAATACTGTTGTTTCTGTATTTTTGAAGGATACAATTTTACTAGTTACAAACCTGTAGGTTGACAGTTATTTTCTCTCAACATTCAACATTACATTAGTGATCTTGCTTTCAATGAAGTCAGTTCTCACTCGGATTTTTGATCTTTGAAGGTCTGAATTCTTTTTTGTTGACTTCCTTTAAGATCCCTTTGATTTGGTTTTACCATTATGTATTTATGAATGTTTATTTTTATCCTGCCTTGGTTTTGCTAAGCTTTGAGTCCGTATTTAGAAATAATTCTAAAATTTTGGAAAATGTCTTGCTTCAACCCTTCAAATAATGTATCCCTGCCCCCATGTGTCCTATCCTCTCCTCAAAAGCTTCAACTTTACATATATTTAAACACTTTTTTTATAACTTCAATGCCTTTAATACACTACTTGAATTTTTTCCCTATGTTTTATTTTGGGAATTTCTAGTTCACCAACCTAACATTCTAATGAACCAAACTGTTATGTTTCAAATAGATTTTTTTTCAGTTCAGGAGCAAAATCTCTCTCTCTCTCTCTCTCTCTCTCTCTCTCTCTCTCTCTCTCTCTCTCTCTCTCAATGTTTCCCCAATCCCTTATAATATTACCTAGAACATATTATCTAATCACAGGTATTTTGAATTGAAGTCCTTGCCAATTGTCTATAGTATCTGGATATTCTACTTGTCTGTTTCAAACGTACATTTTTTTTGTTTCCCCTACTTGTATATGAAATCTATTTAGAAGAGCCACAGACTTTCCAAATGATGTTATCTTCCACAAGAGCAGGGTTCTTCTTTTCAACTAGGTTGGGACCTAGGTTTCAGTTTTAGCATGTCACCTGCCTCTTGTTTTTCTCTATTCCCATGGCACTCCCTGGATTTTTATTGAAAACCTTGTATATCTTTATCTTCTCAACCCTGAAAGAGTACAAAAAGGTACTTTTAGAAGTTTTCATCTTATGTGCTTATCACTGGGCCCAAACAGAAGAAATTTTGACAAATGTTTTCAAAAAGAGTTCAGCCTTGTGTTTGAGTTTAGTGTCTCCCTACCATCAACTTTGTTTCCTTCCAAAAGTCAGCTCAGATTTTCATTTTGCCTTGAAGAAGTATTCAGACTAGTCTTCCAGCTTCCTGTGCAGCCTCAGAACACAGCAAGTATCCCATAAAGAAAGCTGACTGTGTTCAAGATCCCTCAAATCTCCAATTTGTCATCTTAGCATTGAATAATCACTAAAAGTTGAGCTGTTTTTTCTTAGTCCCAAAACAGCTTCAGGCTAGGCCAAGTCCAATCCTCAGACTGCACAAAGAATCAGTAAATGCCCTCAGGGGAAGGAAAAAATGACAATCAGCAGCAGCCATAGAATGGTTTTCCCTTCTGAAATTGTAGTGCATTTAGTCCTTGCTGTTTTCACAGCTCTAGGAACTACAGCTAATTCATTTGTGTCATTCTAGGTACTGCAACAAAAAAATTAAATTTCTATGACCTACCTGAAGTGAAAAACCATTATATTTTAATAGTTCTCATTGGTTTTTAAAACTTTTATATTAAAACAAAATGAATTTTCAGTATTTTCTTTTCATTGTCTTAATTTTGATATATGAATCAGCAGAAGTATTTACTCACATTCATTCCACATTTCCTCATCTATTTGAAGAATTCTCCCTCTAAGTCTTTTTTCTTCCAGGCTAAATATCAACACATTCTAAATTTATTTTTCATGCTTAAATTCTTTGCCATTCTGATCACTATCCTCAGGAAATACTCCCTTTGTTGATGCCTCTCTTATTTTGAAAATAAAAACAAATATCCTGAATGCTGCTCAAGCCCAATTAAGGAAAAAAATAAAATTATGTAAAAATTAATGCAGATACAAAGGAAATTATCTGATGGGCTGTTTTTAAAATCCTATGAACAAAGGCACAAAAAAGTATATAATCAAAGATAAATATGTAACTATACAAAACTTAGATAAGAAAAAATGAATGATTATTTCCAAGATTTAAAAACAGCTCATGAAAAATGCCAAACATAATGAAAAGAACATGTTATGTTTTTCAGTCTTTTTAACAAATTACTTTAGTTCATCCTCACAATTCTATCACATTTTATACATGAGTTAACTTGAATAATTTATGTGATTTTTGACCAATATCAAAAATGTAATTAATGGCAGAGACTTTCTTGATTTAGATGCAGACAATAAGTTTACACAACTATATATATCGCATTGCCAAAATAGCACCAAGTAATAATTTTAAATTCTTATCATAAAAATTTAGCTGGAGAGAATGTTCTTCTAAAAGCACAGACAATCCTTTTACATGTGCGTGAAAGAGAGAGAGGCAGAATACACGCATGAATTAGCACATGGGTTTAAGAATGAAGATACAAGGTCAAGGCCCCCTCTTTCCCTTCTTCCCAAGAACAGATTCTGATAAGAACAGAAGAATGATAAACATTCTTATGGTGGCATTTCCTCCTCTCCTCCCCATTTCTCTCCAGAGCGCTAAGCTTCATAACCCGGACACATAAAGTAGGTTTGGTGAGGAGTTGGGACCAGCAAGAGTTCTGGATGTGTTTGCTTCCCTTGACCTTTTTATAATACCAGCTGGTGTTAGGAAGACACTTAGGCAGGGAGGCAAGACATATACTTACCCTGACACATACTCAGAAAATGTATATAGATTCTCTCTTATGACAGTTTTATACACACACACACACACACACACACACACACACACACACACACATATATATATATATATATATATATATATATATATATATATACCAAAAATCTCATTCTTAATACTAAAGCTTTGAGAGACAGGAGAGGGAGAAGAAGAGTCAAGCTACTTATTAAAATGGCCAATATTTAACAAGCAGACTTAATTCTGAAAATATGTAGCTCTCTAATTCTCTCTTCTATATGAACCAAATATATATGTAACTGACCCTTTTTCATTCAAGTGCTTATGATAACATTTGGCACTTGAGGTGACTGGCTACTTTGAGTTTCTAATTCTGTATTTGTTTCTCAGAGCTGTCTAAACAATGCAGGTACACTAGTAATAATTTGGATTTAAAGAAGAGGCTATAAATCTGGTTGTTTTGTTTTGCTTCTAGAAATTTATCTGCAAATAGATATTATTTAAAATGTTAAAATATTTAAAGAAAAAAATAAGAGAAATCTTAAATTGAGAAAGCAAAGTCCCCTTTACCTGTAAGTAAGAAAACTAATGGTCTAAATTTAAAACAAGTATTTCATTCCACATTTAGAGGAAAGATTAGGGAGAGTTAGACAATCCATAATCTACTTAAATTTATGGTGAGGGGAAAGTGAGCTGAGTTGACCTGGATACCTGCCACTATTTAAGTGGGAAGGAGACAAGAAAGATGAAGTTGGATATATGACACATTTCTCTAACTTCATGAGACTGCATGCTTGCTGTTCTGCCAATGTTTAATATTTCCTCAAAGTGAAATACAGATGAGGCTCTCCACTCCAAGAAACTCGATGGGTCCAACCTGCCACTAGGAGAAAAAGTAAGCTATTTACAAACATTCCAAAGATTGACCTAATGCAGAGTGCACAATCTGTTGCTTGGCACCTTGTAAGTGCTCATTACTATTAATTGCGTTGAATATGAATGGAACTGTGGGTTCACTAAAAGCATGCTTCCTGAGTTAGGAGGCCTGAGCAAATGGGGCTAAAAATTAACTCACGCATTCAAAGCCATCTATTTTTAAAATGCACGATAAGCAACACAGGAAGCTTTTACAACTAGCCAGCAAAATCTGAGCTTTCAATCAACGATTTCTTTCACCGAAGGTGTGGAGCATGGACCAGATCCAGAAGCACAGATGGTGTTTTACATTTGCACATGCAATTTCCTTTTTCTCAATTTTTATATAAACCTCTATCTTTTTTCCAAAAAAGAAAGATAAAATTTGCCAGTAAAATGTAGCACTACTTATTGCCTCTGGAAATGTTACTCACCTCCATTTAACATTTTTAGCAACAATTTAACAGTCTTTAAGTACTTGTAGAAAGATGAGAGAAAGGATGTTATAAACTCCCCTTTATCATATCCTGATATGATTCAATTCCTCCAGAGAGCTAAACTTTTCCAACATTTTGAGTAAATGCCCTCCCTCATCTTTATCCCTATTTTCCTAAGATTAATGCTACCTTTTCATAGATGTTTAATGCCAAAATAATAATGATGTTAAGGATGATGTTAGTGCAATCCTTTCCACAAGATATGAGGACTAAGGGTCAGTAAGGCTGGTGACCTGTTTAAGATCTTTGCTGGTTAGGGTACAGAAGATAAGAAAAGTCCACCTACATCACAATCCACAATTACAGAGGCAGGGGTAGAAAGATGAACACAGCCGTATCTCCAAGAACCCATTTCTAGGACTCTATCAGGATGCAAATTTCTTCTATTTGTAAACCAAGCCAAATTCATTGAAGTCTGACCTTCAAAATCAAGGGTGTTTCAAAAAAAGATAAAATCCAAATGTCATATTTCATGATCATATTACATTCAACTAAAAGATAAATGATGCATTAAAGCAATATTGAATGGGAAAAAATTCCTGATAATCAAATACAGTACCAAATACTAGATTTGCAAATTTTGGTAAGGGTATAACTAACAAAATTACAACATAAACTAGGAAAAATGTTTAAAAAGGAATGATGAGCTCACCTTCAGAAAATCGTTGTATTACAATGAAATCATTTGACATATCCTCTATCATTCTTATTCCTCTGGCTCAGACCTCTTTTTTGTGCTCCAGAATTAAACTAAATACCTCCCCAATATTTCCACTAGGCTGTCAAAATCTCTTCATTTCTATTATGTCAAACACCAAACTCACAGCCAAATCACTATTAACCTGTGTCCCTTGTTGTGTACCCTGTTTCAGAGAATGCTCCTAAGATTAGGGCATTTGTATATCCAGAAACCTAAATATTTTACAAAATCTTCTCCAGTCACCCCCATTTGTAATCTTTGCCAAACTCTATCCCTCCACTCCAGCACCCCTGAAGCCTGTTAAATTTCCTCTACCTCCATGACCACTGGCCCTGTACACACTGTCTCTTGCTTCTCCCATGGATCTTTCACTAGCCTCCTAATGGCTTCCCAAATATGCATTCTGGAGAACTTAGTTCTCTAGAACAGCATTTTTGAAAATGCAAATCAGTTCATGTCACTCTCCTACTCTTGGCTTCCAAGAGCTTTATGATAAAATCCAGGTCCTTTAAAATCTCTTAAATTCCATAAAATGGTCTACTAGGAATGAGTATCCCTGATGACCTTTTGGGTTTCATCTCAAGCCAATTCCCTTGTCCCATCCCTTCATGATGTACCTTCCTTATAGTTTCTGATTCAGACATTCTGGACTTACAGCCCCTTGCCCACCTCCTATCCTTTGTACTTTATTACCTCAGACTGAAGCACACACACACACACACACACACCTCAGTAAATAATTGTTATATATATACATACATACCTGCTATATGTAATATATACATTTACTGAATATACATGCATATTGTGTTGTCTATATATACACACACAACTTATTGAATGAATTAATAAGGGGGAGGAGTGCAGAAAGGGAAGGAGGAAGAGAGAGAAGAGAAAGAATTTATAAGACAACTCATTAAGAGCTTACAAAGTTCCATTTGATAAATAACTATCTGTTAGTTTGGATAATTGTGAGCTAGTAAGATATATATTAGATCAAAGACCAGGGTCACACTTGGACTAAGTCTATACAAATTATACAAACTTTAGTTGGTTTTATAGTTTTTTCTCATGGTAACAATGATTTCACAAGGAATCTTGAAAACTCCCAAATGAAAAAACATTATTCTTAGACTTTTTTTCTTGAGTTCAGTAAACATTCTCAAATGTGACATTAAAAATGACTTTCTAGTGCAAATCCAAGTCCTGGAAAGATGCATGTGTACTTCCAATCCTCTATCACTAAAATGCCTATTAACTGGCCACTGTACAATGTCAACAGCTCTAAAGCACAGTTGCTCCAGAGTTTGTGTGTGAGAGCATTTGATCTGTAGGAAAATGAGGGAGGAAAAAGCCAGCATGAGAAGCAATGGAGGGAGAGATGAAGAAAATATTACTCCCTTAAATTACTTAGGAAAAGAAAGTCAAGAAAATTACTGTGGTTCATAAATTATTTTTCTAATGCCTTCTTAATAGCAAAATCCTCAAAATTTAGGGGAAGTCTAACAGGTCACAAGTAATTATGAGAGAGAAAAAATGCCAATGAAATACAAAAGAACATTTTATTTGGTTAGGTGACATAGTACACTGATATAATTTAGTCTCCGTTAAAAGTTTTCTGAAATTTGGAGATAATTTCCAAGACACTTAGAGTAGAACCTACACCATGAATTTAAAGCCACAAATAATTCATAATATCTGGGAGGACAAGATATAATCCATATTTATAAGTTTTACAGACAGGATTTGCATTCCTCGTTTGGTTTTGTTGATGCTCTACTGGCCATATTTTTTGTGTGGAGATCTATGTGAGGTTGATTTATGAGCACAGGCTGTGCATAAGAAACTGTGCTTTACAGAACAAGAAGAGTCATAGGAATTTAAGAATCCACTATAAACATAGATACCAATATCCATGACTTGGCTTGCTGCCAACTCTCCGCCAGAGGTGCAGAAGGATCACAGCACTAGGGCAAGATCTAAACAGATCTGGGAGATGTACAATCTAGGTTAAAGTTTTATATCTAGGTTTAAAAAGTCACAAGGAAGCCAATAAAGTCATAAATATCTCCTGATGACCAGGAAAGGCAATAGAAAAAAAAAAAACTAGTTGCTCTCAAGCATCTGTGATAATCAAGGAGATAAACATATCTCATCATAAGATAATAGTTTTAAAATTCTATTTTTCTATTTATCTTAGAGCATCTATATGTGGGTGGAAAGAGAAGCATCAGGAGGTTAATTTCTAATTTTCATAAAGATTTTGCTGTTAATAATTTAAAACAAAACTATTGAGGTATGGAACAAAGTTTTGGAAGTCAGGAATATATATGAAGAAACTGATGTTAATGAAAAACTAAACTATATAATTCCCATTTGAATTGTTCTGTAAAGTCCCAACATCAACAAAATCTGCTGACATGAGTTATTTTTCTCCTCAGAGAGGAAAGTTATTTCATTACATAACATTCTTTTTTTTCAGTTGTAGGTGGACACAATATCTTTGGTTTTTTATTATTATTTATTTATTCATTTTATGTGGTGCTGAGGAGCGAACCTAGCACTCAACCGCTAAGCTACAACCCCAGCCCCATTACTTAACATTCTTATGCATAAGTCTATTCAGTAGGCATCCTCTTGCTCATCTTATAGAAGCATACATAAAAGGTAAAGTAACTTGCCTGAAGCTAAACAGTAAATCAGTATCCTATACTAGAATTAGAATAGTGAGTGCCTTATATTTAGTTGGACGCGTAACATTGAAACTATGATACTTTCCTTAATAACTAATAACTCTAATAATGTCCAAATGTTTCTCTCTTCCTCCTTTAGTTCTGACAGGCAGAGCTTATAAATTTTGAGCACTTCAATTTGATTGCATCTCAAATATAAATTAATGTGGCAACAGTAATAATTATTGAAGAAATGACTGTTGGCAGAGCATTAAAAAAAAATGCTTAATTCTCTGAGCTCATTTCAGCTACATACCGAACAGTGATATGAGAATAACAAGCAGTGAACTATGTAGAAAATGAACGCAGACATGATGGAGTGTTTCAATCAATCAGCAACAATATTATAATCATCTCTTTCACTTATTGAGAATTTACTATTCCAAGGAATACACATATCATTTCCAGAACTAACAACAAAACATTAAGGTGGAGATTATTATATTCATTTAACAGATGGCAAAATTGTGACTCAGAGAAGTTAATTGGCCCAAGGTCACCTATCTAGTAAGTGATAAGAGACTGACCCTTCTTTCCATCCCCATTGCTAGCATCTGACCTCAGGCCCTCACCATCTCACACCTACCATTTTGCTATATTTCTGTAACCTGTATGTATGACTTCACTGCTCCACTATATGAACCCTTTGCTTCTGCCATTTTGATTAGTTCTCGTTCCCTGACCACCCATTTTTCATCTACTGTGCCTATCTTTCAATGTTCTTTTTGTTTCTCTTCAAGTGAGTTCCTAGTCTTCCTTCAAGACTCAACTTAAGAATCTCCTCCCTAAGGATTTCCTGACCCCAGCCTAACAAAGCTGATGGAATCTTCTGGAGCTAATGCCTAACCCTAATAAAGGCTGAGCTTACTCACATTTATGGTTATATGCATGGATTACTCTTGAAAACTGATTGTTTCTTGAAGATAAGAACCATGTTTCAATTATCTTTTAATCACCAGTACTTAGAACCATTCCTGAAACTCAGCTGGTGTTCAAGAGAGAAAAACACCTATGCTATATTTTTAAATATAAATTTTTAAAATCAAAATTTTAAATACCTATGCTAGAATTTTTAACTATTATAAACCAGATAATTTTATTCTGCATTTTAGTTAAAATTAGATTGGCTACCCTTTCATTTGTTGTTCATTTCCCCTGTTGTACTTATTAATTATAAAATATATTAGATAGTTTGAACAACTGCTCACTTCCTTGTAGTCCATCTGTGCTTTCTTCTCAATAATGTATTGAAGTCATAAGTGCTGGATTTATTGCCTCAGTGATTTCCATGGCACAAATCGTGATTTCACTACAGCAGTGAGCAGAAGGGAGAGCTAATGGGCAAGGCAGAAAATGCTTAATCAATATCACTCATGGCATACGTTTAAAACCCTAAATCCCCAAGCAGATTTTGAAAAGGGCTACAATCAAAACCCCTGTCTTTAGGAATGCATTTACTACACTATGAAGTTGAGAAATGCTTTTTTGCCTACAGATTCCTAATTACCCCATAGGCCTCTTAGGGAGACACTGAGTCTATGGATAATGCAGCTGGATCACAGAAAAGAATTCCTTGCAGGAAAGAGACAGGAATGTATGGTTTCCAGGAAGGGCCTTTCCTCCTAAAAATGTGTACTTTTATTTTTTTTTAAGATAAAATGCTGATTCTACATTAGCACAGAGAATTTCAGAATTTTAGTGTTGAAAGAAATCTTAAAGATTAGGTATCAGCCCTGGGACTGGTGGGCATGCTGTAAACTAGGTAGGAGATAGACCACAATATTTTGAGTCAAGATACAGACCATATTTTTTTGAATAGGAGCCATTCACCTCCTATATTAACTACATCAATGATATTATGTGCTCATGAGGAGTTTAAACAGAGTGCTGAACCAGGCAGGCAATTCTGCTATAGTCATGGGAAGCTACCTGTTTGTTCTGATGATAAAGTACATGTTCGCCTAAGGGTGAGGAAAGACAAGATCAGGGAACCACTAAGCATATTAGTATAAAGACTCCTGCATTATTAAACTTCATTAACTTTGAATCCCTCTAAATGACGGGAGTCTATCTACGTTCTGTGTGTTGTTGGTTTTTTTTTTGGGGGGGGGGCGGTAGTACCAGGGATTGAACTCAAGGGTACTCGACCACTGAACCACATTCCTAGCCCTGTTTTGTATTTTATTAGAGATAGGGTCTTACTGAGTTGCTTAGGGCCTTGCTAAATTGCTGAGGCTGGCTTTGAACTTGTGATCCTCCTGCCTCCACCTCCTAAATTGCTGGGATTACAGGCATGCACCACAGCACCCAGCTCAGGATCTATCTAATTTCTAAGAGAAAGATTTTTCCTTTCTGCAAAACCATGTTGCTAATGTCCTCAACCAGAAAGAAGGGGTCTAAGATATAGTCTTAGCACTATGATGCAAATATAAGGCACATAGATACTTTTTCACTGAACACAATGTGAGGATGAATCAGTTAATAGAATGATTAAGAAATAAGCTCAGTACTTCCTTCAATGTTCTTTTCACAACTAGGCAATATGATCTCAATGCTAAAAAGGTAGAGCCCTATTTTTCATTACACTCCCATTCCTAAAATAGAATGACTCTACCTCATGTGTTACTTTTCTACCTCAGAAAAACATTGTGACAATGCTCTTATACTTTTAGCATTGGATTTACATGTGAAATGTTTTTAATTATTAAAATTTGTATGTTCTTCATGTTCAGGAGATAAGAATTATTCGAATACTACATAGTGACTGCAGTTCAACAATAAGAATCCAGTGCATTTATTAAGCAACTGTGTGACTTCCCCCTGCCCTGTAACTTATATGTGTCTCAATTTCATGTCTCTTAATTAAAAAAATTAAGAAAATAAACAAGCCATTCAAAATACATTAACTCTCTCCATAAGGCATTTGGAATTGTTCCAGTTATATATTTTCAAGAGTTTCATTTACTTCCAAAAGCTACAAATATTGTATTAAAATGTAAATAACTGAAGCAAATAAAAAAGTATAAAGAAACAATAATAAAGGCAAGAAAAGTCAATTAAGTTTTCTCTTAGGAAGAAAGAAGGACATGATTAATTCTGTTGAGAATTTAATCCGTTTCCAGGATCAACAATGCCAGTTCAAGGAAGAGTTGCCTTAATTTGGTCACATTTCTCAGGTAGAGGGTAGAATCTGGAGTCCAGGGTTTCCTTTAAGTTAGACAAAATGTGATAAACTAAAAGCATTCTCCCTTTTCACCTATACTCATAACTAGTCTCAAGATTACTTATTGTTTTTCAACTTTGTATTCTCATATCCTGAATGAGAATAAATGATACCCTCTCAGACATAGTAGGCACTCTACCCTCATATCTATTGTTTCTTAAGTTGTCCTCAAACATTTGGCACAATTCTGTGACCAGAGTGAGTATTCCACAAATATTTATTGGTGAAGAAGGGGAATAGAAAGAAAATACCAAAGATGTTCCTACTGGGAAAAGGTCACTAATTATTATCTAATTGCATAATTTTGTATTACCTCATAGAATATCAGAACACTATTAATATATGTTAAAATTAAATCTGAGATGGAGAAACAGATATTAAAAGATTGATTAATTTAAACATTGTTTATTATTCTATTATTCAAGCAAGAACATCTTTAGAATGAGAAAATAGTCATTTTGATGCCTTAGATTGCATTGTCTAATCCTTACATTTGATTTCCTTAATCATATATTTTTGCAAGACTCATGATCAGTTGTTCTTTTCTGATCTTATTTCTTTGATAAAAAATAATACTTAGACACCTTCATGGTAGATACTTAAATAACAGAGGTAAGTAGAATGAGAAATGCTTAATATCCCTAAAAAAATTAAACTTTGAGAGAAGTCTATATCCCATACAGAATCTAACTAGTGTACCATATATGTTTAAAAATTATAGTTCATCCTTTTCTTCATCACTGATCTTATAGCATTCAGATTATTAAATAGCACTATAAATTATATGATCTAACAATAAGGAAACCAATTAAAAGTTTTTACACAATTATAATTCTTACAAAACTCCCTCATATCTGTACCCTGTAGATCACTGAATGTCAAGCCTTGTTAAAAAGAACTGGAACATTTTCCAAGTAAGGTACCTGATGATACTGAGAAACATTCTCCAAGTAAGGTATCTGATGATACTGAGGATTGTTGTGCAACCTCGGGCTTCAGTTTTACTGTCGAAATGTGGCCTAAATCATTTTGGTTTTTGAAAATTGCATTTGATAACTAATATGAACCTCCAATTGAAAACAAATAATTACATTATTAATGAAACAAGATAGACCATTAAGAACTAATACCTCACATTTAAAGTAAAGTTTTTCTGCTCCCTGCCAGTCTTTCCACTAACAAGAACTTTCAAAATTTCACTAATATAGAAGCTGCACAAGCTCTGAAATCCTTAATCTATATGTAATTTCAATTTCACAAGATTGAAATCAATGAAATAAAATCAACATATAAATCAGATGAAAGTGGAAAGCTCGTGCATGGTACAGCCACATAAAGCCTCACAGAAATGTCAGAAAGTCTTTCTTCCCTTTGTATCCTACGCATACTTCCACCCACCAGAAAAAAAAAATAATGTTTTACAACCGCTAGCTTGGAAGGATAGCTAGAGAATTGGGTTTGTTTATTTAGGATCCCTAAAGTAGCCAACAGTGGATAGATGGATATGAATATGCATGAATAGAAAAGTAGATTGATGGATGGAAGAAATATTATTATTATTTCACACTCATGTGTATATAAATAAAAATTTAGAAGAAATTCACTGCAGTAGTTCATCCTTACAGAATCAAATTCATCTGAGGACTCTTCAAAATGAAAATATAATTTGGTCTAAAATGAGCGTGGAAGTTTTATGCAAAACTGGCAGATATATGTAGAATATCACCTCCTTTAGTTGGGAGATAATTTCATTCAGAATCTGAAGTAATTTAATAATAAAACGGAAGAGAAATATGATGCTAATCAATAAGAAATTATGTCATTTGAAGGCTTGTTTGAGGTGTTTTGTTTAAGAGATAGAATCTCATTAGTTTTACAGCCACCCCACTTGAATCAAATGTATGATATGTCAAGATTGTTGTAATGTTTTGAGCAACTAATAAAAAATATATATATATAAAAAAAGAGAGAGATAGGATCTCATTGTTTGCCCAAGCTGGCTCCCAACTCCTGGGCTCAAGCAATCTTCAGCAATCCACCTCTGCCTCTGGAATAGTTGGGACTACAGGCACAGTACACTTTAATATTGGAATGATCTCAAACATTATAATTCAGTTTAATTAGGGCAGCCTGTCCAACAGGAGGATAGCCACTAGGTTTCAGTGAATTCTAAAATGCTCTTTTCTAGGTTCTAGTCAGGAATGGAAATTTCTAAGGAAGTTGGAATATCAAATCCTGCCAAACAGGACAAGGTCTCTAGAAATGGTCTGTTTTGTGAGGAATGTTGAGACTACTGTAAACTAGAGCAGAGGGAAAAGGCTCTTGGAAAGCAAGAGGGTTATTAAAAATCATGAGAGAATACCAAACAAATACAATTGTTCAGGGAAATCACATATAGAGCTGCTCTATGAGACTAAAACGCCCTATCAGTCAGACACAGATCTTTTCCAGTTACTTATAAAACAGTATCAAAAACTGTTATTTGTTGTTTGGAGTTTCTAAAACCTGGTTGTTACATTCTTAGAGACATATACTAAATCTAGATAAAAAAAAATCAACTGCTGTATCATTATTATAACACCCTTGAGTGAACAACTGTAACTACATTTTCCAGGCCTGGTGGGGAAGAAAAAGAATGATGTTTTCAAACTGATTAACTACAGTACCTCATTGCACGGCAGTATGAAGAAACAGATTTGGAAACACAGCACCAAGATTAGTGAAGCCTTTGAGTCATAGTCTCAATTTGGGTCTCATCATTTTACCTGGCAACAGTGCCAATTTAGCAGGCACCGGGCTGTGCAGATAGATTTGCATGTAAATGAACACAGTTTGGGGCATTTTGCTTTGCCTGAGAAGAGAGGGACATCACTTTCTCTGGCACTACAAAAATAAAACAGAGATTGACACAGAAGAGTCCAGGGCAGAGTCCATTACTGGGAGAGCTAATTTGGCAGATGTGTCAAACTCCTGGAGATCATGAGTAGCACTTCTAAGAAGCACTAAAGAGTGAAAAATGCAGATGTGAAAGGCATTGAAGAATAAAATATAGACATAACATTCTGAAGTGATTATTTCATTCTTAGTATTCCTTTACAAAGTTTTTCATATTTCAAATATATAATTAGTACTTTTCATAATAAAAGATATTAAACCAATTTTTAAATAAAGAAAAATTTTTAATAAAAATAGCTTTAAAATAAAAAATAAAGAAGAATATCAAACATTGAGATTGAACAATGCTACACGCTTTATTATTACTGTAGAATTTTGCTAATTATTTTAGCCCCCCACCTCTAATCTAGTCATCATGGCCTGGATCTTTACATAATGACACTTTAACAGATAATCTCAGTCATATGGTTCCCATAAAGCATAGTCATCCAGGGAAAAAAAAATTTCAATTTCTTCCCTATCTATGCAAAATATCCTTTACTCTAACTCCATTCAGTCAAGTAGTTTTTTACTGAGTTTAAAGAAGCATGTAAGACAATATAAAGCATGGAGAAATATAGTTAGTAATAGATTCTGGCATTCAGAAACATTATGGTCTAATATGAGAGAAAACATTAGTACAAATAAAAGTGTCAGAGATGGATCTTAAAAATATAAATATCATAAAATAGAATAAGGAACTACCTTGATTATTAGAGAACAGGAACAAAAATGTGTGGGTAGATGGATAAGTGAGTACATGAATCGATGGAAAATTGAGAGATGTCAATTGGAAAAAAGAAAAATCCTCTTTTTACATAAAGACCTCTCTTAAGAACAAGGACTTGGACTGGCCTCAGTTTCTAGCACAATACCAGAGATCAGAGAAGGCATTTAGCAAATCTCCATTGAAGGAATGAGTGAATAAATTCATGAATAAATATTTCTATTTCATATTATAGACACATTTTAAATCTATGCAAACAATTCATATAATTAATTCCTATTGATTTCTGATTGAAAAACTGAAATAGAAGCAAAATGTTTTATAAAGCAAAAAAGCACATTCACAGTTGCCACATCATTTAAATGTTTAATTTTTTTTAATTGCAAAGATAAAGATACCTTCAGTTTATGATTCTCCCCATTACTTAGATGGAATGAGGGGACTACTAAGGTACAAATTTGTAAAGACACATAAAACTGCTAAAGTCCAGAATTCTATTTTTATTCTAAATACATTTTGTTATAAGAACTATGACCTTTCAAATGGAACTCTTAATTTATTTTTTCTCTTTGTGTTTTAACCCTGGGGGAATTAACTATATAATGTACTTTTCACACAAAAAGTACTAGTAGAATTATTATGTTTCTACAAACAATGTTTTCTTTCACCGTTTTCTCAAATTACAGACACTTGAAATTTTTCAAATTCACATCAAGTTCCTGCCTTATTTATTACTCTGTACTTGTGATCCCAGAAAGGTAACTTGGCTCTGCAGAAAATACCAAAAGTTAATATTAAGGCTTGAATTACATCTAAGAACTTTAAAATACTTTAAAGAATATTCAAGTTAGGCTTTTTAAATGTTTTTAACATAAATAACATCGATTCAGCCCCTTAAGTACTTCTTGAAAATGTTTTTTAAATAATTTACTCATAGAATCAAGATAATTAAAATTAATGATCGAAGTGTCTATTGTACACACACCAATTAACCATTAGAATGCTAAAGTTTTGTAGTAGATAGATTGCTCTTCAAACAAATAAATCAGTTTCAAACTAAAATATATTATCTCTGTGGGAGAGTCTATAAAAGTAAATATTGAATCACTTCCCAGCAGTGTTGACTTTCACCAATAAATCAGGAAAATAACAACATTACTTTCAAACAAAAAAGATGGCTATTTCATTTTACACCCACGGAGGATGAATAGTATAGTTAGTAGAATCAGCCAATCAGCACATAACACATATGTATGGATATTGATGTCCTTATACACAAAAACACTATAATTATTCTCTAGCTCACCACGCCTCACACGAGAGAGACCCTGGGTTTGATCCTCAGCACCACATAAAAATAAATAAACAAAATAAAGATATTGTGTTCATGTATAATTTAAACATTTTTTTAAAAAGATAATAAAAAAGAAAAAAAACCAGAAAAATCCTTTCAACAATGGAGAGAAGTAGAATTCTTACTAGGTAATATTTGGCCTTAGATAAATGCTAGATTTATCTGTGAAATGGGGGGACATCACGGCATTCTTTTCAAAGATAATTAGTAGTATGAGTATTTATACTTACTAAAAACTATATTCAGACATAACATATGCTTGAGGAACTGCTAACCAACTAATTCAGTATGAGAAATACACATACAGGTTCATACATATATATACACATATTTTATAAATATATATAGATATTATTATTTATACAGTGAATATAAGGTTAATAATTGCTTTTATTTAATCACAAATTGGAAACTTTAAAAAACTATTCTTTCCCTTTATAATCATATACTTAGCTTAAACATTATATATGAATGGGGAAAATCATTAATACTTGGTTATTTTTATTTAACTATAATTTTTATAAGAAAGGTACATATTATTGATGTTGAAACACCTACTGAAGAATTAGTACTAGCAAATGTCATTGACATCAAGATATTACTAGTTAAGCATATCAAAATTTTTCCCAAGAGAATTTTTCTAAGTAATGGGTCAGCTACTACCTCTTATAATTAGAATAGCATATAATGATTTCTTAGCTCAAATGCTTATGATAATGCATTAAAATGTGTCAAATGATAATGTTTTCTAGAGAGCAAGTTTCTACATTCCTGAAACTGTATGAGTTATGCTTCAAGAATAATTATCTCACCTGGAAAACAGTGACTTAGGATTAAAGGAAGCCATGAGAAATTATATGTAAAAGTTTATCAGGTAAAAGAACACTGAAAGAAACTGTTCTCTCTCAGAAAGACAGGACAAGAGGATTCTATGAATACTTCAAATAGAAGATTCTAAAGAAAAGTCTGGGAAGAAAGAGAAAGAAACGGGGGCTCTCACAAAAATAGAAGGAAGACAAAGAGTAGAAGATGAGGAGTGAGAGGAAAGGAAGAGAGAAGGGCAAGGGGAGTACTGGGGAATGAAATCTATCAAGTATGCTAGGTCCATGTATATGTACAAATACACCAAAGTGAACCACACACACACACACACACACACACACACACACACACATGCACATATATATATTATTGCCGCAGTCTGGCTGGGCACAATTCAGGAGCCACTTATCAAAAGAAACGAATTTTATTTTTAGAACACACACACCACACCACACAGCTCCTCAGGAAAAACCTTCAGAGCCCAACTGCCACCACCGGCTTCCCACAAGCCTCTCAACCTCCCCCACTCCTCCTGCTCTTGAGGCTGATTGGCTGGGTTGTGTGGGCAGAGCCAAAAAAAGTCCCCCACTGAGCAGCTCCGAGGTCTGAAAGGGCGGGGAAACAGCCCAATGAGCATCACCGCAGAGGAGCCAATCAGTTGGCAGGTAGAAGTTTGCTGGGGCCCGTTTCGGCTGTGGCTCTCAACATATTATATGTATAATATATATACACACATATAAAATAGACTAGTTAAAATAATAACAACAATAAAGGGAGATCACTGGCATAAGGCAAGCAGATCTGGGGAAGAAAAATGGGAAGGGAAAGTACTGAGAAATGAGATTGATCAAACCATATTATGTACCTGTATCTATATGGAACAATGAATTCCACTCTTATGTATAATTACAATATACCAATTTTAAAAAAAGAGTCTTAAAATAAAAAGTTTTGGGGAGGCAGTAGCCTTATTAGGTTTAAATATCCTACTGCCCCTTCTGGAACCAATCTAATCATTTTAGGCACATAGGGTCACTGCTTATTTTCTTTACTAAGTTATATTGTCCAAATTGGAATAACAAGTAGAAACTAGGACTGTATTGTTGAACACTTTAACCATATTGAAAAGCATATAATAGAACAATTTAAAAATAGAGGGGGAGAGAGAGAGACAAAGGAAGGGAGGCTGGAGTGTGGGGAAGAGAACAGGTTAGTTTAAAAAGAGAAAAGAAAACCAAGGCCACTTGATTATCTGAACAAGAGGATGCTGTGTTTGCTGTGGCTTAGTGACAGGTAGAATTTACATGGACTGCATCTAAGCTTCACACAGCATTTAATGCCAACTGGTAGGCTCTCCATCACAACCCAGCCATCAGTCACTTTTTTGTGCAAGGATATGTCCTCCCAATAGAATAAAAAAAAAAAAAAAAAATTGCTGGATTCACAGTAATTGTCCAAAACTCTGCATCAAATTTTTTTTTCTGATGTGAAATATACCATATGCAAATTTTAATATTCAAATATATAAGATAGTTTATTTGAAATATAAACAGTTTTACTTCTATTCAAAATTTTTTTTGAAATAATGGAAATATCACAAATTGTCATCTGCTGTGTTTCCAAACAAGTGACTATAATTTGAAAGGAGCAGATAAATTTCTTTTTATGGTAAGAACCAAAATAAAGCTCTCTTACAGTACTGCAACTTGGGGTAGCAAGTGGTGTGTTATTACTTGAGGAGAAAGAATTTGCACATGTTATATTTGACTTACTATTTTAATTGCTTTATTTAAGAATCTAATACCCCACATTGAGAAAGTACTAAATATTTATTATGATGTTGATATGGAGAAAAAAAGTCATTATAAATAGTACATGTAACATGTTTATGAGGAAAAATTTTTCTGACAAAAATATAATTTTTCATTATATTTAGAGCCAAAAATATTCCTCCACACATAAATTTATATAATATCATATTTTCATTTACATTTATTATATTTAAGAATTATTACTTTGTATGTACTCAATTGTAAAACCAAACTATAATGCTTACAATTACATACAAATTTATATTACAGGAATATTCTAATATAATAATTATTTCAAAGAGTGTAGTCTTTTGGTAAAAGTTTCATCTTATTAATAAACAAACTAGATCTTAAATTTAAATAAAATTTGTTTGTACACTACATATTTTGATATATGTTGTAGCAATCATACTTAAAGTCAATATCTGGTGAATTATCATGTATGGTAACTTGTAGGAAGAAATTATAATTTAAAAGAAAATCAGTGATCTTATTCTATGTGTAAAACACTTGGTTCATTCACTAGTGTTTGGTTTATACATATTGCTTATCATAGTGTCACATGAGCAGATTTAATAGATTTTCATTCAGCAGATTAGTCACTAAAGAATAAACCTGCCTTTCACATCTATATAAAATACTTAAAAATAAGAAACTGGGAAAGAAATTACTTGTATAAACCCAACAAAATACTTTGTGAAAATTATCTTACCATTTCAATAAAATTGCCAATGAAAAAGTATCATAATTCAGCAAACTTATCTGAGCTCGATTTTAAAAATCTGTAAATGTTCATACGTGTGTATACATATGCTATATTACATATATATCTACAGGTACATATATTTATAAATAGCTTATATAGACAACATAAATCTGTTATAATTAACAAATGTATCAACAAAATTTGTGTTTCTCATACCTTAATAGAATGGTTTTGAAATCATTAGTAATTACTATATAGATGACACATATACATGTATACAATTGTATATCATGTACTCCTATAAATGCATATTTGTATATATCCAATGCTAGCTCCTATATTTTCAAAATCATTTAAGTCAACTTTAAAAAATCCATGGTCTATTCCCATATGGTTAGCTGTTAAATTCTACTTACTAATATCCTTTCTGTTATTTTTTGATAGTAACTATCATCAACTGTTATGATGTACTTTCAAATGAGGGAAAAAATACACGTTAAATGTCTATACTGCTTGTAAGTACTGTCCCAATTTTAGAAAGAGCAAAATGTCAAAAAAAGTGAAAAATATATTGAAACAGTATAGACATGAGTAAGGTGTTTCCAAATAAGACATATTCAACAAGAAGAAATCCTCTAAAGAAAATATGTGAGATTTTTTTTAGTAGACATTCATAGCAAACTATTTAATTGATATGGTTCAAATTAGGACTTATGTTCTGGATATCAGGAGCCTCTAGATATTAAATCAAGCAAGAAATTATGTGTATACAAACAAACAGAAGAAAGTATCTTGGCATATTATTTTTCAGAAATTGTGACCATAGAAATTATAAATCATTCACAGTAGAGTTAATTCCAAGAAAGTCAGGAAAGATTTAGCATGTGTTATGTATAATTTTCTATGACAAATAAGAAAAAGTGTATAAAACCCTACAAATATATGACCCAAACACATTGCAGAGCATTGATTTCCCAGAGGCCAATGTAAAACTCACATGCCCAGCTATGTTTATTCTCTCCTATAATTGAAATTCATTCATGCTGCACAATTGCTTTTACATGATAAAATATCTTAGTTATTACATCTGTAACAATAGAGATTCTTAGTTATTTTAAATGGAAGTATTCTATTTTACTATTAAGTATTACCTTTATGATTTCTCAATTGTCTTGACCATCTTTAAATTGCTATAATGTATTTTATTCACATATCAGACAAGTTCATGCTTCCAATTTTAAAATTCTACATAAATAGAAAGAATTACTCAGAAATTTCATTTGATGAACTGCATTACACTTTTGTTTCCAAGAACTTTTGATACATTGATATACATTTATTAAATAGATAATCTCAATATAAGGGAATATTTATACTGAAGATAAAGTAAGGAAATAGTTTCTCAAGCAATTTTATTGAAGGAGAAATAAGTGTGGCTGAAAGGGTAGGGATGAAAAGAGAAGAAGCTGAAGGTTCTAATCATGGAGAAGAAGGAAGGGGGAATAAAGAAGCAATTAATAAAAGAATAGAACCTAGACATTCTATTTTCCTTAGTTTTGTGCTTTAATCTCAATTGAGATCAGAAGGGAAATATAGTTAGATGTGCTCAAACAGAAATGCATTTTATTCATTCACTCAACAAGTTTTCATTAAAGGAAATCCAATAACATGAATTAGTAATTAGGATATTGTATTAGATCATTTTCTGTTGCCAGTAATATAGTACCACAGACTGGATGAATCACGAAGAAAAGAAGTCTAGTTTGGCTCAGGGTTCTGAAGGTGTAAAGTTGAGGGCTCTTACCTGGTGATGGCCATCTTGCTGCCATCCATGGGAATGGAAGCACAAGGCATTACACGACAAGAGACAGGGAACATGTATATGTATATATGTGTCTTCTCGCTCCCTCATTTTATGAAGTCACTGGGATTCAATCCTGCAGACTCCACCCTGATGAGTTTATCTAAACCTAATCAACTTCTCAAAGCCCCACCTCTAAATACCATAGTCAGATTAAGTTTCCACCCATTTAATACATTTCAACATATGAGGTCTTGGAGGACATGCAAACAATATCTAAACTAAGGTGGATATTAAATCAAGATCAGGTTGAAGGTTCCTCAAACCTACTTTTTAGGAGAAGCTTTTATGTTATTGGAGAAAAAATGGGAATGATCTATAGACTTTGACAACTAATTACATCTAAGACTACCTGTTGTCTGTAATGTGTCTCCCTTCTGCTCACAATAGTTGTATGTGACTTTTTTCCTTCACATCCTTATATCTTGCTTTCTTTTATTAGCAATGGAGTCAGATCCTCACCTGTTCTACTGGTTCTTTCAAACCAGCATCATCTTTTGATGATTTTTAGACCTTTACAGAGGAGTTTTCAATTTTCCTTGGGAGTTCCTACAGTTCCAAATTTGAATACATTAACTAAAGTATAGCATTAATGTTTCAAGGAATCTTTGTGATGAAAGTTATGGATAAGAATAGCCAGAATGACTTAACTAAAAAATTCTCCTCTGCAATGGTTCTCAAAGTGTAGTATGTGGATTAACAGCACCCATTTCATATAGGAACTTGTATGAAAATGCCCTATCCCAAACCTTTTGGGGACAATGGAATAGGTAATTGAAGAAGAGGGAGGTGATACGTTCATGCATGCTAAAGTTTGAGAGTCACTGTTTTTGTTTTGTTTTGTTTTGTTTTGTTTGTTTGCATCCTAATATCAGAGGTAACCAAATAATAGCTGTCTTAGTTCTAAAACCACAGGTTTACCCCAATTAGGGGAAGCAATTTTTTGACTTCTCTGATGCAGGAACTTTTTAATTCATTTTTATATCCACATATACCGCAATTTATTTATCTGAATGTTCTTCAGTAGGACATTCAGATAACATTGAACAGCTTTCCCCAGACATTAAAAATGTTTCTGTGAGCTCAAAATATGAGAGGAAGGAGCAGGATAGTGCAGGGACACTAGAGCCACAGGTGTAACTGTAGAGGTTAGTCAAGTCAGCACTTGAGTCTCCATATCTTGCCCCTCATGTTGTCTGTCTCTTTATAACTGACTTTTCTCATGTCATTTTTCCCCAGATACCTTTATCTATGAATGTGTCAACCTTTCTGGCATACGACCAGCCCACAATAAGTTATTGTGGGGTGCATCATGAGCTTCTCTCTCATAAATCCTTTGAAACGAATGCACAGGAAGATACGATGGAAACACACCTAGAGACTGAGCTGGACCTGAGCACAATCACAACAGCTGGCCGAATCAGTGACCATAAACAGCCACTGGCTTAACTGAGCTGACTGGTGGCCAAGGGTTGCTACCAAACTTTGTAACCTCAAGGACAAAAATGAGGAAGATCTGTTCATTGTGACTCTGAAAAACAAAACAAAACAAAAATCCCCTGTTCAAATAAAACAAAAATCAAGATTGATTCATGAAATAAAGAAGACATGAATTGTTTCAAGTCCTCACTTTGTAATTAGCTAAGTTGTGCAGTATTTTTTTGACTTAAAGAGTATGACCCTGAAAAAAAAAAAGAATCGATTTTTCAAAACTCATCCTACCTACGTGTAAAAACTGTACAGAGCTAATGTATTTTTCATATTGTAAAGTTTCAATTATAGAAACAACTGGTATGTACAGTACCATAATTTAATTACATTTTACTTTACAAACTTTACATATTTCAGTTTCTAAAATTTTAAATTAACAAAAATTATTTCTTGTGTTATTCAAAGTTACTCAGTTTTGTAGGGACTGTTTTGTTACTGCTTTTGTGCCCAGAAACCTTGACTCTAAAATTCTGTGCTGTGCAAAATATGCACGATTTTTATCATGCTTACTGCGTAGAATTTTATCTACTTGTTCCAGAAATAATACATTAACCAAAAAGGATTTAATTGTTCAGACTTGTAAGAGGTTCTTCAATTACATAGACAGGTTTTTCTTATAAATGAAAAAAAAAATCAAAAGATTTTTTAACAGTTCTTCTCAGATTTAACTGTTGCCTTGAATTACAGCCTAGTTTCTAAGCAGTGAAATGTAATGATAAAGAGGGATATTTTAACAACATATTTCCGAATGAATGACTCATTATTTCATTCTTTTGAGTAACCATTGTTAAGGGTTGGGGGGAGTAGTATGGACAAGACATCACTGGAAACAAAGGCCGTAACCACAGCAACAGACTTTGATACACTTAAAAGGTGCAGCTGCCAGTGACAAAGAAAAACTTTTGTTACATCTCATTATTTTCAGGCCAAGGTGGGAGGAATAGAGCATAATAACTATACAGTAGCAATTTTTCTTCTAATTAACCCAAAGCGGTTTACCTAAAAATAACCATCAGTCAGTGCAAAATGTGCCTGGTTCTTAAGACAACTTTTCATTTAGAACTCTGAGACTATTTTGGGCACTTCTCAAAGGAAAAATATGAAATTTTTGTCATTGTGTGCTACATCCACTGCTCCTGAGGGACAACTTTAAACAATATAATTCATTCAATATAGAAGTGAGCCATGGTAGAGAAATGTATCACTCAATTAGATTATAAACATCCATATTATGTTCCAAATTGTTTACATTGCCCTCCATAATGGAATTCACCTCCAAATTATCTGAAAAATAACTGGGAGTAATTGAATATCAACCCAGGTCCTATATTGATTATGCAACTGTGTTATAAATACAAATCAAATTAAGAAAACCTGACTTTTCAGAGGCTGGAATGATCAACTTGTTTCTGTTGTTTACCTGACACAGATTATTGTTTGACAACATTGTTACTATGAAAATCACACATTCTTTTTGGTGTTTGAGTATTTTTTAAGAAAATATAAAACAGCAAGTTTCAATTACTGTTGCACTAGAACAAATGCTTTTTTATATTGTCATTTTATATTTATCATGTCAAAAATAGATTGAATATATGTCAGTGTAACAGGGGTCAAATACAATCAAAGCAACAAAGAAAATAATTAGAAGCATCAATGTCAAACTTAATTTTTTATCTTTTCCAAAGAAATCATATCTACAAAATCTAGTTTTATGCAGGTTATCACAACAAATTGAAGAGCAACTTCAAGAAAAATGAAGTTAAAAATTGTAGCGCAAAATTTTTTTGCAAATACACAAAAATCAAAGAAAAAAGGGATGTAAAGGTTTGAAGAAGTAAACTACTATTAATTTAAATGTAACTAAATGTGAAACCCCTGATATTTAGCATATCAGATTTTGTAACATATTTTGCATAAATTATTTGTTAATCAAAATTTTGTCATTCTAAGCCCAAATTAAGCTTTATTTTTTTCCAATATCTGACTTCCTTACAATGTATTATTTTGAGCATTCTTAATCCCCTATGCTGAGATTTGGCTTTGCACAAAATTTATAGAGGGCTACAAATCTCTTATTTGTGGGACTGAAATCAAATGCAAAATTTTATTTATTAAAAATCAAAATGTCATCTGCCAAGTTGTTCATTAGAAGTTGTGCTTGCAAAGATCCAAAAGAAAGAATTAGTTTGTGTAAATAAGCACTTCAAGTCTATTTTCAGACACTTTCGAATTGATAAATGACTTAGAAATTTTAAGGTTCCTAGGAGCCTTACAAATGTATGCTTTTATTTCCTTAAACAAACCACTTTCTTAAATATTTTAATTTCACCTAAAGTAAGCAACTATAAATAAATCAATTTGGGATAACAGTTCTGAGCATCCAAGTTCCTAAGCTACAGTTAAAGGCAAATAACTAAAATTTTAAGACTTCTCATATTTGCAATTAAAAGGGTCTTTAAAAAGAAAAGAAAAAAAATGTTGGGTTATTTGCTTCATGTTTATTGTGCCATGGAAGAGGGAGGGGGGAATGGTAAACACCTGCTAGAATAGATGGTGTCTGGAATCTTTATCCCTTTGCAATTGTGTTAGTTTGTGTCTAAAATTTTAATTCTAAACTATCTTTTTCACCATTTGATAATTTCCCATTTCCTCCAAGTACCTGCCCTTCCCATTGATGTCTCCATTCTTATCTATTGCTCAATCATTTAAATAACTAAAATCTGTTTACCTGTGTTTGGAGTTGAAAAATGGAGAGTTTGACCCAGTGTGATTACAAAAACAGCAACAGCTGCAGTAAACAATAAAGTTTTGCTGTATTTTGAGGTTTCCAAACCACACAAACCTTCTCATTTTGTCTTCATATCAACCCTATATCAACCCTATGAAGACACATTAATCCCAAAGAAATTGAGTCCTCACCCATGAATACTGGGCTAATCACTGGTGTACTTTAACCATTCTCAAACTTCACAGGCTATTAGTCCTTCATTAAACTGAAAGCTTTCTCTCTCTGATTAGTGCTGACAACATCCAAGATAGTGGATAGAATAAAAGAAAAAAAAGTTTGACATGTTGTTTAATAATCTCTACTTTAACTCAGTTCCTTCAGTTTGTATAATATGTGAGCTAAATGAACTCTTTCTGGTCTCTCACGCTAAAATTCTATAGCAAGTCACATATCTCAATATATAAGATCATTTATAAATGTGCAGAACAGCGACTCCCAAAATGTGGATGTAGGTAGTCCCCAAGGTGCAGACAAAAATTCAAGAAGCACAAGGAGAGAAACTAAAAACCGTCTAAATTGAGATTGTGTGGGTAGATGTAAAAAAGATCCATAACACAAGGTTGAACACATGTTGAACACACGTTCAACTAAACACGTGTTTGATTCAGAGTTGATAGGGAAGACTGTATGTTTTTTCTTCTTTTGTTTTGGCAAGATTCTTTTTTGAAACAAAAATTTTTAAAAACTATCATAATAGAAAACAAATTTCTCTATTTTCTTTCCAATAAAAATGAAATAAAACTCACCCAAACTAATGCATAGATGCTAAAACCTATGTTAACATGCAAATATTTTACTAAGCTTTTCATGTTTGTCAAGTCTCTATTCCTACTCCCTCTTTCAAGTTCTAGAAAAACATACTAATTTTTTAACATAAATTATATTTTTGGAATCAAAGAAAACTATTCCAAATTTAACACTCAAGACAAATAACATGACCCAATTTGAACTCAGATCTGATTACATAAACTGCTTAGAAACAGTAAAATCTTTTTACAAAAATACTTTCTAAAATAAAACCTCTATTTCTAAAAGTAAAAATGCATTTGTTTTCAAATGCTCCTGACTGGAAGACAATATTATCTCTTAAAGTAAAGATTCAAAATAAATAAAGAAACAGAAAGCATGAAAACAGATATCTGGTGTGAACTGTGAGAAAGCTGGTAGAAAGAAAATCAGATATTATGAGTAAATGACAGCAAGTTAAGGGAGAGATAATAGAACTGGCAGAAATTTGGTCTCAGAGAGAAACTGAGAAATCTCCAGAGCAAATATAATAATATAGTTCTTAACAGTTTATCATAGGGGTGGTAGTTTAACAATCTCTTAATGTGTAAAAAAAAATCTCAAGATCCTGATGAGTTTGTTTTGTGGTAAAAAATCAGAGGACGAATTGGTCTTGTAGCAAAAACTTCTTCTACTCCATTTACCTCCTCAACTTGCCATAGCTGTCCCTAAAAAGAGAGCAGCCAAGGAACAATACTTTCAAAATTCTGATTTAACTACAATCAGTAATGACAATCAGTAATGGTGCTTCATTTTACTGCAATGAAGAAGAAACTTGAAATTTTAAAAACAAATACCAGAGTACTGATGGGTCATTTTTAAAGGTTTTCCATGGTAAACCATTAGATTTTATTATGAGATAGAAGTAGACTTATATTTAAATTTTGGGTTAATGTCTGAAAATGGGCACAGTTGATTATTTACATCTCTATTAAGGATAGAGATCTTAAAGCAGAGAGTACCTTAGCTATCTAGGACATAGGGAACTATAGAGTTTCTTCGACCTCTCAGACATTTATAGATTTGGTTTATGTATTTGTCTTCCTGAAAAGCTGAATTAAAATTCGTTTTGTGTAAATCAAATAATTTTTTCAAATTCACTAAGAGACCTGTGATAAAGTATCCTTGCAGGAAATCCTTTTTGTTTTCTAAACTAAAATACCACAAATTTAACTTAGTAAATTGACTACCATATATCTTGTGTGCATAATGCAACACATTCCTACTGTGTGGCCTTAAATGTTCTATGATGTAGTCTTTACCTCAGACTATGTAAAATGAAAGGCTGTCTCCCAAGTTTTGATTTTGAGTTGGTCTTGACATGAGAGATTGGTATCTGTCAGTTTTATTTACTGAATTCATCTGATTAATGGAGAAAATAGTTTTAAGACAACATGGATAAAGCAAATGGGGGTTTCCCCCCTATTTATTTGTTTAAGCTTTTATCATCCATCATATCCTTGAAGTTATTATTAAGAGGTTGAGATTACCTTAAGTGCCAGGAAAAAAAAATACTAGATTTACTGAATTAGAATCTCTGAGATAATACCCCAAATATGAATTGCTAACACATTACTCAGGTGATCCCAATGCATGCTAAGTTTATAATAATCTTCTTAAATAAGGATTTACTTTTCCAAACCAAGTCATTCTAGTGCTTTTTGTCCTAACATGAAAAAATTAATCCTTGTTCCTTTACTATACCGATGTGAATATGGGGTTCTAAGCCTAACTGAACATTTTTCTTGACTAGAGGCCTACAAAACAAAGGAAAACTATACATACAATGCCCAGGTTATTTTCTGACAAACTGTTTTTTAAAGATTGTGCTCCCCACTAACTCCTTCAACAAGCGTATTTGAAAACAGCCTTAAAATAGGCAAGTTAATTACTCGCTTGCTAGTTACTTCCTTGGATAGTCATAGAACAGCCTAAGAGCTGGAGGAGACAGGAAAGAATTAAGCTATGATGTCAGGCACTTTGCTTTCCTCATCTCATTTTTAACCCATCTTAGTAAAATGGTATAATCTTCACTTCAAAGAAGAGGAAAATAAGAATCATGGTTGTAAGCAACTTACCAAGATTCATAAAGTAGAATTGAGGATTCAAATCCAGATTTACCAGATGCTAAAGGTATATTATTACCACCCCACAGCACATTTTCAAAAGTGAGAAAAGATCATAATCAATATAACTCAGCTCATGGTTTTAATGGAGGGAGTGGAGACAGGAGAAAAGAATATGCGTTCATATTTATAAATGGAAAAATTACAAAAATTTCACACTATATAGAGATTTCCTTCAAAATTCCAAATTTATATCTTAATGAAAAGAAAGATCATTAGTCTCTTTGTTATACACTGTTTCCTAAAAAGAGTGAACATTTGAAAGAAAATCCTTCAAACAATAAATGTTCATGAATTATTTTCATTTATAATCATTCAAACTCTTTTAAACTTACAACTTAAAATATAAGTAACTATAATATAATCTTCAACTGGTCAAAAGGGGGTCATCAACTGAAGCAAAAATTATATGAATGGTCAATTAAGTCACTAAGTAAAAATGACTAAGTGAAGAAAAACACCAATAATATACAGTCACACACTGCAATCAGCAAAAAACATGTCAT
Organism: Callospermophilus lateralis; assembly: GCF_048772815.1. Classification (NCBI taxonomy): domain Eukaryota; kingdom Metazoa; phylum Chordata; class Mammalia; order Rodentia; family Sciuridae; genus Callospermophilus; species Callospermophilus lateralis. The sequence goes on from NC_135319.1 coordinate 39,880,312, forward strand.
GAGTTGCAGAATTATTCTATATGGCAATATTTTTTTTGGAGCATTATTACTTTCACAAATTATGTCTAGAAGCATACCACATAAAGAAGGCAGGAAGATAACCTTTATGAAACAATGCAAACTCTGCTTGTTCTACTCAAAACATTATTATTTAAATTTTAAAAATATGTATCATTTTCTTGTTAGGGTACTATAACTTTTTTCATCATTATGTGAAGATGGCAAAATAAAATACATTTTTAAAACTTGTTTTTAAATTCCATCTTCAAATAAATTTTCTTCAGTCTCAATTGTTCACAAATGATTCTTAAATTGACTCTCAACTGTTATTGTCTCCAAGAGCTTTTTTATTAAACCACTATGCTGTCTCTTCTATTTCTCCCTGAACCTGCACAAATTTCAATAATGTCAAGAACAATTACATTAACATTTTTTTCCACCACTATCTGAACATGCAGTGTACATGTGAAACATACTTTTATTTTATAATACATACAGGATTTCAAGTCAGTAAAAAATTCTGTAAGTCAAACCTATTAAAAATGATCACTAATGTAAGTGTGATAATCTCATTTCACTACATCTACTCATCCTGGCACAATGGAAAATTTTACCTGAAATAGTTAGAATAATTATGATTCTGAATAATAAAGATGGTCCTGATATCTGGGTTGAAGATTTGGTGAAACACAATGAAGAGGACAAGATATTACACATACCAAGAGGTAAGTGATGGAAATGTGATTTAGTATTACTGGATAATCTGAAATTAATTGTTAAAACTAAGACTCAAATTTTACAATAACATTTGTGTTATCAAATGTAATCAGTAAAGGTCAGCATGGACATTAGATAGTTAAGAGCAAATGTATATTTGTGATAGTAATATGTATGAGATAAATGATATATAAATACACAGATAGTTTTGATTATCCCAAAGAGAGAATATTAAGAATAAAAATTAGTTCAAGAACTATCACTGTTAAAAGTCAGAAATAATTTAAAACTAAATGCAAAATGATATTTTCAAGGTTGAATTTGAAATAGCCCCCAAATTATAAACCCCAAAATTTTGCTTCATCTATATAAGTAAATTACATTAATTCATACACATCTAGTAAAAAATCCAAAATCAAGAAATGAATTGTAATTTTATATATACTCGATTTGTTCTTCCTGCTTTACATCAATATTTGCTTTTAATTACAGATCCATAAATATAGTACCCTAAGCAGTCTGATAAGAACATGATGAAAAGTTGGTCTCTGTTGTCATTCTGCTCTGCCATAAGGCAATTATCAGGGAGGAATATCCACCACAGTGGAGAACCAGGAAGTGGATTTTTTTAGTCCTCTACAGCCGGTCTTGACCTAGGCACTTGTAATGCTTATTATCTTGGTCTTGCTTCATATTCATTTCTAAAAAAGGAAATTATTGCCTTGAGATAAGAGCTAAGCAGCTCATATTAGCTCAGACTATACTTACACCTTTATCTAGAAATCTAGATAAAGACATTAAATATCTCCACATGCTATCTGGAGAAAACCTTGAGATAATTGTGATATCAACATTTTTTTTCATCTTCGGATTTGATGGAATGTTAAGTTCAGTGTATGAGACATTCTTCAAAACTCCTTGCCAGCTTCCTCTTTAACAAACTTCAGATCTGAATTCTTCAACCTATACTATATTTACAAAAGGGTATTCCAGAATGACCCTTTGTATACTTACTTCATCATTTTGTGGAAGAACAATATAAGGCTTGAATTGTAACATTTACTGACTCTTCCCTGCCTTAACTCCACTTATGATATAAAATGTGTGAGTTTGATATGGTGTTTTGGTATTACCATAAAACAATTGGAAAAAGAATCTTCTACCAGATAACCCTTTATGTAACAGAAACAAGTAGTTTAAGGTCACTTCTTGTTAACTTATCTGATAGTTTTCAGATAAATTAAGTGCATGCCTTCTTGCAATTGAGAATATAAATATCATTTTTTGTAATTAAAACATGGTTTTGTTGTCCTACAATTTCATTGAGGACAGACCTCATACATCTGATTGTCTTCTGTAATTGCCACCATAGGATTATCTATTTAATTATTTCCAGAAACACTGACTTGTTAACAATCACTTTAATATAGAATTATAACAACTAACACTGAATGCTTACTTTTCCAAGTAATTGACACACATTAATTATTGAAGTGAGTACTATTGTTTTCCCCTTAAAAAGATAAAGAAATGGATGCACAAAGTAATTATATAACATAAAACTAGTAAATTGTGGAACAAGGATTCAAAATCAGGTGATGGGTATACTGACAAACTGACCTCTGCTAACTGTGCATTAAATGCCCCCTGTTAGATCTCACCCTTGAATTTTAAAGTCTATTCATTTAAGGCAATAACTTAAGACATCATAAATATAATGGATAGAGTTTACAATATACCTAATATATTCCTCATAGAAGGTAAGAATTTTTAAGTCCCTGTCCCCAACAGGCTTTCAATCTTCACAGAGAGAAGAGACATCCACAAAAACAAAAATTCTAATAGAAACATTTAATACCTGTAAACAGCAATTATGAGAAAATAAAATCAAATTTCCTAGGGAATAGAGGATATCTCAGGGCAAAAATGGGAAAAGAGATAGAACTTGAGACTGGCAGTATTTAGATCACAAAATCAAGATGAAAGGGCAATGAAGAAGGAAAAGGAAGAATATATTTTCACTTATGAACATCTGTTATTCTAATAGTATTTGTCACACCCATGCTTCTCTGGAAGAAAAATATCAGGCTTAATTTTTGTCTTGTTTGCCTAAAATTCCAAAGACAATTTTTTTTCTGGCTGTAGCAAATCTTTTAGCTTTTTATATAGGTAAAATATTTTCTGCATTTTTCAAACTTTGTTTCTCTTATTAATCTTATTTTATCCATTGTGTTTTGTCTTTTTTAGAAGGATGGGAAGTAAACAATATTGATTCTTTGTGGAAAATGTTGTAAACCAGTTTTAATAAAATGATCATAACCCATCTTAAAAATTGATCCAGGCAGCCCCATTAATTTAAAATAATTATGTGAATTAAACAACTTCTTAGAAGCTAATTACAGTCAAAGGATGTTTGGTATCAAGTAAAAACATGTTACTGAAACTATTTGGTGTCATATTTAACACATGGCCTTTAACTTTTTAATTTTTCAACCTTTTCCTCTTGAGGTAAGTATTGGGGAATACTAATCAGAATTTTATTCTAATGTTTAAAAACAAAAGTTATTTTTGATTGATACATCTTACAAATAAACTAAAATATTACATGATTAAAGACCATGATCAAACTATGTAGGTAACAGAAAAAAGAACAGCATTGAAACTCACATGTATTTTAATTAGACTAAATATATCAATATTTAACAATATGTAGAATCATTTTTGCCTTAAAATTACAGCTAATTGTCTATAAAGCTATTATTTGAAAAATACATTCAAATAGACTCACAAGTATTAATTTAGTACCCTTTTTCTTTTATATAATGATAATTTTTATAATACGCCACAATATTTAGGTGTTTTCAATTCAATCAAGTATTTATTCATTTATTCAATTTATAATATACCAAGGACTGTAATAGTAGACAAAAATGCTTAAAATTGAATACATGTGATATTTCTAAAAGTGAAATCTCTGCATGATGTTGTAACATAAAGAAAAAACGATTAATTTTGCAGAAATAAAACTAAAAAAGATCTCAAAGACTAAATGTATTTGAGACCCAGGATTCTAAAGTTTGCCAATCACATAACTCTTGCCTGTCCAGCAGGCTCCATCACTGTCTCCTAATTAGAACTCTGAGATATTTGAAATTTCTACTACTATCAGCTCTGAAAACTAAGGAATCTAAGTTTCTGAGTCTGGTATTTTCCCCACATAGACTCAGTTTTTAAAGTTCAGAAAAAAAAATTTTTTTAAATTACTACTTCCCACAAATTTCTAAATTCAACTCTCAAATAAAAAACACTCAGTTTAGTCATTCCATGATAAATACAGGTCATGTGCAATTTTATTGAAAAATAAATAAATAAAAAATAATAAGTAAATAATATAATGGATTGTCAAGTTTTTGTTTTATTCTGTAAAATGCCACAAGCAAATTCTATACCAAATAGCCTATATTGCAATTCTAACATCGGGCATATGTGAAAAAATGTAAAAGGGATGCATTGGCCTCTGAAATTTAAATTTTCGACACCTATTGGTTACACATAAGATTGTTATTACAGTGAATGAAAATTAGATTATATGTAGAGAGTATTTGTATTTTATTATTTTATTTACCATTAAACGATTCATTAGGAAAGTGAAAAAATTGGTAAGGTGGCAAATTCACTTAATATATAAATAAGCACAGTTATTCTACAGGTGTTTATTATTATTAACCCTTTACTTTATTTATTTATTTATTTATTTATTTGTTTATTTATTTATTTATTTGCAATTCTGGGGATTAAACCCAGGGCCTCTCTCATGCTAGGCAAGTACTCTTATCACTGACTCACATCCCTGGCCCTTTTTACTTCTTTAAATAAGGTGTTTTTTTTTCCCTTAAGAAACACCTGTCTTATAAAGATACCATTACTCCCAAAGGATTCCATTGTTTATTTGCCTTATGGTAATTTTTTATTAAATGCTAAAGAATGTGCCTTGCATTTAGTCAAGCCAAAATAGAATTAATGAATTCAATAACTACATCAAGTCATCATTTTCAGATCTTCCTACATATGAAAATGAATATATTTTAATTTTAGAATTTCATAACATCAATACTGACATGAAGAAAGCTCATCATGAATATTGCCATTTTACTGAATGCTAAGGGAATTCTGCCTAATGTTCTGAAATACTCTTGAGGATTATAGGGAGTATACAATATGGCAAAAGCAGCCATCAGAATTCCCAATATATGGAATGTTCACTGTATTTAAACAATTGTTTTTCAATCACACAGAAATTTTCACTCTAGATAGTTATCTACACTGTGGTCCATGCTATTTGAGTCCACAAAACTGAATTCATTATATTACAACTAGTTCTATTAAATACCAAAAATATCCTTATTGTTGCTTTGTTATTTTTGAAGTACTATTGGGTCTCTAATTTATTACTAACTACAATATAAGTTTTAACAGCTTTTATGTTTTCAAGTTTTGCAATCATTCTTCTGAATCCCAATAAAGAGACAGCAAAATCCAGTCTGGAAAACTTCAATTAGTTTACAATAAAAATTAATGTGCTTTTCATTTTATGAGGCATTGGGGACTGCTAGGATTTGTGTGAAATACTGACATTTACATTAGTAAATGGAATAAAAGTGGAACAGGATAGACTGGTGATGGCAAATAACTGGACAACTGGACAGTCTCCAGGAAGACTTTGAGAAATGCTGTGAGCTCTCCATCTGCCTGTTGGAATTTCCACATTCACAAGTTATAATGCTAGCTTAAATACAAGCTTGGGTGATCCCTACCACTCCTTTTCAGGTTTGTCATCCCCTCCCCCATTTACCAAGGACCTATGACAAGTTTTGGATTAAAATAGGCATAATTAGACATTTTAAAGTAGTGATCACAAGAAGACAGACAGCATTTTATTACTATTCTTGAATTACCCATGGAATATTAGATTTCCTATAAATTCATTCCTCCAAAAACCCTGCCTTAAAAACATTCAATGAAATAGAAAAGTACAAGAAACTAAGTAAAAGGGCAAAGATAAGCTAACAATTAAATTGGGGCTAATATTGTACACATATAAAGAGGTATATCCAAGGAGTTAAGACTTCACCTGAATAATTCATTATTCTTTTGAATTATGTAGGATAATATATCTTGAAATTCTCCATGCATTATGACAGGTCACAGGTGATCTTGATGAGAGAGTAAGAAAAGAATATTTAATTTCTGGACCTAAAGAAATCACAAAAAAGTAATACTTTACTCTGGTTACTTTATTTTTCTTCTCTATTTTTATGTTTTCTTCCTTCCTTCCTAAGTTTTATTTCACATATGACATACACATGTGGTAACACAATTAAGATGACAAGATTGGAAAAGGAAAGCTTACATTAATTTATCTTGTGATATGAATTGTCCAATTGTACATTATTAAGTCCTATAAGCTCTCCAAAAAGCATAAATAAGCTTATATTTACCTCAGTACATATCTGTTCAAAATTTTCAAGGCAAATATTTCTTTTTCTTTAACTCACTGAATATCTCAAATATCTCAGAGCTTAAGAAAAATTCAGGTATGGCACAGAGGTTCTTTTTTTAGAAAGATCTTTTTGCCATAATCCGGCTGTGCAAATAACAGGGAGGTGACAAGCAACTTGAAGGTTGAAGCGGGAACTACTTTATTGTGAGTGAACTCAGCAGGAACTGAGTGAGAACTCAAAGTAGCAGGCACCCAAGGTAGCAGAAGCCCCTTCTCTGCTGGACAGCAGAGGTATATATACTTAACTAATTACACACAGCTTAACTCAATTAACATCATCTAGATACAGCAGTCAGCCAGTAAGGAATCCTCATCATCTTAATGGCTCGCTGGCGTTGCTTCACAAACCACTCCTCCTGGCAAACTGCCAGGTGCCATCTTGACTTGATTTGCATCCCCAACATCTTTTGATGCTTTTCATAAAAGCAGTTCATTGCCTATAGCTTAGTTTTAGGACTTCCTGAATCCTTTGAATACTCAAAGACATGGTTTTACATGACTGTATGTGTGGCATTCTAAGAATGATCCAGTAGCTTGTTAATAAGAATTGGTTAAAAAAAACTTAAAATATCTGAAGTGTGTTTTTGTCAAATCACATGTGGCAGAAAGTTACCTACTAGAGTATGTTTATATATGGTTACTATAAAGAATGGAAGTATAAAAAGAAATCAACTATAGGACATTCCCACCTCTCTCCAGAGTCAAGGTATCTCAGACAACACACCAATCTCTTCAGAATATCAATATGATTTTTTAATACATGGAAAGTGTCCATGCTATTCACCTATCACTGATCAAGAAATTTCCAAAAGGTAAGTTTCTTATTAAAACAAACCCTGAAGCTTCTAGTATTTAAGCTATTTCATTGTGGGAGGGAAAAAATCATCATTTAGAAATAAGAGTACCAGTTAGTAATAAATTATGTACAAATCACTCCAGCACAGTATATTTCAATCCATTTCAGTATTTTTATTCATCTAAAAAAGTGTCAGAAATGAGGCATGAAAAGCTATTAACTGAATCATTCACACATTGAATAGATGTTGTTGTCAGTGTGTTCTTTCAATGGAAATAATGAACTGATTTATTTATAACTTGTAATTATGATAATATACCTTCATTTTTCACTTACTTCAGTATATTATAGATAAGTTACAATTACATTATTTCATACCTGGTCTAAAATCATATTTTTCCATAAAAAAACTTCTTCTTCCCCAGGCTTTTCCTTAACATCAATGCTCATTTGGCATGGGTTTAATTAAAGTTTTACTTAGTTTCCTTGTCTAATATTCCCTTTCAATTTTTCTGTCTTTTCCCTCAGTAGAATATATCCATACCTTAAATTTATGTAACTAGAGGATGAAATATGGACTTCATATCAATGCAGAATACATTTATATAATCACTATCAACTAAAATTTGTCATCACTCATTTGGTCAACTTTACGTTGTTTTCTTTCTAAGAAAGAGGTAAACAGAACAGGTAAAGAAAAATTACAGGTAAAAAAAGATTTGTACTTCAGAGAGAAGGACTTCTTAGGGTTAGGAATCAAGGCAAGAAAACTCCATCTCATTTTTAATTTTACAGCAGAAAGGAACATTTCCCTTGAACTTTTCATTTCTAACACTATAACCAATTTTATCTTTGGTAGACATTCAATGATTTTTCCATTTGCTACATAACACTGTACATATATTAGACTCTGTCCTCAATTTGTTCTTCAGTCTATATAAGAAAAAGTCTTTGAGAATTTACTTCTACATTTAATAGGAGATAACATTAGGAAAAATATTCATCATGTTACAGAATATCATTTTTAGAACAACATGTAAGAATTGTATTTCAAGAAAAAAATTCCCAGAGAAATGTTTAGGATTTATTCCCAACGAATACTAGAGTCATGTAACAGACTCAGGAATCCAGAGTTGAGTTACACTCAATAATATAGTAACCAGGGGCTGGGGATGTGGCTCAAGCGGTAGCGTGCTCGCCTGGCATGCATGCGGCTGGGTTCAATTCTCAGCACCACATACAAACAAGGATGTTGTGTCCGCCGATAACTAAAAAATAAATATTAAAAAAAAATTCTCTCTCTCCCTCTCTCACTCTCTCTTAAAAAAAAAAAATATAGTAACCAGGTTACCTTTCCACCAATGTCCTGGCCTTTTCCTTTTTGATATTTTTTTTCCCATTTCCCTCTTTCTAATTATTTTTATTAATTTTATTTCATATATCTTTTATAATAAGTGAACTAAAATTATTTAGGGAGAAGTAAAAAGTATAAGTAAGGAAATAGACTGAAGATGCCATTATTTTAAAGCATTTTTTATTCTACTGCAATGGTGACATTATCTGAACATTGGGATGCTATTTTTTTTTTCTTTCTAGCATCATGCCCACTTCCATTATCCCATCTATGATTCATCCTTAAGTTTTCAGCTCCTTAATTTGCAACTTATTTACAGGTAGAAGGGAAAAAAAGCTTACAAACACACTTATAAAGCACACTCCTCTTATATAAAGATCATTAAGCAAAGTAGTATTCACATTTCAAGACATTTTTTCACTAACAAAAAATATTCTTATGTGCTGGATTAAAGAGTCTAACAAAATGTATGTTCAAAAGAGACAGCTAGGGTTAAAAATAAAATTCTCAACAATTTTTGAAAAAGATATTTTTAATATGTTAAAAGTCTTTCAATTATCATTGTGGTTAATTCTTTTTCTAATATTAAAGTTATTTTATTTTATGAATACTTAGGAAAATTATACATTGTAGATAATAAACTACAAATGTTCAAACATTAATTCCTCCATCTTCCTTGTAAGTCTAAGAACATCTTTCTGAGCTTCCCATCTACTCCTCCAATCCAGCCCCAAATTAAAGAGACAATATTTTTTCAATATATCCAAGTTTATCCATAGAAATAGATCCTTAATATCCTTTCATGATACTACTATAAAGTGTTTCCTTCCATTACATTCAGAGAATTGGAACTAATATTTGAGTCAAATTCTGGCATATATAGGTTTTATATGCCATATTTACAAACTGAACTAAATACAAAAAAATTACCAAAACTGAGATTAAAAGTGAACATATTTCCTATATTTATCCAAAATTTCACCCTGAATAGCTATGGTTCATAGTTCATAAAAATATCATGTGCAGGGAAAATAAAGGATTATATCTGTAACAATATAAGGACTCATTCATATAAAGCATTTCATATATATTTGTATGACTTTAACTTCTTTAATATATATTATTTACTTTAACTTCTAGATTGATGAAGCATGCAATAAGACAAATTTAAAATATTATAAATTTAACTTGACATGCAAATCCCATCTTCAGATTAACATACTAATGCCCTGCCCCCCCCCCATTCCTTAAAGTCAGAGAACAGATGGTAGATGGAAGAAAAAAGAGGAAAATGTTGGAATCTGTTCTCTATTACTAGACACACACACACACACACACACACACACAAACATATATATATATATACACATACATACACACACACACACACACACACACACACATACACACACACACAGAGTACCAAGGATTGAATCTGGGGACACTAAGTCACTGAATGACATCTCCAGCCATTTTTTTTTTTTTTTTGAGACAGGGCCTCAATAAGTTACTGAGGCTTTAATTCTTATTTCACAAACTTCCTTTGAAAATTAAAGAATGAATTGGAATCAATGTAATATACTAACTATGTATCTATAGCCAATAAATTTAATTTAAAATTTGTGGGATATAAGGCCTCACAATCATATTTTTTAATTATACAGAGACAAATTTCTGAATTATAGTTCAATTCTGTTCAGAGCACAACCTTTGTGAAAACAGAAATGTCTTCATAATAAATAGGGTAAAATGAATTTATAAACTTGGGTAATATAAAAATACAAGAAAAAAATCTAGTTTAAGTGAAGATATATATTTATTTTGCAGTCTCTGTAATTGTTTTTCTTATTTTACCTGCTGCCATTAAATTTGGTTATATTATAAATATGGATGAACTTGTATCTACAAAACTAACAACACATATAAAATTGAGTAAGAAATTTGAATTGATGGTTCTTTTTTTTCTATTTTAAATACTTAAAACATAACACTGATGGTGAGACTACAAATTAGTGCAACCACTATGGAAAGCAATATGGAGATTCCTCACAAAACTAGGAATGGAACCAGCATATGACCCAGCTAACTCAGTCCTCGGTATATATCCAAAAGATCTAAAATCACCAAACTATATTAATACAGCAACATCAATGTTTGCAGTAGCTCAATTCACAAAATTCAAGCTATAGAATCAACCTAAGTGCCCTTCAACAGATGAATGGATAAAGAAAATGTGGTATGTATACAAAATCGTGGTTTAACCTGCCATGAAGAATGAAATTTCAGCATTTGGTAAATTGATAAAACTGGAGAACATTGTGTTAGCTGAAATAAAGGAAACCCCAAAAGTTAAAGGTCAAATGTTGTCTGTGGTATGTGGAAGCTAGTCCAAAATAAGATTAAAGAGAGAAAGAGAAAGAAAGGAAAAAATGGTGTGTGTGTGGGGGGGTGTCTATCAAAATATCAGTGTAGTAGTTGAAGGGTTTTGAGGGGAAGGGAGGAGGGATGCTATGAGGGAAGAATGGTGGAATGAATTTGACCTAACTTTCATATCTATACTTATGAAGATACTACAGAGAATCTCACCATCATGTATATCCACAAGACACTATAATTATAAAAGCATGGAATATAATTTGCTCTAATTCAGTCCCCAGTATTTCCCTGTTCCCTCTCCTCCTCTGTCCCTCTAATCCCTTCCCTCTACTCTACTGATCTTTCAGCAATTTATTTCTAATCATATTTTAAATGTCAACATGAATCCTAATATATAACTAAAAATGAACAATTATAAATATTAAAAATTAGCTCACAGTGGAAAAAAAAATACACAACACATTCTTACCCATAAATCACCAGTGCCATGGTTGATAGATGTGGGGGGCAGGGACTGAAGGTTGGGTTATCATGGAAAGGTAATGTGTTTTTCTCTGCTAAGAATCAGCCTTGAAAAATGTGCAATTAAATTGTTTCTTTTTTTAAAATCTCAGATCTTGGTTCAGGTTGAAGCATGAGTCATGTAAAATGTAAGGCGGCTTTGTGTCAATCCTAAAAAAGGAAACCCCAAGCAGTGATCAGAATGTGGGAAAGTTGAAATTTGGATATCCAAGAATTTGTTATCACATATCTAAGACCCTATGATAGAACTATTTTGGAGAATCCTGTTTGGGTCAGCTTAGAACCTCCACAATTCTTTTACACCAAGTCCAGGCATATCTCTTGAAATCACTTAGGCCTCTACACTACAGACTCCATTTTTATTCCAATATTTGACTTGCTTCAAGAATATGTCAACACTATCTATCTATACCTCACACAAAGGCTTCCTTGAAGCAATTAATCTAACAACTGTGCAAGCAAGACAATTCTCATCACCCAGGTAATTGTGAAAATGTCCATGAGGGAAATAAAAGAAAGACATTCAAGAAGTATGCTGTACATGTTACTTTTTTCAGTAACAGATTTATGTTAATACTTTTAAAGGATTCAATGATTGGGAACAAAGTTAAGAAGGATAAGAGGGAGCCAAAACTTAGATCTTCAGATTTCAGAAGCAGAAAAAGATTCTCTTTAACCAGAAATTCTTCCTTGGTTGTTTTGTAGTAACATTCCATCTAACATTTCTCAGGTCAAAATATTCAAATTACCTACATACACAGAAATTCAGCATTTCAATCCTGGTTGTTCACTTACATTATTTTTTAAAATTACATTCCTGTCCATATGTTTCATATGCTTGAAAGGATTTTGCAAAAAATAAATTAATAATAATTATGCTTTCTCTTTTTCCTTAGCATGTTAAAGAACAATGAGCCAGCCCCTACTAAATGATCCAACTATTCCCTATGTATAATTCCTGGGGTCATATTAATTTCATTTGCTGCAGTGGTATAATAATTTACCAAACATGTCTTAGATTATAGCACTTGAACATGAGCCAGGAAATAATACTTTTCCCCAAAGCAGATGAATCATGAACATGAAATACATAATGTACCTCAAAAGTATTAAAATTCTTCGAAGAAGTGACTTATTCACATGATAGAACATTGACCATTTGATTTAAGTAGTGACCTTCCAATATCAATGCAGAGAATTTCAGTGCTTTTGAAATGTGACCATCAAAAGTAAAATAAGGTGCTGGGGATGTGGCTCAAGTGGTAGCGTGCTGGCCTGGCATGCGCGGGGTGCTGGGTTCGATCCTCAACACCACATTAAAAAAAAAAAAAAAAAAAGATGTTGTGTCCACCGAAAACTAAAAAAATTAATAAATAAATATTAAAAAATTCTCTCTCTCTTTCTTTCTCTCTCTAAAAAACAAAAAAAGTAAAATAAGGCAAGTATTTTAAATAGGTAAAAAAATAGCTATGAGGGAATTTGCACTTGAGAGTCAAAGTACACATTAGATAGATTTTATATAAAGGAAACAAACAAGCAACATCATAGAAAAATTCAACATTATTTAGAAAACCAACTCACATAAATCTGAGGGTACTAAAATCTAACCATCTGAAAGTCAGTTATATATAGATATTAAAAAATAAGTGGTAGGAATGTAGCTCAGTGATTGAACACCTCTGGGTTCAATAGATTTACATATATACACATATATACATGTATGTAGGTACAAACACATTTGAGGTTGTTAGATGGTGTGCTCTTAGATTTATTCATCCATTCAATAATATCTGTTTTGAAATTACTATATTAAAGTCATTTTAGGGATTGAAACAAAAATAAATTAGATGTAGAGGATGGTCTAAAAGAGGCTGAAATGAAACTCATCTCAAAATTCAGAATAAATACAACAGAAAATTTTAACTTTGATGAGAAACAATAATTAAAACCTAAGCAAGGCTGCAGTGAATTAACAATAAAGTAAAAGACAGAGCCCTGGGTCTAATCAGTTTGACCTTCATTAAGGACCAGCTCACTCCTTTGATATTCTGCATCTTTACCTAAAAAATAAGGGAAATTTAACCACATGGTCTTCAGAGTCCTTAAGCTCCAACATTATAGACAAAACTATATTCCATAGCTTGATTTAAACCAGAAGATGCAAACCTAGTTCTTCACTTACCCTGACTTCACTGATGTATAGAGGTTTCATCTAACATGAATTCCTTCTTATTTTTCCTTTCCTGCATACAGTTTGATGGAGGTAACAGCAATAAAATAGCATTGGGAAGTTGGAACTCACAGACAGAATTGTATCCAAAATCAAAATACTATGTTTATAGAATTATTGCTTCTGCACCAGAAAATACTGAAAACAGTTGATGAAGACAATGAAAGGAAAAGTGGGTAGACAAGAAGTTCAGAAGATAGCTGAGAGGGAAAAAAAGCAAATAACTTTTCTTGTTTGAATTTTTAAGAAAAATTAATGTCTAGTGGTATTTAATTCAGAATATTTTAAACTTGCAGATTCAATTATGAAGCCATAGCAACCACAGGATAAAAGGTAAAGTTTTATCATTAATTTGAAATGTCTTGGTTTGAAAAAAGTTTGGTAATAAAATCAAGGTTAAATGAAATATCATGAAGCTGTGCAATTAGGTTAATAATGAGGTGCCTCAGGGATCAGTGCTAGCACAGGTGTTCAATATATTTATTAATGGCTTAGAAGAGTGGTGAATAATATGGAGGCACATTTGGATGACTTCAAAGATATTTATAGCAATCAAAACAGGTGAATGACTGCTTTTCTTGACCCATTCAAGAGCAATTATTCAACATATTACAGCAAATAATCAACAAGAGAAAATTAATGTGAAGTGGATGGAATTACCCAAGTTTTCTTAATATGCTAATAGCTACTGAAATAGTCATTGCCTTTCAGGCAAGAGTGGGCATATCTAAGAAGACATCTGTCCAGTAAACAGCTCTTCATGAAAAAAAGAATAGTCAAAGAATGCTGGAAAAAAAAGAATAATTATCTAAGTTAGTAAATATTGCTGAAAATTTTTACATATCGAAGACTTGCTATATTGAATGATACTTTTGGAAAAAGGTGTGGTTCCCCAAATAACACACTGGGATTATCTGGTGTCTTATCTCGCAGTTTTCTAAATAGTTTCCCAGTATTGTTCACTTCTCTCCAACATCCATTCACTGGAGTTCCTAAATACTCTCAGGTGGCAATGAAGCTCACAAGGGCATCCCCTCCTAACCTCTACTTTGATCTGTTCTGAAGGATTTCACTGATATTAACTTTTACATGTTAATTCCCCCAAACTAAAGATCTTAAGACTTAAAAAAATAAAAATAAAAGTAATTCCTTCGCACAATAGAGAGAACATAACACCACTCAATAGAAGCATGCATTATATCATATCCTCCCCACACTCCAAGTTATTTAATTATTGCTCACATACTAGGAAACCTAAATATAAAATAGTTTAAGTTACAATCCACTTGTCCCAAAATATTTTCTTAGTACCTATTTTATCTAAGACATAGTGCTAATAAGAAAAATGAAAGGGGCAAATAAAACTTGGAACCTATATAAATCATATATAAATGTCACTAATTCCATCATAAATCATGCATCTATTAAAATGAATAAGAATCAGGACTATTTCTATAGTGATATGTAATATTTGTAAGGCTAGAGCACCATTTTCTGCTACTGTTATATTTTCTACCATGGGGAATGTTAACCCATAGTATAAATTTTCCCATTTGAAAACTATCATAGATATACTTCCAAATTTCAGAAAATAAAAAAAGTAAAAGTTCTAGACTGTTTGGGACTAAGAATAAATGGAATGAAATCAAATAGTAAGGCAAACATGAAATTATCTCCAATTCAGCTTTACAAAACAAATCCATTGGCAATATGGAGATTTGTGGAAAGCACTAAGAGTAAGTTGGCTTGTTTTTAAGATTTGATCCAACATTTTTACTTTCTACATATGCCCACTTGAAAATTCCAGGTGTGAAAATCAATATACCCATGATTTCATAAGAATTTTATACTCTCAGAATTTTAATGTTAAAATAAACCTTAGACTTTAAACATTGCTTGAGTTATAAATTTTCCCTACATCATCTGACACATTAACACAGAGATTTAAGGAAACAATAAGCAAATAAACAAAAGAACTCATTAATAAAGCCAAGCACTCAGAGTGAAAGATAAATTTAAGGTAACTGAGTAAACAAGGAGCCTTTGTTAGACTCTCAAATTAATTGATTTTCTAGAAGGTCTTTGACTGTCTATCTAAAAACTAAAATTCAAAGTTGGAAAATGTCAGTTCTGTTAATTTTTCCTTCTAGATATTTCAGTATCTGGGTTAGTTTGCAATGTGATTTAAGTACAATTTTAGCAAGAAAAAACAAGTGGCGAATAAGAATGCAATACCAGGTGGTCACATGTAAATAGTCTATCAATCATGCTGGTATTTTAAAGCATCAGCAAATTTAATTCCATCTCTAGGAGAGTAAATGCATACTTTAAGGTATGTGGTACATCATATTTATTTTTAAAGAACATTTCAAAATGTTCCTTGATTATATTATACTAAAAGTACCCACCCATAGGTTTCCAGGCAGGCAAAAAATAATGATGTCCCAATGCAAATTACAGCATTTCAGAACAAAATAGTGTTTATAAAAATAAGAATCCTCCATATATTTGCTCTAAAAAAGCATGTCATGATAAAACCAAAAAATCTGAATCAGGCCTAAAACTTTGAAAAAGCATGAGAGGCATTCATAGTTTTGTACTGATCGACACACAAAAAGATCTTTTTTGCTCAAAATTGAGTCCATAATGATAAAATGAATTTAATGGGCTTTCTTTCATTCAATTCCAGCTTTTAAATTTCAGATAATTACAATGAAATGATTTTTTTTACTTACATAATCCATTCTATATTATATTTCCATCCTGAATCAAGTTAATGACCTAAGTTGATTAAACATTTTTATCACCCTATACAACAAGAGGAAGCAACCATCTTTACTTGACAACATAATGTTAGACTATAAGCTCACTTTAGTAAGCAAGACATATATATTGATTTGAAGGTATACACAGACTCTGTAAGGTCAAACAGCAATTTAAGGGGAAGAAAAGTAGAGTTTCAATATTCTTCTGTGTGGTTTCTGAATCTTAAAATATTCTGCACTTCAGAGGAAGAGGAAATTATATGGATTTGAAAATCCTCTGAAACCAAAATAATTTCTTTTCTAATCCTCAAATGGAATAACCAAGAAAACTGAGCATGATCTTGAAAATAAAAGACAAAATTTCAAGACACTCTCCTGCATGACAATGAGAATTACAAAAGAAAAAAGCAATGAATAAATAAATAAAATATTATTCTTACAAATATATCTTGTTTATTGCCCATTTTCTTGATGAATACAATAGGAATATGAAGGCTGATGAGATTCCTTTATTGTACAAAGATAAGTCATCCTTGTTTTATGATGCATATCAAAAAGTCTTTCCTAAACACAGAGAACGTTTTTTGTTGTTACTCAACTACATGAAGGAAGAACTGATTGTTGGGGAAAGTGAATCATAACATTTTACCTTTGAGGTATAAATGAGGCATGCTTATTGATCGTTGTTGTATGTTAAGTTTCAAATAGGAAGCACAATTTTAAATATTTCAGGAATAATTTCTCTTAAGGGGTCTCTATTATCAATGCAATTCTTGCAAATTTTACCACATCAATAATATTCCCTATACAAGATTCCCAAACTCCCTGTTATGGTTTAGATAGCAGATATTCTCCTAATGTTTATGTGTGAGACAATGCAAAGAATATTAAGAGGTGAAATGATTGGGTTGTTAGAATTAATCCCCTGACAGGGATTAACTGAGTGATAACTATAGGCTCATAGGGTGTGGCTGGAGGAGGTGGGTCCCTAGGGGCAAGCCTTTGGGCTATAAATTTGGTGACCTGAGCTTAGTCTTTCTCTGAGCTTTCTGATCATTGTGTAAGCTGTTCCCCTCCATCACACTCTTTTACCATGATGTTCAGCTTCACCTTGGGCCAGAGCAATGGAGTCAGCCATCTATGAATTGAGACCTCTGAAACTGTGAGTCCCCAACTAAACTAAACTAAACTAAACTAAACTCTGAAATTGTTCTTGTCTGGTCTTTTAGTCACAGCAGTGAAAAAGCGAACTAAAACACTCCCACCAAAGCATTTCCTTGAATAACACCTTACATCTCCCTTTTTTCTCAATTTCTTCAACTTATGATAGTTCATCAGAACTTTCCATTCTGCCACAGATCTACATATAAAGTCATATTCCCCACTGCAGATTATTTTTTAGCAACCAGTGAATGAAATTTTGACCATACTTGTTAATAGTGGCTCAATACATGTATTATTGTAGTTACCGAACTTGTAAGGAATACGTGGAA
This sequence comes from Callospermophilus lateralis, assembly GCF_048772815.1. Lineage (NCBI taxonomy): Eukaryota > Metazoa > Chordata > Mammalia > Rodentia > Sciuridae > Callospermophilus > Callospermophilus lateralis. The sequence goes on from NC_135319.1 coordinate 39,898,125, forward strand.
AGACAGAAGCTCTGGGTACACACTCCTTGATAGACACTAGAGTGAATAGTGAATAAAAACAACCTGACAGGGCATTCAAGTGAGTCAAACCATAAAGAGTGATGGCAGATTACCAAGTACATAATGAGACAATGCATCAAAGGAGATTCTTAACCCCAAAATATCTTCTCTACAGATTATGGAACCTGAAATTTGTAATATTAGATTGATTCCCCTGAGATATTGCCTTCAAAATCATGAAGCTCTTTCTTTCTTTCTTTCTTTTTTCCTTTCTTTCTTCTTCCCTTTCTTTCTTTCTTTCTTTCTCTTTCTTTCTTTCTTCCTCCCTTTCTTTCTTTCTTTATCTTTCTTTCTTTCTCTCTTTCTCTTTCTTTCTTTCATTGGTAACAAATATCTGAGAAAAACAATTCTAAGGGAGAAACATATATTTTGGCTCTCCCTGTTTCAGAGGCTTCAGTCTGTAGTCAGATACTTCCATTGCTTTGGGCCTGAGGTGAGGCAGAACATAATGGAGGAAGGGAATGACAAAGGAAAGGTACTCAGTTCATGATAGCTGGGAAGCAGAGAAGGGGCTAGGGACAGGATGTAATCCTCAAGTGCATATCTCCAGTAATTTGCTTCCTTCAATTATGCTCCACAAACCTACAGTTTCCACATTTTCCCAGTAGTTCATTCCAATTATTAATCTATCGAATGGAATAATTCACCAATGAGGTTAAAGTTTTCGTGATCCAATCACTTCCCAAAAGCTTAACCTTTGGACATTAGTACATTGGAGGACAAGCCTTCAAAACATAAGCTTTGGGAGACATTCCAAAACTAAACAATAATAAAAATAAACAATATTAATTTCAAGTATCATATTTGAAACAGAAAATGCATTATACAGTAGTTTACAATTGCTAATGGTGCCCAGAAATGCTGACCAGAGTATAAGTTTTAATGAAGCAGAAAGATCTAAACAGTCACAACAACACAAGTACTAATGTCAATTGACCATTAACCTCAATGGCTACAAACTAATAGAAAGTAGTATAGGCTGAAGTGAACAAGAGACTTCTTGTCCCAACTCAAAGAAACAAGTACCACTGGGCTACAAATTACTCTTGCCAAAAGTATACATAGGTCTGCATCTTCTAGGTTTTAAAGAAAGTCAAAATCAGAAATTTTATAGGCAATTTCTAATTTTCAATTATTTGGCAACTAATTCAAATTTTTTGTGTGTGTAGTGCCATGTGGGCCAACATGGTTTTGGGCAAATAAAAATAGCCCAAGATCAGATATGGACAATCGATTGATAATTTCCTATCTAGAACATGAAGAAGGGAGGTTTAAGTGAGATGGGGTAAGTTTTATACTGTTAATTAAGAGATTACATAAGGGCACTAGATAGAATCTTAGGAAAGAGTTCTAACACAGAGTTTATATATGGAAAACTAAATGCAGTATGCTACCTACCATGGACAGTATATAAGCTTTTTAGAAAGCACATACTGTATGAATAAAGAACGTCTTTTAAATTTTTTAACTTTATTTTTATTCTTCTTGTACAGGAACAGATTTGAGGCAATGTAACAAATTTTCAGTGGGATAAAATTAAAAATAAATTATGAAAGAAAAATGAAGAAGAAATCATTTTAGTTAAAAGGAAATAAAACACAACAAATGCGTGCTGAGTATAAAAAGAATAAAATTTTGTTAGCTGCTAATTTATAAAATTGATTACGATGCACATGGGGGGCTGTTTGTTATTTTGGAGAGTACATTGTTTTGCTTTTTTATTTTTATTTTTTTAAGAGAAAGAGAATTTTAATATTTTTTAATTTTTTTTTAGTTATCAGCGGACACAACATCTTTGTTTGTATGTGGTGCTGAGGATCGAACCCAGGCCGCACGCATGCCAGGCGAGCATGCTACTGCTTGAGCCACATCCCCAGCCCTGTCTTGCTTTTTAAAATGCAATTTGGTCTTTGGTTTGAATGAATATATCATGCTCATAACTAATAAATGCTACATATCAAAATAAAGAAGCATTATTACATATTTTGACTGCCCAGATTCTATGTTTTCACAATAAAAAGTGTTATTTTCAAAGGATGTCTTTGAGGCCCAGAATAAGGACAGAAAAGATAGATCTCTTTATACTTAGGATTTTAATACTTCCTTGGCTGACAGGGAAAGATTTTTCAATACAAAGAAAAGGCATTATGAGTACAGGAGCATCAGTCTGATGAGGCCATATAAGGGATATATTACCAGCAATATTCCAACCTAATTTGTCAGAATTATATAGCTCTTTTTTAAAAGCCACATTAATAAAAAGTAAGCACTTCCACCAAGATACATTGATATTACTTGTTGTTATTCTAAACAAGAGGAAAAAATAGGGATGATGCAGTATTAGCAGTGGTAGGCATTAGTGTATTCCAGTTTAATTTCAACCCCAAATCCAGACCATTAAATACAATTTGGAAAGGCTCAGCTCTTAGAGTATCAGAGGATGTGCATCCCATATGTAATGAAGAAGCACTCCTGTAAATCGGTGGATGAGCATTATGCATTCTGATGAACTAAGCATAGAGGTTGAAATTATAACTAATGAAAAAAGCTCTGCCTCCTTACCTGGCATCTCGTAACAAAATTGGTAAGCTATCATCTCAAGGGCCCAGTCTCCAAATTTAATTTGTTTAACAAATATTTATTAAGTGTATACTTTGTTAGGTGTGAGTTATAGGAAAAAATTATTCCAGTGACTCCCCAGTTAATTCAGTAGTCTCTATCTATGTGGATAGCTTCAAAAATAGCAGTAAATTAAACATGTAATTACAATAACAGTTCTAGTTTTAAAATAGCATCATTTAATGTTATTTTTTCAGCTAATAAAGAACGTATCTGAAATCATAAATAACAAAAAAATGCTACCAGACATTTGAACACCTTTTATTTTACCCTTGTACACAACTGAACTTCACACAATGAAAATCCACCTCAAAATAACAACCTTCCAGCATGGCAAAATGCTGAACTATAACAGAAAAAAAAATTGCACAGTATAGTTCACTTAGAAACATATCACATATACTTCATAATGGTACTCAATGGTTAGGGAAAAGAAATATTGTGTGATTTATAGAGATTAATCAGATAATTTAACTCATTAACAAAGGTGTCTTCTTTTCTCCCCTAGTTTTAAAGTATATAGTTTCCAATGTTATAAATTCTTCTCTTAAGGGAAATAAACACAATTCAGAGGTCAAGGAGAGAAAATGAAACCTAACATCTGCTGTTAATTACTTACACACAAACACACAAAAACATACATATAAATATACATACATTACATATAAATATGTATATTAAGCATAAAATATGCATAATATGTAATAGAAATATTTATACAATATATAATACATTAATTACATATAAAATGTACTAAAATTTTAGGCATTGTATATAAAAAAGTATTTATTCTATATGATATAATAATAATTTTGTGTTACATATATTAATCATATAAAATATATGTAAATGAATAAAAATAATTTTATATAAAATATATTACATACATAAATTATATGTAAAATACATAGTATAATATTTTAATATATTATATACTTATACATACAAATGTGTGTTTGTGTGTGTGTGTGTGTGTGTGTGTGTGTGTGTCCATTGTTTGGAACTAGATCTTTAAAAACCTGAGAAAGCACATATTGCCTCCATTTCTATAAATAATGGATTTTGTAATTTATTCTTTTTAGTTATACATGACAGTAAAATATATTTTGACATATCCTACATACATGGAGCATAACTTCCCATTCTTGTGGTTGTACATGATATCGAGTTACACTGGTCATGTTTTCATATATGAACACAGGAAAATTATGTCTGATTCATTCTTTTGTCTCTCCCATTGCCATCTACTCTTGCTTCCTCCCTACCCCATCCAATCTGTATAACCTCTAATCCTCCTTCCCCGCAGCCTATTGTGAGTCAGTATCCACATATCAAAGAGATCATTCAGCCTTTAGTTTTTTGGGATTGGCTAATTTCACTTAGCATGATGGCCTCCAATTCCATCCATTTGCTGGCAAATGCCACAATTTCATTCGGCTTTATGGTTGAGTAATATTCCATTATACTTATGTATCACATTTTCTTTATCCATTCATCTATCCATTCACCTATGTTGGTTTCATAGCTTAACTAAGGTGAATTGATCTTTTATGAACATTGATGGGACCACATCACTATAGCATGCTGATTTTAAGTCTTTTGGGTAAATACTGATGAGTGGGATAACTGGATCAAATGGTGATTCCTTTCCAAGTTTTCTGTGGAATCTCCATACTGCTTTCCAGAGTGCTTGCACCAATTTGCAGTCCCACCAGCAATGTAGAAGTGTGTCTTTTGCCAGCATTTATTGTTACTTGTATTCTTGATAATTGCTATTTTGATTGGAGTGAAAAGAAATTTCAGTGTAGTTTTAATTGCATTTCTCTAATTGCTATTGATGTTTAACATTTTTTAATATATTTATTGATCATTCTTATTTATTTTCTGTGAAGTTTCTGTTCAATTCCTTTGCACATTTATTAATTGGGCTATTTGTGGTTTTTTGTTTTTGTTTTTGGTGTTAAGTTTTTTGAGATCTTCATATATCCTGGAGATTAATGCTCCATCTGAGATGCAAGTGGCAAAGATTTTCTCTCATTCTGTAAGCTCTTTCTTCAGGTACTTGATTGTTTCCTTTTCTGTGAGGAAGCTTTTTAGTTTGATTTCATCCCATTTATTGATTCTTGATTTTACTGTTTATGCTTCAGGAGTCTTGTTGAGGACTTTGGTTCCTAGGCTGACATGATGGAGAACTGGGCCTACTTTTTCTTCTGTTAGGCACAGGGTCTCTGTTCTAAAGCCTAGGTCCTTGATCCTTTTTGAGTTGAGTTTTGTGCAGGGTGAAAGAGAGGTTTAATTTCATTTTGGTGCATATGGATTTCCAGTTTTCCCAGTACCATTTGTTGAAGAGCCTATCTTCTCTCTAATGTATGTTTATGGTGACTTTCTCTAGTATGAGATAACTATATTTATGTGGGTTTATCTTTGTGTCTTCTATTCTGTACCAGTGGTCTTCATGTCTGTTTTGGTGCCAATAACATGCCCTTGTTACTATAGCTCTGCAGTATAATTTAAGGTCTAGTATTGTGATGCCTCCTATTTGACTTTTGTTGATGAGGATTGCTTTGGCTATTCTGGGACACTATTTTTTCTGAATGAATTTCATGACTGCTTTTTCTATTTCTATGAAGAATATCATTGTAACCTTAATAGTAACTGCATTAAATCTGTATAACACTTTTGATAGTGTGGCCCTTTTGACAATATTAATTCTATCAAAGAACATGGGAGATCTTTCCATCTTCTAAGGTCTTCTTGAATTTCTTTCTTTAGTGTCCTGTAGTTTTCATAGTTCTGTAGTTTTCAATAAAATAAAAAAAATATTTATTTTATTTGATGTAACATTGAATGGGATAATTTTCCTAATTTCCCTTTCACTTGATTCATCATTGATGTGTAAGACCACAATCAATTGATGAGTGTTAATCTTATATCCTGCTATTTTGCGGAATTCATTTAAGAGTTCTGAAAATTTTCTATTGTACGGTAGCTTTTATTTTTTATATTATCATTGATTTCTACTTTCATTCCATTATGATCTGATAGGATGCAAGGTATTATCTCTATTTTTTTGTATTTTTAAGAGTTGCTTTATGACCTGATATATGGTCTATTTTAGAGAAAGATCCATGTACCACTGAAAAGAAAGTATATTCACTCATTGATGAATAAAGTATTCTATACATGTCTGTTAAGTCTAAATTACTAATTGTATTTTTTAGTTCTATAGCTTCTTTATTTAATTTTTGTTTGAAGGATCTATCTAGTGGTAAAAGAGGTGTTTTAAAGTCACTCAATATTATTGTGTTGTGGTCTATTTGCTTCTTGAAATTGAGAAGGGCTTATTTGATATATGCAGATGGTCCATTGTTTGGGACATAAATATTTATGATTGTTATGTCTTGTTGATGTATAATTTCCTTAAGCAGTACAAAATGTCTTTCTTTGTCCCTTCTGATTAACTTTGGCTTAATGTCTACTTATTTGGATGGGATGGAAACCCCAGCTTGTTTATAAGATATGATATGTTTTGTTTTTCCCATCCTTTTACCTTCAGTCTGTGGATGTCTTTGCCTATGAGGTGAGTCTCTTGGAGAAACCATATTGTTGGGTCCTGTCTTTTTCTTTCCCCCACTTTCTCAAGCTTAATTTAGAGGAAAAAAAAATAATGGTGGTAAATCTCTAGAACATAGTCAATTTCCCTTGAAAATGTGACATTTGATTTCCAAACACATGCTGGAAGTGTACATGGTTCCCAATTATACTAAGTAGGTAAGAAGCTAAAATCCTTCATCTTCCAACTTTCCCTAATCTATGCTCTGTCTTTGGATCAACAAAAATTGCCTGAAAAGCTACTATGGCTTCATCAATTTTTTTTCTGTACCTCTTTGAGTTCTTCTATACGCAGCAATCACAGAATCTTGGCAGCTTCATTAAGAACTTCATCTTCTGTGTCAAAGCCAAGAATATATTTGTCTAAAGCAATAGGCAAGCCCTCTTTTGTTTGATTTGCTTTAGCGAATGCATCATGTGTTAGGCGTCCTTGAACCCAAATGCTAATTGCCTCAAGCATTACCAGGCAATTATCACCATACTGAATCTGAAGATTAGCCAAAGCCATCACACCAGCTAGAAGTCAGGATTATTTACGTCCAAATTGACCAATGCCTCTGCATTTTTAGTTGCATTGTCAATATTTTTTGCATTATCAGGTACCAAGTCCTTGTATTTTTTAGCATCATCTCCATACTCAAGTCTAATAGCAAAGCCAATAAGCCAACCAATTGCTTCTTGTC